>NC_082693.1:39408059-40018252 GCF_949987515.2 Delphinus delphis | reverse complement strand
CGAATTCCCTCCACACCCTCTTTCTCCCGGGACTTTCGGGGGTGGGGGGAACACAAGGAGCGTGAACCCCTCCCCCTCGAGAGAGGGAGTGGAGGAGCTGCTGATCCTTTGCTCTTTCCTCACTTCTGTGTACTGCGCTGGGGTTGGAGTAATTATGTAGAGCGGAGCTTTTGCTGCCTGAGGGCGGGAACTGATAGGATCCCCTCCTCTTCCAACTGGAACACTCCTTTCTAACTATATGTAACAATATATACTTTTTTGGTGTGGTGGAGGAAAGCGGCAGTTCATCAAAATTCAAAATAGTCTCCCAGGGAAATATTCTAATAATTCAACTGCTCTTTTCCATTCTCCATTTTTAGCCATTCCCTCCCTCTTCGATTTTTCTCCCCTTCCATTCAGCCTTTTGAGATATGTTGATAATATAGCAGTCCTTACAGCTGGATGTGTCACCCCAGAATCGCTATCGTGTACATATGGCACCTGTCAATACGTAGGTGTTAATATAAGGTAACTGTACACCCCTGGCTACACCTACTAAGCCTGAAGCTGTAGGTGCTAGGAGCTAACCATCTGGCACCCTTCCTTACCTCCTTACTGGTGCTTACAATCCTGGTGAGAGATATTTGAAATACTGTTATCTTTCACCTAATTCCAGTTTTCAGAAGTCTGCCTAATCCAGATGGTTCTATTGACTTGACTTTTCAAGTTAGTCAAAGATAATTAGGGAGTTATCAGCCGTTAAGACAGTGACCCTTTAAAAGGGCAGAGGTCTTCTTTTGCATTAGGTGTTCTTTCTTTTGCTCTTGATTTAAGTGGTTAAATGGAATACTTTTCCTTTGCATAGTTATTAATACTATTCACAAATAAGTATTTTAGAAACCATGAAATAACACTTTCTTCTGAGGTCTGATGTAGGCACAAAAGAAGATGACCCTCAATGAGCATTTCCTAAGCTCCTGTGGAGTTATAGCCTGGAAGAAGGATGATCATGTTTTAGGTAGACCTTCAAAAACGAGTGTGTACATATGTATTTCTTTGTTTTGCATTGATAGAAAAACACATAACATGGTACTAGGTAATCACTTTAAGAATTCATTTCTTTTTTTTTGGACAAAACATTTATTGAGTGCCTCTTGTATTGTCAGTCCTGCGGATTCAAAGTTCTAAATGTTCTTACTCTAAAATAGCTTAAAATCAAATGGGTTAGGCAGGTCAATAGATACAACTTAGAGTATTAGTGAGGCCAGTGCTATACTAGAGATCAACCCAGAGTGCTGTAGGAGCACAGAGAATACAGTTTTTAAAAAATTCCCTCTTCTGCTTTTCCTTGAACACAAAACAAAATAAACAACAATAACAAAAACCTTTGAGCAATAGTGAGTGATTCTCTTCAGTCCATGTATTTGTGTCAGTCATATTCCTTACCTTATGTTCTGTCAACATTATGGCCTTTTGATAATGGGATTAGGACTTGTCATTAATTCTATGTAGTTCAGTAAATAGTTGGTGGAGCTATTTTCACAGTTCTGAATTGGGCCTAGAAGTGTTGTTATCATGTAGTCCCTGAACTCTAGAGCCTCTGGGAAGAGAATAGTGTATTGGCAACATTAGCAAAGCAGTGCCATTTTGTAAAACTTGGTCCATTGTGTAACTTTGTTTAGCTTGGTACATTCAAGTTTTGTTCCAGATTCTGGTTAAAGGTGGGCCAAATTTTAACCACCTAATAATTATAAGAAAAGAAAGCTTCAGAAGTGAAAACAATTCTATTAACAGCACATCTTGATGACAGAGGATACTTTTTCTTGCTAAGGTACCCTGCTAAGGTCTTTTTCTTTCTTTCTTTCTCTTTCTTTTCTTTTCTTTTTTTTTTGGAGCAGGGGACAGGGTGGAGGAGGAAAGGGTCAGAAATGTTTGAAGATTCTTTGCAGCATTTTAATGATCTGAAGTCTGTGGTAGTCTGCAGTGTTCTTCATAAACTGCAGGCATTTAGTAACTGCCTACAGTGTGCCGGTGTTCTAGTATATAGAGGATGAACATGCCACAGTCCCTTCTATATGATTATGTTTTTCATTTTTAAAATAGAGATTTTTAAAAAAAAAATAGTTCTGATGAACCTAGGGGCAGGACAGGAATAATGACGCAGACGTAGAGAATGGACTTGAGGACACGGGGAGGGGGAAGGGTAAGCTGGGACGAAGTGAGAGAGTGGCATGGACATATACACACTACCAAATGTAAAACAGATAGCTAGTGGGAAGCAGCTGCATAGCACAGGGAGATCAGCTCAGTGCTTTGTGACCACCTAGAGGGGTGGGATGGGGAGGGTGGGAGGGAGGCACAAGAAGGAGTGGATATGGGGATATATGTGTACATATAGCTGATTCACTTTGTTATACAGCAGAAACTAACACAACATTGTAAAGCAATTATACTCCAACAAAGATGTTAAAAAAAATAAAATAGAGATTTTGAGTTAATAATACAGATGATGGTTGTTTCATTTGGCAATGAGCCATGGTACTTGATGAACACATTTCTTACCTCCTTTGACATTGTTTCTCTCTGTTCACGCTCTAGGAAAGTGGTCCCACCAGGAATTTTTGGAAAGACAGTAGGTATTTGCATGTATTTTGTGTATCTACAATGACTTTGTTGTTTACTTATGTTTTCAAGTACAAATTTTAATTATTGTTCCTCTTAGGGTTTCAAATATCTGGATTTCCTCTGGTATTTTTCTTTCTTTTTTTTTAAATAAATTTATTTATTTATTTTTGGCTGCATTGGGTCTTCGTTACTGCACACGGGCTTTCTCTAGCTGTGGCGAGCAGGGTCTACTCTTCATTGCGTTGCGCGGGCTTCTCATTGCGGTGGCTTCTCTTGTTATGGAGCACAGGCTCTAGGTGCACGGGCTTCAGTAGTTGTGGCTTGAGGCTCTAGAGCACAGGTTCAGTAGTTGTGGCTCACGGGCTTAATTGTTCTGCGGCATGTGGGAATCTTCCCGGACTAGGGCTTGAACCTGTGTCCCCTGCGTTGGCAGGTGGATTCTTAACCACTGCTCCACCAGGGAAGTCCCTCCTCTGGTATTTTTCAACATTTAGAGCTTCTGTATCAGAAAGGTTCATCAAAGACATATATACAACACAGACACAAAAGAATGTTGAGAGTGTGGGAGATCATTAGACATCTTTGCCATAAAAGACCACCTAACCACAAATTGGGAGAATTTGTCATTATTTATGTTGACAGCAAAACTAGTTTTCAGGCATTCTAAATTCCATACACTCATAAGTAGGCGACTTTCACTGAGATTGGAATTGTACTCTTTCTGCAGATAGGAAAAAGTGTGCCTTGGTTCCTAAGTCAGGAATTTCCATAAGAAAAGACTTTTTTTTTTTTAAGGTTGGTATGGCCTTTCACTGTATGTTTTTTGATAGGAAGTTTAAGTACTTTATTTTGGATTGTGTACAGTAGTCTCCAGGTGATGTTAAATTACTTAACACAGACTCTTCAAGGTTCTTTAGTAACAAATGAGCGGTTGTAAGTTGAGTAGTTTCTACTTAATGGTTGTGGAATTGAGATTCTATGGTAAATGGTACTCTTGGTAGGGCTATACTGATTTGTTTATTCTGTGGCTGGAGGGAAAGTCCTTGAGACTCAGTCAAGTTATTGTGCTAATGCAGACCTCTTTTCATAAACAGGACAAGGTTTGACCCAACAATAAACCCATTATTTAACATGTCAGATGATTTCTTTATATTTGAAAATGTTTCTAGAAACTTCACATGTCCAGTCATAAGAAGATAACATGGGGAATTCCTTGGCTCCACACTCTCACTGCCGAGGGCCCAGGTTCAATCCCTGTTCAGGGAACTAAGATCCCACAAGCCGTGCGGCATGGCCAAAAAAAAAAAAAAGTTAACATGATGCTATGAAATTTTACATTATTTTTATTTTTAAAGAATTTCTTTAATACTACTCTGAAACTAAGAACTTGCATGTTTGGGGAAAAAAGATAATAGCTTTTTTGTACTTCTGGTAACAAGTGTGGAGCTGTTTTCTCCCATATTTATCCTATAATGGAGCTCACTAAATGGAAACTTTACAATCCCTCAAACATGTTTTTTCTTGTACACCAAAGTATTGCCAATTTTTGTTTCATTACCCATAGATTAGTCATCCTGATATGCTTTTACTTGGTTTTAGATTTCCACAACCTTTTTCCCCCATAAACTGAAGCTTAAGTAAATAATTTAAGCACAGGACTTCTTTTCCTCACAGTCAATTTTATTGAACAGGTAATATTTGCTCAGATTTGATTTCCACCACCAGCACTAGAGGAAACTGATCTGTCCATGCGTAGTACCCAGTGATTTCCCTCTAATGGCCCTGTCACTGGCCTCCTCCTCGTCACTTGACAACATTTGACCAGGTGGACAACTTTTCTGTCCACTTTCATGTGGCTTTCTTGATGTGACTCTATCTGGTTCTCCATCTAACCATTTCCTTCCATGCTCCTTCATTAATTCACAGTCTTTTTGCCCCTTAAATGTGTGTGTTGGCCATGACCTGTCCAGCATCCTGTTCTCCTTATACTCTCTCCCCGAGCAATCTGATCTATTTCCATGACTTCAACTGATACCTGAATGTGAGTGATTTACAAATTAATCATCTTTAAAACCTCTTTTCATATTATATATATAATTCTTGTTTTATTTTCACATATACAAACATCCATACATATTTTGAAAATAAGAATTATATATGCTAGTTACAGAAAACCTGGGAAAAAAATAAATTATGAAGGAGACAAAATAGTCCATAATCTGTTCTGCAGAGAAGTACTGTTTGGTGTATTTCCTTTCAGTCTTTTTTTTTTTTTCCTTTGATACACACAAACACACTCACATAAACACACAGGTAACTGGGTTCATTTTATTACAGTAGATAGAGTTTTGTATCTGCTTTTCCACTTTACATTATTCCATGATTTTCCATGGCATCAAAATTATTTGAAAACAATTTTAATGGATGTTTAATACCCTATTGTATTGATGTTGCAAAATTTAACTATGTACTTGGATGTTTTGATTTTTACACCATTATTAATAAGTGAAAAAACTGAGAACAAATTTATGCATAAATCTTTGTACGAATCACTCATTATTTCCTTAGGTTAGATTCCCAGAAGTTTAATTACTGGGTCAAAGGGCATGAAAATTAAAAAGTACTGCTGTCAAATTGTGTTTTCATAAGGATTAGATCAATATTCTCACCTATGGTGATTGTGAGGGCCTCTTAGTGCATCCTTCGTTAACACTGAATCTTATTTTTTTATCTTTACTAATTTGATAAGCAAAAGTGATTTAATTTGTATTTCTCTAATTACTAGTGAGAGTGAACATTTTTCATACCTTCATTTCCATTTCTGTGAATTGTCTTTTGGTTAATCTGTTCCCATTTTTAAATGTCTCAATTTTTTTTTTTTTTTTTTTTTTTTGCGGTACGCGGGCCTCTCACCGCTGTGGCCCCTCCCGCCGCGGAGCAGAGGCTCCGGACGCGCAGGCTCAGCGGCCATGGCTCATGGGCCCAGCTGCTCCGCGGCACGTGGGATCCTCCCGGACCGGGGCACGAACCCGTGTCCCCTGCATTGGCAGGCGGACGCCCAACCACTGCGCCACCAGGGAAGCCCAAATGTCTTAATATTTTAATTATGTTTTTTATTTGTTTGTTTGGAGTTCTTTCATTTATTTGGGGCTTTGGGGGAGGGAGTACAGGTTTTTATTAGGCCAAACTGAATGAGTGGAGTGATTAAAGCGGAAAGTGTATAGAAGTTGACATTATGGTGTTTTACATGTCCATTATTTTGAGAATCCAGAGCTTGTGATGGATGGAGCAGCACCGCAAAATGGAAAGGGTGCTGGCTTAAGAGTCAGGATTCCCAACTTAGTGTTGGGAACCAACCACTTAGATGATCTTGGGCAAGTCATTCATCTTCTCTGAGCCTCATCTGTAAAATGAGAGGATTGGGCTATTGATCCCAAAATCCATACAACCTATGTATCGAAAGGATGACTTATGAACCACTGCTCACTAGACATTGTGAAATTATTTTCTGTCCCATCCCTAACCCGGCACACATTTTAAATACATAGAGCCAAGGAAAGACTGGGTGCAATAAAGGTAGTTTCCCTAGGGGTGTCAAGGCTTAGTGGAGCTTGGGGGCAATTTAATGTATTTGTACTCTCAAGACAATAGAAATTACAACAATCGGTATTTTTAGGCACTCCCGTAGGTTGACACTTGATTACCTGGTAAAGTACATCGAAAGAGCCCTGCTGATCTATGCCACAAAGCCCGATCATCTCTAGTGCATATAAAGCAAGTCTCTTTATGACAAGATGTTTAAGCTACCAAGCCAAGTTATTTAATAACTTCCCCTATTCCATACAGAAACTATTCTTAGTGTTTTTTTCTTTGTGATTTGTATAAGCTCTTCGGTTTTTTGTTTGTTTGTCTTTAACTCTTAGTTCCGCAACCAGGGTTTGAACCTGGCCCTGACAGTGAAAGCGCTGAGTCCTAACTACTGGACCACCAGGGAATTCCCATATAAGCTCTTCGTTTTAAGAATATTAATTCTTTGTTCTATGGTCAAATGTTTAGTTATTTTAATTTCGTACATGGTATATTATTTCTTATCTATAAATCTTTTTCTTTGGGATTTTTCTGTTGCTTCTATGTTCAGAAGTCTTTTGCCATCCAGAGATGGGTTAAGTATTCACTTCAATTTCCTTCTAAATTTTATGGTTTTACTTTTTATATTCTTTAATTTGTCTTGAATTTACTTTGGAGTACCTAACCAGTATGTTTAGTGCCTTTGCATATCTTCTGAGCCCAGATCCATATTTCCAACACCTGGTAGACCATGTGGATGGTCCCTCTGCACCAGGTACCTGCGTCCACCTAATTTCCCTAGGGACAAGGATAGAAGTTGTGTTGAACACTTCCGTCCTTCTCTCCTCCCACATTTAATCACCAGCTTTGGTTGATACTATCCCAACAGTGATAATGGCTCTTCTAATTCAGCTCCCCCTTTTTTGTTAGAGTTCTTGAGCAATCCTTAGAGTTGGCTTCAGTTTTTCCCTTTCAGTCCAGACTTGTCATAAAAAAATAGAACACTGATTTTCAAAGTATGGTTTCCTGATTATCTGTCTCAGAATCACCTGGGGTGTTGGTTTAAAAAGGAGATTCTTAGGTCCCACCTAGACTTACAAATCAATGTATCTGGAGGGATGGGGCATGGGAATCTGCAGTTTTAAGTACCTGAAGAGATTCTTTTACATACTTAAGGGGAACCAAAGCCCAAGTAAATCAAGTCTAAATTTCTCTGCATGCCATTGAAGACCCCAACTTCCACACCCTGACAGCCTATTTTTCCAGGCTTATCTCTCACATCACTACCCACCCACCTGGCACTGTAGCCATACAATGATTCACGGTTTCCTGGACCCACCCTGTCCTTTCCTGCCTCTGTGCCTTTGCTCATGCAGTTCCCACAGCCTCAGACTCCCCCCTTCCCCCCCGCCCCCCTTAAATCCTTTTTCCTTAAGAGCTCAAATAAAATGCTACTTTGAAAAATGAAGCCTTTTCTAAAGTCTTCTATTTGAATCAGTGGCTCCCTCCCCAGCCTTCGGTTGGCACTTTATTTTTACTTCATTTTTTACCTTAGTGCTGTCACTGTTTATGAATTATTGCTTCCTTAATAGATTGTAAACCTTCTAAGTGTGAGAACCTTGCCTTTCCTTTTCATTTTGCAACCATTATACATGTAATAAGCAATTAAATACTCGTAGAATACATTAAATATATCTCATGTTGCAAACACTATTGTCTAACAATGTTTGACATCACATCACACTGAGAATAAAATTAAAATCTTCTACCATTCCTTGTAAATCCTATTTAAACTGGCTCTGTCATCATTTCATACTTCTCACTCCCTAGCCATATTATTCCTGCCTCAGGGCCTTTGCATTTGCTATTTCCTTTGCCAGGAAAACTCTCCCATCTTTTCTCTTCACCTGGCTGGCTGCCTGTCTCCTCCCCATCATTCAGGTTTCACCTCAAATGTCATTCACTCAAAGAGGCCTTCCCTGGCCAGTATCTAAAGTATCTGCCCCCTTTCCTACCACCACTCCAGTTACTCTCTTTGTATTTCCTTCACAGCACTAATCACAGTGTTTAATTGTCCAGCTTCCCCAGTGGAATGGAAGCTTCATGAGAGCAGAGACCTTGTCTGTCACTTTTAGTGTTATATCCTGAGCAAATAGAGCACTGCTTGACACATGGTAAGTGCTCAAATATTTGTTGAATGAATGAATGAGCCTTGAAGAGAGACTTCTTTTAACAAGTCTTGTTTTGGTTTGCAATCCAAAGTTTTGTTGTGGTTTTTTTTTTTTTTAATGGACAACAGCTTGAGATATTTCCATCAGGGTTCAAATCAGGTAGCAGTCTCTGAGGATTTCTGAAGGTAGCAGGACAAAGGTTTGGATACTGTGATAGGCAGGATTCAGTTCCACCTGAGTGCAGGTTTTCCAAGATGTTCCCAGGATCCAGGCCACTATTTTACTACCACTGTCAGCATCTACTTTCAGGGTTATTACTGCTGGCCAATACTAGTCTATTAGCTCTCATTACATTTTTAAAAGCAAGTATAGCAAAACTAGAACCAACTGACTAGAATTTTCAAGCAATCAGAAATTTTATTCTGCTTTCCTTCTCTAGGAGAAAAATAAGAAAGCTACCTAGAATCCTCAAGGAAAGATGAAATTATTTTCATTATACTTACTACATGCCCTGAAATAGGACAGTGTATTGATTAGAGAAGTTTTTAGCAACAGTCTTAATTAACCAAGGGGTTTCTTGTTAACATCTAGTCAAACCAGACAATGTTAAGTAATCAGTTCTAATTTTTTTCCAATTTATCCTCATTGGGTAGAATAATTTTTAATCCCACTAATTTTTTTCCTTGAAACTGGCTTGAAATTTTATTAAAAATTATAATAGTTTTATAGCAATTTATACTTTTCAAAGTAGTTATACTTTTATTTTCTCACTTAATCCTCATAACCATCCCTTGTGAATTATTATCTGTTTTTGAGATAAAGAAACTGAAACCTACCCAAAGAAGCTGATTGACTTTCCCATGGAGAATAAAAGACCACTACTCAATAAATGCCTCTCAATGGCTTTTTAAAAACAGCACCATAATTTGATGTAATTTTAGAAGGTAAACATTAAAATGTAATTAAATCATTAACATTAATATGTTTGTAACCAGTCCTTAAGAAATATGATGCATAGCATTGGTTCACATAAGTAGCAAAATTGTATCACTTCTGTGACTGTGTGATTTGGTAATTCTTTATGTGACCAGCCTCGGCTATGCTTGTCCTTGATTAAAGCATTGTTCTGGGTTAGCTTCTCAGATTTTTACAGAAAGGAAAGATTAGAGAACTTGCCTAGAGAAGAGTCACTTTTCAGTAAACCTGTTTTAATTCTCCTACTTGAAGGGATTGGTTAAATTGATCTGAACTGGCTTTTAAGATTGAGCAAGTCCTGAAAAAAATACATCATCTAAAATTTCAGATAAGAAGAATGGAAGCCAGGCCCTTCCTGGAAATGGCCAGGAGTGAAACTAAGAAGCCCTGTATTTGGAGAAAACTTGATTAATTATTAAGGACAAAGGACTGGTATAAGGAGGTTATATCTTTAACAGATGCAGCCTTCTTAAATAAGTGTATATATTTCTTCTGCTTTGACATTGCAAAGAAGACTCTTTAATTAGCCACTTTGTCTTAATTAGCATGTAATTTTCAAGACCTGGGAGTATGTAGTTCATAGGCAGACACTCAATTATGCAGGTGGGTGTTTGTCAAGATATGTGGGAACTGAGAACTTGGATAATACTGTTTTTCATTCATATAGCAGATATTTATTGAGCTCCTGCACTGTACCAGGAACTGATATTTGATGCATCTGCTGTTCAAGTATGAAATGGTACAAAGGTTAAAGAAGAAACAGGAATTCAGAGTAAATCCATGTTTTGTGTAATGGCCTCAGTCAACTCTAAATTTCTATATTCTTTTTCCAGTTAACTATACTTTTCTCTAATTTTCACTTTAAATTTGAAGTTATTGACATCATTATCTGTGGGGGCTTTGTTTTGTTTTGGGTTTTTTTGTTTGTTTGGGTTTTTTTTTACTTACTTGGAGAGATTTTCCTTGCTATGTGTGAAAAAATACTGGGGAAAAAACCTCACTGCATTGGACTATGTTTGTCCTTACAGTGAGTTAATTATCAACTGGGGGGGAAGGGGGAAGAAGAACCTAGTGAATAAGTAACAAATTAGATTTGAGAGAAGAGATAGAATTAAAATTGGATAAGATCTGGTAATTCCTTAATTTAAAGGAAAAAAAAAGATCAGAAAGGTTCTTCGTCGGTTCTTCACGACCAAAAAATTTTAGACTGAAGTCAGTTTGTAAAGGCCATAATTGGGGGTTACTCTTTAAACTGTCTAAATAAGCTTTGTGAAGATTACCACAATTATGTAAAAAGCTAATGTGGGTTTCAAAAGTACAAGAAGATAAGATATTCAAATGAATGAATAAAGTAATAGAAGCATGTAAGAAAATGATAATTATATCATCTTCAACTTAGAGTTTTTACAGAGGTGTTGAGAACACCTAAAATTTGGCCCTTTCAAGGTATAATTTGACAGAGGTTTAAACTTTTTGGTGCAGAGAAATGGCGTCAGGGTTTTGAGCAGCTGTAGTTTTTCTGGTTGTAACTACCAGTTTCTCGGAAACAACATCAGAGATGCTCTTTTTTTTAAATTGCTGATTTAACAAAAATAAGTAGACCATGAAGTACAGTGTGCATTGGAACTGCATTTCTGGTTTATCCTTTGTGCTTGAGATCATTGTTTCCATCCCAGCCTTCTAAAAAATGAGTAAGAGCTAGGATCTATTTAACCTCTCTGGGCCTCAGTTTCTTCACCTGTAAAGTGGGACAATACTATTCTGAATGTGTTACTATGAGGATTAATAAATTTACATTTGCAAAACAATTAAAACAGTATCTAGTACATGGTAAATGTTCAGTGAATGTTAGCTATTGTTATTACCACCACTACTGTCAATATTTATTAAGCACTTATTTTAGCACTAAGCTAAAGGAACATCTTAGAGAGGATGAAACTAAGGCTTAGAGTGATTTTCCTAATTTTACTTAATAGATAAGTGGTTGGGAATTCCTGGCAGTCCAGTGGTTAGGACTTGGTGCTTTCACTGCCAGTGGGCCCGGGTTCAATTCCTGGTTGGGGAACTAAGATCCCGCAAGCTGGGTGGTGTGGCCAAAAAATAAATAAATAGATAGATAAGTGGTAGACTCAAGATTGGACCTGAGCTGAAAGAAACTGGGGCAGAATTGACTTAGAGGTGGAACAGGCTGGGGTATGTGGCCCAGCCGTTTCCATTTCTAGTTTTGAGACACTTTGAGAGTGGCCCAGACCACCCCCAGATACAGGGAGGATGTGATTTTCAGTAAATCATCAGAGCACCGACATTAGGGTCTGTCACGCTTTTTCAAATCCTGGCTCTGCCACTTACTAGCTGTGTTACCTTGAGCAAGTTATTTAACCTTTCTGAGCCTCTTCCTCTGAAAGACGAGAATAGTATTTATTTCATGGTATCATTAAGGATTAAGTGAATAAGATCAAATGGAATGAATGTCTTTGCATATAACTGATCCCTGTGCTAAGGTGGCTCAAACTTTTACCTGATTCTGACACAGTCATCTAGATGGTGGGTGGTTAGGGTCTATGTTTGCCTCCCTGCTCTGGCCTAATGACCCCGGGATCAAGCCAAAACTGCACTCCCAAAGCTGTTTTTACATTGGAATCATAGGGGACCCTTTTCAGAAAAATTAGACGTGTTTGGACTCCGCATGAGAGATTCAGATTCCAAAGATGATCTTGATATTCAGAGCACCCTTCCCCTCACACGACTAAGAAGCCTTAGACTGGCTAGTTGAGGGCAGCAGCTGAAGCATAACCACAGAGTGATCTTAATGCCTGGATTGTCACATAGTGTCAGTCAGACTTCTCACAGGGTTGTGCTGTGCTGGGAATATTGATGAGCAATCAAGGGGTGGGTACCCTACAGAAGAGAACTCTACAGAAACGAAGGTCTCATCTGTATAGTGAAGCAACATTTCTATTTGGAAAGAATATTAATGAGATCTGGATAGGAATCAGACACCAGGAAAGACAGCTGCTGTGAGAGGCAATTTGAATTGTACAAGGAGTTACACATGATATTCAGAAGGTCCTTGTGCAAATTTAAAAAGTAATTAAGTTGTAGAGATAATAAACAATTTATAAATGACCTTTTAAAAATAAATGTAGTTTCAAAAAGTAAGTGTATTAAGTGGCCAATATACATTTTAAAATATGCTCAACCTTCCTTATGATTAAAAGAATAAAAACTAAAACAATAATGTACCATTTTTCACATATCTAGCAGACCGGAAAAAATAAAAGTGATTAATAATGCTCAGTATGGGACTTCTCTGGTGGTCCACTGGTTAAGACTTTGCCTTCCAGTGCAGGGGGTGGGCGTTCAATCCCTGGTGGAGGAGCCAAGATCCCACATGCCTCGTGGCTGAAAAGCCAAAACATAAAACAGAAACAATATTGTAACAAATTCAATAAAGACTTTAAAAAATGGTACACATAAAAAAAAATCTTAAAAAAAATAATGCTCAACATTGACAAGGATGTAGAGAATAAGCTTTCTCATATAGCTAATAGTTCAAATATACATTGATGCAAAATTATATATAAATTGATGCAACTTTTTTTGAGGAACATTTGGAAATGTCTCTTAAAAATTTTAATACATAAGTCTTTTGAACCTATGAAATGCTGTTTTAGGAAGTTACACCTTAGATGCACACCTGAAAGTAGGCAATAGTAGAAGCATGTTCACTGCAGTCTTGTTCTTAAAAATGAAGAACCTAAAACCACATAAATGTTCATTGACACGGGCTTCATTCAATAAGTCATAAACTATTGCAGAATGAAATAGTATGTGGTACTGAAAGGTTGAGGTAGATCTGATCTGTACATCTTAATGTGGGAAGCTGTCCAAGAAGAAATAATTACTGAATAGCACATCAACATAAAACCATTACAATTTTTAAAAATGTGTGTTCACGTGTGACATGTGTTAACTTCTCTGTGCCTCAGTTTTCTCATTTGTAAGATAGGCATAGTGATAATAGCTTCCTCATGAGCTGTTGTGAAGATAAAATGAGATAATGTATACTGAATGCTTAGAACGGTGACTGACACATAGTACTATATGTTTGCTGTTATTAACATGTATAGGCAATATCAGAAAATCTTTACTCCAAACTGTGACAGAGGTTACCTTTGGGAAGTAGAATTGGCTTGGGAGAAGGGGTGGACAAGAGCAGGTAGAGGCTTCTGTTTTGTATATTGTATATTTCCACCTAATTGATTATGATGAGCAGGCTCATCCTTTGACCAGTCACTCTGACCAAGGAAGCTAGACAGTGAAGAAAATGGCAGCTTGAAGTGTTTGCTGAGACCAGCGGAGGAGACGTTCCCCAGAAGGAAGGAGGAGGGTGAAGGAGGGTGGCGGTGTGGGGAAATGGGAGGGACGCTGATGGATTACACCTTGGCTGCTGGAACTATTTTTGAAAACTACTGACCTAATTAAAGAAAAAAAAATTTGCACATTCCAACACTTATATATGGACTTATCCTTTTTGCAGTTTAGTTACGTTTATACTAAAAAAGTGAATAATGTTTAATTTGATTTTTTAAAAATTTTTATTTATTTATTTATTTATTTATATTTTTGGCTGCGTTGGCTCTTCGTTGCTGCGTGTGGGCTTTCTCTAGTTGCAGTGCGAGAGGGCTACTCTTCGTCTCAGTGCGTGGGCTTCTCATTGTGGTGGCTTCTCTTGTTGCGGAGCATGGGCTGTAGGCACTCCGGCTCAGTAGTTGTGGCTCACGTGCTCTAGAGCACAGGCTCAGTAGTTGTGGCGCACAGGCTTAGTTGCTCCGCGGCATGTGGGATCTTCCCAGACCAGGGCTTGAACCCCTGTCCCCTGCATTGGCAGGCGGATTCTTAACCACTGCCCCACCAGGGAAGCCCCTAATTTGACTTTTTTAAGTTTTTATTTTATATTGGAGTATGGTTGATTAACAGTGTTGTGTTAGTTTCAGGTGTACAGCAAAGTGATTCAGTTATACGTATACATGTATCTGTTCTTTTTCAAATTCTTTTCCCATTTAGGTTGTTAAATAAAATCTGGTATGTATTTTACACTTACGGAACATCTCAATACAAACTAGTCACATTTCAAGTGCTCAATAGACTTTCTTTTTTTTTTGGCCACACCGTGAGGCTTGTGGGATCTTAGTTCCCCGACCAGGGATGGAACCCATGCCCCTTGCAGTGCAAGGATGGAGTCCTAACCACTGGACCGCCAGGGGTTTCCCCTAATTTGACCTCTGAATAGAAACTACAAAAAGTAATTGCTCAGTGCTTCCCTGGTGGTGCAGTGGTTGAGAGTCCGCCTGCCGATGCAGGGGACACGGGTTCGTGCCCCAGTCCAGGAGGATCCCACATGCCGCGGAGTGGCTGGGCTGGTAAGCCATGGCCGCTGAGCCTGCGCGTCCGGAGCCTGTGCTCCGCAACGGGAGAGGCCACAACAGGGAGAGGCCCACATACCGCAAAAAAAAAAAAAAAAAAAAGAAAGTAATTGCTCAAAGTGCCCAAAACAAACATTTGAGAAGAGATGGGTAGCTTTTCTAATAATTATGTAATTAAAATTTCAATGTTTTAAAGAGACCACTAATTTCTTTCCATTATACAATATTATAAAGAGAGTAATTTTTGCACTAAAAAAAAGTCAAACAGCTGAAGCAAAAATTACATTTATGAATTATTTTTTATCAGAGTCTAATGACATAGGCCTTGTTAAGACAATGTGACAAGTAAACTAAGCCCAAATATGTATCCTGTTAATGAAGCCTCTGGAATAATGTTTATTGAATGTGTCTTAGACACGGAGGCATACGGAGACTGACAAGATCGGGCTGTGACCTCAAGCTATGTGCTAGGCATGGTATACATTTATTATCTCCTTTTATGTTTAGAACAACCCTGTAGGGTAGGTTATCATCCTCATTTTACGTAGAAGAAGAGGGTAGTACAAAGAGGTCACCATGCATCTGGTTAGCACTGGAATAAGAATTGGAGTCAGTTGGTGTTTCCATGATAACTTACTGCCCTGCCTCCAGATAACCATTGTGGGAGGATGGGTGAAGTGAGCCCTGTATGGGGGTACACTGAGAATTCTCAGGGACCTCAGTGATATCTGTCATCTAGTCTAGTGACTTTCAAACTATAATTTTTTAAAATAACAGTTTTATTGAAACATAATTCATGTAACATACAATTTACCTATTTAAAGTGTAAAATTCAATGGTTTGTGGTATATTAACAGAGTTGTGCAGCTATCACCACAATCCATTTTACAACATTTTCATCACTTCCTGGAAAAACCCCATAACCATTAGCAGTCAGCCCTTCTCCCCCACGCCCAAGTGGTAGGCCATCACTACTCTACTTTCTGTTTCTGTAGATTTGCCTCTTCTAGACATCTTCTATAAATGGAATCATACAATATGTACTCTATTGTGACTGGTTTCTTTCACTTGGTATAATTTGTTCAAGGTTCATCCATGTTGTAGCATGTATCAGTACTTTTCATGGCTGAATAATATACCTTCATATGGATAAACCACATTTTGTTTATCTGTTCATCAGTTGATGAACAATGGGAATGTTTCCACTTTCAGAAACATTCGTGGACAAGTTTATATGTGGATATGTGTTTTCATTTCTCTTGGAGATACACACACATACATGCATACATACATACATACCTAGGATTGGAATTGTGGAATTGCTAGGTCACACGATAATTATATATTTAACCTTTGGAGGAACTGCCAACTCTTTTCCAAAGCAACTGCACCATCTTAGATCCCCATCAGCAGTGTATGAGGGTTTCAGTTTGTCTACATCCTCGCCGACACTTGTCAAACTATAATTTTTTTTTAACCACGTGCCACAGTGGGAACTATTCTACATTCTTACCCAGTTTATACACATACAAACTGAAACAAAAGCTGTATAAAAGAATATTTATCTCTACTATGTGTGATGCACTCTAACATTTTCTGTTTCATTCCATTTTTCATTAACATAAACAAGCATGCTGGTTCTGACCCCCTAAAATTGATTTCATGACTCATTAATTGTGACCCGCAGTTAGAAAAACTAGGCTATTTTAACCCCTTCATTTTACACAAGAGGAAATTGAGGCCTTGAGAGATGACTTGTTAAGCAGATGATAGTGTTAATTAGTGGCAGATTAAATAAAGATTAGAGCTCAAGCCTGTTGGCTTCTTGCTTTAACTTTAACATCTCAATAAATTTTAGTTACCCTCATATTCAGTAGATAATAAATTGGAATTTCTATTCAGATACCGTATTTTTAACCATGTATATTTTTCTCAAGCAACGTTTTAAATTCAGCAACAAACCAATCTAGAGAAAAAAGAGTAAAAAGAATTCAACTTTGGGAAGTCCACAGTGGTCCAGTGATTAGGACTCAGTGCTTTCACTGCAGTGGGCCTGGGTTTGATCCCTGGTCAGGGAACTAAGATCCCACAAGCCTCGAGGCATGGCAAATAAATAAATAAATAAGCCGTTAAAAAAAATCTTCAGAAAAAAAAAAGAACTCAATTTTATTATCATGAGTTATTGGTCTGCACTATATATATATATATATCTATTTATTTAGGCTGTAAATAATTGTAGCACATGGGATCTTAGTTGTGGCATGAGAACTTAGTTCTCATGTTGTTGTGGCATGAGAACTTAGTTGTGGCATGTGGAAATAGTTGTAGCACGTGGGATCTTAGTTGTGGCATGAGAACTCTTAGTTGCGGCATGCACGTGGGATCTAGTTCCATGACCAAGGATGGAACCCGGGCCCCCTGCATTGGGAGCACGGAGTCTTACCCACTGGACCACGAGGGGAGTCCCTGCACAGTAATTTTGTGCCATCTGGGCAGGGAAGTTCTAGATGAACCTAGATGATGGGCAACAAATTTATCAGTTCAGTGACCCAGGTTCATTTTGTCCAAACCTCAGTTAACCTTTGAAGGGCAGCCATTGTTTTTACACTGCCAAATGTGAATGACAATGCAAAATTTGAAATGAACAATATAAAAACATCTTATGCTGCTGTTTTTCCATTTTTCTTGGAATACGTATAGATCTTAGACCTTTTTATTTCAGTGCTTTCCAGCATATGATGGGGAGAGACTTCCAACACTAGAATCACTTCAAGGTTCTTGTTAAGATGTGGTCTTCCTGGACCCTACTCCAGACCTAATGAATCAGAATTGTGGCATGGGACCTGGAAATCTGTATTTTAAACAAGCTTCCTGGGTGCTTCTTACGAACACTTGAGTGACCTACTGAATTAAGTCTCCCCCCTCTTTATTTCTCATCTTAGCTCTCTTTTAGTTTCTAGAATTACTATTTAGCTTTGTTACCTGAAGAGCCAGTTATTTGTAAGAAATAGCATTTGTAAGAAAATACCTGAAATATTCCAACAGAGGGAGTGAACTAAAACAATCTGTATAGATAAGGTTACGTTTTATTAGGCCTGAGTTTAATGCTAGAGACCATTTTTTCGGTGGCTATATCCTCTGGTTTCCCATTATTTGGAATGATTTATCTCGGAATAAACAGACATAACCCACTGTTTTGTTTCACTTTCTTTCCCCCCCAAAGTGCTAGTTTATAAAAATAGGTGAATCCAACAAATGATTTCAGATACCTGGTAAACCTCCCTTCATTTAACAAATACTTGAGTACCCACCCATGTGCCAGGCACTGTTCTGAGAGTTAAAATACAATGTGATCCAAAAAATACAGTGTGATCAATGTTGGGGTAGATCTAGTCCTTTGGAAACTTAAGAGGAACCTCTTAGCCCAGTCTTCGGGGTTAGGGAAAGCATCTGGAGGAAAGTGTCATCTAAGCTGGGACCTATATCATAAGGCCAGGGAGAGT
Source organism: Delphinus delphis (assembly GCF_949987515.2). Taxonomy (NCBI): domain Eukaryota; kingdom Metazoa; phylum Chordata; class Mammalia; order Artiodactyla; family Delphinidae; genus Delphinus; species Delphinus delphis. The sequence continues at coordinate 40,000,006 of NC_082693.1, read as the reverse complement.
CTGAAGTATTTTCAGACAGAGGGAGCAACATGTACGGAGGAAGGCCCAGGCTCTTAGCCCCTATGCCATTCTCTCTTCACTATGTGTCACAGGTTAGGCATTTTTGATGAGCTAAGGTTAATGATGGTATACTCTTCAGAGAGTTGAATCAAGTGCCTGTGGTCAACACAATTAGAAAGAGGCAGAGTGAGACCCTGGAAGTCCTCTTTTTGACTTCAGACCTTGTACACATTTTGTTACCGTTATACTGTCTTTCATGCTATGTTATTTATTTTATATAAGCAAAAATTCATATGCCAGCTCATCTTTGGAGAAAAATTATCTGTGGTTAAGTAAACTTAATTTGAAGGGTAATAGTAAGAGGATGATACATATGATTTAGGCTGTATTATGTTGTGTATTTATGTGACACATGAAGCTATCCATCGTACAGTGGAAAGTCAGGAAGGTTAGGGCTTATGATACAGCTTTGGGAATCATTTGGTGTAAGTGACCTTTGATGACTTCAGCATAGGTGAGCTTACCCAGAGAGAGGAGAGATACTGACCTTTGAGTAATGTCTAGGAACAGGAGTGGAGAGAGAGAGGGAGAGAGGATTCCATGAGAAAATTGTGAATGGTTTAAAAGATAGGAAAGGAAGCAGGAGAGTTCCATTTAAGAAAAAAGGAGAAATACAATTTCAAAAATGAGGGATTAATCAACAACTCAAATGTCAACAGAGAGTGATAAAAACTGAGACATGGTCCTTGGATTTGATAGTAAGAGGTCTTCAGGAGAATAATTTCAACAGGATGGTGGGAGTGGAAGCTACACCCAAGTGGGCAGAGGGATGAATAGAAGATGAGGAAGTGGAAACAATGAGGACCCGGAAACTAAGTTTCTAAAGATGGGAGCAAGGTGAGATGGTAGTTTGAGGGGGGAAAGGGCTTAAGAGAAAAAAGGATTATTTCCTTAATCCATATATACAAATTTCCACGCACACACACCCCAGAAATGTGAGCATGTTTTTAGGGCAAAGTCAGAGGTGGAGGTAAAGTTAGGGTCTGGGGAAGATAGAAGAGTCAGTATTGTGACACTTATTTTTCTCCTGACATAGGCCAGGTAGGGGGAAAGATTATATCTGAGGGTACTTTCTTCTTCTTTTATCTCTGGAATAGTAACATGTGAATTGCTTAGGGTGATATTTGTAACTGCCTAGTGAAGATTGCTCTGATTCTTTGATGAGCAGTTTCCAGTGAAATTGCTTCCCAGTTTTACAACTTCTTTTTTCGTTACTTTTGCCCTGGATCTTAGTGTTTTTGTGTTTTGTTTTGTTTTGGGGTTTTTTGGCCACGCCATGCAGCTTGAGGGCCGACCAGGGGTTGAATCCCGGCCCTCAGCAGTGAGAGCACGGACTCCTAACCACTGGACCGCCAGGGAATTCCCTCTTAGTGTTTTTTTGTTGTTGTTGTTTTGTTTTTTAATAATACTTTTTTGGGGGCTTCCCTGGTGGCGCAGCGGTTGAGAGTCCGCCTGCCGATGCAGGGGACACAGGTTAGTGCCCCGGTCCGGGAGGATCCCACATGCTGCAGAGCGGCTGGGCCCGTGAGCCATGGCCGCTGAGCCTGCGCGTCCGGAGCCTGTGCTCCTCAACGGGAGAGGCCACAACAGTGAGAGGCCAGCGTACCGCAAAAAAAAAAAAAAAAAACTTAAAAAAAAAAATGTCTATTTATTTATTTGTTTATTGGCTGAGTTGGGTCTTCGTTGCTGTGCAGGGGCTTTCTCTAGTTGCAGCAATTGGGGGCTACTCTTCGTTGCGGTGCACGGGCTTCTCATTGAGGTGGTTTCTCTTGTTGTGGATCACCAGCTCTAGGCGCGCGGGCTTCAGCAATTGTGGCACGTGGGCCCAGTAGTTGTGGCTCGCAGACTCTAGAGCGCGGGCTCAGTAGTTGTGGCGCACGGGTTTAGTTGCTCCACGGCATGTGGGATCTTCCCAGACCAGGGCTCAAACCCGTGTCCCCTGCATTGGCAGGCGGATTCTTAACCATTGTGCCACCAGGGAAGCCCTCCCTCTTAGTATTTTGTTTTGTTTTTTTTTTTTTTGCGGTACGCGGCCCTCTCACTCTTGTGGCCTCTCCCGTTGTGGAGCACAGGCTCCGGACGCACAGGCTCAGCGGCCATGTCTCACGGGCCTAGCCGCTCTGCGGCATGTGGGATCTTCCCGGACCGGGGCACGAACCCGTGTCCCCTGCATCGGCAGGCGGACTCTCAACCACTGCACCACCAGGAAAGCCCCCTCTTAGTGTTTTTAAGAACAAAATATTCTTATAGAGGAGATAAGAAAGAGACAAATGTTATTGGTAACTCTGACCTGATGCAAATATCTATATCCTTGCTGACCCTGGGGAATTTGGTCATTGTTACAATTTCCCTATTGTCTAGGATATATGTTTCTACAGAGACCTGGCTGAAGCTCTCCCAAGAACAGTAGCAATGATTATTCTAACATGCTATAGACTTGTATGTCACCATGTTGCTGAATAATAGAGTAGTGAGCCTTTTATGTATAGTATTTGAAGTTAGTGGTTCCATTTTCTTTTTTCATATCATTTGAGTTTATCTCAGAGTTTGAATAAGCTAAAATTACTAATTCACAGTTCTGAAAAATGATATTTACTGTCTCAACTTGCCTTAGGACTATATAATGGCAGTCATTTTTTGTACTAATAGTGTTTTGGATAAAATTGAAACCTTCATGCAGTTTTATTCAAGACATATTTATAGAGTTCCTTCTATTTAAAAAAAGCAAGATACTAGGAAGGCAAGAGGCAAAGTAGATCTATCCTCTCACCTCAAGAAACTTTCTATTGAGTATGATTTATAAAATTATTATAAGGCAGAGGAAGTGACCTATGCTGATTGGGAGAAGGCTAGGGCAGTTCAGGAAAGGGTTCTTTGAGGAGGTAGTCTTTTCACTTGAGTCTTGAAAGGAGAATATACTGAGGAAGGGATAACAGTCTAAGTGTAAAGAAGAAATATATGGTGTATCAAGGGAGTAGAAACTGGCAATGGCATCATTTTGGAGATTCTAGATCTCTCTCCACATTCTATGAAATTAAGCTTCTCACCCTCAGAGAAAGAAGTTACAAATAAAAGGGAATACTAGAATGAATTTTGTGATGCTAGATTGGAGTCAGAAGTATCACTATGAATTTATAGTTTAAAAATATATATGTATATATTTATAAATTTATATATAAATATATATAGGTAGATATAGAGATAAATATAGAAATATAGATGTGTATATATATATATATGGGTTAATATACATACATATATTCCTAGTTCTGTCCCCTGAGAGCCTAGAAGCAGTGACATCTCCGTAGCAATGAGTACACCTAATGTCCAGATCTTGGTTTCTCCAATAAAAGGAACCAGACTTCCTTGGAGAAGTGGTTGATTCCAGAGCTGGGGCAGGGCAAGCACAAGATGAATCTGAAACATCTTACAGAGCTAGAAAGTGAGGAAGTGCTTAAAAAAGAAAAAATTGGTGGCATCTTGAAAGGACACCTGAGCCAAGCTGGAAGAGCTCCAAATGGCCAAGGTAGAATAATCTATGCAACAAAATAACATAACCCAGGGAATAAAATAATCCAGGAATTATCATAACCCAGAGAATAAAATAAATATCCATGAGTCTGTACGAGTATAAATAAATGATTGAATAAATAAATGAGGGAGAAAGGGTAATTCCTCCTTATAGGATAATTCTTCCTTATATAATAATTCCAATTAATAAATGTAGAAGGAATGAGGGCAATAGAAAGTCACCATTGGAACACCACAGTATGGGACTTCCCTGGTGGTCTGGTAGTTAAGACTCCGTGCTTCCACTGCAGGGGGCGCAGATTCGATCCCTGGTCGGGGAACTAAGGGATATAAAGGGAAGAAGATAGTCACTTTATAGTGGAGAAACGTGGCAGGTACCACCTTAACCAAGTGATCAAGGTTAACATCATCAGTAATAAGATATCAAAATCATGTATCCTCTGGTATGATGCACTGAGAAGGCACATCAGCTCTGTAGTATTCTTCCCCAGATTCTATAACCTCAATCTAATCTGAGAAAACATCATATTTAAAAAAAAAAACAAACTTTTTTTTAAGAATTGAGAGATGTTCCAGGCTTATCTTGTTTTGTTTCATCTCTTTTTTAAAAAATTAATTAATTTATTTGGCTGTGTTGGGTCTTGGTTGCAGCATGCGGGATTTTTTTGTTGTGGCGCGTGGGCTTAGTTGCCCGCCCCCTCCCCACCCCCCCCCCACCCCCGGCATGTGGGATCTTAGTTCCCCAAACAAGGATCGACCCGAGTTCAGCTGGAAGGCAGATTCTTAACCACTGGACCACCAGGGAAGTCCCCATCTCTTTTTTTTTAATTGAAGTATAGTTGATTTATAATGTTGTGTTAGTTTCAGGTGTGCAGCAAAGTGATTCAGTTATACATTTACATATAATATCGATTCTTCTTCAGATTCTTTTCCCTTATAGATTATTATTAGATACTGAGGATAGTTCCCTGCCCAGGCTTATCTTGTATTTGCCCTTCCCCAGCTCTGTATCAACCACTTCTCCAAGGAACCCGGGTTCTTTTTATTCGAGAAACCAAGAAACCCATATTAGGGCCAGTCTACATAATATCTGCCAGTAGTCTTTAAAGTGTCAAGGCCATTCAAGGCAAGGAAAAACAGAAGAACTGTCAGAGATTGGAGGAGCCTTAAGGAGACACAACAACTAAGTGCAGTATAGGGTGCTAGAATAGAAAGAGGACATTAATGAAAAAACTGGTAAAATTTGAATATAGTTTATAGTTTATTTGGTAGTACTGTACCAATGTTAATTTCTTAATTTTGATAATCGTACTGTGGTAATGTAAGATAAAGCTAGGTGAAAAGTATATGGAAACGTTTTACTATCTTTGCAGCTCCTGTGTAAATCTAAAATTACTTCAACATCAGGACTTCCCTGGCAGTCCAGTGGTTAAGACTCTGTGCTTCCACTGCAGGGGACTAGGGTTCCATCCCTGGTCGGGGAACTAAGATCCCACATGCCGCATGGCCCGGGTGAATTTAGTCACTTTTTTTTTTTTTTTTTTTTTTTGCGGAACGCGGGCCTCTCACTGTTGTGGCCTCTCCCGTTGCGGAGCACAGGCTCCGGAAGCGCAGGCTCAGCGGCCATGGCTCACGGGCCCAGCCGCTCTGCGGCATGTGGGATCTTCCCGGACCGGGGCACGAACCAGTGTCCCCTGCATCAGCAGGCGGACTCTCAACCACTGTGCCACCAGGGAAGCCCTAGTCACTATTTTTTGTACAAAAATATACCCTTAGAGATAAATGTAGTTTATATTCTAAAAAAAATTATGTGGGAACACATTTCATGTTGCTTTTGCTTAGAATTTCCCTTTGCACCTTGAAGTTTTTTAGATTGTTTTTTCTTTTAATTAAGTCTACAGTCTATTTCTAAAAGATAACATTTTTTCCTAACAAGTGAGTTTGTACTTTGTTCTCTATTTTGAGGTTATATTCAAGCAACTATGCCTGTTGCACAAGCAACCATCTCAGGAGCAAAAAAAAAAAAAAGAGAGCAAGAAAGATATGACTGAGATTGGATTTTTTTTTAATTGGGGTATAGTTGCTTTACAATCTTGTGTTAGTTTCTGCTGTACAACGAAGTTAATCAGCTATATGTATACATATATCCCCTCCCTCTTGGGCCTTCCTCTCACCCTACCCCTGATCCCACCCATCTAAGTCACCACAGAGCACCAAGCTGAGCTCCCTGTGCTACTGTACAACAGGTTGCCACTAGCTGTCTGTTTTACACATGGTAGTGTGTATATATGTCAATCCCATGAGGCTGGATTTTTAAGAACAGGATTTTATTAGTGGCAGCTCATTTGCTTTTGTCCCAGCCTTGTTTCCGGGAGACAATTCGCTTGGTTAGGTAAAGCTGTAGGTGAATTTATTAGAGCTGGTTTCCCAAGCAGTTCCAGGCCTCACCCTAAGCAATCTCTTGAGGAAGCAGATACCTGGGGCCAAATTTCCCAGTGTGTCATTGCCCAACCCTTTATTTTCAAGGACCTTTGTTCAGAGATCTTTATATCCAGGCTATAGCTCACCCAAAGGGGTTTAGCTGTTCCACCTCAAGCTACCTGGTGTGATAAAACAACTTTGAACTGGGAATAGCTCTGGCTCTCATCCTGACTAGCTGGTGAGTTTGGGAGAGTTATCGGGTGTTTATGTGGCTTAATTCCCTTACTGTAAAAAGGGGGATTTGATTACTTGATGTCTCTCTTGATGTAAAAATCTGCCATATGTACCTGAAACGGAAGGCATCTTCCTCTTAGCAAATAGTTCCCCTTTCTATGTATCGCATTATTACTTGCTGTACCACTGTCCTAGTCTCTGAGGCTAGGTTAATCTTAGAGTTATTTTTGTTATATCTGTTTCCTTTAACTCTTGCACAAAGTTCTGCCAATCCAGCAGTTCTTCCTTCACAGTTGAAGTTTGGGTTTTGGAGTCTCACTGGATTCTGCCTGGGCCGTATGTTAGCTAGATGACCGTAGGCAAATTATTCAACCTCAATAAACCACAGGTGGCTTTTTTGTTTGTTTGTTTGTGTTTGTTTTTTAACGGAAATAGTCTATCTCCAGGAGTGTTGTAAGAATTAGAGTTAGTAAGTGCCCGATAAGTGATAGCTGCCGTCATTATTTGTATATGACAATGCAATGGATTGGATCTTAAAATTCACTGGGCTTCTGGAAAGAATATTCAAGGATATTGTAGCCCAAACTGAATACATCCTTCTGGAAGAGTTTTTTTAGGTGTTGTACATGCCCTTTTCACTCTTAACAGGATTTCTAGGATTAAGGAAGTTATCCTGAAGTCTGAGAATGGAACTGTCATCTGAGACAGAGTGGGTGAGTTGGGGGAGATATCACACATTTAATGCAAGCCCAGAAAGCCAAGATATTCATGATGGGAGAGTATTTCAAACAGGCCCAAGGTAACTTTAAGTTTCTCTGAAATTCTTTTCAGAGCAACTTAAAGTTACCTCTGATGCTAAACTTAAAGTTATCTCTGATGCTAACCATTCTGGAATATACTTGCCACCACACTCTTACCGAAAGATCATTTGTGTGGGTTGCAGCTAGGTGAGTTCAGAGATTTTGCTGCCCGGTTTTCGACCTTGGCTAAAGGTGATGGTCTTAATCATTACTCATACTCGTAGTGGAAAGAAAATTGACTTTGGAATCAGACAGAATATGGATTTGAATTCCAGCTCTGCTACTTTATAGCTAAGTAATCATTGTAAAGTTATTTAATATCTCTGAACCTCAGTTTCTTCATCATAAAGGTACGCTAATAAAACCAATCTTTTAAAGTGGTTGTGAGGATTGAGACGTGCTTTGCGTAACTAGATGTTTTTAGATGTTTTAAAATGTTCCTTTCCTTCTAAGAGTCTGATTTTTAACCTTTCAACTCCCTGCTGTGTATCACTAGGATTTTTCTTGCTGGCATGTGTAAAGCACAGCTCTTCATTCCTCCTCTTCTTCCTCTATGTACTCTCTGTTAGTGGCATCAACAACCTTCTAATGGTTCAAGTTCGATGATGCCACCTTTGATTCCTTCTCTCACCCTAAGTCCGTTTTATTCTAAGAACTCTCAGTTCTTTCTTCCCACTTTTCCATTCCCACCTATGCTAATTTAAACCTTGATTACCTTTCACTTAGACAGTTTTAGGATCTTCTTGACTAGTAAATAAGACTCCAAGCTTTTCCTGTCTTATCAAGTTACACACTGCTGCAGAATCAGCTTTTATTTTTTAAATATTTATTTTATTTATTTATTTGGTTGTGCTGGGTCTTGGTTGGGGCAGGCGTGCTCCTTAGTTGCGGGAGCTATGCTCCTTAGTTGTGGCAGGTGTGCTCCTTAGTTGCGGCTCACTGGCTTCTTAGTTGCAGCACGTGTGCTCCTTAGTTGCAGCTCGCTGGCTCCTTAGTTGCGGCATGCATGTGGGATCTAGTTCCCTCACCAGGGGTCGCACCCAGGCCCCCTGTGTTGGGAGCACGGAATCTTAACCACTGCACCACCAGGGAAGTCCCAGAATCAGCTTTTAAAACATGGCTTTTATTACGTTACTTGCTTTTTCAGAAACTCCCAGTGTTCCACCATTGAGACTGGGTAATCCACTACAGAGCTCTTTTCTTACAGATGTGGATATTGAGGCTCAGGGAAATCCTTTTTTACATTTGCCATAAAGGTCACGCATGTGCTAGGGAATGACACATGACAACTAGATCTCATCTCTGCTCACCCACAGGCTAGTTCTTTCTGCTATTGGAATATGGTCCAGATTCCTTAGCGTGGTTTTCTTTGTTGTTGTTGTTGTTGTTTTGGCCATGCCGCTCGGCTTGTGGAATCTTAGTTCCCCAACCAGGGATTGAACCCGGTCCCATGGCAGTGAAAGCACTGAGTCCTAACCACTGGACCACCAGGGAATCCTATTAGCATGGTTTTCAAGGCTGTTCCCAGTGTGTCCTCATTCTGTCTTTCCCTACTTTAACTTCTCTTGCATCTAGAGTCTAACTCCATTAATGCTTTTCCTTTTTTAATGAACAAGTATGAGAACATATATTCTGTATTTTTTTTTTGATCCATAATTGATCCCTTTAGAACTGACAACATTTATACCTGTACTTACATTGGAAGCATAATTGTACCAAATAATGTCTAAAAGTGTTGTTCCGTATTTCGTGGACTTGGCTTAAAGGGTCATTATTGTGGTTATACATAATTACGTTTAACTGAATAAACAGCTGTGTCATTTTCTTGTTAGAGAAACGCCTGCCAAGGTCTGGTAGGTCTGTCAGTTACAAACTGGAAAGCAGATAGACAAATGTCATATATTATTTGATACACGCAGGTTTATTTCAAAGAACATGTGTAGAATTAAGGTTATTTTATCCAGGGAGAAGAGATAATACAAAAAACTAACATTTATTGCTTACTTATTCTATGTCAGGGTCTTTTTTTCTTTATCTTATTTATTCCTCATAAAGATACCATGAAGTAAGTACTGTTGTTATGGATGAAAAATCTAAGTTTTAGGGAGGGACACACAGCTTTAAGTAATGGGGCCAACACTCCCATTTAGTACATGTGTCTCTTGACACCAGAGCTCCTTACCATAAGAGGGTTCAGTGTTGTCTTACAACACGGGGATTTAAACAAACAAACAAAAACAACAAAACTAATGTTGTTTTCAAACAAGGCTTTAGTGGGGAGAACAGGTACTACAAATGGAAAAGTAGTGTGGTCTTTTTGGGTCACTTATCACTTACTTTGCATCACAGGACTTTTAGGGTGAAATGGTAGCCCACATTGCTTGGTTAAGCACATTGTGTGTTCTGCTGTTGTCAAGGCTGTTGGAAGCAGTGCCTGATGAACCATATTTTCTACCAGATAAGTTATGCTCTGTGGTTGTCAGGAGAGCTACAAGTAGCACTTTCATTTATATTGTTCAGTCTTCAAATAAGGAAACTATTGACTCATTTCTAATCTCACCTCCAACAAAGGTTGGAACTCCTTTGATAATTACTGGGGCAAAAACAAATAATCCAGTTAATGGATAGGGTCTAGGTGATGTCAAGGGCATGGCTGTATATATTCTTTGACTTGAAGCCAGTACTAATATATTATACTTAAAATGTTCTTCATACTACTATAATTAATGCCTAGTATTTTAAGTATATTATCTCCTTAAAACCCACATCAAAAACCCTGTAAGGGTAGGTATTCTCATTTTACAGTGAGGCAACTAAAACTGAAAAGGTTATATAATTTGTTCAAGGTTACAAAATTTTGATTTCATTTGAAGTCTACCTTGCCTTAAAGCCCATGCTCTTTGTTTTATTCTATGCTGTATCCACAGTTCTCTCCCCAGCACCAAGTGGTCATTGCTACAGAACTTGGGGAGAGAGGGCAGCCAAAAAAACTTGGATGTAGGTAGAACCTAATTTGGACCTGACTCTACAGAGATGCCAATTGTACTTCCCCTGGGATGTAACTCAGAAGAGTGGGACATTTCACTCCAAATGTGACTTTGGAACAGGCTTAAGTTCAGGGAAAGGCCAATCACTGTTTGCACAGTGGGGTCAGTCATAAAATGATGGAAACTGAAAGGGACCTTAGAGATTACCTGATCTAACCTTCTCATTTTACAGGAAACTACAACCCAAATTCAATCATCTGACCAAGGTTACAGTTTTTGAGAGAACCGGTAGAGGACTACAGTCTGCTGCTCCAGGGCTCTCTGCTCTCTCACTTAACACCACACCGCTGCCAGTCCTTGGATGCTGGAGAATCCTCTTCTGTGTCTGATATTCTGACTTTCTTTGTCACATAGGTATTTCAGTATCTGTAGACAAGATGGAATCAACTCCATTTAATAGACGGCAATGGACTTCACTATCATTGAGGGTTACGGCCAAAGAACTTTCTCTTGTCAACAAGAACAAGTCATCGGCTATTGTAGAAATATTCTCCAAGTAAGTGCTGATCCTGGTCCAAAAGGACCATCTGTCTTGAGCAAACATTACCACCTGTCAGGGAGATTGGTAAAGGAAGTACATGGTGTAAAATGGCTTTTCTGAGCACCTTCTGGATTTTAAGTACCACACAAGGCTCTGTGGAGAAGGAAGATGATGATAATCAGGATACACATTCTCTGTACTTGACTTTTTGTTCAGTTGGGGAAAGAAAGAATTATAAACACAAAAGAAATTATAAAACACATTAGTTATTAAGCAAAATGTCAGCAAGTCCAGAATGAACAGGAGTAAGGACTAGATATAAAATACGAGAGAGAGAGTGAACACCGTGGGCAGAAGCTAGTCAGGAAGGCTTTCTGGTTGAGATGAATTTTGAGGTAGGTTTTTACTTGAAGGGAGTATTAGGTGCACTCTGTGCCTGCATGGTCCAATAGGGTAGCCACTACATATGTGGCTACTTAAATTTAAATTAATTAAAATTAAAAACACTTAAAATTCAGTTCATCAGCTACACTAGCCACGTTTCAAGTGCCAATGGCTACATGTAGCTGGTGGCCACCATACTGGACATCACAGAGGCATTTCACCATTGCATAAGGTTCTGTTGAACAGTGTAAACTATGTAGGCAGACTACAGCCTACTGGCTGCCTGTTTTAGTAAATAAAGGTTTATTAGAACATAGCCATGTCCTTTTGTGTATTGTCCATGGCTGCTTTCATGCAGCAGAGTTGCAGCAGCAGAGTTGCAACGGAGACCATATGGCCCTCAAAGTCTAAAATATTTACTGTCTGGCTCTTTAAGAAAAAGTTTGCTGACCCCTGCTCTGGACCATGAGTGTTTTGGTACGAGGGCCCCTTTCCTGCGTATTTTATATCCCTAGTGTGTAGCATGGTGATTAGAACATAGTAGGCACTCAACAAATGTTGAGGGAATGGTATGTTAATAATATACCAGAGATGGTAAGCACGTTAACTTCACTCAAATAGAGATGCCATAGAGCTTAGGGCAGAGCTTACCTCACTAGTAGAGTTTGTTAATTAATGGGAAGCTATGATACGTGTAAGAGAAGAAAGGTGGTAAAGATTTGAAGAAAGTGATTCTGGAGCTATATCTAGAATACAGCTAAATACCAGTAGGAAGTTTCTGTAATCTGCACTGTCACCTTTTCTTCAGTGACAAATCCATCAACCACCTGCTCTGTGGAAAACACTGCCCTTCCATCCTGTTGACCATGGGTATCACTTAAGGTGGCATAGAGGGGGGGGTGAGACCGCATAGCCCTTTTACCTTCTACGTTATGCTTTTTACATTGCTTTAATTTTTATGTCAAATGTATCATTCTTATCAAAAAACGAAAATCAATAAAGCTATTTCAGAAAAAAGGGATCAAGCTCTGGAAAGCTATTAAGACTTAATTCCTGACCTCAAGGAATGTAATACTATAGTTTAGTATAGTTTGTATAGTAGAGGAAGTCCCCAAACTTCCTTCATCTTAAGAATCACATGAGGTACCTGTTAATAATATGGTGTTCCAGGGAGTTCCCTGGTGGCCTAGTGGTTAGGATTCCGGGCTTTCACTGCCACGGCCCGCGTTCAATCCCTGGCTGGGGAACTGAGATCCCACCAGCCAAGTGGCGTGGCCAAAAAAAAAAAAAAAGGTGGGGGGGAATAATATGGTGTTCCAGTTATTGCTACACAGGAAAAAAAATCTTCAAAATTTAGTGGCTTGCAATAATGACAATACTTATTTTACTGTGAATCTCCAATTTGGGCAGGGCTTGCCTCTGTTCCCCTCACCATCCCCGGTATCTCAGAACTGGGGGCCCTAGTCATCTAAAGGCTTACTCACAAGTCAGGCGGTTGATGCTGGCAGTCATCTGGGATCTCAGCTGCGTCCATGATCAGAACACCTACATATGGCTTTTCCATGTGGCTGCTTGGCTTGCTTGGCTGGGTTCCAAGGGCAAGCATCCAGAGAGGGAGGGAAGGAGGGAACAAAGAAGGAAGGGAGTCAGGGCCAGGGGTTGTGTAGCCTTTTATGACCCAGCCTCAGAAGTTATACAGTATCACTTTTTCCACATTCTCTTCATTAGCACCAAGTCACTAAAGCTGGCTCATGTTCAGAGGGAGGGGAATTTGACTGTACCTTTTGGTGAGAGAAATGTCAGAGATTTGGGGGGACATGTTTTAAAACCATCCTAAATGGCTTCTGAGGCTCCTCCCTTAAAGATTCTGATTCAGTGTATCTGGGATGGGACCCAGGAATTTGTGTTTTTGACAAGTATCCTAGTGATTTTTACCTTCAGGGAAGTTTAAGAAGCACTGGTAATGGAAGAGAGGGACTTATGAACTCAAAGCCGTGAACTTGAACGTAAAGCAGAACAAATAAGGTTTATTGGTTCAAGTAAACGTTCAAGTAAAGGCTTGTGGAAGCTGAACATGAATAAAGGGAATAGGAAAGCAAGGAGTCAGTCGAGCATGGAGAAATACAGAAGGGAGAAGGGACTGGAACAGTTCAGTTAGGGCCAGATGCTGGAAGGCCTTGAGTGCCATGCTAAGTTTAGGATTTAGTTAGATAAACAACAGAAACAATGGAAAGTTTTTATGATCGGGCTTGTATTTAGTGCCCTCTTTTTTTTTTTTTTTTTTTTTGGCTGCAGCATGCAGGATCTTAGTTCCCTGACCAGGGATCAAACCAGTGTCCCCTGCAATGAAGTGTGGAGTCTTAACCACTGAACTGCTAGGGAAGTCTCTATCAGGCTTGTATTTAGAAAGATGCTTCTGGAAACAATGTAAAAAGTATATTGGAAAGGTGACAGATTGATAGCATGGAGACAAATTCTGAGGCTCCCTTGAGAACCCAAGTGAAAGCTATTGAGGGTGGGGGGCGGGAGGAGTGGAAAGGAAGGGAAGGATTTGAGACAGTGTTGAGCTGTGATTAATGGGACTTGGAAACTCCCTGTTCTGCAGAGAAACTTCTCCACATTCTTACCCTTTTCACCCTCCCTAGCCCCACCTCTCTTTCACTGAACTTGGCTTTCCCTCGCCAGGCATTCTGTTTCTGAGTAGCGCCTGCTCTTTCTGCACATGCTTCCCTGAAATATTCTGGGGCCAGGAGTCAGGGGTGCTACATCTCCGCTACTGTTTCCCATCCATTGTTTTTTTTTTGCCTAGTTCTGAGGTTGTAAACCTGTGCTTTGAGCTCACATCTAATCATAGCATTCTTATGCTCCCCTTCAGGACAGTGGTGTGCCAAGCTCCTTGCCTTCATTGGGGACACTAGCTTCCAGCTTCATTTTCTCCTCAGTGTTTCTCAATGGGGGTGCTATTAGCATTTTGGATTAGGCAGATCCTCCTTGTGCAGGATGTTCATCTTCTTGCCTTCCTCCCAATGCTAGTAGTACCCCATGATATTGTGGCAACCAAAAAAAAGTTGGGGAGAGACCCCAATAAGATTCTCACACATTTCCAAATGTCCCGGCCAGTAGTGCCCCCAGTGCAGAATCACTGGCCTACATAAATGACCTGTCTGACACTTTGGACTCATCATTTCTTATTTATTTATTTATTGGCCATGCCACATGGCTTGCGGGGTCTTAGTTTCCCGACCAGGGACTGAACTCAGGCCCTGGCAGTAAAAGCACTGAGTCCTAATCACTGGACCCCCAGGGAATTCCCATGGACTTGTCATTTCTTGATCCTCCCTACTTCTTCAACCTGCACATTGTCTCCCATGCCCCTGCATCTAGTCCCAACCTTTTCGTCACCCAGAATCCATCTCTGAAATGTGCATCTGGAAAACCTACTCTCTGATTAGAGCCTCCTTTTCTACTTGTTCCACTTTCTTATTCCCACTGACCCTGCTCTTTGGCCAAACCGGGACACCCAGGCCATGGATGTCAGTCCCCTTCCTGGCTTCACTTCCTTCCCTGCCTAACTCGGTCGGTCACCTCAGTGAAACTCTCTCCCCTTCCTCAGTTCGCATCCCCCTGTTTTATTCTGTCATTGTCCATTCCAGCCAATTCTCAAGATAGAGGATTTGGGTCCTGTAGTAGCACTGATGAGAGGAAGTAGGAAAAAGCTACTCATTTTAGGGGCTTCTTAATCTTGCAGAGAAAAGGTGCAAAGGGACCTTAAGAGGCCACCTTCTCATAGAATAGTAGGGTGACTGTCTTTTCTCCACAAAGGTTATAAAGGCAAATGGCAGTTACGCAAAACCGTAAATCCTGAAGCCATTAATCAGAATCAATATGCCAGGTACTACACTAGACTCTTGATGGAAATCGATACTATTTCTAATCCTAATAAAAACGATATGAGGGAGGGACTTCCCTGGTGGTCCAGTGGTTAAGACTCCGCACTTCCACCGCAAGAGCCTCGGGTTCAATTCCTGGTTGGGGAACTAAGATCCCGCATGCTGCATGGTATGGCCAACAAAACAGAACAAAATAAAACAAAAAAACTATGTGAGGAAGGGATATTATCCCTGTTTTATAGTTGAGAACACTGAGGGGTAGAGAGTAACCTGCCCAAGTTAATATTTTGATTTTTTTCTGTCTAGTATGTTTCTTCTGATGCATAGGTCCTACTAATGAACTGGTTTTGAAGGATGAATAGAATTTTATTTGGTAGGCCGGGACGATGGTGGTGACATTGCGGAGGAAGGGGAGTGATAGGAGGTAAGACACAGAAATGGGACAGGACATGATGTGCACTTAGGACAGTGAAAACCAGAGAATCAGCCTGGATTCCTTCTCCAGGTTTCGTACTTGGTGGAGACATATTGCCGACACTGCTTAAGGCTTTGAGGATTCACACACAGTAGGTTCCCAAAGCAGATTGCAGGACTGTTTTCCACAAAACATACATTAATTTTTACTTCTAACACCACGGACCTGATTTTCTCTTATTTTGTAACGATCTCTATTATGGGGTTTGGAATTAATAAATCCTATACAAGCCTAGTTAAGAGACTGTAGGAAACCTCGGGAGGTTTGTGACCAGAGACTAATATAAAAATGGTATTTGGAGGAAGCTTAATCTGGCTCTGCTGTTTGTAAGATTAGCTGGGCTTTACTTTCTAACTGTTGATAATGTTTTACATGGATGTATACATAAGAGTGATTTTTCTAGCATCACAGTTTGTGTCTTATGAGTGCTTTATAACTCCAGACTTATTTCTTTTACTAAACCTCTATACTATAAAAAGCATTAAGTTTGAGTAAGGAGGATGCTCTTGAACAGTCAGTTTGAACAGCTAGCTTTGGTTTCCCTCACAAATGACGGCAGCGTAGTATAATCCTTTGCTTGATTAAAATTTGACTCTTTCGGTAGAATTCGGTTTCTTTGCAGAAGGTTCCTCTTTGACTTATGTATTTTGGGAGCTGAAGGGAATCTAGCCCAGTGGTTTTCAAACTATCTTAATTGAGTTCTTCAGAGGAACCTCAGGGGCCAGTTCTGGGAAGACGGGAAGAGCCTGTGACCTTCCACCCCAGCCGTCCTGCTTTGATCCCTTTTATATGTGAGGTTCTAAGTTATCATTTGAAAAGAGGATTCTCCGACAAAAAAGAACTACTGCTAACTTTTGTCCCATTCCTCTGACAAATAAGGAACTTGTGGTCCAGCAATTACGACTAAAGATCACATCCCAAGATAGTGGCAGAGCTTAATCCAGGACACTTAATCCCTCCACCACCGTGCCTGCCCTCCTGTCGCTGCTTCTCCCACTCTTGTTATAACTTTACCCATTCCACAGTCCCAAGAAAGAACAGGGTTTATATTTAGTTTTCTGTGACTGTTCTTCCTTCATTAAGAAAAAATTTGACCCTCAGATCTCCCTGGTTAACTTCTTTGCTTCTCTGTAACATTTTGGTGGTGAAATTATTCTAGAAGAAAATACATTTCCTAAAACTTGGGAGTTTCTTTTTTCCTCTTTTGGCTCAGTGAGACCTTTGCTCTATTTGAAGGCATACGAGCAAGAGTCATGGCTCAGGAACTCTGTTTTCTGGTCTTAGAAAAGGTTGAGACACTGTTATTACTCCCCAGATAATTTTAGCATCCTCCATCAGCTGCCTGCCTCACAGCTGAGCATTAAGGAGCAGTTGCAAGATTAAATTCTGTGTGTGAAGAGGAGACTGGAGGACAAGAAAATCTGGGAAGGGAAGAGGGATAAGATTTTAATTATAGAAATCTCATGGCAAATATTTTTTCCCTCAGATTTGTATCTTTAAAATGCCTTCACTTCTCCCCCTGTCCAGTGACCTTCACATTTTTTGTCAGAATAATGCTAGTTGCTCTGAGCGTCTTTGAGGAAAGTCTAAGGCCTGAATCCTGACCTAACACTTAATTCGGAAGTACTGTACCCTCAGCATCTCTTAGCATTCTGAGAGTCAAAATGTAAAAGTACCAAGGACCTAACTTGGAAGAAAGCAGTGGTGTGGAACCTTTCCACACCACTAGTAGTGGTGTGTATCTACTATTTAGCAAGTACTTCATTACAAATAAAGGGTGGCGATATTTGAGTGGGAGTTTCAAAACAATTCAAGACAACCATCGGTGTATACACCTGTGTCTTACAGATGCCTCAGTGCTAAAAGGGTAGGACTAAAGATGGAAACTATTTTGATCTTTCTTTAAATATACGTTTCTGTTAAGACAGTAAAGGGAAGGGAACCTCTGAGCTTATTTATCCAACTAATCACAGTGTAAATTGTTCTCCTTGCCTTGGAGAACAATTGGCTAAGAATAAACCTGTCTGCTGATTGGCTCCAGCTCTCATATATTGTATTATTGCTGTAATATACTGTAGATGATTACCCAAGGGGTGTGGAAACATAAGTTCAAGGCCAGTTCTAAGTTTCTTTCTAGCTATAATCCACTGTGTTTCTGCATTTCCATTTTTAGGGACTCTTAGACAGATACAGTAGTACAAGTGGGGAAAAAAATATATGTACAGGGCCATTCACCAAAGCACTATTTGTAATGATGGATAACTGGAAATAATCCAAATGCCCATTAAAAGGACTATGGGTTAATAAATTATATTTATAATGGACGAGGACTGCCAGGGTTACCAAGGACTTCTATGTTGCTAAATCAAGGAGATGTTTGTTAGCCTTTGTCTTAGATGACCCCTTACCACTTCTTCCCACATTTTTTCTTCTCTTGGCTTCTCTGGGAGTCTCTTGGTTTTCCTGTTACCTCCATCTGTTCCTTCTCATTCTCTGTTATCGCCTCTTCTTCAGGTTCTGACTGCTAAATGTTAGAGTCTCCAGGACTGAGTTCTGGGCCTTTTCTTGCACTACGCACTCTTCATAGATGATATCATATACTTTCACGGCTTTAGTATCATCTGTGGACAGACAAGTCCTAAATTTATATTGTTAGCTCAGATCTCTCTTTCGAGCTCTAGACACACGTATCTAATCACTGCCACCACCAAGTGGATGCTTTAGTTAACACGGCTAACACTGAACTCTTCGTCTTCCCCATCCCCAACTTTGCTTCTCCTTCCATTGACTCATCTGCCGGAAACCTGGGAGTCATTTTTTTTTTTTTGGGGGGGGCGGTGGTTCGTGGACCTCTCACTGTTGTGGCCTCTCCCGTTGCGGAGCACAGGCTCCGGACGCGCAGGCTCAGCAGCCATGGATCACGGGCCCAGCTGCTCCGCGTCATGTGGGATCTTCCCGGACCAGGGCACGAACCCGTGTCCCCTGCATCGGCAGGCGGACTCTCAACCACTGTGCCACCAGGGAAGCCCCCTGGGAGTCATTCTTGACTTCGTCTTCCTCATTACCAATCCTGTTGATTCTGAAATATACCTCAAACCTATTCATTTTATCTCTAGTGCCACCACCCTGGACCAAGCCAGCATCTTCTCTCACTATTGCTGCCTCCATTCTCAGCCCCCTCCAGTCCATTCTCCACACAGCATCCACTGCTCTTTTAAAAACATGGCTTGGGTCAGTGACCATTCATTGTACCTAAGATTACATTCAAAATCCTTAGCATAGCCTGCAAAGCCCTTGCCTCCCAGCATCATCTCCTGACCTCTGCCTTTATCTCAGAGTGCTTCAGCAACATTGGAGTTCTTTGTATATCTTATACACATGAGACACTGTCTTGCCTTGGGGACTTTGTGTGCTCTTCTTCTGTGCCTGGAATGCTTTTCTTGCTTCGTTTTGCTTGGCTGACTCCTTCTGATCAAACTTCAGATCTCAGCCTAAAGGTCACTTCCTCAGCAAGACTTTCCTTCGCACGCACGCACGCACGCACGCACATATACACACCCCACCCACCACCTTCTCAATTTGGTTCCTTTGTTAGGTTGTTTAAATATTCTGTCCTGGGCTTCCCTGGTGGCGCAGTGGTTGAGAGTCCGCCTGCCGATGCAGGGGACACAGGTTCGTGCCCCAGTCCGGGAAGATCCCACGTGACGCGGAGCGGCTGGGCCCATGAGCCATGGCCGCTGAGCCTGCGCGTCCGGAGTCTGTGCTCTGCAACGGGAGAGGCCACAACAGTGAGAGGCCCGCGTACCGCCAAAAAAAAAAAAAGTTAATAATAATAATACTCCTTTTTCTTTGAAGGATTTACAGTATATATGTGTGTGTATATGTATGTGTATGTGTATATATTTGTGTGTGTGCGTCTGTGTGCATGTACGTGTTTAATATTTAAGCTGTAAGCTGCCTGAGAGCAGGAACTATGTCTCTTTTGGTTATTTCTCTAGTGCTTAGAACATATTTCTTTTTTTTTTTGGCCTCGTGGCATGGCTTGTGGGATCTTAGTTCCCCAACCAGAGATTGAACCCGGGCCCACTGGCAATGAAAGGGCCAAGTCCTAACCACTGGACCACCAGAGAATTCCCTAGAACATATTTCTTGAGCAATATTTGTTATTTTTAAAAAATGTTATATATTTTGGATGTTAATCCCTTATTGGATATATGATTTGGAAATATTTTCTGCCATTGCATGGGTTGCCTTTTCACTCTGTTGATGGTGTCCTTTGGTTCACAGATTTTGCTGAAGTCCAATTTATCTATTTTTCCTTTTGTTGCCTGTGCTTTTGGTGTCATTTCAAGAAATCATTGCCAAATTCAATATCATAAGGCTTTGCCCTTGTTTTCTTCTAAGAGTTTTATAGTTTTAACTTTTATACTTAGGTCTTTTTTTTGCATGCGGATATCTAGTTTTTCCAACATCATTTATTGAAAAGACTGTCTTTTCCCCATTAGATGGTCTTGGCATCCTTGTTGAAATCCTTTGACCATATATGTGAGAGTTTATTTATGGGCTCTCTATTCTATTCCATTGATCTACATGTCTGTCTTTATGCCAGTATCACACTGGGTTGTTTTATTCATTTTGGTAATATGTACATAACATATTACCTTTTTGGTAATACGTACATAACATATTACCTTTTATATTAACATATAAAATATACCATTTTAACCATTTTTAAGTATACGTTTCAGTGGCATTAAGTACATTCACATTGTTGTGCAACCATTACCACCGTGCTTTTGTTCTTTATATAGTTGCATAGTATTCCATTGCATGAATACATTATAATTTACTTACCAGTCCTCTGTTAATGGACATTCAGGTTGTTTTCAGTCATTTGCTATCACATTTAATGCTATGACAAATAATGTAATGTAAAAGTCACTTTTGCTTGTGTGAGTATACCTATAAGATAAAATTGGCGAATCGTAACATTTGTGCTTTTGTAATTTTGTAATTCTTGTAAATTGACAAAATGCCTTCCATAGAGGTTTTATTGATTTACCCTCAGTATGTTAGCTTTTTTTTTTAAAAAGCTTTTTCTACTTGATGGATAAAAAAATGTTCTTAGTGTTGTTTGCATTTTTGTTTTGAGGCTGAATGTCCTTATTTTTTGTTTAAGAGTCATTTGATATTTTCTGTGAACTGTATGTTTATGGCCATGCCCATTTTTCTATTAAGTTGTTTATCATTTTCTTATTGATTTGTAAGAGTTCTTTGTATTTTAGGGAAATCAGCCTTTTGTCTGTAATGTAAGTTTCAGATATCTTACTAGCTTGTCATTTGATTTATAGCAGTTCTAATCCCATTTTCTTCCATAACCTATGGTCAATGAAATCCCAGAAAATTTTGGAAGTCCTTTCACCCTACCCTATAAGAAAGTTCTGCTCAGTTTCAGAGTATTACCCAGCTTGGTGAATGAGACACTGATATCTGATTACTGTTAAAATTTAAACAATAATAAGACTGGAAGAGACCTTAGAAATCCTCTCAGATACACTTAATTTCATCAACAAGGCCCAAGTAAATGAAGTGATATAGCCCAGGTTACATAGCAGGTGAGCAATGGTGCCAGATCTAGGACTTTCCTCTGGCTTCCATTTTGGATGAGGTTGTTCTGTTTAACACACACAATAAGGAAGTTCTGAGCTTGTGAAGGTATTTATGAGTTGAACGTTGGTTTTGGTAGAGGAATGGGCCCTTTCCCATACTGCTCTTTACCTTTTTGTCTCATCTCCTTTTCCTTGCCCAAATGCCTTGTGAGTTCTGAAATTCTACCTTAAGGCAGGAACAAATGGCCCGTTGAATGTGCCCTTTTCTAGGGTTGGGTTGGTGAGTTCTAGGCACGCAGGCCCAAGGAAGGCACACGGTGGGGATTCTCCACGTGATGGTGCTGCCTTCAGTGCTTGACTCAGAGGCTCTGAGGAAGCCAGGTTAAGATGGTTCTTAGTGGTTTGGAGATTCGCTGTAACCTGGATCTCCCAAGCTTTCTTTGTCTTCAAATGGAGAAAACCTGATCCCCCCTGAAAAGCCCTGGGACTTCAGTTGTTTCTCAGGGATCTTCTGAGCAAGTAACAAAAATTATAAAATAAAATGATGAAAGTAATAATAAAATTAAAATAATAAAATTATATAAGCCTGTTTATCAACTCTAAGATGCCACTGACTGTAGGCTGGGCCATTATTTTATGCATCACTAAGGAAAAAATACTGCTAATTAAAAGGACCAATGCTTGCTTAGCACAGAAACTTTTCTCACATATCACTCTTACGCATAAGTTATAAAAAGTAAAACAATTTTTCTTTAAATGGCAAATCGTAGTGTAATCTCTCTAAAGACATTTAAGTGGCATTTAAAACATGTATAATATCATCAAATACATTTAACAGCAAAATCAACAGTACCAACAGCATAGACTAAGTTCACACACATACAGGCAGTGTGACTACCTCTTGATCATTTGGCCGATAGGAATGTAAGATTTCAGAGTCATGAATGAGGGGGAAATGTGCAACCTAGGACTAATGCAATGCTATATCCTTTGACTAATTCCAAAGCATTTTTATGCATGTGATCTTGTTTAATCTTCCCAGCTTTATAGTACATCATTTTCTAGATAAGGAAACTGAGGCTTAGAGAGGTTGACTTGCCCGAGATCACAGTGAATAAGTGATGAAACTGGGACTTCAAAACCCCAGGCTTGGGACTTCCCTGATGGTCCAGTGGTTAAGACTCTGTGCTGCCAATGCAGGGGGCCCGGGTTCGATCCCTGGTCGGGGAACTAGATCCTGCATGCCACAACTAAAGATCTTGCAGGCCCCAACTAAGACCCAGCGCAGCCAAATAAATAAATATTAAAAAACAGAAAAAAGCCCCAGGCTTTCTGTTCTATCCAGTTGTTTACCAGCATTTGACCTCGTTGTCTTGGATCTTTCTCTTAGAGCAGATGACTGCAACAGTGCAGGAAGTGAGGGCTGCTCTGATTCTCGGCTTCTTCTGATAGAGTTGATTAAAGATAATCCCTGGCAGAGATAGGTGTGCAGAAGTGGTTTTCTTAAAGTTTGGAAGAGTAAAAATATAAATTTAATTTGAGGACATTCTCTTTTTTTCCCCCTCTTCTCTGAAGGTACCAGAAAGCAGCTGAAGAAGCAAACATGGAAAAGAGGAGAAGTGTAAGTATTCGGAAGGCCCCGGACATGTGGAACTTCACAGGCAGAGCCCACGTGGCTCAGCCACCTGCAGCCTCTGCGGGGCGTGGGCTCCGAGTCAGCTGAGCCGGGCATGTGTGCCAGCTGGTCTGACTGGTGAATCATTTGCTCAGGAGAACTTGGCTCAGGTGCAGAGACTCTTATTTTTTCCCTGAGGTTCTCCTTTTGAGCCACTTTTTCTTTCCTGAGTTAAGGATAGAAAGCCAAGTACTTTGCTTGTGGTTATAAAATGGCTTACTGCTTCTGCTCAAATTAGGCTACAGGGCTTCCCAGGCTGTTTCCTTTTTTCCAAATCAAACAACCAGAATGTTTCTCTGCATTTAAGTGGTAGCAGCTGTGCAGCTGTTGTCATTTCCCCCTGGGTTCTTTGTTTAAATCAAACCTCTTGACCCAGTCTAGTTAGCAAGTTTCTTAGCTGCAGGATCCACCAAAGGTGAAAACCTCAGAACCAGCCCTGAGCTCATACCCATGTGTACTCTCCCGCTGGCTAACTTCCAGCTGGGCTGGATAGTGTTTTTCTTTTGAGATCTTACTTGATTTAATGGTACGAGGGAAAAAAACCTCACATATTTGGGCAAGAATTCTTTAATTTGGCTGGCATTACAAAAACATCCTCCTGGCAGCTTTCAGTACCTAACCTATTTAAATTAGAACATAACATGCCCCTGTCACTTTGTTTTCTCTAAGGAGGCAATGCTGAAGGTCTTTGACTTAATTTTCCTGTAATTCGAGAATGGATCCCCTCTGGTGCACTGTAAGAAAACTTACCATCATTTCACTCAGCTGCTGTTTTCTTTTCTTTCCTCCTTCTCTCTCTTGCGTGTTATTTTTCCCCTTTCTCTTTTCTTCCTTCTTTTTTTCCTTTCACTTATTCAATTGGCAAGTATTCATAGAGCACCCACTATATGCCAAGCACTGCTTTAGGCACTAATACAGACTACATCTCTGCCACCATGGAGTTTATATTCTGGTGGGAGAGGCAGACAATAAAGATGTGTCAGGTATGAAACAACCTGAAGCAGGTAAGGAGGATGAGTATAGTGGTCAAGGAGAGATTTGAGCAGAGGTCTGAGGACATGAGCTAGGGAGAAAAATAATTCAGGCAGAAGATAAGAGCGCATGCAAATGCCTCGAGGCAAGAACATTCTAAGTGTATTTGAGGAATAGGAAAGGAAATGTCATGTAGGGCCATTGTGAGGACCTGGACCTTAACTCTGATCGAATGGGGGCCTTTGGAGGGTTTGTGTGCAAAGGAGTAATGTGATCTAACTAAAATTTTTAAAAAGAGGAGGAAGAGACTAGAGGAGCAATGGCAGAAGCATGAAGACAAATTACGAGACAATTGCAGTGATTTAGGCAAAAGATGATAATGGATCGGACTGGAATAGTAGCTGTATAGGTGATGAGAAGTGGCAGGATTTATAGTGAAGGTAGAGAAAAAGAATGGCAACAATGCTTTTGGCCCAAACACCAGGAAACATGCCATTGAGATGGGGAAGATGACAGTAAAAGCAGGTTTAGAGAAGGGGAAATATTTATTAGAAGCTCAGTTTTGGACATGTTAAATGTAAAATTCTTTATTAAGACATCCAAGTGGAGAAGTCAAATAGGAACCTGGATGTACAAATCTGGAATTGGAAGAGATCCAGGCTGGAGATGAGATGTGTGTGTATCAAAGTATCAGTGGTCTGTAAAGATAAGAGATGCATGAGATCACCTGGGGAGTGAGTACAGCTAGAAAAGAGGTCTGAGTACGGAGCTCAGGGGCACCTTGTTGTTTAAAGGTTGGAGATAGAAGGAGGAACCAGCAAAGGAGACTGAGAGGGAGCAGCTGGTGAGATAGCAGTGGAAATAAGAGAACGGAGTGCCAGATGTCCAGTGAAGAAAGTGTTTCTAAAAGACATGTTATCAACAGAGTCAAACACACAGATAGGCTGAGAACTGACCGTCAGATTTGGCAATATGAAGGCCACCGGTCACTTTGTACTATTTGAGAGTGATGGGATAAAGGCCTGATTGGACTAGGTTCAAGACAGTAGGATGACAAAAGTTGATACCACAAGTATGGGTGAACATTTATGGAACACCTTCTATGTGCCAGGTGCTGAAGGCACAAAGAGGAATAAGATGTGGTCCCTGCCTTCAAGGAACTGCTTAGAGTTTGGAAAGTAGAATTTATAATCCCAGTGTTATAAGTACCATATTAAAGAAATACTCAAGGTGCTGGGGGAGAATTTAGGAGGAACTCATAACCTGGACTATGACGTGTCAAGGAAGACTTCCCAGAAGAAGCAGTGCCTGACTGAGCCTGAAGGATGACTAGGAATTAGCTAAGCAAAGGGGGCAAAAGGAGTGGCAGAGGAAGCAGCACGTGCACAGCATGGAGGCATAAGAGAACAGGCACATTGGACAGTTGAAAAGATAATTGTCCCACTCACCAAGATGGAGAATTCAGGAAAAGAAACAGATTAGAGAGTGAGGAGTGAACGGAGGAGAGGCGAGACTTCAGCTTTAGACAAGGATGAATTTAAGATGTCTATAGGATTTCCAGGTAGAACTGAGAGGTAAGGAGAGATTTCTGGCTAGAGTTAATAGGGCATGAATCATCAACAGACAGCTGGTGGGTGAAACCAGAAGGAGGACGTCATCTATAGAAAAATACATAAAGTGGGTAAAGAAGATAACCTAAGGCAGAACCTTGAGAGACGCCACCCATCCTCAGGGAGGGACTGAGGAAGAGAAACCTATAAAAAAAAAAAAAAAAAACTGAAGAGTGGCCAGAGAAATGGGAAGAAATCTAGGAAAAAGGGATGTCACAGAAACCATGGAAGGAAGGAATTTTGTTAAAGGGGGGAGTGGTCAGTAACACCAGATGCTATAGAGAGATCAAATGAAATAAAACAGAAGTGCCCCTTGCAATTGGCAGTTAAAAGGTAAAAGGGTGTGAACAGGTAATCAAAGAAGAAACAATAAATATACAAAAAATGCTTAGCCTCACTAATAATCAAATGTAAAGCAACTGTGAGATATAAATTGTAACCTAAACAGTTGGCAGATGTTTTTGATCGATGATATTCGGCATGTGAGGAATATTCTCATCCACTGTTAGTGAAAAGTCAATTAGGCAATGCCTATTAAAATATTAAGTATGTTTAGTACGCATTGATCCTGCAATTCTACTTCTAGGACTGATCATTGAGAGAAACTCACTAGTGAAATAAAATAAAAGTAAAAGGATATTTATTACAGGATTCTTTGTAATACTTAAACATTTGAAATAATGCAAATATCCATCGGTGGGGTAGTAGTAAATTATGGTACCTACATCCATCATACTAATATATCATATATAATTTTTTTAATTGATTATTTTAGTTTTGGCCGTGTTGGGTCTTCGTTGCTGTGCACGGGCTTTCTCTAGCTGCGGTGAGCGGGGGCTACTCTTCGTTGTGGCGCGCAGGCTTCTCATTGCGGTGGCTTCTCTTGTTGCGGAGCGTGGGCTCTAGCCGTGTGGGCTCAGTAGTTGCAGCATGCAGGCTCAGTAGTTGCGGCTAGCAGGCTGTAGAGCACAAGTTCAGTACTTGTGGCACACGGGCTTAGTTGCTCCAACGGCATGTAGGATCTTCCTGGACCGGGGCTCGAACCCGTGTCCCCTGCATTGGCAGGTGGACTCAACCACTGTGCTACCAGGGAAGTCCTCGTATATGTTATATATGATATTATACTATGTGGTTAAGATTTTGTGTAACGTGGAAAGGTCTTAAAAGCACATTAATTATTAAAGCAAGGTGCAGAATAGTAACTATAGTATGATTTTGTAGAAAAACATTGCAGATAGTGTATAAAAATAAGGAAAAAATTGAGAGCATGTGCACCAAACTGTTGGCAGTGGATATCTTGGCTGGGAGGAATGGGGGAGTCAAATAGGGAAAATTAAAGCATATATTCAAGGCAAATATACATTCTTATATTGACTATGACTTCCCCCCCAATAAGTTTTGGGGTTTTTAAATTAATTTATTTTATTTTTGGCTGCGTTGGGTCTTCGTTGCTGCGTGCGGGCTTTCTCTAGTTGCGGCAAGTGCGGGCTACTCTTTGTTGCGGTGCGCGGGCTTCTCATTGTGGTGGCTCCTTTTGTTGCAGAGCATGGGCTCTAGGCACACGGGCTTCAGTAGTTGCAGCATGCTGGCTCAGTAGTTGTGGCTCGCGGGCTCTAGAGCGCAGGCTCAGTAGTTGTGGCGCACAGGCTTAGTTGCTCTGCCGCATGTGGGATCTTCCTGGACCAGGGCTCGAACCCACGTGCCCTGCATTGGCAGGCGGATTCTTAACCACTGTGCCACTGGGGAAGCCCTCCCCCCCCAATAAGTTTTTTAAATTACTTTTGTAATTGAGAAAAGTAATAAGTTAAAAATAAGATAATGGGGGCTTCCCTGGTGGCGCAGTGGTTGAGAGTCCGCCTGCTGATGCAGGGGACATGGATTCGTGCCCCGGTCCGGGAGGATCCCACATGCCGCGGAGCGGCTGGGCCCGTGGGCCATGGCTGCTGAGCCTGCACGTCCGGAGCCTGTGCTCCACAGTGGGAGAGGCCACAGCAATGAGAGGCCCACGTACTGCAAAAAAAAAAAAAAAAGATAATGAAGTAATTGATGATCCTGATTGGTGCTACTTCAGAAGTGTTTTGGTAGTAGAATTAGAGGGAATGGAAAGTAGTCAAGTGGAAATAGCAATTACACAAGACTGTGCTTTCAACACTCTTAACTGTGAAATGTGGGAGGGAGACAGCAATAGCTGGAAGAAGACAAAGTTGAAGGATGGTTCTTTTTTTTAACAAATTTTTTATTTTAAAATAATTTTGGATTTACAGTAGAGTTATTAAGATAGTACAGAGAGCTCCCGTGCACCTCCACCTAGCCTCCTCTAATGTTAACATCTTCTATAACTGTGCTACATTTATAAAACCTGAGAAATTAACATCGGTACAATGCTATCAGCTAAACCACAGACTTTATTCAAATCTTACCAGTTTTTCCATTAATGACAGACAGTTGCTTTTAAGATCCACCAGACTTGTAAGAGACCTAATTTGTCTCCTGAAGAATAGGGAGAAATGTACATATAAATTTACAGAGGTGACTCTCCAGGTGAAAGAGTACTCACCTGAATACTCCAGGTGAAAGAATATTCATGGAAAGCACGGTAGAGAAACATTCAGGAGCAGGTGGGTAAATTTGTTCCTTTAGCAAATACTAGGATCAGGTTACATGATAGCTTGGATTCCCAGAAATTCAGCCCTCCTTTTCTCTTCCTCTTCCACTTGCATCTAGGACACAGAAACACAGACCATTAATACGACCATCAGTTATATTTTCAGGTTCCTTTTAAGCATGGGATGTGCCACTTCTTGAAATCTGTGCTGTTTGGGCATTCATCTCCATAATGACTGGCTACCACTTTTCTGAGAAGCTCTTAGCCTAGGAATTTATTCCCTTCCTTGGAGTCTGTACATCCAGGTAGTCCGTGTTTCTAGCCCCACTGCTGTATCCTACCAAGTATCCTCCTGCTGTTAAGATGAAGATTCCCCTGCCAAGATTTCAATGTTAAAGCTCATTTGACCCAGCCTCTTCATTTTGTGGGTGGCATAACAGACCCAAAGAGAGGAAGGGACTTATCTAAGGCCCTTTCCAAGTTGAATGCTCCTGCAGAAAGGACACTGCATTGCATCTCCTGAGTGTGTCTGATCCGGATTTAGGCAGCCGGTTATGGTCCAGAGTCAATGTCTGCAGAGATTCTCAGCCTTGCTGGATAGGATGAGCAGCATGCTGGATGTCACCTTGAAAAGGAGGATGTGGTAGTCCAGCAACCAATGGGGCCCTTGAAAACTTGTACCCTCCTTGACTTCCCACTGCCTTATTCTAGGAAAATACTTGGGAAAAAGTTAAAACCCTGACACAAATGACATCGACTAAAATTTCACCTTATTTTGTAGCCCCCGTCCCCCGCCCCAGCCCTACTCTGAAACAGTAGGCACTGTAGAGAGAGTAGAAACAACAGTAAGTGACTGGAACCCAAGTTCAGGATTTGAGAGATGACTGGCTACTGCGGTTGATCACCGTTGTGAGGTATGGCTGGGGAGTGGGGAGGGCCACTCATTTAACAATAGTCACCGCTCCTGGTCAAATACTACATTATGTGCTTTAATATAATCTCATTTATCCTCCACAGTAGCCCTGTATGGAAGTTTCCAGAAATTAAGAAACTTGCCCAGGGTCATTTGGCTGGATGGAGCTGGATTATATAAGTAATGCATGTTCATTGTAGGAAATACAGATACTATACATAAAATAGATAAGTAACAGGGACTTCCTGTATAACACAGGGAATTACACTCAGTGTCTTGTAATAACCTGTAATGGAATATAATCTGAAAAAAAAATCACTGAATCACTTTGCTGTACACCTGAAACTAGCACAATATTGTGAATCAACTATACTTCAATTAAAAATTAATTAAAAAGAAAATACAGATAAAGAAAGAGAAGAAAATGTAGGTGGCCCATGATCCACTATCCAATGATAACCCAGGCTAACTCAGTCCAGTACTCTTTTCATTGTGCTGCCCGGTCTGCTTTCAGCTCTAGCTTTTGTTCTGTGCCTTCTTCCTTCTCTTTCTTCCCCAGAAAGACTGTAGCTACTGCTTCTGCCCCATCTTTGCTTGCCTCAAGCTCTAAAGGCCTGGAAAGCTGGCATGACCTGGGTGGTGCTGCCAGGAGTGATGGCAAGTTCTGGGGCCTTTAATGCTGTCCGACCTTACAGCGCTACCCCTCCCCTACTTGTCCCCACCCCAGCACTTTTGAACTTGTATCCTTAAGAACTCCTTTTAATAAAAGAGCACATTCACGCCTCTGTTAAGATGCCCCGCTAAGGGATGTCCTCCACCCAGGTCCTTGTTTGGGACATTGCTGGTACTCCGTCACACAAATCCCTCTCTTCCAGGTCATGACAAGTAAAGTAGAGATGACAGCTTTCAAGCTGTTTACAAGTAACATCAAAATTATTTGATATTCCATAGAACCTTTTTCTTGTGATATGAAGACGATGCATAATTTTATTTTTATATTCATTTTTATTACACAATGAAAGCACATTTATCCTAAAAAGAAAAAGAAGAAGAAAATACAAATGCCCGTGTCAACCTGTTAACATCCTGATGTCTTTTCTTCTGGACTACTTTTCTATGTTTATATTTAGAAACATATATGTGTATTATAAAATGTGATCATGCTGTCTTTTTTTTTTTTTTTTTTTTTTAATATTTGGCCGCGACTTGGGGGATCTTAGTTCCCCGACCAGGGATTGAATCCAGGCCCAGGCCCACAACAGTGAAAGCTCCAAGTCCTAACACTGGACTGCCAGGGAATTCCCCATGCTGTGTTTTTTTTTTTTCTTTTCTTTTAAGTTTATTTTTAATTTTATTATTATTTGTTTTAATTTTTGGCTGCGTTGGGTCTTCGTTGCTGCGTGCGGGCTTTTTCTGGTTGAGGCTAGCGGGGGCTACTCTTTGCGGTGCGCAGGCTTCTCATTGTGGTGGCTTCTCTTGTTGCGGAGCATGGGCTCTAGGAGCGCTGGCTTCAGTAGTTATAGCACGCTGGCTTCAGTAGTTATAGCACGCAGGCTCAGTAGTTGCGGTGCGTGGGCTTAGTTGCTCCACTGCGTGTGGGATCTTCTAGGACCAGGGATTGAAACCCTGTCCCCTGCATTGGCAGGTGGATTCTTAACCACTGTGCCACCAGGAAAGCCCCCCATGATGTCTTATAATTAGCTTTATTCACTCAAAAGTATCTTATGAGCATCTTTGCATGTCAATAAATATACTTCGATCACATGATATGTCTCTGAAAAAAGTAGTGTCCAGTTACCAAGGCAAAATGCCACTTTGATTCTCAAGGCTCCTGTTTAGGCAGGGCAGAGCAGGTGAAGTTGGAGACCCAGATGACTCATCCATTGTGTCTCAGGAGGGTGCACAGAGCCAAGAGTGCTTCTGGCAGTTAAGGTAGCACCAGCTTTTAAATTTTCTCTTTTCCAACAAGAAAACTTTTCTTGCTGCTTAAATTTCTGGTCCATACATGCTTCCCCCAATGAAGCATCTTGTCAGCTAAGATTTAAACACAAATATCAAGCAGTTGTTCTTCTGTAACTTTCTTTTTTCCATGCCTTGGTCCTACTTGATGAAGTGGCTCTCAGAGTGTATTCAGAAGAGTAATAGGGTGAGAGACTTAATTCCCAATATAGCTGCTAATCCTGTTTAATACCCCAGAGTCTTTCAGTCCTAGGTGGTTTGTCCTTTCTTAGTTGAAAGACCGGTGAGCCACAGGCTGCAGGAATGGAGGGCAAGAAGGTACTGGAGTTTGTGATTTGTTGGGAAGGTGCTGCTGCTTAATTTATTTAGGAGTGCTTTCAGAGTCCGGGACATTGAATTTTACTTCACCCAGCATGTCTCCTCTATTACTGCGGAACAACGTTGACACTTTCCAGGTTGTTTTCAATCTGTCTTATATGTACAAATTAATTCCAGTTTGACCCACGCAAAAGAGAACTGTCTTAGATGTGTAAATGTGTGTCCTTCCATCAAGAGAGGGGGTGGTAGTAGTGTTTCATATGAAGCCTGGGTATTTTTCAACCAAAGGATCTGGAAAATAGTGAATTTTCTGAAAACTGAGGATTTATACATGGACAAACATGTAGAGAAGTACAGGGGGGAAAAAGGATTAGGTTCTTATGTAAAAAATAAAATTTGATTGTTCATGTAAATCATGTCGGATATGATGATATATACATGTAAAAGTCTGGTGGCTGCTTTAAATTTCCACAAAGAGTTTCAATTCTTGATGCTACTGTCCACAATTATTGGTATTGTGTAGTTTAAGCTATACTGCATCTTTGTCTCATTTAGAAGAAAAAAACCCAGCCAGGATGTGATTTTGTGGCACGTAATGATGAACTTTTTTTTTTTAACATCTTTATTGGGGTATAATTGCTTTACAATGGTGTGCTAGTTTCTGCTTTATAACAAAGTGAATCAGTTATACATATACATATGTTCCCATATCTCAGTGATGAACTTTTATTAATGCATATTTACAGGGTTTAAAGTAACTGGTATTTTGCTTTTTCTTTCTGTTTTCCCCATTAATCTCTGGATAAAAAATCCCTTGTCTCCAATGTAACTATCATTAGATCTGAGCTCTCCTTTCTTCTCATTTTGTCCTTATAAGGCTATCCTGTTTTATCACTTCCTGCTTTAGCTCCTGACTTTTTCTCTCTTCCCCTCTCCCTCTCTTGCGGTGGATGCTTTCTCCATGTGGCAGGGCTGTAACTGTTCACAGCTGTCTGAAACGACAGTGGACCGGGAGCAGCTTGGAGTTTTAACTTTCATTTTACAAAGAACAGCATGTTTGAATGTTTCAGCAGGCAAGTTATAACTGGCATTCACTTTTTGTTCTTCTAGAACACTGAAAATCTCCCCCAGCACTTTAGAAGGGGGAACCTGACCGTGTTAAAGAAGAAGTGGGAGAACCCAGTGCTGGGAGCAGACTCTCTCCCAGACTCCGTGCGAAACAGCAGCACCGAGGTCAGGCATAGAGGCGACCCTCCTCCCGCTGAAGTGGCAAACAGCTCTGCCTCTGGGGTCGAGGCTGACCAAGAGGAACGAGTCCACCCCAGACCTAGAATCAAATCGCCTCCTGAAGCTCTTATTCAGTATCCGTACCCCCGCATCGAGGACAGTGAGCATCTTAAAGACCAATCAGCAGAAAGTAAAAAAATGGAAAATTGTCTGGGAGAATCCAGGCATGAAGTAGGAAAACCCGAAATAAGTGAAAATGCAGAAGCTGCAAACAAAATAGAGAAATACAATGTTCCGCTGAACAGGCTTAAGATGATGTTTGAGAAAGGTGAACCAACTCAAACCAAGGTAAGGACTGGGTGGGTTTAAAGCTTGAAAAAGCCAATTCAAGTAGCTAAACAAAGCTGTTTTTCTAGTCTAGACGGTTTGTGTAATGGTGAGTATGTGGTCAGTATGTTTTTTGATTCAAGTTAGACGAGTAGTTAATAAAAAGTCTCAAATGAATTATTTACAGAGATGCTAAGATTTGTGAGTGTGACCCAATTTCACGTGAAATCAAGTGCACACTGGGATTCAGGTCAATATCGAGAAATGAAGAGTTTGATGCTGATTGGGTTATGTGTTTTTGTATGCTTGCCCTTTTAATTTGTCTTCCTGTGCCTTTTGTCATTTGTAGCTTTGGGGGGGTGGAATTACTGCTGAATCTCTCTCTGCCTGGACACAGCTGCAGGCTGAGTGTTAAGGCCAGAGTTTAACATTAAGACTGAGGTTTAGTTGTCTCCTTGCTAGCTGAATCCTTTCTCTTCTCAACTTCCTCATCTGTGCCTTCCAACAAATGTTTTCTATCAGCTAAAATCCTATCCCAGGAAAAATCAATGAAGATAGCCAGACTAGCCGTAGCCTTCAGGAGTTTTGACTTGCAAATACAGAGGGTTGCATTTTCCTACAACTGCTAATGAAACTTGATCCTTCATGTGGAGTGCAGACCAGGTCCCCAGAGGGAATTACTTAACTAGAAAATGAGTTACATATGCTGGTGACTTATAACACAATACAGGGGCCGCAGAGCTGGTAAATTTTTCCAGTTTTCTCATACTTTCCTGCATATCTGGCTTTGTACATGGGGTTGGTTTGTTACAACAGTCATTATAATGAAATAAACAGATCTGATGGGGAGCAAAGCCCTCATTTACTCTAGATTCCCTTTAGATGGGAAAGCAGATTTTTTTCAGCTAAGTATTGGCCCAAATTTCTACATTTGTGAAGTAATGGTATGAAGCATTTCTTCTGAGGTAAAAATTAGATAACTTATCCTAGAATCCTCAGTTATGTTTGGTGTGATGTAGCCATCTCATCTTGTATCTTGCGGTGCCTGTTACTTTTCTACCTGGAAAAATTCTTTAGTGTTCAGCGATCATCTGTTTGAGGATGTATCAATAGAAAGAATTTTTAAAGATTTGCAAAGCTAGAACCCTTTTCTCTGCATGAGTTTTTACTCTGTTTTAACACTGAAACCAGTTGGCAAGAGATGTAACCACAAAGCATTTTATGACTTTTCTTAAACTCTCATCTCTCTCAGTTTTGAGTCCTCTAGGCCTGCCAACTCCCTCTTTCCCCTTTATGGTCTTAATAAAAATAAAAAAAAAAAACTTTAAAAAATTTAAATGGGAAGAAGAATTTTAAATGGAGGGAAAAAATGTCAGAAATCCTAAATAGAGAGGAAGGGTCTTTGTTGTGAGTCAAAGCACCATTGTAAGTCTCCTCCTCTCAGACCCTGTTAGGGGCAGGATGGCTGATGTCATGGCAGCACACACAATGTAGATTCAGTGCAAAAGGCTGGTACATGTCAAAACTGGCCCAAGGTAGGAAATGATTGGGACTGCAGCAAACAAAATGCTGATTATGTGTAAGGATCTGGTGAGAGACTTTTTTCTTGTAAATGTCTAGTGAAAGATGGGCCAGAATAAGCCTGTCTCTTTGTGGCTGGTCAAAGCAGAGAAAAAAATTCTCATATAAAGAAAGGTCCTACCAGCTCAGACTGGCACTCAGCCTGATTGCTAACGGTCTAAGAAGATGGAGGGGTTCTAAGATTGACCTGGGCTTTTTTTTTGGGTGGAGGTACTTTTTAAACTTCCTGATTAAATAGTCATTTGTCGTTTAATGGACTGCTTAGGGAATGTAAAACACAACTGCCCTTGGTTTTATAGCTGCTTCTAAATAAGCATCATTACCCATGTTGGAAACAGTCTAGATTACTTTAAAAATGTTTGTCTAGTATTTCAGTAAAACTGTTTAAAAAAAAGTTTTGTCTACCTTAGTTTAATGAATAACTAATCAGTTTGAAACTAGGTTATGGTTATTGTTATCATAATTTCAGCTTTAATATGGATAAGGCTTTAATCAGGAAGTTACATAATTGGATCTTTGGAAGGAAGCTCTGAGAAATATGGTGGAGACACTAGCAGTCCTTTTCGGAGCAAGAGTATACAAGTAAGAATGATTACCTCAGAGCTAAAAATTTAGTACTTCTGTGAGACAAAGGCATATATTAGGTACAAATCATGTGAATCTTTGTCTCCATAATAGAATTTTAAAGAACTGGACTAAATCTCAACTAACTAGCTGAGCAGGGTCAGGGAGCACATAGATAATGGAAATGCAATGATCTAAATCTTTTATCTCCTAAATCTTTTTATCAGAGTTATTTACAGGAGGCCAAGTTAATTGGCTTGAGTTCTACTTTTCTTAGTCTCTCTTGCTCCCTTTTGTCTGAGATGGTTTCTGTTCTTGTCCACTTTTCTTCCTGATCTCTTCTCTGCAGTCCTGTTTTTTTCTCCCTCCCTGTGTAGTCTCATCTCTTTCCAGGACTCCAAGAGACGTATCCCAAAACTAGCTTCTAATCTTGAATTCTTAACCCAAGCTTCAGCCCCAATTTTGTGGTTGCCTGCCGGATCACACATCTCTTTGTGAATATCCCTTAAGCACTCAAATTCAAGAAGGCTAAAAAAGAATCCATTATCTTTCCAACCAAAACCCGCGCTACCCCTGGTGTCCCTTAGTGCATCACCATTCACCACATCTCCTGGTCTGTAAAGCTTGGGATCAGTTCTTCTCTGTGCCTGCCTCTTCTCAGTCAGTCACTTACTAAGCCATCTACATAAGTCTACACATCTCTCAAGTATGGGCCATTCTCTCCAGGAGGTCCCACATTTACTTCTATGGTTTAGCCTTATTACATCTTGCCTTGTGGTATTGCTGCAACCTTTCCTATTAGCCTCTCATTTTTTTCTTCCCTTCCATCCTCCACACTGTTGCTATTTATTTTTCTAAGCATAGTTGTAAATTACGTTATTCCCTTGATCAGAAACTTTGGATGTCTCAGAATTAATCCATATTTAATATTTGGGTCTTCTACAGTCTGAGCTCAACCTACCTTTCCAGTCTCATAGCCAATCTTATACTCAAACCCTGGATTATTCCTCATTTTAAATCAGTCATATCTTTCCCCTAATTTCTACCTCTTGAAATCTTACTCCTCAAGGTCTAGGAAGACTGTGAGACCTACCTCAGTTTTTTCCCAGATGAAATTACCTTCACCCTCCTGTAGAATTTTCTTTTTACTTCTCTTTGGTCACTTATATCATGCTTTCTTTAATAGTCATGTATGAATTTGTACACTCCCCAGTCTATAATTCTTTCAAAGTAATGATGCTTTTATCTCCCAGTGGTCAGCACAATGACTTGGCTCATAGTGTTTATTTAGTAAAAAGGAGAAAAGAAGCTTAGAACTCAAATAACTTATAAATAATGAGAACTGATTAAAGGCTGTTCCTCACTTATCCTCTACCTTTGGTGAATAGATAGGTTATTCTGGTCAGATGTTTTAGTCGAACATGATACTTCTAATTCCTATGAGCAAATGAGCAGTGGATGGATGAATGTAACCTATAAGTTATGAGGAAAAAGAAGCCCCCCTCCCACCCCCCAGTGACATACATTGCATGTGGCTTAGCATCCCTAGCTCCATGTGTATGTTGATCTGGGTTTTACGTAGCCAGAGTAACTATTCCGGGCATTCTTTTATGAGAAAACTGGTCAAGCAGTTATAACCAATATTCAGTTATCATCATGTTGACATTTGAATCCATAATCTTCAAAGGCCTTGATGCAGTTATTCAAATCACCAAACAATGTAGGGACAGGCTCCTTAAGTCTCAATTCTTTCTGGTTGGTTCCTAACTTATCTGGTTCACACAAATCCTTGGAAAGGAGAATACAGACCAAATATTTGGAAGGTGTATTTCTACCTTCATCACCTATTTAAAATATTGTCTTTTGCTTGGGTCAGGATTAAGCCTATATATATATATATACCACATCTTTTTTATCCATTCATCTGTTGATGAACTCTTAAGTTCTCAGTGTTATTTTGACCTCTCTGTTAGCGGTACATTTCTTGTAAAGACCTCCTACTCGTATAGATTAAGTTTTATTTACCTAGTTAGTAACTCTGAGTAAACCTTTGGTCTTTTGTGGTAAGACAATAATGGATCCAGATATAAAGATGCCAGTCAGGGAATCGTGATCTTTCTGTTTGTTGCCCTAAATGGCTGTCTTTGATATGTCAGTTAGAGACCAGTCATCTCTTTTCTGCTTATTTTCATGCCAGTTAACTACTTACTGGTTTCTATCCGGTTCCATTAAAATAAAATATGTTGAAAAGTAATATCAGGAGACTGGAATATTCTCTAAGCATTGGTTGGCTACATTAGAGTTCGTAGGGGCCAGAAAGACATCATTTGCCCCACAAAATCACCTTTTCTTTCTGCTACTGGACTCACTCCTGGATTAAACAACATAGGTGTGTATCCAGATAAATTGATTAGTCATTTCCTTTAGCCTTCTAATTCATTAAGGAGTTACAATGAGTGAGAAATCCCTATCAAGATCGTTGACAGAAATCCTAGAACTATAAGTGATTGTAAAATGTTATTTAATTCAGCTCATTGTTCGCAGGATATTAAAATCCCTATTTTACAGATGGAAACAGCTGACGTCAGAGAAATTAACTGATATGCCCGATGTCATGTGGCTAATTAACATCAGAACAAGAACTGAAATTGCGTAGTACCCCTTCTACCATAAACACTATCTTCATGGATATTATAATAGCTATTTATTAGATAAAAACATCTGGCCTTACGTATTTTTGAAATCTAAGGAAACCAGGAAAGAATTAAAACATATTAACAGCTGTCTTCTCAAAGACTTTAGCTTTCTATCTGTCCTCTTCCTACGTTTTATAGTCTTTTTACTGAGTAAAAAACATCAGGGCAATGAAGAGAATACACTGGAATGCAAGAGATTTGTACTGAAACTCTTGAGTTAGAAGCTTGTGAGTTTGGGAGGTTTGTTTTTCTTATATAAATTAGTCATCTGAACAATCACACACACACACACACACACACACACACACACACACACGGGAGGTTTGTTTTTCTTATATAAATTAGTCATCTGAACAATCACACACACACACACACACACACACACACACACACACGGGAGGTTTGTTTTTCTTATATAAATTAGTCATCTGAACAATCACACACACACACACACACACACACACACACACACACACACACACACACACACACACACACACACACACACACACACACGGGAGGTTTGTTTTTCTTATATAAATTAGTCATCTGAACAATCACACACACACACACACACACACACACACACACACACACACACACACACACACACACACACACACACACACACACACACACACACACACACACACACACACACACAATGTTACTTCATTATACTTTCTTTCTTTTGCGGTACACGGGCCTCTCACCACCGTGGCCTCTCCAGCCGCGGAGCCTGTGCGCGCAGGCTCAGCGGCCATGGCTCACGAGCCTAGCCGCTCCGCGGCATGTGGGATCTTCCCGGTAAGAGTAATACATAATTTTTATAGAACACTTAGAAATACAAAATATGGGAGTTCCCTGGTGATCTAGTGGTTAGGATTCGGGGGGTTTTCTCTGCCATGCGCGGGTTCAGTCTGGTTGGGGAACTGAGATCCCGCAAGCCGCGCAGTGCAACCAAAAAATATATATATATATATATATTTATTTATACATATATGTATGTGTATATATATATACACACACACATATATATGGAGAGAGAGAGAGAGAGAAATCCCCCTGCCTGGAGATAAGTGCTCCTTCTGTGTGTATTTTGTACTTAAATGAGCTGTATTTTTTCTGCGAGGGTCCCTGGAGAAGGAAATGTTTCTCTCTCAGTATTTTGAGAAATTAAGGCCAGATTTTATCTACACCATATGATCTCCATGCATAGTTCAGCAAAGTCCCATTTTTCCCTAAAAGTCATTCTTCCTCCACGCTTGACTTTGGAGGGATGAGAGAGTCTGAAGGAAGGTCAAAGTTGAATGGTTGAAGGAAATGGCTCTCAGTAAATTGAAGTGTTGAGAATCAACTTTTAAAGAGAATTTTTCCTGAAAATAAGCATACACAGGACAGGAAATCCTGCTTTTTACTTGACATTTGGGACCTAAATTACTTTATTTCTTAAAGAAAACTTTGCAGAGAAAAGAAATTCTACAGACTACTGGCTAAAAGCCCCAGACTATTATTTACTTACCGGTAAATGTTGATGCATTTGGTTTATGGATTCAATGAAAATATTTAAGGGGTGGTCACACTAATGAGAGTTGCTGCAGTCAGCTGACAGGAAGGAGGACTTGTGGGGTGGGGTGAGGCCAAGCCTTAGGAAATTCCAGAAAGTCTTAAAGTGTCTTATCTTTTCTCTCTTAACAGATTATGATGATTAAGGCTGCCTCAGGCATCTGAATAAAAAAGATTGAAATGTAATAAAAATGTGTTACAGAAGAGTATTTCAGTATCAGAATTCCTGGTGTTTGGTTTTTTCTTTTCTTTTCTTTTCTTTTTGTGCTCCTTTACTTTCCTTGAGAAATATTGGAGGAAACCCCACCTTTTTCCTGAACCTCAGATTACCACTTGTAAAATGAGGATCAAAAATGAATAGTAAATGAATTTGAGATCTTGGGGTTTTTTTTTTTTTTGAAGTATAGTTGCTTTACAGTATTGTGTTCATTTCAGGTATACTGGGATCTTGTCATTCTTTATATTTGAGTGGTTTGGAGGTGGAAAGGTATTAAAAGAAATGCATAGTGCTTCACCCGGGAGCTCATTAAAAGCCATCTAATCTCCGAGCTGTATTCCTCCTCAGAACCAGTGTCAGTATAGCTTTGATTTCCAGAGACGTTTTTCTGTTTTTCTCTAAGACCAAAAGACTTTGCAGATTCACTTTTTTAATAGTTGAAAGAAAATAATTCAGAGTATTGAACCCTCATGAATTCTTTGGGGGGGGAAATGGCTATTTAACCCAAAGATTTAAATAAAAAGCTAGTGAAGATGGGAAATTTTATGCATCTAAAACCAAAGAACCTTGCAGGGCATGTGTTCTGGTTCTAAATGGTCTTGCTCTCAATAACACCAGTGTAGGAACTTCAAGCACAAACAGAAAACTAAACTCCTAGCAGGTTGCAACATGTAACACATACTCTTGGAATTATGCTTGAAATTTACCTTTGACAGAATGTAAATATTTGAAATATTGCTCCAGTGTTAAGACTGCAGAACCCATTCCCTTTTGGTTTTTAAAAAAAAAGTATATTTCCAGGCTTTCTCCCTTTTTGAGCCCTGAAAATTTTAGTTTTTATAATGATCTTTTTACAGTGCAGCAGCGTTTGGAATAGATCTTTGGAATTTCCTTTAACTATCTGCAAAAGAGAAATGTTTTAAAAACAGAAAAATGTGGATGGAGGGTATTCTGCCAAACTTATCTATTCACTTTGGCTGATAATCTTCATTTCCAAATGGTAGGCTGTTCCCAGACCAAAAATGTGTTGCATCATAGGAGTCATGTGGATGTGACTGATGTTGGTGCAGCTGACCCGAGTATGATGTGGCAAGGTTAGAGTTGCTACAGTTTCTTTTAGTTTTTTTTTTTTTTGTAAATAGATTCAACCAATAATGTAAATAGCAAAGATGACTGGAGATGCAGTACATTAAATATATATCGAATTTGCTAGAAACTGTATTCTTTTTGGTAGGGTACAAGCAAACCAAATCCTTGGCTCTGATTTCTGAAGTGGCATATTTTCTATCTCCAAGGAGAGAGAGAGAGGGCTGGGGGGCGGGGGCGTGGGGAGGACTTGAAAAAGGGATAGTTCACTGTCTTAAATTTTATTGTTGGTTGATTAGTCCATTGAACTTAAAGGTTTAATAATTATTTATTAATGTTGAATTCAAAAGGGAGCTAAATCTTTTTTACTCTTGTCTCCTGTCATACTGGATTTCACACATCTTTTCCATGTTAAGTTATCTGGAAATAAACTGAGATTTCAATGATAGGATCTGCTTGAAGGCTCTCATGGCAAGCTGAATAAACATGACATACTGTCTGTGTTTTATGTCTGGGAACATCCTCTGATACTTACTAAGTGGCTTTCTTCAGTTACTTTTCTAGTCGTAAAATTAGAATTTGGAACTTTCATTAGAGATCTACCCTAAATTTGAGAGATACAAATGTAGTCATTTACGGGAATCATTTTTTTATTAAATAAATCTGTACCTTCCACTTTTCTATTTAAAAAATAAAAAATAGGACTTCCCTGATAGCACAGTGGTTAGGAATCCACCTGCCAATGCAGAAGATACTGGTTCGAGCCCTGGTCCAGGAAGATCCCATGTGCCGCGGAGCAACTAAGTTCGTGCGCCACACCTACTGAGCCTGAGCTCTAGAGCCCGTGAGCCATAACTACTGAGCCCACGTGCCACAACTACTGAAGCCCGCGTACCTAGAGCCTGTGCTCAGCAACAAGAGAAGCCACTGCAATGAGAAGCCTGCGCACCACAGCCAAGAGTACCCCCCATTCGCAGCAACTAGAGAAAGCCCACACGCAGCAACAAAGACCCAACATAGCCAAAAATTAATTAATTAAAAAAATAAAAGCATGGTCTCTGCCCTCAGTAAACTAAGATTCCAGTCCAGTAGAGGGACGCGCAACAATTTGTTAAGCATTGTAATGGAAGTGTGGCCAGGTCCTTGAGAACAGAGAAAGGGCTACTTAGATTTATGGAAGAGAGGTAGGGCAGATGCAGAGGGACTGTTGCTTAGCTTACACTGAGTCTTGAAGGAACAGGCACTGTTAGACATAGAAGGATAAAAGAGTAACCCAGGTAGAGGGAACTCATTTACAATATCATGGACCTCCCAGTGGTTTGCTTTTCCTGGAGGGTAAGCGGTGAGGAAGAGAATACCCAGAGAGGGTAGGAAGGGACCAGATCTAGAACTGGCCTTTTGTGACATACTAAGCACTTTAGATTTAATTCAAGGAGTGATTAGGAATCCTTAAAGAATTTTGAACAAGAGAGTAACATAGATTTTTTAAAATTTTATTTATTTATTTATTTTTGGCTGCACTGGGTCTTTGTTGCTACGAGCGGGCTTTCTCTAGTTGCGTCGAGTGGGGGCTACTCTTCATTGCAGTGCACAGGTTTCTCATTGCGGTGGCTTCTCTTCTTGCGGAGCACGGGCTCTAAGCACGTGGGCTTCAGTAGTTGTGGCACGCGGGCTCCAAAGCACAGGCTCAGCAGTTGTGGTGCATGGGCCTAGTTGTTCCACAGCGTGTGGGATCTTCCCGGACCAGGGCTTGAACCCGTGTCCCCTGCAATGGCAGGCGGATTCTTAACCACTGTGCACCTGGGAAGTCAAGTAACATAGATTTATATTTGGGGATAATTTTTTTGTTTTACTTGGGATAATGGCAGTATCATAGAGCCTTGATTGGAAGGCGGAAGAACCAATTAGAAAGGTAATGCAAGGACTTCCCTGGTGGTGCAATGGTTAAGAATCCACCTGCCAACATAGGGGACACGGGTTTGATCCCTGGTCCAGGAAGATCCCACATGCCGCGGAGCAACTAAGCCCATGTGTCACAACTACTGAGCCTGCGCTCTAGAGCCCATGAGCCACAACTACTGAAGCCCGCGCACCTAGAGCCTGTGCTTCGCAGCGAGAAGACACCCCAGTGAGAAGCCCGTGCACCGCAATGAAGAGTAGCCCTGCTCACCACAAGTAGAGAAAGCCCGTGTGCAGCAACAAAGACCCAATACAGCCAAAAAATAAATAAATAAATGTTCCTTTAAAAAAAAAAAGAAAAGAAAGGTAATGTAGTAGTCCAGGGAAAAGATGATGAAGACATGAACCAGGCAGCAACAGCAGGGATAAAATGGGATGGAGAAGGCCAACAGAAGATACTGCCATCAGGACTTGGCAGTTTGGAGAGACATCATTTTCATCTGGGACATGAGGATTCTGCTCCAATGATTGTTAAATTCTGAGGCTTTCTGGTTAAGGTGGTTAGGCAGTGATATTTCACAGAAAGCATTACCTGTATAGAGTTACTTATTTTCCCCTGGGCACCTGTGACTATGTAGTGCTTGATATTTATAATACTAAAAACACACTCTGTTGTATATAAAAACTAATATAAACGGGCTTCCCTGGTGGTGCAGTGGTTGGGCGTCCGCCTGCCGATGCAGGGGACACGGGTTCGTGCCCCGGTCCGGGAAGATCCCACATGCCGCGGAGCGGCTGGGCCCGTGAGCCATGGCCGCTGGGCCTGCGCATCCAGAGCCTGTGTTCCGCAGCGGGAAAGGCCACAGCGGTGAGAGGCCCGCGTACGGCAAAAAAAAAAAAAAAAAAAAAAACTAATATAAAATCTAATCTCTACTGGATATTATTTATAAAGGAGATTTGCAGGCCTCCTTTTTGAACATTGCATCAAGATTTCCCATCCTCACTGCAAAGCTTATTGCTGGGTTTTGTCTTCCAAACAGATTCTTCGGGCCCAAAGCCGAAGCGCAGGTGGAAGAAAGATCTCTGAAAACAGCTATTCTCTGGATGACTTGGAAATAGGCCCAGGTAAGCAGAGAGTTCCATGTGTGGGAAATTTTCTAGGAAGTACTCATTAGTAACAATACCTTTTGACCGCGAAGCTGATGCTTTTAAAGGAAGAGTGGTACGAATGAAAAGAAAGGCTGCTAGATACAAGCCATTCCCAAATCTCATTGCTTTTTCCAAATAGCTTCTCTGTATTTTTAATCCAACTTTATCAACAGTAACCTGTGTTAACCAAAGGGTAACTTTGCAGGATTATAAGGGAAGTACTGTTACCGACAGTTTTGGCTCCATGGTCATCTGGGGCTTGAGGGCTCCCATGGATGGACATTATCCC
The DNA here is from genome assembly GCF_949987515.2 of Delphinus delphis. NCBI lineage: Eukaryota > Metazoa > Chordata > Mammalia > Artiodactyla > Delphinidae > Delphinus > Delphinus delphis. Next base: position 39,956,421 of record NC_082693.1, on the reverse strand, counting down.
CTGTCAGGATTGGTTATCCTGTATTACTGATGCTAACATAACACCTTGAGAGCAGAATTATTATGTTTTAAAGGGGGCATATACAAGCACTTCACAAAAGAAAATAAAATCAATTAATATAGGAAAACCATCAGCCTCCTAGGAATCAAAGAAATGCAAATTAAAATGGCATGGCCATCTAATTTTTTCACATGTTAAATGAACAAAAATTTCAAAATATATAACACTCAGTGATGGTAAGGGTTCTCCTTTTAATGTTGGGAAAGTAAGTGAATGTTACCTTGTAAGTGACAGTTATAATCCTGATTTCCTTCTTTGTATTCTTTTTTTAAATTAATTAATTAATTAATTATATTTATTTTCTGGCTGCATTGGGTCTTCGTCCCTGCATGGGCTTTCTCTAGTTGGGGCAAACAGGGGCTACTCTTCGTGGCAGTGTGCGGGCTTCTCATTGCATTGGCTTCTCTTGTTGCAGAGCACAGGCTCTAGGCGCATGGGCTTCAGTAGTTGTGGCACGTGGGCTCAGTAGTTGTGGCTCACGGGCTCTAGAGCGCAGGCTCAGTAGTTGTGGCGCACAGGCTTAGTTTCTTCGCGGCATGTGGGATCTTCCCAGACCAGGGCTTGAACCTGTGTCCCCTGCATTGGCAGGCTGATTCTTAACCACTGCACCACCAGGGAAGTCCCCCTTCTTTGTATTCTTAATAGAAGAGGTTGATTATATTAGATTACAATAGCCCAAAATTTAGAATCTTGAGATCGTTCAAATCACATTTTATCTTCTAATAAAGCACATTGTTTGCAATGCTTGCAGGTCAGTTGTCACCTTCATCATTCAACTCAGAGAAAAGCGAGAGTAGGCGAAATCTGGAGTTCCCACGCCTGTCAGAAACCTCCATAAAGGATCGAATGGCCAAGTACCAGGCAGCTGTGTCCAAACAAAGCAGTTCCACCAACTATACAGTATGTGTTCAGCATCAGTCATTCGTTCACTCATCCAGCAAATGGTCACTGAGCACGGGAACTAAAAGTGTCTTCCAGACCCTGACCTGTGAGCCTTGGCTCCTTACTGGTCCCCAGCCATTCTCTCTTCACATAAATCCTACCCTAGCTTCATTCATAATCCTCACCATGTTCTAATCCTGACTTTGCTTTCCTAGGCCTCATTCCCACCCCACTCATTTTTTTGTGTGATGTTACCATCCAGTAATGTCAATGAGAATTTTCCTGATGCTTTTACTTAATCTTGTTGTTAAAGAAGTATTGATAGTATTTTATTAGTTTTAACATATACACTTATTTTTGTTTTTGAGAGAAGAAAGGGAGAATACTGGAGAGAAATATTGAATATATTCAACATTAATGTGGGTTGGGGTGTTTTTTGCAATTTTTATTGATATATAATTCACCTGACATAAAAATCACCATTTTTAAATATGCAACTCAGTGATTTTTAATATATTCACAAGGTTGTGCAATCATCACCACTGTCTGATTCCAGAAATTTTCCATCACCCCAAAAAAAGAAACCCATACCTGTGCAGTGATTCCCAATTCCCCACTTCCCTCATCCCCTGGCAACCCAGGGGCTTTCTGTCTTTATGGATTTTCCTGTTCTGGACATTTCATGTAAATGAAATCATACAACATAGGGTCTACTTAATCTTCACTTCTTATGATGTAATAATTTTCTAAACAAATAGAATAGTGGATAGGAAAAAGGGGGAGAAATGACAGGAAGATGACATACTCAGTAAGCACAAAAATGTATTCTAAGTAGCATGGAGGGTCTTTCCACTTTATACTTTCCTAGGCTTAACTGGCAGGAGGACACAACTGAACTGTTTATTTTTTTTATTTTTATTTTTTGTGGTACGCGGGCCTCTCCCATTGCGGAGCACAGGCTCCAGACACGCAGGCTCAGCGGCCATGGCTCACGGGCCCAGGCGCTCCACAGCATGTGGGATCCTCCCGGACCGGGGCACGAACCCGCGTCCCCTGCATCGGCAGGCGGACTCTCAACCACTGTGCCACCAGGGAAGCCCTGAACTGTTTATTTGAAGTTGCCTTTTAAATGCCATTTATTCATAAGTACACACACATATATACACATGTACACATACATATATATCTTTCAAACAGTTGTTCCTTCTAAGATTTCAAATGACAAATTATTAATCTCTTGATTGTTATTTTTTAATAAAATTGGAAGAACAGTATTCACTTTTATTTGGCAGGCTGAACTAGTGCCTGTTAGAAATCACAGTGTGTATTCCAGGAGCTGAGCCTTCTTTCCCCCACCTTATGAAGTATGCATTTTCCGATAGTATTTATTGGTGGACTAAGTCTCTAGGCAGTGAGTAATCTCATCTTGATTTTTCAGTATCGATTTAAGAAGAGATATTGTGTGTAAATCAGTAGCGAAGTGGAACATCACAGGCTTGTTATTCACTGGGAGTGTGAAAAATCAGCAAATTTAGACTTCTCTTAAAAGGCAGGTCAGGAGATACAGCAAACAGATGATCTGTGGAGCTTAATTCCCTCTGTTACAGGATTTTGCTGCTTCTCAGTGCCCTCCTGCTATAAACATTCTTACCAGGTGACTCCCTAAGTGGAAAAACCTGTTCAGTGACTTTGTTTTTTTTAACTCCTAAATAAGAGTTTCTGCATTGCGGTTCGCCTGCTCTGTAAATTTTAAGAGTTGAGAAGTCTTAAGGAATTCTTATAAAAAGCACGTTTTATCTCATCCCCAAAGAATTTCTCAGGCCTCTTACAGAGCATGGTTGTAGCAAGGCGCACTCTCTCTGGCAATGATTCCGGAGGCTGGGCTTTGAGATGGGGTCACAAATGAGTTTTGGGCTCTTGTACTGTTGGTTTCTGTAGTGCTGGCTGCCAGCTCCTCCTCATAGACGCACCTCCAGAGCTGTAGGGCTCAACCTGGAATTCCACACCTGAGTCAGTTGCACTCACACTCCCTTCGTTGGCCTTGTGGCCATAAATCGCTCTTTTTCTCCCCATGCCTAAAGGAGTCACAGAGAACAGAAGGGTAGTAGATAACTAGCAGACTAAAGGTAGGAAATGTCCGCATTCATCTACCTCTGTACTGATTATGGATCTAGTAATAAAGTCAATTTTAATATTTTGCCCCAAGTGTTCTTTGCAAGGAAAACAAATATGTTTACACTTACTCCTTCTGATTCCTTATGCCTGTTTTTTTATGTTGAAGCTCTATTATGAGAAGTAAAATAAGGTATGTCTTTAGTATACTGAATGAATTTTATGCTAAAAACATGTCTTTGAAAGTCTCACAAAGAAAGGCTGTTTTATGGTATCATTAAGTATAATTTCAATTTTTATATGTATACATCATTGCTGTCTCTCTTTCCAGGCCGGGCATTTATATATATATGGTCAGTATATTTTCTTAATTATTGGCACTTGGCATCTCCTTTCCCCTGCTCCAGAATGGTCTTTTCTGGTAAAACTCACCAGCTTTGCATTCCCACAAGCTCTGCTGCTAGAAGAGTGAATCACGAGAACATTGTATGCGGGGGGTGGTCTGTGTGTGTGTCTGTATTCTAATGAGCATCCAGTTTTAGACTAGTTGTATAAATATTTAACTCTGAGGTATGTGTCCACAAAGCTGCTTTTGTCATTTCACAAGTCAATGGGTTTTGCTTGTGAGAGTTAGGGGGTTGATTTGACTTAAAGCCTCTTAAAATAATTTCTTTTTTAACATTCCAAGTTTATTTAATAGATGTGCTATGAAGAGAATCGTGAGACTTTTTTTTTAATTCACAGACTATTTTTATTTTGTAGAATGAGTTGAGAGCTAGTGGTGGTGAAATCAAAACTCATAAATTGGAGCAAAAGGAGAATGTGCCCCCGGGTCCTGAGGTCTGCATCGCCCATCAGGATGGAGAAAAGGTGGGTTGGAAAGTCTGATGTCCATTTGCCAGGGAAGCATGTGTTCTAAATTAGATGCTTAAAATTAGAAACGATTCTAACTCTAGGCTGTAGAGTGTCTGGGAATTTGGTAACAGCTGCCAGGACAGATTGTCTTTTTTGGAGGTCACATAATTTTGATTGGGGAGCTCTGCAACTTATAGCTGACCAAATAATGAACCTTCACTGGAAAATTCTTTTGCCCAGCAAATGCTCAGAGGACTTAGAGCTTAAGTAATTTTTAAAAACCTGGTTTGAATAGAGATATCATCTTCAAAGTTATTTGTATATTATTAATTTAACACATTTTATGTAAGAAAATGTCATTCTTTCACTTCAAAGTATTTTGAAAGCTAGGCACTATGCTAAGCACAGGCAATGCTGAGCTTAGCAACTAAATGTGAACAAACCATTCCACGTGGTCTTTACCTGCAAGAAAGCTAACAGAGTAGGAGGGAGATGAGTGTAGGTTGGCTATTGTAAAACAGTATAACAAGTGCCGTGAAAGGGCTATGAGGGGCCCTGGAAGCTTGGACTAAGGACCCTTAACCTGACTTCCTCAAGAAGGTGATATCTGGGACATCCCTGGTGGCGCAGTGGTTAAGAATCCACCTGCCAATGCAGGGGACGTGGGTTTGAGCCCTGGTCCGGGAAGATCCCACATGCTGTGGAGAAACTAAGCCCGTGCATCACAACTACTGAGCCTGTGCTCTAAAGCTCGCGAGCCACAACTGCTGAGCCCCTGCACACTACAACTATTGAAACCTGTGTGCCTAGAGCCTGTGCTGTACAACAAGAGAAGCCACGCTGTGAGAAGCCCCCGCACCGCAACGAAGAGTAGCCCCTGCACACTGCAACTAGAGAAAGCCCGCATGCAACAACAAAGACCCAACACAGCCAAAAATAAATAAATAAATGTAAAAAAAAAAGAAGGTGATATCTGAGCCAAGTCTTGAGGGATGTGTGGAAATAGACCAAGTGAATAAGGGGACGGTTGAGTAAAGAAAGAGAAGGGAGAAACAACAGAGGTTTGGAAACCAGAGAACCCAACCAAGATGACTTGTCTGGAACATGAAGTACCTATAGGCAATGGCAAGAGACAGGTGGAGGGAGAGGGCCAGGTTGGGTCTTGAAAAACCCTTAAGAGTATGATTGTAGTCCTGCGTCGGAGGAAAGCCATGGGAAGGTTTTAAGCAAATCAGGTTTTATACATTTATGGTTAGATGGATGGCTTAGTTGGATTAAGTAACAATATATATGTCAGGTGAATTTATCATTTTCTCTGCCAATCCATTACCCAGTCTCGTTGGTCTTTCTGTCAATATGATAATCAAATGTTAAGTTAGATGAGGAGAGAGCTTTCAAGTCTATTACAGTGACTAATAGGAGTATAGTCATTGTTTCTGTTACACATATTAACACCCTTGAGGCCATTCTACAAAAGGTGAGGAGATAATTAAAATGGGTTAAGAGCAATAGTTCTCAAACTTATTTGATTATAACAGACTTTAAAATAGATATATTGACAGCATACCAACAGGAACTCATGAGATATACTACACACTTGGACCAAAGGAGGCACACAGAAAAATAGTCTCAGATTAATGGCTACAATATTAGACTCAAAGAATAGAACAGGAAAAAATTTAGGAACATCAAATCGCTTTATTTTACAAAACTATATCACAAATGTATTTTGAGATAATAAGACAAACTACATGGCAGTAATGTGTTTCATAATCATAAAATAATCAAATTACATACATCCTTGAAACAGTGGGCTCAGGCATTATTTCCATGTCACATGTCATGTATCAAGTGAGTTCTCTCATTAGACTGCCTGGTTTTCCCATTTTTTAAGTGGGAGATTATATCTTAGGTATAAGTGATATGTTTGGAATTTTTCTTATATACTGTAAAAAAGACATTTAAGAGAAAAAAATATTCCCAGCATTGAAATCCTCCCATCTGTCCTTGGAGCATAATTTGAGGAATGATCGTCTGGAAAATCATGCTTGGATTGTCCCTATATCTAATTTCATGTTTCCTTCTTGATTGTCTTCGTATTGATTTGAACCTGGAACTCTGAGCTGAATTGGAGGATCAGAACATTTTAATTATAGCCTAAAAGGGTATCATTGCAGCTGAATCACAAATTGGGAAGTGGGTGGGGAAGAGAGGAGATAAAGATAGTACATAGTCTTCAAGTATATACTGTAGGTTCATGAACCCTTGGCTGCCTTAAAATTCATAAATTTTTTCAGAGCTTCAGCTCTCCTTTTGACTCTTTGCCTAGCTTTTGTTAACCAATACCTAAGAACTATTTGAACTTCAGTTTGTTACAAAAGGACATTAATGCCAGGGTAAACTTGCCTGAAATAGAATATTTTGTCAAGGTATTGTCTTCCCGTTCTCCTCTTGTGAATGAATTTGTGCTTTTCTTTAATGAAGTGTTTGAGCAAAATCTCACATGCTCTTTCCTGGCTCTTCCTGCAGTGAAGTCATCTGGTTGGGCGTGTGCAATGATGTCATGATTGGCATTAAGTTTACCCTGCAGGTTCAAGGTGACTAAATTCGAGATGAAAGAAGGACATCCTGGGATGGGTGCACCTCCTAATTTAGCAAGAATTGAAGAGCTTTTTATGGCCATGCACAACTTTCAGAAAATTTATTTCGTATCATTAAATGAAATAACGCATGTAAAGTGGTCATTCCAATACCTGGAACATAGTAAGCATTTAATAAATGTTAACTGTTATTATACTGGTTTGGTTTATACCATGTCACAACTCCTGTAATGAACAGAGAATAAAGGGAAAAAAATGACTACGCTGCAGTCAGCCAACAACCTAATCTCCATTGTAAATTTATTCAGTACATTAGACATCCTGATATAAACACTCAGCATCACCCATAAAATCCCTGACATCTGAATGAAAGAATATTCACGAGGAGTGCACATTGGGTCACCTCTTGACCCTTCATGATTTTTTTTGGGGGGGGGTGGAATTCCTTCCTCATAACCTCACTAGAAGTTCTCTGCATTTCTTTCTTTTTTTTCCCTAATATTTATTTATTATTTATTTGGCTGCATGGAGTCTTAGTTGCAGCACGTGGGATCTTTGTTGCGGCATGTGGAGTCTTTTCGTTGCAGCGCGTGGGCTTCTTTAGTTGTGGCGCGCAGGCTCTAGAGCACGCACGCTCAGTAGTTGGGCTGCACGGGCTTAGTTGCCCTGTGGAATGTGGGATCTTAGTTCCCTGACCAGGGATCGAACCCACATCCTCTGCATCGGAAGGCGGATTCTTAGTCACTGGACCACCAGGGAAATCCCGACCCTTCATGATTTTGAGTGTGGAGGAAGATACCAGGAAGGCCTAGGGGCCAGTAGAAAGGAGAGAGAGCTGGTAGAAAGTACTTTTATTTAAATTTGATGCCAAATGGGGAAAATAATCACCTATACGTAAGATTTGCCATCTTGTTAAACATTGCCATTTTGAGACCAGAACTAGAAAGGGAAACTAACCTTGAAGATAATACCAAAGGTTGGTTTTAGATAAATTTGTTTTATAGCTATCAGAAGGTCTTCTGTACCAGCAAGCTTGTTTCAGCAGAATGCATTTGTTTGGGAAATAAGGAGTTAGGAAAATAAAAGAATAGTTCCTATATGTAAAGACTTTATCTTGCCTTGGAGTGAGTTACAGTTACACGAGTTGTGGTTTGTGGTGAGGAGCTTTGCTCTCCCTGATAGAGGGTTTTGTTTTGTACCCTCCCCGCTCCCGCCTTTTTTTTGAGAGTACAAAGATATGGTTTAGAACTTCTTTTATAAAGGAAGATAATGCACACTTTGGGCAGTTGCTTGCAGTCTGTTATTTGCGTTACTCTGTAATTGAGAGGCATGTTAATATCCTCATAAAAGACATTTTGCTGCCTCTTGTTTAAATGCTCAGCTGTTCTGGGGGCCATTATTTCCCCCAGGCAGCCAGTGACTGACTGGAGTCAGCAGGTTTTAATGGCATTAATAGCAGTTTGCTCTTTTGTTTTTAATGTGATTCTTAATCCACCACCACCCCCCCACCCCTACACCCCACACCCCCCACCCCACCCCCACCCCGCCTTTCTTTTTCTAGGTTTCTGCATCTGAGAATAGTCTGGCAGCCCGTTCCGCACCTGCTGAGGATGATTCCCGTAAGCTTTCACTCTTAGGTCTGGTGGAAGAGGGTCTTGTTCTCTAGCCCCTGTTTGGTTGGCGGGGGTGGTCCCCAGTTCTGTCAGTGCTGAGAATGTGTAACATGTTAAACCCAGTAATGTAGCTGATCAGATCTTTCACTTGGTTTTTAAGGACTGATGCTTGAGTACCCTTCACACATCCCATGCCTAAGAGAGAAGTTAAATTCAACGAAATATGATTAACTTGTGGCCAGCTGAATACTTTCGATGCTTCTCTCATTGAACTTATCCTGTCTTTTGTACCAAACCTTTTCAGGGTTAATGCTATAAAAACTATAATTTTGAAGTTTCATTTTAATAGAAGGTTGGCCAAGAAGGACTTTATTCATTAACAGGAATAAAGAATTGGTATTTGAGTAACCTTTAAAAAATATCTTTTTCTTATTTATCTAAATAGATACTATAATCCTCCCTCTGGCTAGATTCTAGACATTTTCCTGTGGGTGCTGAATTTGATCACCTTTTCATCCTATTTTGGAATCATTTTGAGCCTCTCTTCTCCCAAAGACAAAAACCTTTGTTTTTTAATATACTATGTCCACTTTTGATTCTGATGTTCAGTGTATTATTTTTTTAAATATATATGGATGTCTAGCTTCTCCTCAGGTTAATTAGTTTACTAGACATTGAAAACTCAGCGAGAAGTTGAAGTATCAGCTAAACAGATCTCTAGTAAACCCTGCCTTAAAATTTTAGAAACTTGCTGCTTGAATCCAAGAACATTCCTTTTGCAGTCATTTTCCTTGGACTAGAAATTTTTCTGAGTTTTGACTAGGTTTGCAAAACATTTTTTTGAAAAATAAGCCATAATCGTTCAGTACTTTGTTGACATAACTCTAGATTTTAGGGAATCTTTTATGGTTCCTTAGCAACTGTGTGAATGACTTCTCTGTGCCTCTTCTGAGTTTTCCATAAAACAAATATATTGGCAGGAAATTAACTTATGCAGGTGACACGTCAATGACTATGAAAAAAACTTTATGGAGTCTTTTTCCATAATCTTCATCCATGGATGTTCGCCATAGGACTGAGTCCCAAAAAGATGGTGTCAGATTATACACACTCATATACATGAGCCTGTCTTATGAAATTTCTCCCCTCACATTCCCCCATTTTCCCAAGTTCAGTTGAAACGCCCCAGAAGGAGTTGCTGGGGTTGCTAACTACCAAAAAGCCATCAAAGTCTATAAACAGCCTTAAAAAATGACAAATGCTACAGGGCAGAAGTTTCCTTATGTAGGGAGGTTTGGATTCCCGCTGCATGTGGCAAAGGGTGAGAAAGCCTCTGAGTTGACACTTGTGAGAGAACAGAGACCAGAGAACGTAAGAGCATAGTTTTTAGCATTAGAATAATGCTTTTCTTCAACAGAAAAGCTATGTTTTTCCTGGTGTTGAAAGGACCTGTCCTTAGTGGAGGTGCCTAAAATTTGCTTTGGGGAGGAACCTTTTCTGAGCCTTCCCTTGAGGTACTATAAAATGTCTTCCTTCTGTAACTCAAGCAGGTAACTCCCAGGTTAAGAGTGAGTTCCAGCAGCCTGTGCATCCCAAGCCACTAAGTCCAGATGCCAGAGCTTCCGGCCTTTCTGAAAGTTCTCCTCCCAAAGCAGTGAAGGTATGATGATAGTTTCTCTTGGAGCCTTGTAGACATTGGTTTACTAGTAGAGCTCATTGCATCTTTTATCTTTATGTTCATTATAACCTGTTTTTGCTTTCCTGGGGATGAAAATGCCAAATAAGGGCACACGTGAGCCAGTCACTTTCCCTGGAAATCTTGCTGCTCTTGCTTAGGTGTTTGAGCCAGGAGTGGGAAGCCTCACTGATACCGCTCCAGTCTGAAATCTGGAAAGCTCATGAAAGAAAACCCAAAGTTAAAGAAGATAACCTGACTTTTTTTCTCGTTAAGTCCAAATTCGTAAATCTATGAATGGGTAAAAACCTATACAAAGAGCAATATGAAAAATCTGTTAAAATCAGCCCATCGGATGGGAATGTGCAGTGTTACAGATTTAGTGGCTCCCTGGTCTGAGGAACTTGGCCATAACATGATTGGTGGTCAGCGCGTTTAAAGAAAGAATGTGTGCATTCCAGTGGGGGTTGACCAGTCCATTTGCTATAAAAATGACCATTCAAATAACACTTACACTAGGTTATAATATTAGATATTAAGGAATGTCCAAAATGTTTGTACCCGAGGAAAATTTTACTAGGCTACTCAATCTGTGGTCTCCTTTCATTTACTAATTATTTTTGTTCATTCACTAATTTTTAAAAGCAGTATTTTCCCTTTCTATGAACAAGTAAATATTCCCATAAAAATAAACAAAGATAAAAAAAAAATCCAACACCTCTTTTAGGCTGCTCACCTAACTTGTTTTAATTGAATGCTTTGCTAATGCAGTGTTGATTTACCCACTTGGTTAATAACAAACATATCTTATACTTCTTTAGTGTCTTCCTCCTCTGGTGCTATCTTAAGTAGCTGGGTTTTCTTTCAAAGGTTTTAACATTTGAGAGAAACTCAATAGGTAGAATTAGTTTTAAGGTGGTTTGTACTGCCTCAACCTCATGCACACATCTGCCATGTTTCTATCGCACAACTGTAGGCATGATTGGTCTCTTGATGAAAGTTCTAATGCACAGAAAGGATGGAGATACTCTGTAATGACCTAGATGGGAGAAGAATCTGAAAAAGAGTGGATATATGTATATGTATAACTGATTCACTTTGCTGTACAGCAGAAACTAATACAACATTGTAAATCAACTATACTCCAATAAAAATTAATTAAAAAAAAAAAAGAAAGGATGGAGGTAAGACATAGGTGAGGGTTTGGAACAAAGGGAGGAAAGGGGAGAATCCAGGAAAGGGGAGGTCGGGGGAAGAAGGTAAACATGAAAATTTTAGAGGAAGCAGAGATGTAAGAGGGGAGTAAGGTTTATTGAAAGGAACAAAAAGTGAAGAAAGTAGCAAGAGAAAGCAAGTAAATGAGGGAGAAAGAACTGAGCTGCGTGATGGAATCTGCACATGTACTTAACATGACCCTCTCTTCTGGCCTCAAAGTTCTGCTCATGCTGGCATCAGCACTTTTTTTTTTTTTCCAGTATCTGAAGTCCAACAAAGTAGCAAATGCCACGGGGTTAATTTCCTCTCCAACAGCAACCCTGCCCAGATGTGAGTCCTTGGGTTGTGGTTCTGGACGAAGAACAGCTAACAAAGCTGACTTGGCCATGGATTCTGTGTGACTGAGGGACTAGGGAAATTCTGTGGCTGATCTAAGAACTAAAATCTGTTCTCAAGTATATTTGAATTCTCAGTCCAGTCTTGCTTACCTCCCTCAACTGTTGGGCCAGATCTCCTGGTCCTGGGTTGGACCTTTGGGACTCCTCCGGATTCATACTCCAGGGTCTGAGCTGATGAGCAGTGTGCGAAGGAATGCACCTCACTTAGGTCTTCCTGGCACACCAGGGAGAGGAGATGGAAGAAAAGCTCCCTCTGCACCTGCCCCAGATTCATGCCTGCCTTTTTGGCTCTGGTCACCCAGCAGTAGAATGCAGACAAGCCTGCTTGCACCAGACATACACCTCAGGTTTTGAACATTGTATAAAGACTGGGGTTAAACTGGCCTCACTGCCTGTGTTTGCCCATGGTCCAAAGCTCAAATGGTTATGGTGTACAGAGCTCAGGGTGGTACCCAATCACATCTCCACTTTATTTACAGGCCATTTATTTTCTCTTCCTCAAAGTTACTCTTTACCTTCTGCAGGCAAGTATATAGATACTTTAGTGTTTATAGGAAGACCTGCTGGCATAACTGGTCTTGTGGCTATAGACCATGCAACAGAAGTTGTTTCTCAAGTCTGGGAAATTACATACAGCTAAGAATGAACTTGTTCACTCAGAATAGATTTGTGGGTCCCACACGTCCTGGTAAAACTGCTCCTTGTTTCCTGTCTGTTATTGAAAACAGGACATCTAAGGTAAAGACTCAATTCATTTCAAATTTTAGCTTAATAAAGTAAAAATACAGAAAACAAAAAAACACCCCATAAATGATACTGGTCTTTAAAAGTAAGGATTTTATCTGTTTTGAACACTGGCTAGATAATTCAGTTGATGAGACTTGGCACTAATGAAGTTGACGTTGCAGGTTCCTTCTCAAAATAGATGTTCTGGGTCTAGAGCTCAGTGGGCCCTTTCGGAAGGATCAGAACCTTTCAACTCAAGAGACCCAGAGATCTCTTAAGCTTTATGCCCTCCCACTGAAATAAGTTACTCCCTAAATGTTTCTCCCACTGAAATAAGTTACTCCCTAAATGATAAGGAAGGAGATGTGACTGGCCCTGGGAACAGCTACTGGTCTAGGATAGCCCTATCCCAGGTTCCTAGGCTGGTCCTGCTGATGGATGTATAGAGAAAACATGGCAGCCTGCATGAGAGGCTGTACCCTCTGTGCCCTGTCCCTTCCTCCATGGACAGGGTAGGAGGTTTTATGCTATTTTGCAAATCTACCAGAATTGTGCTAGAAGGGCATCTAGAATCTTTTCTCACTGCCTACATCATTACTGCTTTCTCAGAGCACTAACCTTTCCTCTACATGTAGAGCGATCTGTTTAAGGTGTGAATATCTCCAAAATGCTTTCACAGAAAGCTAGGGGAAGGGTTAAGGCTGTTCAGAGCCAGCCCAACCATTTACTATATGGTGAAGAATTTCAATTTAATTACCCAGATATTTTGTACAAATTGTAAGGAGGAAATGAAAGGCTTTTTATAGTGTTCTATCTGAGGAATGGAGGCCTGACATCAATACAGATTTTTCTTTTGATTTCACTGTGTCTAAAGGCTAATTAGCTTCACCATTTATGGCCAGCTGCTACCTGCTCCCCTCCCACACACAGACGTGTACCCCAACTGGAGCCTTCATTAGACTAAAAAATATATATGAGACAAGAGAGTGAAAGAATGTAGATGAAGTCATAAAAATTTATTGTGAAAAAGCTTTAAGTAGATGCTGATCTACAGAAGGCCTGTAACATCCCTCAGATGGGAAAGACATGACAGTGTTTAGGGACATCAATTATTTATATATTATCGCACTCATTCCTGAATATCCTGAAGATATTATCTGCATATTTTAATTTGAAACAAAGTGAAGACTGTCGTTTGTTCAAAATGCTGTGGTGAAATTATGTTCATTTGGGTTAGTTAGCATCTGCTCCCTTCCCCAAAGCGTTTCCTTTAGTTATGGAAATTTATTCCAGGACAATTGAGAAAATACTCTATTGGGTTGTGAGTCGGGAATTCTGAATTTTAATCTTAATTCTTTTACTGACTGTGCAAACTTCTGTAACGCATCTGACATCCTGGTACCTTAGTTTCTACATTTGAAAAATGGTGAGGGAGGGGAGACGAAAAAACATCTTACTAACTGAAAAAATATATTGGAAAGATAAAAAATGTCTGACCTTCTAATATTGGCAGTGTTTTAAAGGTGGCTATGCAAGTTCAGGCGTGCCATGACGGCCTGGACAGGGTGTGGGCCAGGCCTACCATAATGGTAGAGGTTTGGGCACTGACCGTGCTTCCTGCTGTCTGAATAGACATGGGGGCGATTACAGAAAAGTGGCTGAGAGCCCAGGACAGAGGAAATAAAGGGAATGCACAGCCACAACCACTCTGACTTGGCATATTACCATGTTGGGCTCCTCTTGTCTTTATGATGCTATAAGGGCCCTTGGGCAGCTGCCGTATTAACCTTCATTAAATAATTTGAAAAGGGTGTATGGAAAAAAGGAAGAGGAATAATGGGAATCTGGTAGGTCTGGTGAGGTAGAAGCTTGTGGTTAGTCAGATATTTGAGCTAGCAGTCCATTAATTTGATGTTAAGGGGAGGAACGCCTTTTCACTTGTTGTGGAAGGCTCCGTTCAAGAGGGAGCCACGGGGTGGGGGGGTGTCAGGTGTGGGAGGTAGAAAGACACTAAAGAATTGTTAATGAGACACTCCTTGGGTGAAGGCTACAAGAGCTCTCTCTTCTGAGCTGGTACTCTGATCTAGCCTCAGGTAGATGTGAGTGAGGCCGATTTTGCCAGGATTAGCAGTTACTTGAAAAAGAAAGAAACTGTGGTCTTATTCTTGGATATGAGTCTGTAACTGAGTTTCAGCTCAGCTGCAGAAAAAAGCCCTCCAGGGCACACCAAATGCTGTGTATTCATTGAAGGTTCCTGTTTGTCTCTTCCAGCTTCTGCTTCCTGCTCCCGGTACCTAATTTCTGCTCCTGCCTCCACTTTCCTCCTAATGTGAGCTCAACTTGCAGCTTTCTCTCAGGTTTTCCTTTCTGTTCACTGGGCTGCACCCTTCTCCTACCGTGTGTTCTCTGTGTGCGTGTGTGTGTGTGTGTGTGTGTGTGTGTGTAACAGAGGCATGCTCTGTAGGCTTCCAGTCCCCTTTAGCAGAATAATACCCATTTCCTCCTCTACCATGGGAAATTTCTGTCTCCTGCTCTGTCTTTAGCGACCAGAATGAGCACTTACTCTCCTAAGTATTACAAATACAATATTCATCCTGCAACTGAAAAAGATTTTCAATCTGATAAGTAAATACATTTGTCCTATTACTTTTACATTGTCTGAATTGTGATTTGTACAGCTGCTCTCCAGTGGCTCCAGTTGTACTATTATACCCAAATTTTATTCTGCCTTTTAATGGATTTCCTGCTTGCTAGACAAGGACCTAGTCCTTTTAGAGAAACCTAATTAAATTATGCAAGGACATCTCCACTTAGGTCCTATCTTGTTAGATGTGTCCATCCATATAAGAAAAAAACAATTTCGGAATTCCTTGGTAGTCCAGTGGTTAGGATTCCAAACTCTCACTGCTGAGGGCCTGGGTTCAAACTCACAAGCCATGAGGTGCGGCCAAAGGAAAAAAAAAAAGCAAGAGAGAGAAAGAAAAAACAATTCTACAGTGAGGTCCTACTGTATAGCACAGGGAACTATGCTCAGTATCCTGTAATAAGCCATAATGGAAAAGAATATGAAAAAGACTATATATATGTAAAACTGGATCACTTTGCTGTACACCAGAAACCAACACAACATTGTAAATCAACTATACTTCAATAAAATAAATTTTAAAAAAAGAAAAAACAATTCTGAGCTCCAAATAACGCCCTAATATCTGCCAGCAGCATTCAGTACAATACATTTGATCATATTTAAGTTCCTCCCTTATGCCTGGTAAACTTAAGTTGTAGCTGTGGTCTTTGATTCTTTAAGTTTTTCTCTTCTACTCTAACCCTAGGAATGGAGGGGCTGCTGTTAACACTCAGCCCTCCTCCTTCACTTTTAAATTCTTTGGTGCTATTTGGGGGCACTAATTTTATTAAACTCCCTTTTATAGATATTAACCTTTACTTCCATTTTCTACTCTCATTTTCTGTCCACATCTACTTGGAAAACCATTCCTATTTTTGCTTTACTTCCTAGTGAATCATGTGGCAAGTGAACCAGCAGTCTGAATTTTTTTTATGGGTCTATTCGGATTTTTTAATCAAAATTCTGTCTTACCCATAAGCTGGTTTATCTTAGGCTTACCTTAACCATTCAGGCCCTGGGCTTTGGGACTAAATTGTATTATTTACCACCATACCGGTCTTGGTGGCAGAGGCCGCCAAGGTGCCTGAAAGAGCTTCCAGGCCACCTTAACTAAAGCTGCTTCTGCCTGTACTGGTTGAGCTGTTTCTCTTGGGACAAGTCAAGAGTCACACACACCTAGGGACTTCTTACCCCCACCCCTAGTGGCCATGTAACTATTTCTTATCATGTAAAAACTTATGGTTTTGGAATTCTAGCTTTCATCAGTGCTAATACAACCTACTTTATGTAGTTTAGGACTGAGTTTACCAGCAACAGCTGTGCTCACCCCGCCCATATTCCACACTTTACAAACAGTTCATGAATCCCCGTTATGACTCACCCCCCTATCCAGTACATTAGTTTTATTCTCCATTTGGTGTTTTAAAAAGATTATAGAGCCTGTAGCTTTATTGGGCTATGCTTTCTTCTGGAATCCTAATAAAATAGTTTGTGTGTCTTTTAAAATGTTCCATTTATGTGTCAATTTTGCTTTATTTAAAAATGTTTTGTCTAGTGGATTGAGCAAGTCAAGATTATATGCACAGGGGACTGAGAGATGCTTTATCAAAGTGTCTTTTATGAATATTTAAAAAAATGTCTCTGTGTATAACTGAGTCACTTTGCTGTACAGCAGAGATGGGCACAACATGGTAAATCAACTCGACTTCAGTAAAAATAAATAAATAAATAAATAAAAAGATTTTAAAAGTCTTTTCCTACTTCCCAAAGCCAAATGCTTTCTCTCCTTGAAAGTTACCCCCTTCAGAATCTGGTCTTTAAAAAGTCTGTTCTGCTTCTTATTTGGCGCTTGGATCAAACCATCAAACTTCTTTCTTCTGTATGTGATGACATTTTCTCCTCATTTCCTGTGCGTGGAATCATTTTGTGTGTACTTGTGTGTGTGTGTGTGTGTGTGTGTGTGTGGTGGTTTGTCTAAACCTTTCTCTGCAGTCCAGCCCTAGCTCCACCCATCCTCAGTGGCTGCTGCACTTATGGCAGCCAGACAATCTGGGTAAGGAATTCAGGAGAGCCTCTTGGCTTTAGAGAGTCAACCGATAGAATTGCAGTAGGCTTACTGTTCCTCTGAGAATTGACAGACCAGGTAAGGGAGCCCTTAGATAACAAAGTAAATCCCAGGGCCCACTTCAGCAGAGTACTAACTCATCACTGCCTTTGCTAGCTAAAGTGGTCCTTTGCTTTTCCTAGAAGTTTCAGGCACCTGCAAGAGAGACCTGCGTGGAATGTCAGAAAACAGTCTACTCAATGGAGCGTCTCTTGGCCAACAAGCAGGTGTTTCACATCAGCTGCTTCCGTTGTTCCTATTGCAACAACAAACTGAGGTAAGCCAGGCCAAAACAAGCCATCTCTCTGTGTGGTTGGACCTCCAGAGGGAGTCTTTGGTTTTTAGAACACTGGTACTAAAATCTGTGGTGCTAATAGTGTGTGCTGTTGAGGACCTCTGAAGAAAGTAAAAAGTACCATTTAATGACAGGCATTTTATATCAAATTATAATGGTGTTTAGAACTTCTTGGTACTCTCACATGTTAATTTACATGTTAGGACCGAAGCTTAAATCATGTAAGTTGCAGGTAACTGCCCCTGTGACCTAATTTAGTAGAATGTTTTCCCTTGGTATCATAGAATCATACAGTTAAGAAATCTCAAGAGGATACTTGTTGAAGCCCTTGAAATTATCCCAAACACTATATAAATGGTAAAAATAGCAATAATAATAGATCCTGAAGGGCATATATTTTTCTGTATATTGCTTCATTTTATTTTCTGAGAAAATAATTATGTATCATTTCTTCCAAGTTACTCAAAGTATGGATATAAATGTGACAAATTGGGGAAATATTCCGTATTAACTCATTTTAACCATAGAACCTTGGAGGAGGAAGTAACCAGGATGTCATTTCCTCCAGCCTTCCTTCCAGAGCAAGCACCCTTTCCAGCATACTGTTGAAAGATGTCCTGGCACCTGCGTGGCGCTTCTGCGGGGGTTAATACCCCACTACAGCTAGTTCCAGCGTTAGCGCTAGCTTGAAAACTTTTCCTTCTGTTGAGCCAAAATGTGCCTCTGTAACTTCCACACGGTGGTTCTTTTTCTGTCCACTGTATTTTTTTCTCCAGAGCACATTTTTCTAAATTTTTGAATTTTTATATTTCTTCTGTGGAAATTCTGTTGTTTTTATACCCCCCCTTTAAAATGTGTTAACCCTGCGAGAGACACCAGATGTCCTAAAGGCCTGTCCAGCACTCTTGTTAGGGTAGACCGACTTCTGGCTACTGCTCACCATTCTCCTATTAACCATAGCTTTCCTTTATTTAATCACTGACGTCTACTCAGTGCCAAGCGTTGGGAGAGCATTATACCCATTCCTGTAAAAACATGCTTTTAAATTATAACACAGATGGGAAACTAGGAGGGAAAAGATGCAACTTTTTACAAAGGAATATCATTAAAAGTAGTTATAGGTTAGAAATACTTAGGAAATATATGAATGATCAGAACTAGGTGGGACTACCTAGGGAAGACTTCCTGGAAGAAGTAACTTTTTCAACAGTTTTGACAGAGGGGAGTGAAATCACTTGAAAATGGGAGCATGTACCAGGTGGAAGAATGTCTTGTGAAGGTTCAGACCTAGAATTGAGCATGTTTTTTATAAGGATAATAAAACAAATGTGCTTAAAAGGACACCCTCAGTGACTGATGTGCTTTTAAAGGTATTTTTCTCACTTAGCATCTTCTGAATATACTGGAGTTGCCAGGTTTCAGCCTACTGGTGTAAATAAGAGAATACATATTTGTTAACTTTATGCTCTTTTTCTTAAAAACAACAGTCTAGGAACATATGCCTCTTTACATGGGAGAATCTATTGCAAGCCTCACTTCAATCAACTCTTTAAATCTAAAGGCAACTATGATGAAGGCTTTGGACACAGACCACACAAGGATCTGTGGGCGAGCAAAAATGAAAACGAAGAAACATTGGAGAGACCAGCCCAGCTTCCAAATGCAGGGGAGACCCCTCAGAGCCCAGGGGTAGAAGATGCCCCCATTGCTAAGGTTGGTGTGCTGACTGCAAGTATGGAAGCCAAGGCCTCATCCCCGCTGGAGAAAGAAGACAAGCCAGCTGAAACCAAGAAGTTGAGGATTGCCTGGCCACCCCCTACTGAACTTGGCAGTTCAGGAAGTGCCTTGGAGGAAGGGATCAAAGTATCGAAGCCTAAGTGGCCTCCTGAGGATGAAATCAGCAAGCCTGAAGCTCCTGAGGATGTAGATCTGGATCTGAAGAAGCTAAGACGAACTTCTTCACTGAAGGAGAGAAGCCGCCCGTTCACTGTAGCAGCTTCATTTCGAACCTCTTCAGTCAAGAGCCCCAAAACCTTGTCCCCATCTATCAGGAAAGGCTGGAGCATGTCAGAGCAGAGTGAGGAGTTCGGAGGAGGTGTAGCAGCAGAAAGGAAACAAACGGAAAATGCCAACGCCTCCGAGAAGAATGAGAGTGTGGAAAAAACAACCTGGCCAAACAAGGGATCTAAAGGAGAGGAGGCAGGAAGGAGAAGTAAGGAAGTTCACAGTTTTGAGATGGGGAGTGAAAATCTTATAGAAAATGGTGCAAACTTAGATGAAGGTGATAGAAACCTTCTCACACAGCAGTCTTCACTAGAACCCAACTCTAAAAATTGGTCTAGCTTTGCAGATAACACCTCCACTAAAGAATTCACTACTCAGAATCAGACATCCCAGGATGTGGGATTCTGGGAGGGAGAAGTAGTCAAAGAGCTCTCTGTGGAGGAACAGATAAAGAGAAATCGGTACTATGATGAGGATGAAGATGAGGAATAACAAATTGCAATGATGCTGGGCCTTAAATTTATGTTAGTGCTAGTGAGCCACTGCCCTTTATCAAAGTGATGCACAAAACAGCTGTCTTAGCATGAGCTGTAATTTATGTGGAAGTAACTTTGGAAAAGAGTTCTTGCTTCAAAAAAATCCCATACTGTGCAGCTTAAGTGAACCAATTCTAAATGCTAGATAACATTACTTAAATCCTCTCTTTTAGCAATGATGATATACACAACTGCTTTAAGGCCTTTTGGGGGTTGGGAGTGTGTATGTGTGTGTGTGGGGGGGGAATATTCCAACGGATATGGTCCAGCTTCCATTGTACTCCCAAAAGACAATATGAAAATGGAGAGATGATTAGTAGTACATTGTTACACTAAAAATTCAATTGTGGAATTAGGAAACATGCAGAAGGGATTTAGGGGCCTAAACATTGTGACTGAATGCACTTTAGTATAAAGGGCACAGTTTGTATATTTTTACATGAATACCAATTTATTGTTTAGTATTCCTCTGTTAAGAGATCAAATATTTAGTCTTTAAAAAAAAATTTAGGTTAATTTTCTTACTCTGATATATATGGGGAATTTACTGCTTGCTCCGATATATATGGGGAATTTATTGCATCCTGCTTTCTAAACAACATCCTGAACTGGATTATTGAGATATAGCATAACCATCTTTTTGGAGCACCTTTTGAGCACCCTTAGTGCTTGGAGAGATTCATTGTGTCCCAAATAAGCTATGGTATTTGCCAATGCGTTTGACTACACCCCCAAGTGATTGCTTTCTTCTCTGGTGGTATCTGTGCTTCTCATAATTTACTGTAAGCTGCAATATTTTTATAAGATCTTTTGTATTTGCCATGTTGCATATTAGAGCAAAATGATGAGTTTAAAGGAGGAATAACAGAAGAAAAAAGAAAAAGCCTTAAACCACTTGAGCTCAGATCCCCAAACCCTATATTCTACTTCTGATATCCCCTTTCTGGGACACTAGTTTTTTAATACTTATAAGCTCTGAAATGTATTGATTTTTATGGCAGACAGTATTCCTAGGGTACAATTAAACCAGTTATAGGCCTTTTGTGGGAGATGGTTTTCTAGTATTAAGGTTTTGGAACAATATAAACTTGAGTACAGTTGTTGTACATAATTGATATTCCAAATTGTATGTTGGGGGAGAGAGGTGTTTTAAGGTATAGGCTTTTCTTTATACTGCATTTTTAGAGATTTAGCTCTGATATTTTTTAGAGATGTAAAATATTCTGCTTTCTTACAGTCTTGCTTACTCTGAAACATTTTTATTCAATAAAGCTTTTAATTTACACTTGAACTTTTCAATGTTCCTTTTCCATTATTATTTTACATTGTTACAGTCTCTCAGGACCTGCTTTTACCTTAGCAGTTGTGGGTAGAAAAAGCAGATGGATCTGATGGGTATCAAGTGAAGAGACATGCAATGTATACTTCTCACCACTAGGTGGTGGTGTTGGGCTGATCTTAGGATTTCATCCGCCTAGAAAACATTTTTCTTGAAAATTGAAAGCAACTTGGCAAGAGAATTATTGTGTACATTCAAAATGAGCTGTTTGTTTTACCAATTCAAAATGCAGTGGTTTTTTTTATTGTTAATTGTACTCCGCATTTAATAATTTACCTTACAAGTATACCTAAATGCTAAATGGAATTTCCAAATGCTTCTGCTGAAAATGGACTTGTTTTCTACCCTGGGCAGAGGCATAGTTGGTTGTTTGTTTTCCTTGCTTGCAGAGGCAACTGCCCCAATTAAGGTACCTTTTTTAATGGGAGTGTAGATTTCCTTGGAGATAGAAATGCTTTTTGAGTCATCTGTTAACATTTTCCAGGGTCACTGTGTGTTCCAGCGTCTTGCCTGGTCTTCTAAGTGCTTGTCCGGGTACTACTATCTGCTCTTGGCCCCAACACAGGCTGAAGTCATTTAGAAAGCCCTGTTCACTGAACAGTTAATCCAGAAGTTCCTGCTGACATTTATAAAATATCCAATCTTGGCTTGAGTTTAGCTACCTTTACTCTGTGACTCACTGCTTGCTGCTCTAACCCATCCACATTGTACTCCCTATATCTACTAACCTTATACAAAAAGTCTGAGTGCCTATGGGTGGCATTAATGGGTATCAGTTGAGTATGTCACCGTATATCAGGTACTTGGGGGCTGAGATTACCCTTGGAAGAACTCCTTTCTGTGCCTTTCAAGGGCTAAGGTAGACATAGGTACAGACCGTAGAGACAAGAATTAGCTCCATAATCAATATAATAAAAGGATATTCTTATCAAGAGAATGACCAGATAACACTAAACATTCTTAGAAAACAAAAGAACCTACAGCCAAATAAAAAGTGCTTATCATTTATTCTCTCAGCTCTCTAAATGAAGGCAACTTGTTGGACTATGTCAATGTTGACAATAGGATGATGTGAATTTTTCTGTTGGTAAAGCAGGAAAAGGGGCCAGCTTGGGACTTGAGATGGTTAAGGAGACTCTGTCCATGACTGCTATAGGGGCCAACTTAGTTCTTTTACCAGCTTGCTGGTCAGATCACTCCTGGCCAAAGTGAAACCTGTACTAAATTTGCTTTCATTACGTATTTCGTCAGCAGTATGTTTTCTAACAATCAAGAGGTTGAGAAATGGTACGTATGTGTTTTTCTGGGAATAGATCTTGAGACCAAGATCATTGTGTGTTGGCCTCTGCATGCTAAGTTAGCATGTTCTTTGTTCCTTGGGGCTCTGCTTTGAATTCCCATGGGATCAGAGAGAGTTTACTTCTTTTATTTATTTATTTTGGCCACACCACACGGCATGTGGGATCTTAGTTCCCCAACCAGGGATCGAATCCATGCCCCCTGCAGTGGGGGCATGGAGTCTTAACCACTGGACCACCAGGGAGGTCCTGTGAGTTTACTTCTTTTAAAACGTATCTTGAATATAGGGTAGTTACCATTAAGCTATTTCTGGGTTTGGACGAAAATGGCTTCAGGCAGTGTGGTTCTCAGACCAGCAACAGTGGCATGACTTCTGAGTTTGTTAGAAATGAGAAATGCACATCCATGGGCCTACCCTGAACCTCCTGAATCAGAATCTCTTTGGATGGAGCCCAGAAAACTTTTAGCAAACGTTCCATGTGGGAGATGAGAGAAGCTAATGTCTGAGCTGTGGCACACTAAGGTTTGAGAACCACTGACCTCAAGCAGACCTTCTAGTCTACTCCTTAAGGCGGCTCCTTTTTTCTCTTCTTTCTCTCCCTTTGAAACTCTTTATCTTCTGCCGCAAGCATGCCTACTAGTATAAAGATACTCTGTCCTTGGACAAGATTAGTTCTTTAATCTTTTTTCAGATCATTCTAGGTAGCCTGTGGTAATTAACCTTGTAGCCAGGTTTGAACGGTTGGCACCCAGGGTTCAGCGTTCTCCAGCGGTTGAGGGACAATTTAGAATTCAATGTTTTGAAGGTTTCTTGTCTATGGCTCCCCTC
This sequence comes from Delphinus delphis, assembly GCF_949987515.2. Classification (NCBI taxonomy): domain Eukaryota; kingdom Metazoa; phylum Chordata; class Mammalia; order Artiodactyla; family Delphinidae; genus Delphinus; species Delphinus delphis. The sequence continues at coordinate 39,933,253 of NC_082693.1, read as the reverse complement.
CCTGTTTATGTAGATCCACAAAAGAGTTCAATGTTCAATGCGGACATCTAAAGTTAAGGAGTTTTATAGGATAAAGCCTCAGGGCTCTGGAATCTAAAGACTTTCTAGTTCAGAAGCTCAGCTCTACCACTTGTTTATATAGCCTCGGGCAAGCTGCTCTCTGGACCTCAGTTAACTCATCCATAAAATAGTAAATACCTACTTCACAGAATGAGGAAGTTAAATAATGTGTGTAAAATGTTCGGGGCAGTACCTGGCATATAGTAAACCTCATTAAACATTGGCCATCATCTACTTTTCTTTTTCCTTTAATATTTTCCTTTGGATATCTTCCATTTCCTTTCCCCATGAGAAGAATAAAAGGATTTTTTAAAAGTCAATTTTGAGGGATATACAAGGACAGGGGGTTGAGATCACGGAGGGGCACGAAGAGAGAAAAAGGGTGGGGAGCAAAAAGAACGCTGCTAGTAGGCGGGACCAGCTGAGATGGCGATAAACCCTAGTGAGAGATGGGGGCTGTGAGGGAGGGGGGGGAGAGAGAGCGCGAGAGAGGTATGGCCTTCCAGGGAGCAGGAACAGCTTAAGCTGGCTGGACTGAGAAGAATGTCCCCATAAGGGAGCTATGCCTGAAATAAGGGGTGTAGCCGTAGCTGGACGGGAGAGTGAGGGAGGAGGAAAATCTTCGCCGAAACCGGTAGCAAAAAGGGGCGGCACGAGCGTTGAGTGCTTGTGCGGGGCGGGACCAGGGCTGGGTGGAGGCGGGGCGGGAAAAGGAGGGGCGTGGCCGGGATCGGGAGGCGGAGTCCCGAGGAGAGGCGGCCGGAGAGGCTGCGGTGAGGGAGGTGGGCGGGGAGGCGGGATGGGCGGTGAAGAAGCTGGGCCCCTCAGAGAAGGCGGACTGAGACGTGACGGGGACAAGAAGGGGCCGGAAGGGGGCGGCCGCCGGTCCAGCCCCGCCCCGGGGCCGCCTCCCCGCGGGTTCTGTTGGCCGTGGCGGCAGCTGAAGCTGTGGCGGCGGTGGCCGCGGGGTGGGCGTAAGATGGCGACAGCGGTGGCGGGAGCCCTGGGCCTGCTGTGGGGCTGGCTGTGGAGCGAGCGCTTCTGGCTGCCCCAGAACGTGAGCTGGGCCGACCTCGAGGGGCCAGGCGACGGCTACGGCTACCCGCGGGCCCGGCACATCCTCTCGGTGTTCCCGCTGGCGGCGGGCGTGTTCTCCGTGAGGCTGCTCTTCGAGCGGTGAGAGCCCGCGGGCGAGCGGCGCGAAGGGCTGTGGGCGCGGGCTGGTGAAACCGGCCCGGGGGGAGAGGCGGAGGTCGAGGACCGGAAGACGAGCTGCAGGGAAAGCCCGGAAGCAGGAGGCTGGGAGAGCCCTGGGCCGCGCGCGGGATGCTCCGAGGGTCGAGTTTGGGGCTTGGACATTGAAAGAGTGAGAGTCGAAGGGGACACTGGACCCATTCAATTTGAGAGCCCGGGGTGGGTGTCTCATGGGCCTCTCCCCAACCTCCAAGGATTCTGCAGACCAAGAAACTGCGAGCTGCGACCGAGAACCCGAGGCGGGAAACAAGAAAGGGCTGCCAGAACCAGGACTAGTTGGGATCATGGAAACTGAAGGGTCGGCTCAAGAGCCAGACGTTCCAAGCCGAAGAAATGGGTTCATGGGAAGATAAGATTTGTGAGGGCACTTTAGTTCCAGATAGTTGAGGGGCACAGGATTAGTTAGGCCCTAAGCCTTGGTTCGTCACACCGCATGGACGCGCGCGCGCGCGCGCGCGTGTGTGTGTTTCAATAAAATTCTGCCAGAGCCCGTAAGAGAGTAGAAATCTGGTAGGGATAGGGTGTGGTGGAGCCTGAGGCTTCCAGAGTATGGAAAGGTGTCAAATTAGTTGCAGAACAGGCCTTGGAGGCCTGAAATGGAAGGAGGAGTGGTCATGTTGAAAGGATGGAGAGCCTTAGGGCGTATGAGACAACAGCTGTATTGAGACAACAGCTGTATTGAGCCAGCTTCTAAGTGACCATGTGTTCTTGACAAAAAGTGTTTTCACTTTTCATTGAGTGAGCGGCTCCTGTCTGCTGTCGAAGATAAAGATATCCATTGAGGACTTGCTGTGGTGATGTTACAATGTGGTCTTATAGCTGTGAGTGATCTTGATCGAGTCTACTCACAGCCCGGGAAAGGTGACTTCTTTCTGCATAGGTCTCAGGTAACGAGGATGGCACTTTGACATCTTTTGTTCCTTTGGCCTATAGAGCAGGAATGCCCTTTCGAGGATGGGACTGTATTGCAGATAGACTACTTTGTTACTGTCTGAAAATCTAATATTATCTGTTTTGGATTACTTCTTTGATTTGCCTACTATTTCTGACACAAAAATCTTTCAAAATATATATGTTTCCCACCATTCATCCATTATTTAACAGTGTTTATGTATTGTCGTCAAAGTGCTGTGCCAGAAGTTTAAGTATAGTCGTTGTATTAAGTATTCCTGGGGTGGAGGCACAAACTGCTTGTCCCTCTTAGGAGTAACCTAGGTCCAGGTACTCTCCACCTTCGCATCTGTATATGAGAGCAAAAAAAACATAGAGAAAGACAGTATAATGACTGAAAAGGAAAATACACAATTCAGGAGAGAAAAAAAAAGTTCATTGTCTTAGGAAAAGATTCTCTGCTTTTCATATAAATATATACTAATATGGAAATTTCCCCAAGTTAGTGGTAAGAGGAACTAGCTTGTTGCTTCTAAACACTCATTTTATATAAGCTTGCATATATCTTCATATTTCCCAGGAGTACTCCCAGGTGACTGTGAAGACGGACATATCCCCTGGCACAGCCACTGGAAAAGATCCTTTTTACCTGTGGGAATTCTATCTGAATGTTTCTGTGGTGCTCCAGTGTCAGGGGAGAAGGGATGGATGGGAATACTGATGTGAAAGCATTCTAGCATGGTATTCCTTGGTTAGTAAGGACATGTACCTTGTTCATGTCATTTTTGACCTTAGGAAAGTTTAAGCCTAGAAGCAGTCTTGCTACTTTGTTTCTCTTTAAGACCTACGACTTTAGTTAGCAATAGAAATAACAGCTGGATTACCAGTTCTTCTCTTACTGTGCTGGACTTCCATAAAGGTAATAGAAGTCACTTTTAGAGTATAGAAAAAGATATCAGAAATATTGGTTCATTTATTCTCTTTCCTACATTTTCTCCTTTCTCAAATCCTAACTACTTAGTTTCTAAAAAGTGATTCATATAATAATCATGAACTGTAAGAGCTAGAACTCCAACCTCCATTTATATAAATAGTAAACTAAGGCTTAGAAACATTTTGCAGCTTTTCAGAGGCTGCACACTCACCTGGGGGAGGAGGTAGAACCAAGATCCAGAGTGTTTTCCCCAGCCCCATTCTCTTTCCACTGTATGGTGTGGCCACTTTTCATATTCCTTAAAACCCCCTTTCAAGAGTTAAGATTTAACCTGCCGTTGCTACTATTCTAGGATTTGGAGAAGAAATCCATGTACATCTTATTCTTGGTTATTTAATATAATGTGTTTGACCTGAAATTTGCATTTTTTGCTTCAAATTGTTCTGCATATATTAATGTCTTACACTATACCCTTTGATAAATTATCTCTGTGTTGTTTTAAGAATATCCTAAAGAAAAAATATAGAGTTTACAGTTTATCCTTACTTTCTCTTTCTTATCAACCACACCAAGCATTTGTTTATTTTATTATTAATATTTTATATTTTTATTTATTTATGGCTGCGTTCGGTCTTCCTTGTTGCGTGCAGGCTTCCTCTAGTTGCGGCGAGCGGGGGCTACTCTTGGTTGGGGTGCACGGACTTCTCAATGCGGTGGCTTCTCGTTGCGGAGCACGGGCTCTAGGCGTGCGGGCTTCGGTAGTTGTGGCACGTGGGCTCAGTAATTGTGACTCGAGGGCTCTAGAGTGCAGGCTCAGTAGTTGCGGTGCACGGGCTTAGTTGCTCCGCGGCATGTGGGAGCTTCCTGGGCCGGGGCTCAAACCCGTGTCCCCTGCATTGGCAGGCGGATTCTTAACCACTGTGCCACGAGGGAAGTCCCCATTTTATTCTTTAAGTTCCCACATTCCCTGGAGAGCTGTAGCCTCATCTGATAGGGACGATTTGAAAAGCCACCTGACCATATATTAATGTATCTAGCTATTTCGCTAAAGAACTGCAGATAGGAGATTATTACCTACCCAAGAATAGAGGCTTTTCCTTTGTGGGCCTCTGCTAAGTGGTTGCATTCTGGTGGCCTGCACCTTGCAAAATACCTTCGATGTGGCATGTGGTCAGTAAATTCTGATTGAATGTTTGAGAAGGGTCCACCCTCATCTATTCAGATGCCCAGAGGAGTAACTGGAATCTAGATCTTCAACATGAAATAGATGTTTGGCTAGACTGAGAGAGACAAAACTATAATTCCTTTGTTTCTGTTAAATTTCACCACACAATATTTGCATGTTGTGCACCTTTCTGCAGTTTCTTTTTCCCCACCCCCCATGCACACACTCATGCTACCCTATACCCTATCAAAAGAGAGATAAGAAACTCTTCCACCTGTTCTTTAAAACTTCTTTTAATATTACATTGATGATTGAGACCTGAGAGAATGAATAGTCCAAGCTAGGTGTGCCGTGTCTTACTTAAATTGGATCTTAAAGATAAAATTGTTTGAAATTTAATATCTAGTCCCTGAGCACTTATTCCTTGGGATCAAGTATAAGCTTGAGACTTAATATTGATATCATCAGAGCTACATAGGCTCATTTATTTTGAATATGGTATTGCAATAGGAGCTTTATGTTGCCAGGAGAAAATTGTTTGGTGAATTATACAGGAGATAGATTAGAGCTCTCCTTACTGCTCATTCATTATTCCAGTCCCCTCTTCTCTCCTGTTACTTCCAAGGCAACCTCACTGGCATGTCTAAGGAACTTTCTCAATACCATTCTCTGGCACAGGGGACTAACAGACTCACTTACTGGCCTATCTTATAACTAGAAACAAGAGCAGTGACTCACTTTTTTGTGCACATTTCTTAACCACTCATTTCATCTTCCTCTTGTAAACCTTGCTAACTCTGCTGCTTGCTGCCTTTTTTTTCTTTTTTTATTTCCTGTTCTTCCCCACTTCTGCCAAGTGGAGGAAGAAGAACCTTTTTCCTCTTCCTGACAGACCTGCTGCCTTCCTTCTAGGTCCATGTCATGTCACAACATTGTGACCCAGTATTAGTAGGTCCTCCAGACTGGAGAGAGGTGTTGGGAGGAATGGACATAGCTGCTGACTAGGTTGTAAGGGAGATTGCCCATTCCACTACATCCCTAAAGGTATTCTGTTGGGCCTTACTGAATTGTAAATCACAGAATTAAGTCAGGTTTGCAGATCCAGCAGAGTGAGATTGAAAAAGATGGTCACATGGCTCTGCCCTTATCTAAGAACCCACCTCTTAATAAGCTCCAGATGATCAGAAGCCTTATGTGTCCCTCCTCTCTCCTGGAAAAATTTCCCTAGCCCTTTCTGTGCAGTGGGTGTTGATGCTCTGCAGACAACCCTGAATACTGTTGTGACTGAGGTCAGGTTCCTGGCTTACCCCTGGAGACAATATATTTGTCACAGAAAAGAAACATGTCAGATATTTTTGCTTTAGCCCCTTCCTGATTCAGAAAACTAGGGTCTCCTAGCTGGGTAAAGAAGAAATTAATGGGGAGAAGAGGAGGCATCAAGTGAACTCTGTACCTTCCTTATAGAGTGGGGAGGGGGAGATGTACCTGTTTTGGCTTCCTCACCAGAGGTAGTTTTAGGCAGATAAAGCTGCTTTCTAAAGAATTCACTGAGTTTTGGGCTCTTTGTGGTTGAATCCACTCCTACTTTATCTTTGGGGAAGTTAATTGAGGTGCTGCTGCAAAAGGAGTTAACCATAGTCACTTCTAACTAAAAAAAAAATCTGAAACTCATTTTCCTAGATGCAAAGGCAGTTTTCCTAGATATGAAGAATTCTCTCTGAATTATCTAGTACTGTGGTTTCCAGTATAGGAGCCACTAGCTAGCACAGTAGCTACTAGCTTTTGGGGATTTCAACGGTGACTGGTCAGCACTGAGATGTGTTCTAAGTGTAAAATACACACCCGATTTTCAAGACTTAATGCAGGGGAAAAAAATGTAAACTATCTCAATTTTTAACATTGATTACATATTGACATGATAATATTTTGGATATATCGGGTTAAACAAAGTATATTATCAAAATTAATTTCACCTGTTTCTTTTTTACTTTTTTTAAAGCGCCTATCAGAAAATTTAAAATTACATATGTGGCTCACATTATTTCTATTGAGCAGTGCTGATGATAGTGATTCAAATAAGTATTAATAACCAAGAAGAGAATTTTAATGTAGATTCACATTTTTTTTAACTATTTATTTATTTTTGCTGTGTTGTGTCTTCCTTTCTGTGCGAGGGCTTTCTCTAGTTGTGGCAAGCGGGGGCCACTCTTCATCGCGGTGCGTGGGCCTCTCACTATTGCGGCCTCTTTTGTTGTGGAGCACAGGCTCCAGATGCGCAGGCTCAGTAGTTGTGGCTCATGGGCCTAGTTGCTCCGCGGCATGTGGGATCCTCCCAGACCAGGGCTCGAACCCGTGTCCCCTGCATTAGCAGGCAGACTCTCAACCACTGCGCCACCAGGGAAGCCCGTAGATTCACATTCGATTTATTTTTTATTTGTGTTTTTAAAAAATATTTATTTATTTTTGGCTGCATCAGTCTTAGTTGCGACCTGCGGGATCTTTCATTGCGGTGCACGGGCTTCTCTCTAGTTGTAGTTTGTGGGTTTTCTCTCTCTCGTTGTGGTGCGCAGGCTCCAGAGCACATGGGCTCTGTAGTTTGTGGCATGCCGGCTCTCTAGTTGAAGCACGCAGGCTCAGTAGTTGTGGCGCGCTGGCTTAGTTGCCCCGTAGCATGTGGGATCTTAGTTCCCCGACCAGGATCGAACCCGCGTTCCCTGCATTGGAAGGCGGATTCTTTACCACTGGACCACCAGTGAAGTCCCTGATCTTGTTTTTTTTTTTTTTTTTTTTTTTTTATTTTATTTTATTTTTTTTTTTCCTGATCTTGTTTTTAAGCACCAGAAGGTGATTAGTTCTGAGTATATTGGACCAGGTTTTAAACAGTGGGGCTTTCTAAAAAATTATAGTAATAATGGGATTTTTAAAATGTAAATCATTTTCTGAATGATTTAAATGACTAGTTATAGTCTATTTTGAGTAACTGTCGATTAACAGTGCCCTCTAGCCAAGTATTGCTCTGGAGTTTTTTTCTTCTGCATATATTTCCTCAGTCGAGTAGTTAATGATGTGTAAACAAGTTTGTCAAGTAGTTCATTGTACATGAGGTGCTACACAGCCCTGATAAGGCAATGAGAATAATCAAACTATTGTATTCTTCTCAAAACTATGGAGTTTCTTAAAAAGGGTATATATCTTGTAGTCCTTAGTTCTGGGGTAGTGTCAGCATTTGTAAGAAGTCTCAATTATAGGCACAAAGGGTCTCAAACTAAATCAGATTGTTGTGGTTGTGTTTTAATACTTCTTGGGGAAATCTCCAGTTATAGACTGAAGTTAGTTAACTTGAATTTCTACTGATTCTCTGGAAATCATTGACCTCCTACATGTAGCTGGTAGGTTATCTGATGACCCAGGAGGACAGGTGGCCACATTTCCTTGAAACGCTTTACCTTTTAGTTGAGAATTAAGTTTTCACCCATTTGTTCATCTGTTCATTTTTCAACAATTATTTATTGGGAGCTTAGTATATGCCAGATATCAAACTGAGTGCCAAGGGTAAAAAAGTAAGTCATGGTGTCTACCTGCAGGAAGAGAGCAAGAAAACCAGTGGTTAAAATAGAGTGTAATGAATGCACGCACAAGGTTAAGTCATGGGAATTTGGAAGAGGTGGATTCGGTTCTTTTTAACAGTTATTAACTGAAATACAGGCTTAATGTCCCAGTAACAAACACTTGTTTCTTGAATTATGAAGGATGGTAAAAACTTCTTAAGAAAGAGCTTTTTGTTAACCTTTTTCTCTAATCCACCTCTTATTCAACATGCATGCATTTATGTTCCTACTTTAAGCAAATGCATTAAGTAGTATAATTACTCACCCATTTAAAAAATAAATATGTTTAATGAAAGAAATGTGTGTAGGTAGTTAGAGGAGTTCTTTAACAACGAGAATCTTAGGGACCTCCAGCTGTTCTCCAGCCATACTTGGAGAACTGCTGCTACTTGCTGCTCTATAGCAAGTAAAGTATTCATTAGCTACTGTATAATAAAACTACAAGTTAGTCTTAAATTAGTTTGTGTCTGTGAAGCATTTTAATATACTTATATACTCTAAGTAATTCTTATTATCTCACGACTTACTTCTCTCATAATAAGGTAAGGTGTAAGCAGAATGCTGATCCTTCTTTCTCATCACAGTACCAAGTAGGTTCATCAGATTGCACAGTTATTAGTCATCTTAATTCTTTAAGGCCCTCTTATAGGTCTAAGTGAAGATAACTTTGATGGAAATGGGAGAAGGAGTGAAGAATAGTCTGGTATAAATCCACAGTGTATGCCTTGTCATGGCTTAGGATAGCATAAAGGTTCTCTTCTTTTTAGTTTGTTTCTGCTTTGTTTTAAGAGCAAATTGGCCAATTAAAAAAAAATAGTCCTTAAAAAAACCTGCAAAGATTACTTGCACACCGACCATGCAAGAAATGTTGGATTTGGTGGTATAGGTGTCCTTGAGAAGTGTAGTACCTCGTACACAACAGGCACATATGTGTACAACAAATGTGTATAACACATTTGCTTGTACATAGCAAATTCTGTCCTCTTAAGAATTTACTCAGAAAAAACACACTGATGTGCATGCATATGTATAGGGAATATACAAAATAATATATGGTTGGGAATCAACAGCACATAAGTGAATAAATAGTATAACTTAGTAATTCTTAAATCTTTTGTTCTCAGCATTTTTCTTTTTTTTACTCTTAAAAATTATTGAGGATCCCAAGGAGTTTTCGTAGATGTAGGTTACATATACCTCTCAATTTTTTCATATTTGAAATTGAAATCGAGACATTTAAGAAATATATTTGTTATTTCATTAAAAATAACAAAAATAGGACTTCCTTGGTGGCGCAGTGGTTAAGAATCTGCCTGCCAATGCAGGAGACACGGGTTTGATCCCTGGTCCAGGAAGATCCCACATGCTGCGGAGCAACTAAGCCCATGCGCCACAACTACTGAAGCCCACGTGCCTAGAGCCGGTGCTCCGCAACAAGAAAAACCACCGCAATGAGAAGCCCGCGCACCGCAAGGAAGAGTAGCCGCCACTCGCTGCAACTGGAGAAAGCCCGTGCGCAGCAACAAAGACCCAAGTAGCCGAAAATAAATTAAAAAAAAAAAAAAGCCTATTACATGTTAACATAAATAACATATTTTTGAAAGATAATTTTCTAAACAAAAAAATATTTAGAGAAAAACATTGATTTTATATTTTTGCATATCTCTTTAATATCTTAGTAGAAGATAGCTGGACTCTCCTTGCAGGCGTCTACATTCAATCCCTTCTGATATGTTGTTTCGGTTGAAGTATATAAATAAAAGATGGCTTTACACAGATATGTTATTGGAAGGGGGAAGTATTTTATCTTTGCTACTACACCAAAACACAAGGAGTAGTTTCTTAAAGGTTGGTTAGAATCTGAAACCATATCAATGAGCTTTCCATTCATGTTAAAATCCACTGGTGTCTTACACTTTTAATGGACATCATGTATTGGTCACTTGAAAAATACTGGTTCACTAAGTTATACAGATATCCTAAACGTCAATACATTTCATTATACAGTATTAAAAAATCATAGTAATCTCAGTGTAACAATCTCATCAGAAAAACCTTGAAGTATTGGGACGTTGTCAAGCTTAAAGGCAGATATATGGTCTCTAAACTTCTAATTTTCACTTGAAAGCTTGAATTTTATCAATGGCAAGATTGTTTTTTGAAGTGACAGGCTTATTTCATTCATTTTTAAGAAAATGTCTCTGAAATACCCAGTTCCTGCATAACCGTAGTTTGTCTGTCAGTCATTCTTTGGGGTAAAAATGGTGTTCTTTGTAAAAAGTGATTTTAGTTTAGCATACAACTCAATCAGTCAAACAAGTGCATTTCTTTGAGACCACCGTATCCTTTGGTATGCAATAAAAGTACTTTATGTGTACTGCCCATTTTATCACAGAATACTTTTTAGAAATGTACTCAAGGGTTGGCATTTAATAAAATTAATCATTTGTATTGCTTCACCAAGAACATTCTTTAGTGAAACTGGCTTTGTTGTTGTTGTTAAGTAAGAGGCTATAGCAAGAAAGAATACAATAACTACTACTGCAGTTTGGTGCCGCTGCCCTGATTTGTGCTCAGCTTCCATAAGTTTACCCACCATTGCTTTTTTTGCATCATCATTGTAAATATCAACACCATAACAAAGGCAAATGTCTTAATATCATTACGAAAATAGTTTTGACTTTATGAGCCCCCAGAGAGTATCTCAGGGATGCTCTGGGGTCTGTGGACCATACAGACCCTCTGCCGTTATTGAATGAGATCACCCAGGGCTGAGAGTGTAAAGTAAGGTAAGAATCTGCATAGAACCGTGAGGAAACACTGTGTTTTAGGAAAAGGCAGAGGAAAAAGAAACCCCAAAGAAGATAAGAGGTATGACAGCCATAGAGTATTTGATAATATCAGTAGTTAGCATTTAATAAGTACATACTTTATCCCAGGCACTGTTCTAAGTACTAAACATTGAATCTTCACAGTAACTTTATGAAGTAGGTAGATACTGTGGTTATCCTCATTTTACAGATGAGAAAACTGAAGCAAGGAGAAAGTTAAGTAACTTGTCCAAGGTGACCCAACTAGCAGTGCACACCAATAAGTCTAGTTCTACTGCCAGAAAGATAGATGGAGAGAACTAGGAAGAGTGTGACAGAAAGGAAGCTAACAGGAAAGAGCATTTCAAGGGGGAGAACATGCTCAATAATGTCAAATGGCACTAAGTGGTCAGGTAAGATGCAGGCCTGAAAAGCATCCATTTGATTTCACAATAAGGAGATCATTGACGACTTTGGCAAAGAGCAGCTTCAGTGAAGTGTAGGGACAGAAGCCAGATGAGAGAGAGAGGAAGGTTGAGGAATGAGTGGGAGTTAGAAGAGAAGTCATGAGAAGAGAACTTTTTCAAGAACTTTAGTTATGAGGTGGGTGAGAGCCAGAGGGTGTGAGGGACAGGAAGCGCTGTTTTAAGGTGGGAAAACTTGAGCATGTTCAACGTCTGATGAGAAGAAACAAGTAGAGAATGAAGCCAAAGGTAATAGAAAAAAATAGGAATAAATAGAATGAAATTTCTAATCAGGAAGAGAATGGATATAAAGCACAGGGATATTAGTTTTAGATAAAGTGGTTCTGATGCAGGAAGTGAAGGCATTCCCTTCTCAGCGGAGATTCTTGAGAGTCTTAGCTATTTCCACTTCTTTCTTCCTCCTCTTTATATCTTTCGCTGCTATAACTCATTACTATCTTTGAGTCTCCATTTTATTGGAATTTCTTTGGTGAGGGTTACCACCAGTCTTCAAATTGCCAAATCCATTGGATACTGAAATCCCTGTCTTACCTAATCTCTACCTCATTTGATACAACTCCACCTCTGACATTCCTGTCCCCTAAATTCACCTTTTATGTTGGTGTTTCCCAGTATTCTGACCTTGGTTCTCTTTTTAGTTTAGATTCCTTTCTTATGTAGTCACATCTACCCTCACAGTTTTAGCTACCACCTGTATTCTCATCCTCTCACTCTCTTTTTTCCTCTTTTTTCTTTCTCATATCTTTGTGTCTGTGCCTGTGTGTATGTATCTTAAGCCCTTTTTCCAAGCTTATTTGCCTACTAGACTGTTGCATTTCAATGTTACATGGGTACTTCAAATTCAGCATACACACAACTCATCTTTCACTCCCAAATTTGCTTTTCTTATCTTATTCTCTACTTGGTTGAGGCTCCATAATCAACTTAGTTTCCCAATCCGGAAACATAGAAGGCACCCTTGATTTTTCCTTTTCTTTTGCCTCCTACATCTATCCAGTCACCAAGTTCTATCAGTTTCACTTTCTCACCATCAATTGAATCTAACCTTGCCTTTCCATTTCTATAGCCTTAGTTCAGTGCTTTGGTACTTATAGCATGGATTTTTTTTACAATAGCCTAAAGCCTTTCAGTGACTCTCCATTAACTACAGGATAAAGTTCAAGCTTAGCATAACATGCAAGGTACCTGTGACCTGGCCCCTAACTACTTGTATAGTTTTTTCCCCTGTCATTATCACCACCTCCATTCCCGATTTGTACATTGCATACTTCTCTACGCGCTTTCTTATCTCTTTGATTTAGTACATGCTGTTCCCTCAGCCTGAGTGTCCTTTTTTTTTTAACTTTTAAAACCTTATTTATTTTTTAACGTCTTTATTGGAGTATAACAGCTTTACAGTGTTGTGTTAGTTTCTGCCGTATAACGAAGTGAATCAGCTATATACATACGTATATCCCTATATCCCCTCCCTCTTGCATCTCCCTCCCACCCTCCTTATCCCACCATTCTAGGTGGTCGCAAAGCACCGAGCTGATCTCCCTGTGCTATGCAGCTACTTCCCACTAGCTATCTATTTTACATTTGTCAGTGCTACTCTCACTTCGTCCCAACTTAAGCTTCCCCCTCTCCGTGTCCTCAAGTCCATTCCCTATGTCCATGTCTTTATTCCTGTCCTGCCCATAGGTTCATCAGAACCATTATTATTATTATTATTTTACATTCCATATATATGTGTTAGCATACGGTATTTGTTTTTCTCTTTCTGACTTACTTCATTCTGTATGACAGACTCTAGGTCCATCCACCTCACTACAAATAACTCAGTTTCGTCTCTTTTTATGGCTGAGTAATATTCCATTGTATATATATGCCCCATCTTCTTTGTCCATTCATCTGTTGATGGACACTTAGGTTACTTCCAGGTCCTGGCTATTGTAAATAGTGCTGCAGTGAACATTGTGGTACATGACTCTTTTTGAATTATGGTTTTCTCAGGGTGTATGACCCATTGCTGGGTCATATGGTAGTTCTACTTTTAGTAGTTTAAGGAACCTCCACACTGTTCTCCATAGTGGCCCCATAGTGGCTATATCAATTTACATTCCCACCAACAGTGCAAGAGGGTTAACCTTTTCTCCGCACCCTCTCCAGCACTTATTGTTTGTAGACTTTTTTTTTTTTTTTTGCGGTACGCGGGCCTCTCACTGCCGTGGCCTTTCCTGTTGCAGAGCACAGGCTCCGGACGCGCAGGCCTAGCGGCCATGGCTCACGGGCCTAGCCACTCCGCAGCATGTGGGATCCTCCCGGACTGGGGCACGAACCCGTGTCCCCTGCATCGGCAGGCGGACTCCCAACCACCACGCCACCAGGGAAGCCCTGTTTGTAGATTTTTTGATGATGGCCATTCTGACTGGTGTGAGGTGATACCTCACTGTAGTTCTTTTTTTTTTTTTTTGCGGTACGCGGGCCTCTCACTTTTGTGGCCTCCCGTTGCAGAGCACAGGCTCTGGACGTGCAGGCTCAGCGGCTATGGCTCACGGGCCCAGCCGCTCCGCGGCATGTGGGATCTTCCCGGACCAGGGCACAAACCCGTGTCCCCTGAATCGGCAAGCGGACTCTCAACCACTGCGCCACCAGGGAAAACCCCCTCACTGTAGTTTTGATTTGCATTTCTCTAATGATTAGTGATGTTGAGCATCTTTTAATGTGTTTGTTGCCAATCTGTATATCTTCTTTGGAGAAATGTCTATTTAGGTCTTCTGTCCATTTTTGGATTGGGTTGTTTGTTCTTTAGAGAAATATCTATTTAGGTCTTCTGCCCATTTTTGGATTGGGTTGTTTGTTTTTTTGATATTGAGCTGCATGAGCTGCTTGTATATTTTGGAAATTAATCCTTTGTCAGTTGCTTCATTTGCAAATATTTTCTCCCATCCTGAGGGTTGTCTTTTCGTCTTTTTTATGGTTTTCTTTGCTGTGCAAAAGCTTTTAAGTTTCATTAGGTCCCATTTGTTTATTTTTGTTTTTATTTCCATTTCTCTAGGAGGTGGGTCAAAAAAGATCTTGCTGTGATTTATGTCATAGAGTGTTCTGCCTATGTTTTCCTCTAAGAGTTTGATAGTATCTGACCTTACATTTAGGTCATTAATCCATTTTGAGTTTATTTTTGTATGTGGTGTTAGGGAGTGTTCTAATTTCATTCTTTTACATGTAGCTGTCTAGTTTTCCCAGACCACTTATTGAAGAGGCTGGCTTTTCTCCGTTATATTCTCTTGCCTCCTTTATCAAAGATAAGGTGACCATATGTGCATGGGTTCATCTCTGGGCTTTCTATCCTGTTCAATTGATTCATATTTCTGTTTTTGTGCCAGTACCATACTGTCTTGATTACTGTAGCTTTGTAGTGTAGTCTGAAGTCAGGGAGCCTGATTCCTCCAGCTTTGTTTTCCTTTCTCAATATTGCTTTGGCTATTCAGGGTCTTTTGTGTTTCCATACAAATTGTGAATTTTTTTGTTCTAGTTCTGTGAAAAATGCCATTGGTATTTTGATAGGGATTGCACTGAATCTGTAGATTGCTTTGGGTAGCATAGGCATTTTCACAATGTTGATTCTTCCAATCTAAGAACATGGTATATCTCTCCACCTGTTTGTATCATCTTTAATTTCTTTCATCAGTGTCTTATAGTTTTCTGCATATGGGTCTTTTGTCTCCTAGGTAGGTTTATTCTCCGTATTTTATTCTTTTTGTTGCAGTGGTAAATGGGAGTGTTTCTTTAATTTGTCTTTCAGATTTTTCATCATTAGTGTATAGGAATGCCAGAGATTTCTGTGCATTAATTTTATATCCTGCTACTCTACCAAATTCATTGATTAGCTCTAGTAGTTTTCTGGTAGCATCTTTAGGATTCTCTATGTATAGTATCATGTCATCTGCAAACAGTGACAGTTTTACTTCTTTTCCAATTTGGATTCCTTTTATTTCCTTTTCTTCTCTGATTGCTGTGGCTAAAACTTCCAAAACTATGTTGAATAAAAGTGGTGAGAGTGGGCAACCTTGTCTTGTTCCTGATCTTAGAGGAAATGGTTTCAGTTTTTCACCATTGAGAACAGTGTTGGCTGTGGGTTTGTCAATATATGGCCTTTATTATGTTGAGGTAGGTTCCCTCTATGCCCACTTTCTGGAGAGTTCTTATCATAAGTGGGTGTTGAATTTTGTCAGAAGCTTTTTCTGCGTCTATTGAGATGATCATATGGTTTTTATCCTTCAGTTTGTTAATATGGTGTATCACATTGATTGATTTGCATATATTGAAGAATCCTTGGCATTCCTGGGATAAAGCCCACTTGATCATGGTGTATGATCCTTTTAATGTGTGTTGGATTCTGTTTGCTAGTATTTTGTTGAGGATTTTTGCATCTATGTTCATCAGTGATACTGGCCTGTAGTAGTTTTCTTTTTTTGTGACATCTTTGTCTGGTTTTGGTGTCAGGGTGATGGTGGCCTCATAGAATGAGTTAGGGAGCATTCCTCCCTCTGCTCTATTTTGGAAGAGTTTGAGAAGGATAGGTGTTAGCTCTTCTCTAAATGTTTGATAGAATTTACCTGTGAATCCATCTGGTCCTGGGCTTTCACTTTTCGGAAGATTTTTAATCACAGTCTCAATTTCAGTGCTTGTGATTGGTCTGTTTATATTTTCTATTTCTTCCTGGTTCAGTCTTGGAAGGCTGTGCTTTTCTAAGAATTTGTCCATTTCTTCCAGGTTGTCCATTTTATTGGCATATAGTTGCTTGTAGTAATCTCTCCTGATCCTTTGTATTTCTGCACTGTCAGTTGTTACTTCTTTTTCATTTCTAATTCTGTTGATTCGAGTGTTCTCCCTTTTTTACTTGATGAGTCTGGCTAATGGTTTATCAATTTTGTTTATCTTCTCAAAGAACAAGCTTTTAGTTTTACTGATCTTTGCTATTGTTTCCTTCATTTCTTTTTCATTTATTTCTGATCTGATCTTTATGATTTCTTTCCTTCTGTTTACTTTGTGTTTTTTAGTTCTTCTTTCTCTAATTGATTTAGGTGTGAGGTTAGGTTGTTTATTTGAGGTTTTTCTTGTTTCTTGAGGTAGGATTGTATTGCTATAAACTTACCTCTTAGATATGCTTTTGCTGCATCCCATAGGTTTTGGATCGTTGTGCTTTCATTGCCATTTGTGTCTCGGTATTTTTAGATTTCCTCTTTGATTTCTTCAGTGATCTTTTGGTTATTTAGTAGCGTATTGTTTAGCCTCCGTGTGTTTGTATTTTTTACAGTTTTTTTCCTGTAATTGTTATATAGTCTCATAGCACTGTGGTCGGAAAAGATACTTGATACGATTTCAATTTTCTTGAATTTACCAAGGCTTGATTTGTGACCCAGGGTATGGTCTATCCTGGACAATGTTCCATCAGCACTTGAGAAGAAAGTGTATTCTGTTGTTTTTGGATGGAATGTCCTATAAATATCAATTAAGTCCATCTTATTTAATGTGTCATTTAAAGCTTGTGTTTCCTTATTTATTTTCATTTTGGATGATCTGTCCATTGGTGAAAGTGGGGTGTTAAAGTCCCCTACTATGGTGTGTTACTGTTGATTTCCCCTTTTATGGCTGTTTGCATTTGCCTTATGCATTGAGGTGCTCCTAGGTTGGGTGCATAAATATTTACAATTGTTATATCTTCTTCTTGGATTGATCCCTTGATCATTATGTAGTGTCCTTCCTTGTCTCGTGTAACATTCTTTATTTTAAAGTCTATTTTGTGTGATATGAGAATTGCTACTCCAGCTTTCTTTTGATTTCCATTTGCATGGAATATCTTTTTCCATCCCCTCACTTTCAGTCTGTATGTGTCTCTAGGTCTGAAGTGGTTCTCTTGTAGACACCATATATATGGGTCTTGTTTTTGTATCCATTCAGTCAGTCTGTGTCTTGGTTGGAGCATTTAATCCATTTACATTTAAGGTAATTATTGATATGTATGTTCCTATTACATTTTCTTAATTGTTTTGGGTTTGTTTTTGTAGGTCTTTTCCTCCTCTTGTGTTTCCTGCCTAGAGAAGTTTCTTTAGCATTTGCTGTAAAGCTGGTTTGGTGGTGCTGAATTCTCTTAACTTTTGCTTATCTGTAAAGGTTTAAATTTCTCCATCGAATCTGAATGAGATCCTTGCTGGGTAGAGTAATCCTGGTTGTAGGTTTTTCCCTTTCATCACTTTAAATATGTCCTGCCACTCCCTTCTGGCTTGCAGAGTTTCTGCTGAAAGATCAGCTGTTAACCTTATGGGGATTCCCTTGTATGTTATTTGTTGCTTTTCCCTTGCTGCTTTTAATATTTTTTCTTTGTATTTAATTTTTGATAGTTTGATTAGTATGTTTCTCTGCATGTTTCTCTTTGGATTTAACCTGTATGGTATTCTCTGTGCTTCCTGGACTTGGTTGACTATTTCCTTTCCATGTTAGGGAAGCTTTTGACTATAATCTCTTAAAATATTTTCTCCGATCCTTTCTTTTTCTCTTCTTCTTCTGGGACCCCTATAATTCGAATGTTGTTGTGTGTAATGTTGTCCCAGAGGTCTCTGAGACCGTCCTCAATTCTTTTTATTCTTTTTTCTTTATTCTGCTCCCTGGCAGTTATTTCCACCATTTTATCTTCCAGCTCACTTATCCATTCTTCTGCCTCAGTTTTTCGGTTATTGATTCCTTCTAGAGTATTTTTAATTTCATTTATTGTGTTGTTCACCATTGTTTGTTAGCTCTTTAATTCTTCTAGATCCTTGTTGAATGTTTCTTATATTTTCTCCATTCTGTTTCCAAGATTTTGGATCATCTTTACTATCATTACTCTGAATTCTTTTTCAGGTAGGTTGCCCATTTCATCTTCATTTATTTGGTCTTGTAGGTTTTTACCTTGCTCCTTCGTCTGTAACATTTTTTTTGTCGTTTTTTTTTTTTGATGGTGGTGCTGTATTCCTGTCTTACTGGTTGTTTGGCCTGAGACGTCCAGTACTGGAATTTGTAGGCAGTTGGATAGAGATGGGTCTTGGTGCTGAGTTGAGGACCTCTGGGAGGCCTCACTCCAACTGATATTCCCTGGGGTCTGAGGTTCTCTGTTAGTCCAGCGGTTTGGACTTGGAGCTCCCACCACAGGCGCTCGGGCCCGACCTCCGGCCTGGGAACCAATATCCTGCAAGCTTTGTGGCACGGTTAAAAAAAAAAAAGGAAGAAAGAAAAAAAGGAGCAGCACAATATGAAAGAGAAAAAACAAAATAGAATTAGAAATATAAAAATTATATTAGGAAAAATAAAACTATAATTGAAACAACTGCAACAAGGTAAAATAAAACCACAACAGAAAAAAGAAAAAAAAAAGGGTGGGGGGGGGGGACAAGCCAAAAGGAGAGAACAATAACAAAGTATAAAGAATAAAATAAAATTAGAAAAATAAAAGATTTATTAGGAAAAATAAAAATATGAAAGAATCGACAGCAGTGAATCAACGATGTAAAACAGAACCCCAATCTAAAAGAGGAAAAAAGAAAAGAAAAAAAAAGCCTTGGCCATGGGGGCGGAGTTTAGGCTGGGGTGGCACTTAGGCAGGGACGGTGTTTATGGTGGGGCGGGGCTTAGGCGGGTGGGGGGTGATGTTTGAGCATGGGGCGTGGCCTCTGCTTAGGACCTGTGGGGAAGAGGAGAGGCAGCATGTCCAAAGTAGGGCCTCAGGAGTGAGAAGTTCCGTAGTTTGGAGGTAGGGCGCTGAGTGAGGGTGTGTGGGTGGGGTTTAGGCCCAGCTTGTTGGAGGGGGTCTCCAAGTGTAGAGTCGAGGCCCTGGGTGGGGGTGTAGGGGCGGGGCTTGGGCTCTGCACTGCAGGAGGGAGGCTCCGAGGGCAGAGGATTAGGCCCAGGAGCCCAACAGGCTTCCTGGTGCCTAAGTGGACAGGGTGAGCAATGGCTCCGTTCCTTCGTGCCCCTCCCCCACCGTCTCCCCCAGGGTCTCCCCCATCGCCGCTGGACCCCTAACCGTGGGTGGGTCCCGCTGGGTGTAGGAACTCCTCTCCTC
The DNA here is from genome assembly GCF_949987515.2 of Delphinus delphis. Classification (NCBI taxonomy): domain Eukaryota; kingdom Metazoa; phylum Chordata; class Mammalia; order Artiodactyla; family Delphinidae; genus Delphinus; species Delphinus delphis. The sequence goes on along the minus strand of NC_082693.1, from coordinate 39,913,963 downwards.
CCCCAGCCACCCCTTGGGGTGCTGGTGCTGGAGGTCTGGACTTTACTTTTGCTCTCCCTTCCCTCCCTCTCACTCCCTCAGGACCCGCTGGGCTGGAGGGAGCCTAGGTGGGCAGAGGATCAGGCCTGGGATCTCAGGAGGTGGGCAGGGGAAACCTAGCCACACTCCCTTTTGATCTTCTGCCCTCCCAATGGTCCCCCAATTTCCCCGTTTTCCCCTCCCCCAGCCACCCTTCAGGGGCACCAGTCCCGTCCGGCCTCCACTTCTCCTCCCCCTTCACTCCCCCCACACACTACCGGGTCACTGGGGGTTCCTCCCGTCCCTTTAGGTGTCTGTGGTCCCCCTCTGGTGCCTGGTAGGTGCCCTAGTTGTGAGGAGACGGAATTCCGCATCCTCCTGGTTTGCCATCTTGACTCCGCCCCCGAGTGTCCTTTTTACTTTCTCCTTCTCTTTCAACTCTTAGGAGTTACTTACATTTTTTGTTTGTTTGTTTGCGGTACTCGGGCCTCTCACTGTTGTGGCCACTCCCGTTGCGGAGGATGCGCAGGCTCACTGGCCGTGGCTCACGGGCCCAGCCGCTCCGCGGCATGTGGGATCTTCCCAGACCGGGGCACGAACCCGTGTCCCCTGCATCGGCAGGCGGACTCTCAACCACTGCACCGCCAGGGAAACCCACTTACATTTTTTAATGTGATTGGTTTATTAAGAATTAAGTTGTAGGGAATTCCCTGGCAGTCCAGTGGTTACGACTCTGCGCTTTCAGTGCCGAGGGATCGGATTCAGCCCCTGGTTGGGGAGCTAAGATCCTGCAAGCCGAGTGGCGTGGCCAAAAAAAAAAATTCAATTGTAAAGGGAATGGACTTTCTGAATGTTTTCTATGGGATTCTGCATTTGCTTCTAAATATCTCAGCTATCTTCTCTCCATGTTTGTGTGTGTGTGTGTGTGTGTGTGTGTGTGTGTGTGTGTGTGTGTGTGTGTGTGTCTGTCTCTCTATGTGGAGGGTGGTGGAGGGAGTATTCAGGTTCAAAATATTTAGTTACTCAATACTCTTCACCTAATGATATACCATCTTCATCAGTCTGGATAAGACCTTTCTCTTTTTATTGTATTTTCCCCTTCTTCATCTTGTTTTCTATTTCAGTTTCTTTGATGGTTATTTTTCTTTTTTATATATCAATTTTGACATTTTATGTTTTTCCAGAAATTGATCTAAGCCAGTGCTTCCCAACCCAATCATGTTGCTGCACACATAGAAAATAATATGTGCATGCACAGTGGGGTATATGAGGCCAAAGGCTACAGACAAGGGTGTCTGGCTACCACCCACCCCATGGACCACCCTAAGAGCTAAGAGCAGTATCTCAACATAAGTATAATCCATCTGTGTTACTTTCCATGACACACTAGTTGAGAAGCTCGGTCTAGACTTTTGAATATATTTGTGTATAGTTCACATCCGTCAATGATGTTACAGTGGGTCACAAAGATAGAATTGTTGATATAGCTCTTGTCTCTGGTATGAAAAAGCAAAGCAGTGAGTAATTTCATCTTAATTAACCCAGGCTTAGGTCAGCTGCTGCCATGTATCTGGAGGACAGGAAAGGGGCAGAATGAAATGGTCTCTCTAGAGTAGGACAGATACAGTACAATCAGGTTGGGTCACTAGACTTACGTTCCTGGAGTGGCAAGTGGAAAGGAGTAGTTTACCATTATAGACCACTAGGTGCCTACTTATTCAGATATGCAGGCAAAGGGTAGTCTGGTCTTACAAATTATTTTAAAACTTGGGTAACATTGATACTGGAGAGGACAGAAAATCACAAGATAAGTTTGACGATGTCGTCCAGCACAGCAGTTTTCAAACTATGATGTCAGGAATTTTTACACTATTAAAAGTTATCGAGGACCCCAGAGAGTTTTTGCTTATATGGATAATATCTACCAATATGTACTGTTTTCAAAATTAACATAGAAAAATTTTTAAATTGTATTTATTAATTCACTTATAAATAACAATACATTGATTGTATTGGTAATATAACTAACGTTTTATGAAAAATTACTTTTCCAAAACAAAAAAAAATGTGAGGATAGCATTATTTTACATTTTTGTGAGCCTTTTTAATATCTGGTAGCTGTAGTCTCATATCAGTTCTGCATTCGATCTGTTGCTATATGTCATGTAAGCTGTGGAAAATTCCACTGTACACTCATGAGAGAATGAGAGAGAAAAGAATTATTATGAAACTATAGAATTATGAGAATAATTTTGACCTTGCAGAGCTCCTGAAAAGGGTCTCAGAGGTCTCCAGGCATGCTTTGAGGAGAGCTGATTTAACAGAAAGGATGAATGCTAATGCTAGGCTCTTTGGAGTTTGGCCAACCTATTTTATAAGTTATACTAAATGTCAGGTGAATGATGTAGAATGACCATATGACTAGGTGTGAACTTTCTCAAAGTTCTGATTTGAATTTTTTTTTTTTTTTTGGTTGTGCCGCATGGCATGTGGGATCTTAGTTCCCCAACCAGGGATCCAACCTGCGCCCCCTGCAGTGGAAGCATGGAGTCTTAACCACTGGGCTGCCAGGGAAGTCCCCTGATATGAATTTTTTTATCACAGAAAAAATTCTTTAGACTTCCCTGGTGGTCAAGTGGGTAGGAATCTGCACTCCCAATGCAGGGGGCCTGGGTTCGATCCCGGTCAGTGAACTAGATCCCACAGGCATGCGGCAACTACGAGTTCGCATGCCGCAACTAAGAAGCCCGTGTGCTGCAACTAAACATGCCACAATGAAGATCCTTCGTGCTGCAGCTAAGACCTGGTGCAGCCAAATAAATGATTAAATAAATAAATACTTTAAAAAAATTCTTTTCCAATCGTAAGTCCTTATATTTGGTTTTTTTTTTTGCGGTATGCGGGCCTCTCACTGTTGTGGCCTCTCCCGTTGCGGAGCCGCGCAGGCTCAGCAGCCATGGCTCACGGGCCCAGCCGCTCCACGGCATGTGGGATCTTCCCGGACCGGGGCACGAACCCGTGTCCCCTGCATCGGCAGGTGGACTCTCAACCACTGCGCCACCAGGGAAGCCCCTTATATTTGGTTTTGTGCTTCATGCTATAGCACAAAATCAGTGCCCAATAAATATTTGTCAAATAAACAAATTTTCTTAGAGTCTTACAGCTGTCACTGACTTGATGCCAATAGCTTTATGTCTTTCATTGAACTCTGAACTAATGAGGGCAGGATGTGAACTTATGACAACTCTAGGATATTAAGTCTGCTTCAAGGTCTAGATAATAAAGCAATCTTGGCTTCACCCAAGTGATCAGGGTACAACCCCATCCCTGTTGTGTGAAAGAGGGTTTCTTGCTCTTCTCACTTTGCTGGAGGTACCGTCAGGGAGTACCCACACTGAACTATCTGTTCCTAGTGAAAATAATAATAGCTGCCTTTTAATGCATGTTTACAAAGTGTCAGGTACTGGGTTAGGCATGCATTATGTTATCTCATCTTTAAAATAAACCTGTGAAGCAGATACTATTATCCTCATTCTGTAGGTGAGTAGCTTTCACAAAGTCTCTTAGCTGGTAAAATCTGTCTAACCCCAGGGCCTTTAATCACCTGACTGCATTGAGGAAGAGGCCTGAATCAGGGAGTAAGAGTAGGAATTGGAAAGGCAGTTTTTTGTTCTTGGATCTACCTCTTCATTCAATTAATGTAGGTGGGAGGAGACAGGGAGAGAGGATTCAGTGCTTTTATCTCTGATACAGGCACCAACTCAACAGCAAAGAATGGCTACCTTTTTTTTTTCTTTTTTTTCTGGCCGTGCTACAGCACGGCATGTGGGATTGTAGTTCCCGGACCAGGGGTCGAACCTGCGCCCGCTGCAGTGGAAGCGCGGAGTCCTAACCACTGGACTACCAGGGAAGTCCCAAGAATGGCTGCCTTAATTACTGTTCTGGATGGTGATCAATGCTGCGTCCAAACTGAGCTCCAACAGAACAAGGGTGGAATTCACTAGACCTGTTCCTTGTCAATTGCTGAGCAACTACTGAGTACAGAACCTTGATAAATACAAAAACAGTATTCTCTGTGTTCACAAGGAGTTTAAACATGAATGGGGCTTTAAAATATTTGTACACAGAATTATATACCAGGAAGTATAAATTAAAGTATCTGTTAGCACTGGCATTTGAATAAAACTTTTATACCACCGGTGCAAAAGAGAGAAAAGAATGGGTCGCGGATGTGGCTTACTTTATCTGAATCAATGTTTCCCCATGGCTCAGGAACTTTGGTGATAAAGGTAAAAGAAGTTTTCATAGAGGAAGACAATAAACAAAGTTTCTTGTTTTCAGTCCCTCCCTTAGAGATAAATTCTGGATTTGAATGCAGATCAAGAAAATAGGTCAAGAGCATTCCATCTTACACCTCCCCGTTATAATTTCATCACGAGACTCCCTAAGATGCTAAGAGAGCTAGAACTGGTTTTGACTTATTCTGAAAGTGACTACATAAAGCTTTTCCTAGAGCTGAGGCTCATAAAAATCTATGGTTGTGTAGAACAGAGAGATCTTTCTTGCAGAGCCAAGGAATAATTCCTCAATTTTCAAAGATGTAAAAGTTATAAGTTAGTTATAATCAATGATATCACTATGGAATCTTAGAAAGAGAAAAAAATCTTTTATTTTTAAAATTTATTTATTTAATTTATTTATTTTTGGCTGCGTTGGGTCTTCGTTGCTGCGTGCGGGCTTTCTCTAGTTGTGGCGAGCGGGGACTATTCTTTATTGCGGTGTGCAGGCTTCTCATTGTGGTGGCTTCTCTTGTTGCGGAGCATGGGCTCTAGGCGCGTGGGCTTCAGTAGTTGTGGTGCGTGGGCTCAGTAGTTGTGGCTCATGGGCTTTAGAGCTCAGGCTCAGTAGTTGCGGCGCATGGGCTTAGTTGCTCCGCAGCATGTGGGATCTCCCCAGACCAGGGATCAAACCCGTGTCCCCTGCGTTGGCAGGCGGATTCTTAACCACTGCAGCGCCAGGGAAGCCCAAGAAAAAAAATCTTATACATCATCTCATATAACCCCTTCTTTTAGATGACAAAACCAAAACCCAAGAATTAAGTGACTTGACCAAGTTTCTGTGACTTATTAGTGGTAGATCTGGGACTAGAATTGAGTACTAATAGGTAATTTCCTTCTTACCACTCTTCGTAGTTTCCCAGTTTTCTTTCTTCAGAGCTTCTGAAAGTTCAAAGTATTTCCGTATAGTCTTTTGATTAGGCAGGAAGGTGACCATGACCCAGGATATTTGTGTTTAGGAAGAGCTCAGTCTCAGTTCTACCTTTCCCTCCAATTAAGATCTTCTTGATCATCTGATATAAGGAAAATTACCATTTATTAAGCACTTTCCTTGTGTCACGGTCTTCATATATGTAATATCATTGTACCTGCAAGATTCATGTAAAGTAGACCCGCTTCTAACATTTTAATGGGAATATGAATCCCCTGGGAATCTTGTTAGTGCAGATTCTGATTTTGCTGGTCTGAGATGGGGTTCAAGATTCTGTATTTCTAAAAAGCTTCTAGGAAAAACCAGTAATGCTGTTTTATCTGTTGGCCTTATGTTGAGTAGGAAGAATCTTAATCTTATAGATGAAAAAACTGAGCTTTAGCAAGATTAAATAAATTGCCCAAGTTCATACAGGCAGTAAATGGTAGACTAGTGATTTGATCTAGGTCTCTCTGACTCTAAAGCTCAAGATGTGATAAGGGAAGCCAGGGAAAAATGGAAAGAGAGCTTATGTTCCAATATTTCTTAAACAGGTCACTTCTCAAGTGAGTCAATGGCAGAATCCAGGACTAAATCAAAAAGTCCTGGCTCTGAGCCAAGTGTTTCCCCTTTTTCCTCTTATCAGTCCCCTAATCAGGATCTTTGCTTCATGCTTAGCAAACCATTTTTAGAATTGGCTTTTGGGTTTTCTCCATTACAGGTTTATTGCCAAACCCTGTGCACTCCATGTTGGCATCCAGGACAGTGGTCCTTATCAGGCCCAACCTAATGCCATCCTTGAAAAGGTGTTCATATCTGTTACCAAGGTAAGTGGGCAAAGAAACAGAGGAAGATTCGTGTGGGGGTTTATCCCATAGGGCAGGGGAGGATAAAAGAGCAAGTATTTCCAAGGGTAGGGATAGGATGGGATGATCTTTCACATTTGGGAAGTCCATAGAGCTATTAGGAAAACTTTATCCACTCAGGGAAATACCTTTGGGCCAGGATCCCTTAAATAAGTCAAGTTTACATACACTTGAGTTTTAGGCCTAGTAGTCACCACCACCCCTCCTTCTTCCCCAGACACACATCATATTTTGATTTTGTTTTTCCCTGCTCCAGCTCTTGTCATTACCTAGTTGCATAATCAAATGGAAATGGTACTGATAGCCCTTGCGGTTGGGTTTTAATATCTCTTTTTACTTAGCTTGGGCTGGAGGGAGAAGACCAAACAAGGATGTGTATAGATGAATGGTAAAGGTCCTTGATGTGTAAAATAGTACTTCATACTAAAACTGACTTTGGGGATGAAACCTGGAAAGAAAAACATTACTTAAGTCACTATAGTTATTGCCGCTTTGCCACTCAACTAGTCAAAGGGATTTAATGAGAGGTTTGAAGAAAAAGGGATGTTCTGACTCTGGTCATACATCTGCAGTATCCTGATGAAAAAAGGCTGGAGGGCCTGTCAAAGCAACTGGACTGGGATGTCCGAAAAATCCAATGCTGGTTTCGCCATCGGAGGAATCAGGACAAGCCCCCAACGCTCACTAAATTCTGTGAAAGCATGTAGGTGTGCAGAAGGAGGTGGGGAGTGAGGAGAAGGGTGGAGTATGACTGGACTAAGGTTTTCTTTTTGGAAATCACTTCTCTTGTTAGGATAACAGTCAATAGATGTGGAGGGCTAACTCTATTATAGGCTGGGAAGAAGAGAACTGGAAGCCTGATCACCCTTAGTTTCTTGGACATGCTTGCCCCTAAGCTAGATGTAGTTCCATTTTGTTCCCCTTTCCCAAATAAATTGGGAATGAATTCCTATACTGGCACTTACATAGGTAGATATGCATACCTACTATAATCCATTTCACTGGATTTTTGCTGATTATCCTCTGGACACCGAGTGCTGTATTTCTCATTATCATGCAAAAAAAAATAATAGGCACTATCATCAGGGAGTCTAATATGGAAGAAAAGTTTACTAAAGACAGTATACACTTGTGGAAATCTATTTTAAACAGAGGCTGGAAGATTTTTATCTCTTTGGCTTTTTCGGTAACAGTATTTGTCCCTATTATGGGAACTTAATTTCTTACCAGTAACTGTCTTATCCCCAAATCTGCTCTCTTGACTTCTTTACTTCACAGACTTTCTTTTGAGTAAATATTTATCTAACTTCTACTTCTTGCCCATCCAGGTGGAGATTCACTTTTTATTTATGTATATTCTGCTATGGAGTTAGATTTCTCTGGTCGGTGAGTCTGAACTTTCTCTGGTTCTCTGTTGGGTTCTAATCATACCTACATTCCTGGAGATAAGAGTTAAATACCTTTAGATTTTGTCCCTTACTCCCTTTTCTTCTTTTCTTGTGATTTTTTTTTTTTTCTTGTGATAAGCTAAATAGATTGTCTTCTGTCTGGGGCCTGACATCAGTAACCTCATGACTCTACTATTTCTCCCATAAATAATGCTAATAATAAAAAAATTAATTAAATCAGCATAGTACGTGATGGTTTACAAAAGCACTTGACAAAAGTCCTGTTCTTTCAAGGAGGAGACATTACAGAAATCAAGTCAGTAACTCATTATAGTGGGTAAAACAGGTATTATTCCTGCTTTTCAGCTAATTGTCAGAGTCAAAGAAGAATTTCAGGCTTTTTGATTCATGAGTCCGTTTTTTTTTTTCACTGTACCACACTATTTTCCTCTAAATGCAATAATTGAGGCTTCAAAATACATGAAACATAAAGAGGCAGAAAGAAGGGAAAAGGAAGAGAATAGACAAATATACAGTCATATTTGGAGATTTTAATACTCTTCATAATTGACTAAATCACTAGACAAAAATCACTGAAGTTGTAGAAGATTTAAACAACACAGTCAATCAATTTGGCCTAATTGACATTTATAGGACACTACACCAACAGCTGAAGAATATGTATTATTTTCAAATGTACATGGAACACCAACTAAGATAACCATATGTTAGGCCATAAAATTAGTCTCAGCAAATTTTAAAATATTGAAATCTTACAAAATATGTTCTCTGACCATATGGAATTAAAATAGAAATCAAATTAATAATAAAAAGATATCTAGAGAAATATTTGGAAGTTAAACAACTCTTCTAAATAACCCGAAGATCAAATAAGAAATCATAGGGAAATTAGCAAATATTTTGAATTGAATGATGCTGAAAATACAACATACCAAAATGTGTGGCATGCAGCTAAAGCATACTTAAGAGGAAATTTATAACTTTAAATGTTTATATTAGAAAAGAAGAAAGCTTTAAAGTCAATGATCTAAGTTTTCACTTTAAGATCCAGAAAAAGAAGAGCAAAGTAAACCCAAAGTAAGTTAAAGGAAAGGAAAAAGCAAAAATCGATGAAATAGGCATTAGACAAATAATGGAGAAAATTAATAAAGCCAAAAGTTGGTTCTTTGAAAGGTTTAATTAAAATTGATAAACCCTTAGAAAAAAATAAGAAAACAAATTATCAGTATCAGGAAGAAAAAGAGGCTATCACGGGGATTTCCCTGTTTGTCCAATGTTAAGACTCCGCCTTCCAATGCAGGGAGTGCAGGTTCGATCCTGGTTGGGGAACTAAGGTTCCACATGCTGTGGGGTGTGGCCAAAACTTAAAAAAAAAAAAAAAAGAAGAAGCTATCACTACATATCCTGTAGACATTGAAAGAATAATAGGACAAGATTGTGAACAATTTAACAGTAATAAATTCAACAACTTAGATGAAATGGACTTAATTGAAACTCCATTAGAGATTATTACTTTTGACTTGTGAATCTTTGGCATGGAGATCTCGCTCTCAGTTATTAAATGAAATCATTGTCTTCCTGCCTCCCAGTTTCCTATATATTCCAGGTTGTGATGTTTCCAGAAACTATCCTAGAGCTCTCATTGCTCTTACATACCTCAAAGCATGGTTTCTCTCTTTGTAATAACACTTTCTTGTTCTAGAAGAAAAGTCTAGCCATTTAGTTACCCTAAATTCTGTCAAGAGGGATTCCTTTTTCTTTCCCAACTCTTTTGCCCCAAGCATAGAGAGAAAGGGATTATATAGATGAGCCAGGGGAGAATTCTAAGGGCTGACTTAGATTATCTGTTTTCTCTTAGTCGCCTTGGTTCTGGGACACCCGACAATGCTGGCACAGTTACCCTTATCAGGTAGGATCTGAGCCCTTTCAAGACAGGGGTCTTATGTGTGTGTGTAAGATGGGGTTGGGGAGAGTACATTGCCAGTCCTAAGGGAAGATAGCACATTTCCTTGGGATTCTTGAGGGATTAGGGACTGAGTCTCTTTGAGTCATATATTCAGGTATATATTTTTGGGGTCCCCATAAGCAGTGAAATCCAGTGATCTGTTTGTTCCAGGTTCCTATATTCACCCTAATTGGGCTGGAAAGAAAAACAGCTCCCTGGCACTTAATGAGGTGCTTTCTGGTTCATGTGTCCCTTTTGAATCCCTCAAGATTTTCTACTATGGTTCTAGTCCATAGTAGAAAAATGTCAGGGGACTGCTAACAGAGTAGAAGAAAGAAAGGCCTCAGTGTATTTAATACCCTGAAAAGCACTAATTGCCCAGAATTCTAGACACACTGATTTGGTTGTGCTATAGTATGTGTTAACCTTATCTGATCTCTGAAAGATGAGAGCTGAAGATGTGTATGTGGAAGGGAAGAGGTTTAAGTCTCCGCACCAATCCAAGGTCTGTTAGCTATTGCAGATCTTGGAAGATGATGGAGAGGAAGGTTATTTAATAATTTGGGGTATGGCTCCTCTGAGAGGGAGAAATTTGGGGAGGTGGAATGAGTCTTTGACTAGCTGGTATTCTAACTACTACTTTCTCTCTTCCAGCCTCTCACAAATGGGCTTTATTACTATTATATCATGGAATTGGCTTTCTATTGGTCTCTTATGTTTTCTCAGTTTACAGACATTAAAAGAAAGGTAAGGACATTGGCTCCCTCAACTCCCTGACTTATTGCATCCTCCTTTCCAGCAGCTATCATCATTATTGTCATTGTGATAGATTCTCTGCCCTGATTGGGACCACAAAAGAGGGAGAAAGTAGGTTTAATGGGACTTTTAGCTCTTTGTAATGTTCTCAGAAGTGAGACCTGACTAATGATGAAGTATATTTGAGGCATTCAGGGCAGCCCAGGATGAAAACAGTTAACCGTCTAAGAAGCATACCCTTTTCCTCATTTTCTCCAAGGTTCTTACATATACAAAGCTCAGGAAACTTAGTCTGAGCTTAGTTCCTAAGCTCAGAACGTAGGGATAGTAAGGCCTGATCCAGGAAAGGCCTTGATTCCAGAAAAGCTAGATCTGGCTTTTGTTTGGCATTAGGGACCCTTGTTCCCTCTCTGTTCTCCCTTCTTGGTGACCCCACTTACTTAAAGAATGTCAGTTGGAAGGGGTTTAGGATGATTTAGTTTACCCTTTACTTACTGTTTAGGAAACGAAGATTCAGAGAAGTGAGTTGACTTGCCCACAGAGTGGCAAAGTTGGAAATGACTGAAGTTTTTTATAAGCAGACAGAAAGGGCAGAATCTTCACCTTTTATTGGTGTCCACCTGACATAATGCAGTTCCAGCAGCTCTAACCCTAATCTATCACTAACTTGTGGTTATCTTTGGTAAGGAAAATCAGGGTTAGCCTTCGTGGGAATGGATTGAAATTGATCTGGGTTATTAGTTGTTGTGTAACCTAGAAGCTTGATACACAATTCAGATGCCTTTCACTCTCCTATGATTAGTAGACACAGGTCTCCTTACTAAAATTTTATTTTAGTACATGACGCATATAAAAAGGTTTGTAATACATATGTTGGTTTTAAAACATTCTAGAACGTGTATTTGTAAACTCATCCCCAACTCAAGAGCTAAAATGTACCATTGTATCTGTCTCTGTGGAGAGCACAGACTTTATATCCTTGCTTCTCTGATGCAGATTTACCTGCCCTCCCCCACCCTCTCTCCCTCACTGGGCTGGGAAGTATTTATTAGATATGTCTGATAACTCAGGTATTTAGAGATTTCTCCAGAGCTAACCTTGGCATTTGAACCCAAGGGGAAGTTTGAGCTTTAAATCTGAAAGCAGGAAGTGCTTGTAGTAAGATGGATTGTTTAGCATGTCTCTGAAATGTTTTGGAATAGTTTAGCTTTGCCCCCTTCACAAACCTCCCCTTTCTGTTAGGTCCCTTTGGTTGAAATTTCCTTCATCAAAGCAGAAGAGTCTTAGACTTTCAAGGATATCTGAAATGTCTAAGGCTTGTATGCCTGACTACCACCTGGGAAATTATTTCCAAGTGTCAGCTCAGCATCCAAGCTGTACATGTTCTGCAACTACCAAAGAAAATTGTTCTTTTCTGTGTTTTGAGCTATATTAACGTAGATTATGGGTCAGTCATTGACGTAGAGAGTTTTGGGTCAAATGTTAGGCAGCTCCCTGAGGGAGAATTTAAACAAAATGGAACTTCTAAGGGGTGGAATAAGACCTTCTGAGAACAATGCAGGACATTGAGTTGGCCAGCAGCTCTATGGCCTTGCCTTTACCTGCCTGTTTTATTTCCATTCCTTCCTAGGACTTCCTGATCATGTTTGTGCATCACTTGGCCACCATTGGGCTCATTACCTTCTCCTACATCAACAACATGGTTCGAGTGGGAACTCTGGTCATGTGTCTACATGATGCCTCAGACTTCTTGCTGGAGGTAAGACCCCAACCCCCCTTTCCTCACTATTCCTCTTTCTTTACTTTCCCTCCTGAGAACTGGCTTTCTCCCCAGCTCAATTCTTATCTTCCTTTCTCCAGGCAGCCAAGCTGGCCAATTATGCCAAGTATCAGCGTCTCTGTGACACCCTTTTTGTGATCTTCAGTGCTATTTTTGTGGTGACTCGTCTAGGAATCTATCCATTCTGGTAAGTGGTAGGGCTGTGGAGCTATGGTAGATACGTAGCCATAAACTGGTGATACCTTTCACCAGTTGAGGGAACAGACCACCAAGGTTCCCTAACCCTAAATATTGCTCTGCTTCTTCCTTGACCTAACCTGACCCTTTATGGACTCTCAAAGGACCTCATTTCCCTTGCACAATATTTCTAGTGAGGTGTAATCTAGACTGAGAGCATCCAACTCACTTAGCTGTGGCTCGCCTGACTCATCTCTGAGGAGCAGTCTTCATTTTATGCCTAAGTAATTCCTTTGCCTTCTTTTGTACTGATTACAAAATTCTCAGGCTCTTGCTTGTTTTCCTGCTCTATACCCTGTCTCCCACCCTGACCAACACACACATACACCACTCTCACTTCTACACTCACTACTTTATGATACAAAGTCATTGACTCTGTGGGTTGGAGATTCTCCTTAGTCTGAGGGAATCAGCTACCAGCTGTCCTATATGTGCCTGAGGATCTGAGTAATTCCTAGGATTATGATTAAAATTGGTGTCCCAAACTTGTGAAACTCTGTATATTTGAAGTGATTAATAATACGACTTATTCTATCAGTTGCTAAGATTTCTATATCTTCCCTTATCCCTAAAGATAGAAAACTCCATGGGCCCCTTTCTTTATTCTTTTCTCACTGTGGATGAATATCTCTGGAACTTCAACTGATAGAAGGTATGGGGAGAAAACACAAGATTCTGCTTTCCAGGGAATTCAGCTTCATCCCTATCTGTCTGGCTTTGACTCTGGAATCTGACCATTGGCCTCCCTCTTACAGGATTCTGAACACGACCCTCTTTGAGAGTTGGGAGATGATCGGGCCCTATCCGTCCTGGTGGCTCTTCAATGGCCTTCTCCTGATCCTACAGGTTCTGCATGTCATCTGGTCCTACCTAATTGCACGAATTGCTTTCAAAGCCTTGATCCGAGGAAAGGTGAGGATGAAAGATGGCTTCTTTCTTTGGGGCTGGGTGGGAAAATAGGTATTACCCAGCAAAGAGCCTAGGGCTCCAAAGTTTCCATCTTTTCTTTAAGTATGAGTGTTTAGCCATCTAAGACATGACTTAGATGTCAGAGGAAGGATCTGCCTTCTTCCTGTCCCTTAGGAATGACCATTGTAAAATAATAAACAGGATTAGGTTTGGAGATGACCTCAACCATTTCCTACCCCTTACCTACCTACTTTGTGGATTTCATATTTTTGTTTTTAGCATGGGAACCTTTTTTCAAAGGAAATCATATGCAGAGCTCCAAGATATACACTGTATAAAAGCAGAGATGTTAGATTGCCTAGGAGTAGTTTGGTAAGTCGCAAGCCACCCCAAGATGGCCACACTGTGATGTTCAAGATATGGTTTATGTAAGGGACTAAGTACCGATCTCACCTTACTGTTGTATGAGGCAGGGGTCTTAAGTGAGATAGGTCTTTAGGGTTTCAAATACCCATCTTATGCCAAGAGCCCAAAAGCATAAAGGAAGATCATTCAGTGATAAAACTCATAACTGAATTTTGCAAATTCTGAAGCAGTCAGACTGTGTTAGCCTGCGGGCTGGGGATTCAGCCTTCGGCAATACACAATCCCAAGGGGAGGGGCTCTGGTAGAGGATACACTGACTCTAGGACAAAGGGATGGAATGTTTCCCAGGAATATATGATCCCTTGTGTCGCTATTCTTTTTTTGTTTTGTTTTGTTTTTGTTTTTTTGCGGTACGCGGGCCTCTCACTGTTGTGGCCTCTCCTGTTGCGGAGCACAGGCTCCAGACGCGCAGGCTCAGTGGCCATGGCTCACGGGCCCAGCTGCTCCGCGGCATGTGGGATCTTCCCGGACCAGGGCACGAACCCGTGTCCCCTGCATCGGCAGGCAGACTCTCAACCACTGCGCCACCAGGGAAGCCCTTGTGTCGCTATTCTTTATGGCTGCAATTGGTTTCAGAACTTGCTTAGTGTGCCTGTGCATCTTGCTGTAGCTACTGGACATCTCTCTTCTCCCCTGCTCTTTCCTGACCAGGTGACCTATCCAGGAGGGATTAGACCCAGACTCTGTACTCTCCACTCTTTTCTCACCTCCTTCCTTTTTTCTATGCCTGGTGGGAGCTGGACAGTTTCATCTCTTGCATGTAAGTGTATCTGTGCTTCTGGTGTTCAGTGAAGCATGTCTGTCTGAATGTGTTTCTCTTCCTTCCTGCTTTCCATTCTGTTTCCCTGGGTTGTATCAGAGCATGTATCTCTCCTGACTCCAGCCACGGTGCCAGTCGGGTGAATGGTCACATGGGAGGCAGCTACTGGCTGAAGAGTAAGGTGGTTGGTATGGGGACTTCAGCGTAGATGGACTTGTAGGGCTGCTGACAGCCTGCTCCTCTGGGCCTCCCCGCATCTGCACTCCTGTGACTAGGGGGTGTGCAGGGCACTGAGGAGAATCAAAGAAGAAAATATTTTCACTTCTTTAAAAAACTCTGCCATTTTATATGGAGCTCAGGTTGGGCCATTGTTGAATGGAGCTCAAGTTGCCAGGTTCTTTTTCCTAAATTGAGGCAAGATTAGAGTCTACTCATTTTTTTTCCCCTTTCTGTTTTTCCTTTCCTTCCCACCCACCCACTGCCCCCCTCCTTTTTGAGCCTCCCTTTCCCTCAAATTTAGACACACTGCCCTCTGGTGGAAATTTCCTAAAGATCAGATAATCAGTTCATCTGGGTTCAGAGGTCGATAGCTATAATAAACCATAGAATCTTAGAGCTAACCAAAGCAATTCCCCCACCCCTTGGCAATAGCAATTGTAGTTTTGTTTCCTTCTCACCCCCTTCTCTTAGTTACTTTAAAAAAACAAAAACAACAAAAAAAAACACATTTATTATCCTTCAGTTCGGGAGGGCAAAAGTCTGACATAGGTTTCACTGGGTTTTTCTCCTTTACTTTTATGGTCCACGGTAGAGAATCTGAAATACTGTGCTTGGTATGCAGGATAGTTTAGATTGAAAAACACTGCTCTAATCCAAATCCTTCATTTGAAAATATAGAACAAAAAGCTGAGGTTGAAAGGTAAAGATTCATAGAGAGTAGCATGATTGGGACTGGGATTTTTTACTCGCTGACTGCCAGTCTACTTTTCTTTTCACCATACTGTGTATCTTGGGGTTGCTCAAGAGAAGTAACTATCAACACCCTATGACCCTAGTCATAGGGTGTCAATAGTTGAGCCCAGGAAGAGCCCAGTTGTGGATCAGCTTTGGGGATAAAGCAAAACTCTGGATAACCAAAACTGCAGTGGCCACACCACCAGAAGATAGAAGCAATGATGATAGCCATATGTATTGTTTGTGTTGGCCTTTTCTTTTCTTGAGGTACAATAGGAGAAAGGGTGTCTGTGGAGTTTCCTTCAAACCTAAACCACAACTGGGTGAATGATTTCAGCTCTTTTAGGCTGTTCCTGAAAGATAAACTCCTCTACCAAGATGGCTACTTATTCCATTCAGAACAGAATTAGAGATGATGAGAGAGAAACCCAGAAAGCAGGCAAAGGATATTCACAACAGTCTCTGTGGTCCAGATAGTATTTTGAGTCAGGTGCCACCAGAAAGTAGGCCAGATTGGGAGCAATGCCCAAACATGGGCTCTGTGGGCTTTGTCTGTCTTATGATTCTAGAAAAGTTCTGTCCTTACCTTTTCTACCTTTGGCCTCATCCCACCCAGGTATCTAAGGATGATCGCAGTGATGTGGAAAGCAGCTCAGAAGAAGAAGATATGACCAGTAGCACAAAAGGCCCCTGTGGCCGCAGCTCCAGCAATGGTGCCGGTCGGGTGAATGGTCACATGGGAGGCAGCTACTGGCTGAAGAGTAAGGTGGTTGGTATGGGGACTTCAGCATAGATGGACTCGTAGGGCTGCTGGCAACCTACTCCTCTGGGCCTCCCCGCATCTGCACTCCTGTGACTAGGGCGTGTGCAGGGCACTGAGGAGAACCAAAGAAGCAAATATTTTCACTTTTTTAAAAAAACTCTGCCATTTTGTATTTAATAGCCTCCAGGTTCTTTCAGTAATGTTATTTGCTCTGTGTGTGCGCGTGCGTGTGTGCATATGTGTGCACATGTGCATATGCATTTGTGCATATGTGTGAGTTTCGTTGCCTAGGTTGGAGCACAAGCCTGGTCCCCTTTGAACCCACCTCAATCCCAGATTTGGCTGCATCTTGAATTATGCTGGCTCCAGAGAGTCCCCTCCCTTGTTGCCCATGGCTCTTGAAGTTCTGGCCATCTGAATGGAGCAGCTAAGTTCACTCCAGGTTTCTGCACTGTTCCTCCTTTGGAGATGGAATATTTCACACGACGTTATATAGAAACAGACAACCATGAATGGATGGCCAGGATTGCTGTGGCCCCTAGCTAGGTCCCCTTCCTGCCACCTGGTAGTGATGGACAGCTGCTGATAGATACCCTGCTCTTTATTCAGTGGTACGCAGGGAGTTGGGGGGTGGGAGGAACAGGTGAGCTGAGGGCTGGAGGACAACAGCCACTGGGTGAGTTGTTAACGGTTTATACTATTGTTTACTCTTCTGTGATTAAAAGTGCTTCAACCCTCATCTGCTGTCTCAACCTCTTTAGTCACTCTGTCCCCAATCCCCTGAACCCATAATCTAATTAAGAACTTTTTCACGTCTGATTCTAGAGGCCATTGGACACCAAGTTTTTCCTTTCTGTGCATGCTGGAAAGAGAGCGCCTGCATTTTAGGGCTTTATATTTTAAGAAAAAATAAACATGTGTAGTGACCATAAGAAAAAATACTGAGCAGATGAAAGCATGTATATTACTAAAGCAACAAAGGCTGTGGTTGAAGAGCTAAGACACCTTGAGTATTTCCTGTATTTCCCATTTTATTGAATACAGAGACTGCCAGTTAACATCTTAAGATTGCGATAAGTGAGTCTAAGCAGATGTTTTCTCTTTTAGTTCTGTTTTTCTCTTTTAGCCTATGGAGAAAAAGTCTTCCTAATCTAGATTTTTCTCTAGTTGAGGTCAAGGCAAAATTACTAATAGTAGTATTCATCTCTTAAAATAGTTTTCCATTTAGTGAATATTCAGATTACCAAAATATTTCCAGATGCTCTTGTGTACATTAAGACATATGGTGTGCTTCATTGTTAGGGAGATGGATAAAAATTGAAAGAAGTAGGTTATTGTTCTAAGAATCAGATACTCATTTGATGTTCATTGACATCATTGGGATATTGACTCTACTAAACTTACTGAGTGGCTGGATTTTAAAAAGACTTACTATAGGGCATGGAAAAATTAAGTTCTAAAAAGTCTTACATAGTTATTTGGTCAGAGCTAGTCAGGAAGACTAAAAGACTAGGGTCTTACATTTAGTTCCTCAATTTGCCGTATTGTTGAATAAATTAGTAATTATGAAATATGAATGAAAATGCTTTTGAAAGTCAGACAAGGTATGTATATTGCCTTTTGAACAATTGCTTTGTAAATACAATCTGAATTAGTTGGCCCAGTTAATCTGACAAAAGATGCAACCAAGTGGTATAATAATTAAAGTAATAATTGCTAACACATAGCTCTTTATTACATGCCAGGTACTGTATTAAGCACTTTACATATGATTAAAATACAGCAAAATAGGTTAACTTGCCTAAATTCAAACAGCTAGTAAAGAATCAAACTCAGAGTCTCTGTTCTTAACCACTATACTGTAACACTTCCCAAGACTTCATATGAGGAAGAATAGTTGTTGAAGAAGCATTTAGCCAGAGGCATAGACTGATTAGAGTTAGCCTTGGATGAGTGAATTGAGATTAGGGTCAGTTATAGGAACAGGGTCTTGTTCTAAAGAGGAACTATATGCATATAGCTGGAGTGGGAGATGAGAGAGAGGTTGCTAGGGAGTTTGAATACAGAGCCGGAAGATAATAGTGTTAACGGGGGGGGGGGGGGGGGGGTTGGTGGGGGGGGCAGCAAGACTGTCATGAGGCCAGTTTTATAGATGGCCTGGGAAGGTTTTATGCCTGAGAGGAAGGCCCCAAATCAGTGCAGAGCAGGTTAGATGCAGACCCATCATCCCTACCCAAGAACTAGGAATATTTGTAAGAGAAGCAAGGCATTACCTCTCCTCTGTTGAATGTAAAAGAGTTTTAACTTTATTATTTATTGAAAAGATAACATGTTTGTATAGTGCTTAACTGCTTTGAAGATGATTTCACAACATCAAAAAGTGAACTTCAGAACACTGCTGTAAAAGTAGGGATTGTTATCCCCATTCCATAAATGAATGTTCTGATTGTCTATTACAATGTAACTAACCACCTGAAAACGTAGTGGCTCAAAAGAACAATTTATTATTTCTCATGGTTTGGTTGGTTGAATGAGCCCAGTTGGAAATATCTCATGTGGTTGCAGTCAGATGGCAGCCGGGAATGGAGTAGTTTAAAGACTCAACTGAGCTGGATGTCAAAGATGATTAACTGGTCTGGCTAGAAGTTAATGCTGGCTGTTCCCTGGGAACTCTGTCGGGGCTATCAACTAACGTACCTAAACGTGGCCTCTCCATGCCTTGGGCTTTGCTCAGGTGGTTGCATTCCATGATGCAGGGAGCAGAAGTCACTAGGACCATTAAGAATGTTGACTGGGGCTTCCCTGGTGGCGCAGTGGTTGGGAGTCCGCCTGCCGATGCAGGGGACACAGGTTCGTGCCCCGGTCTGGGAAGATCCCACATGCCGCTGAGCGGCTGGTCCCGAGAGCCATGGCCGCTGAGCCTGCGCGTCCGGAGCCTGTGCTCTGCAATGGGAGAGGCCACAACAGTGAGAGGCCTGTGTACCGCAAAAAAAAAAAAAAAAAAAAAGAATGTTGACTGGGGGAATTCCTCGGCGGTCCAGTGGTTAGAGCCGCCAGCGCTTTCCCTGGTGGCCCAGGTGCAATCCCTGGTAGGGGAGCTAAGATCCTGCAAGCTGAGTGGTGTGGCCAGAAAAAAAAAAAAGAGAATGTTGACTGGAACTGACACACATTACTTCCACTATATCCTGTTGATCAAAGTAGTCACAGGGACCACCTAGATACGAGGAGGTGGTGAGATAGATTCTACCTCTTGAAGCAGTGGCGAGGTCACTGCAGAAGAGCATGGGGAACGGGAGGTATGGTTGCATACACCTTTGAAAAATTCAGTCTGCCACAGTTAGAAAACTGAGTCTCAGAAGTTGTTCAAAAAACACAAACATCTTAGATTGCCTATCATGTATCATGAGCTTTCGCATTATCATAATCCTAAAAATAATCATATGAGTTTGGTTAGTGGGTGATAGTATGCTGATTTTTTGGGTTTTTTTTTAAATTTTATTTATTTATTTTGGGCTGTGTTGGGTCTTCGTTTCTGTGCGCCGGCTTTCTCTAGTTGCAGTGAGCGGGGGCCACTCACTGTCACAGCCTCTCTTGTTGCGGAGCACAGGCTCCAGATGCACAGGCTCAGTAGTTGTGGCTCACGGGCTTTGTTGCTCCGCGGCATGTGGGATCTTCCCAGACCAGGGTTCGAACCCGTGTTCCCTGCATTGGCAGGCAGACTCTCAACCGCTGCGCCACCAGGGAAGTCCTAGTATGCTGATTTTAAACCAAGTTCTTCAGACTTTAGGTCCAGTATGCCTGCAGGAAGATATTTTCAGTTCAATAAAATATTTATTTAGTGCCTACTTTATGATAGGCACTGTGGCAGAGAAGCTGGGGACACAAAGATGAACAAGATCTGGTTTCTACTTCAGAGATCTCAGACTGCAGTTAGGAAAGGAAAAAAAAAATGATACAATGTGATAACAACTATTCTAAATTATTCTTGGCAAGGTGGGAGAAAAGTTGAAGGTGGAGCTGGGCCATTAAAGATGAGTAGAGCTTTGCCAGGAAAACAGGAATAGGAAGGTGTTATGTTTGGAAGAGATGGGAGGATATGAAAGCTATCAGTTCTGTCTTAATGTAGACTAAAATAATCTGAGACAAACATTCAGGAATGGTGGATGAAGTTGTGGTGGTTTTTTTCTTTTTCTTTAATGCACAGCTGAGCTTCCAAGAAAGGGACACAAAAGATGCAAAGGTACTGAAAACGAGAGCAGAAGGCAAAACAGCTGATGCAGTTATTGAAGGGAGAGGAGAATATACCCTAAGGACTTGGGTTTTAATGCTGACAAGAGACAAGATTGTGGCCCCATGCAGAAAGCTGAAACTGAGACCTCCAGTTAAAGCTGGGACCCGGAAAGAGCAACAGCAAAAGGGGGAAGCTATCAAAAATTCACAGTTGGCAAAAGGAGAAAGCAAAGAAATTTGAATGCTTGGGCTTGTGGGGTCAGGATGCTCCTGAGAATTTTCTCAATTTCTGGGCCCACACTTCATGTGAATCTGAGAACCTGAATGTATACTTCCTGTGTGGTCTGGGAAACATCACACCTCCAACCCCATCCCCAGGTAAGAACTTGCAGGAAAACTGATTTCAGATCAATTATCTATGGGACTGCTCTGGAAAGACCTGTACATGATGATGCAGACGATGTGGGATTCTTATACTACCACCAGCACCCCCCACCAAATAAAAAAGTTCCAAAAGATTTCCTCAAACCTGCAGCACATATAACTAACAAAATACAAGTATCCAGAGTATGAATAATTTTAAAAATGACAAAGCCCAATAGCAAGAAGAGGAGAGGGGGAGGGAGCAAAGGATATGCATAGGTAATTCCTAGAGGGTGTATGCCAATGGATAATCAATAAAAAGGTGATCATCCTTACTGGAAATCCATGATATGTAAATTAAAATGAATAGAAACCCCTTGACGCCAACAGAATGAGGAAATGTTGCTGGTGAGAGTACATTGACATAACTGCTTTGGAAAAGCAACTTCACAACTAGTAAAGCTAAATATTAGTAATTGGTCTTTTATAGAAACTAGTACAAGGATACTCATTGCATTGCTGTTAATAAGAGGGAAAAAGCGGAAGAGACTCAGTGATCTTTCACTAGAGGAATGGAATAAATTGATTTACTCATGTAATTGGAATATTATACAACAATTAAAATGAAGAGCTAAGTTTTCCTATTAATATGGATCTATTAGTCTGAACCAGTAGGACATATATATATTTATGTATAAATTTTTAAAAAATGTATTATAGGGAATTGGTTCATATGGTTTTGGAGGCTGAGAAATCTCAGGATCTGCAGTCAGCAAGCTGGAGATCCAGGAAGGCTGATGGTATAGTTCCAATCTGAGTCCAAAAGCCTGACAACCAGGAAAGCCGGTGGTGTAAGTCACAGTCCAACTCCATAGGCAGGAGAAGACCAGTGTCCAGCTCAAAGACAGTCAAGTAGACAGAAAGACTGCCCTCTTACTCCATCTTTTTTTAAAAATTAAAGTATTGTTGATTTATATTATATCAGCTTCAGGTATATATTTTTTAGATTCCACATGTAAGTGCCAACATAGAGTATTTGTCTTTCTCTACCTTATTTCACTTAGCATAATACCCTCCAAGTCCATCTGTGTTGTTGCAAATGGCAAATTTTCATTCTTTATGGCTGAGTAATATTCCATTTTATATATATATATATATATATATATATATATATATATATACACACACACACACACACACACACACACCACATTTTCTTTATCCATTCATCTGTTGATGGACACATTAGTTGCTTCCATATCTTGGCTACTTTAAATAATGCTGCTATGAACATTGGGGTACATATATCTTTTCGAATTAGTGTTTTCATTTTCTTCAGGTATATACCCTGGAGTGGAATTGTTGGATCATATGTTATTTCCATTTTTAGTTTTTTGAGGAACCTCCATACTGTTTTCCATAATGGCTGCAGCAATTTACATTCCCACCAACAGTGTACTAGGGGTCCCTTTTCTCCACATCCTTGCCAACATTTGTTATTTGTGGACTTTTTGATGATAGTCATTCTGACAGGTGTGAGATGATATCTCATTGTGGTTTTGATTTGCATTTCCCTAATGATTAGCACTGTTGAGCATCATGTGCCTGTTGGCCATCTGTGTGTCTTCTTTGGAAAAATGTCTGTTTGGGTCTTCTGTCCATTGGGTTGTTTTTTTACATTGAGTTGTATGAGCTTACTCCACCTTTTTGTTCTATTCAGGCTGTTAATGGATTGGATAAGGCCCAAACCCATTGGGGAAGGCAATCTGCTTTACTCAGTGTACAGATTCAAATATTAATCTCATCCAGAAACACCCTCTCAGGTGTACCAGGAATACTATTTAACCTTCTGTCTGGGCCTTCAGTGGCCAAGTCGACACATAAAATCAACCAGTGTGAAGGATAAATATCAGAAACATAATGTTGAATGAAAAAGGCAAGTTGCAAAAGAATATGTCCCGTTTGATGCAATTAACATTACTTTTTTTTTTTTTTTTTTTTTTTTTTTTTTGCGGTACGCGGGCCTCTCACTGTTGTGGCCTCTCCCGTTGCGGAGCACAGGCTCCGGACGCGCAGGCTCAGCGACCATGGCTCACGGGCCCAGCTGCTCCGCGGCATGTGGGATCTTCCCGGACCGGGGCACGAACCCGTGTCCCCTGCATCGGCAGGCGGACTCTCAACCACTGCATCACCAGGGAAGCCCAACAGTACTTTTTAAACCCAAAAATATATCTAGGGTACTTCTGTAGTAGACATACAGAAACATACAGCAACTGCAGGATGGATAGTGCTTATCTTTATGGAGTGGGGGGGGGGGTGTGGATTTGGTATGAAATTTTATTTCTGGTGCTCTTCAATAAGTTTGGAATAATTCATCATTTTTAAAAACTTTTTAAATGTAAAAACAAGTATGTGGCATTTTCAGGGAACTCTGATCTGTTGCAGTTGGATCAAAGTGGCAGGAGATGAGAATAAGAAGGTTGCTTGGGGCCAGATTGTGAAGAACCTTGACAGTCAGGCCAAAGAGTTAAATTTTAGCTGGTAGGTCATGGGAGCCACAAAGTTTTAAAGCAGTAAGATGAGTCTTCTAAAAGCAGTTGTAGAGAGGGTTTTCCTAGGACTTGGAACGTAACCTAAGAGAGATAAAGAAAATGGCTTTTTTAAAAAGGGGCCTATGAATTGGCATAGGGCAGTACACAGTAGGGTTATCTGTACCACCTTCACCTCAGCCGTCGGCATACAATTCTGTTTTTTCTAGTTCAGCAAGGTCTCTCATAGGGCAGGTCTCACCAAAAAGAGTTCAGCCACAAGCCCTAAGCCTATAAAAGTAGATTTGGGATCTGCTTTCGCTCAACTGACTTCTATGAAAGACTTTTAGGAAACAATATAAAACTTTCTAGCAGCAACATGGCTTTGCTGGTAATAATTTATTATAAGGAATTGTGGCTCATGCAGTTATGGAGGTATTCCTTGTGGCTGGTCTCTTTCCTTCATTGTCCTCTCTCTCCAATAAGGTTCTTAGGACAAGCTATAACCCTGCTACCAAAGCTGATCCTGACTAACACAGGGTGGGGAGAGCTATGGTGTCCCAAGCTTTGCCCATTAGTCCTTCTCTCCTGAGTCTTTGGCCTCTGAATAGTTGAAGAGACCAGCAAAAAGAGAATTCAATCAGCATATATTTCTTTATGTACATGTAAACACATTGAAAATGGTAGAAAAAATACACCAAACTGTTAACACAGGCAATTTCTGAGTAGGGAAATGGGAAGGGGTGTTGGGGTGGGACAGAGTGACAAGGGGCACTTTTATTTATCTGTATTTTAAAATATTTTCCATTGAAAATATATTCACATATTGAGTCCTGACCTTAAGGAGTTATAAACTAGTAGATATGATATAAATGAACACAATTTTTTTTCTTAAACAAAAAGCAAAAAACCTGTTGAAGCAAGTGTGGCAATATGTTCAAAACAGTTAAAACAGGAATAAGTATATGGGTTTTATTTCTAAATTCCCTCAGCTTTTGTATATGTTTGTAACTCAAAAAATATTTTTGTTATAAAAGCTACATATGCTCATGGTAAAAATATGTTAAGTACATGACATCTCCATTCACCCTAATCATTATTAACAGTTTGGTATATAGCCTTCTAGAACCACTTGTCAGATAACCAAATGTATACAAATGTGTTTCTTTTAAAACAAAAATGAGATTATACCATACATATTCTGCTGGTTTTGACTGATAACATTCCATTTTATGGGTATACCGTTATTCATTAACTAATTCTTGAGCTTATTTAAGACTCTTTACTATTAACATAATACTGCAAATAATAACCTTGTACGAAAATATTGTACAGTTGTGTGACTGTTTCTAAGGGCAAGAGTCCTAGCAGTGAAATAACTAGGTAAGAGGGTATAGACGCTTTAAATTTTTGATAGAAAAAGACTATACAAACTTGTATGGCCATTAACGAGAGATTGCCCTGTATTATTTAAGTATTAAAAGTGCTGTGAAAGGGGTGGTTGTTATGGAGTACAAGAGGTCTTAAATATCATGATAGGGAATTTGACCTTGACCCAGTAGCCAGTGGTTCTCATCTCTATAAAAAGCCTAATAGCATTTTTTTTTCTCTTGCATAAGGCATTTAAGGGCATACATTTCCTGACATGATCTTGGGCTGTGTCCTGTAATTTTATATGAAATACTTTGTTTTATTGCTTTAAAGAAGGTAAGAAATTTCAGTTTTGGTCTTTCTCTTTGATTTGAGGGTTGCCCAGGAATATTCCATTTCCACGTAGTTGAGAATATCATTATTTATTTATAATTTTATTGGATGTGATCAGAGCATACAGTCTGTAAAATTCCTGCAATCTGTAAAATTCCTACTTTTAAATTTGTTAAAAAATTGTTTTAAATAGTCAATCAGTGTTTATAAGTGAACTGTAGATATTCACAGAAGATCTATTCTATACTTATTATATATACACACACGTGTGTATAAGGTTTGTTGTTTGTATTTTCCATTTCTTCTCAGTCCTTACTTTATTCTTCTAGTGCTGTTCAGTCTGAACAAAGTAAGATAGACTCTCAACATAATTGTATTTTTAACCTGTTCTCCTGTATTCCTAAGAATTTTTGCTTTAGTTTTTTTCATTGCTTTGTTTGTTGCAAATTTATGATAACCACCCTTCATAATTTATGTCTTTTTATATTACCAGATGATCTCTTTATTCCATTTAGTGTTTGTTAACCTTTCTTAATATTACCATTCTTGCTTTACATTCGTTTGCATTTCTGGTATGTCTTACCCATCTATTTTCAACTTCTCTTTATTAGTGAGTATGTTTATTAGAAACTATATATACTTTGGATTTGCTCTTTTAGCCCAGTCTATTAGATTTTGTCTTTTAATGGGAGAATTCAGTCTGTTGATATTTAGTGTAATAACCGATGAACTTAATTATATTTCTTCATCTTAATTTGACAGCAAATAAGTCTATTCTTCTTTATTAAATATAGTTCATGCTCAGTAAATACTAAACAATTGCTTGAGTTTAGGTTTTAACAAGCTTTTTTGAAATGACAGTAGGTGCTCCAAGTGAAAATGAGGTAGGAAAGGACTGAACCTAGGCAGGGAGTAAGACTGGACGGATATATATTGGCATATTACGTATTATCTACTCTATTAGAGTTCTCCAGAGAATCGGAACCAATACATTAGAGAGAGAATAAGAGTGAGGGCAAGAGAGACTGATTTATTTCAGGGAATTGGCTAACACAGTTGTAGGGACTGGGAGGTCTGAAATTTAGAGCAGGCCGGCAGGCTGAAAATGCAGTGAAGAGTTGTTGCAGTCCAAGATCCACAGGCTGGAAACTCAGGTAGGGGTTCTATGTTACGTTCTTAATGCCGAATTCCTTCTTTGTGAACTCTGTCTTTGCTTTTAAGGCCTCAGCTGATTGGGTGAGGCCCATCCATATTATGGAGGACAACGTGCTTTACTCCAAGTTGGCTGATACGTTAATTACACCTAAAAAATACCTTCAAAGCAACATGCAGACTGATGTTTGATGAAACAACTGGGCACCATAGCCTAGCCAAGTTGAAACAAAATTAACCATCACCTCAACACCATAGCAAAAGCTGACCAAATATGAATGGATTATTTCTAAACCAGGTGGTTACAAATATTTGTAACACTCCCTTTGCTATCCTTAAATGCAATTAACATTTAACTTATCTACTGTACACATAATTTTTAAAAATCACCATAATGTTCTAATAGTAATATAAAGGATATGTTTTAAGAATTTATAATAAAATTATTTCCACATATAAATATTGGGCATAGTTATACTAGCACTCAGATGCTTGCACTTCTGTACATTCACCATGAATACAGTGGCTACAAATGCAGACTGATACTATCGTGTTGTGTCAGAGATTCAAATGCCAGGAACAGACTCTGCCATCAATGGCATGGTTTTTTGAAATGGTGAACAAAAGTTCTAAATAAACTACACTACAATCTCCCCTCCATTTATACAGTAATTGCATGCCTAGAGGATTCAGAGTACACTAAAAACTGTACAAAAAATACTTCATATTTATAGGTAAAAGAGGTTATAGGCTCAGCTAATTATAGATTTTTTCACTTGAATATTTATAGAGACATTTGATAGTTGTGCAGGACTTGGGACAGTATGTTGTGTAAGACTATCCCAGACATTGTGAGAATTCTGGCATCCTTGGCCTCCACCTACCAGACGCCATACCAGACGCCAGAGATGCTTCCCAATCATTGTGACAATCAAAACACTTTCACCTCTGTTGTGTGTGTGGGGTGCCACTTCTGCTGAGAACTACTGTAGTAAATAATAAGAAGCTATCAAAAGTATTTTTTCTCCCCTCAACTTTTTGAGAAATCGGAAAAAAAAAAAAAACAGAAAAACATTAAGAATGCTGTATGCTCTCATATTTCCAATACCCCAAATTAATACCTCTAACATTTTGTCTTACTTCAAATCTTATTTTTAAAAGAAATAAAAAATTAGAGACCTGTGACATTGTGATATAATAAATATATAATTGGTCTTAATCCCAGGTTCTTGGCACAGAGCTTCTAAGACCCTTGGGAATCTCCAGAGTGATATATCTTTTTATTTGCTAATGAGGTTACTCTTGGTGGGCCCCTAGATAGTTTCAGGTTGGGAGCTGGTTGCCAGAGGAACAAGACAAGGCAGATTAGAAGGCTGAAACTTTCAGCCCCACATTCCCGATCTCCTGGGAGGGGAGAGGTGCTGGGGATTGGGTTAATCATTGAATGGCTGATGATTTAATCATGCTTATATAATGGAACCTCCATTAAAACTCTATAAACAGTGAGGTTCAGAGAGCTTCTGGGTGGAACACATAGAGATGCTGATGCAGGGATGGGCCCTATGCATCTCTTCCATTTGGTTGTTCCTGAGTGGTATCCTTTATAATAAACTAGTAATAATAAATAGTTTCTCTGAGTTCAGTCACGTGAGCCATCACAGCAAACCTGAGGAGGAGGTCGTGGGAACGGATCTGTAGCTGTCAGGCAAAGTTTGGGTGACCTGGGCACCCCACTACTTGTGAATGATTGAGCCCTTAACCTGTGGTGTCTGCGCTAACTCCACGTAGCTTAGTGGCAGAACTGAACTGCAGGACATAGTTGGTGTCTGGAGAGTTGGAGAATTGTTTGGTGTGGGAAAAACATATTTGGTGGTAGAAGTGTTGTGAGTAGAGGAAACAGTTTCCATTTAAGACCCCCCCCTGCCCTCTTCCACCTCACCTCATCCCCAATGTAACGACTACTATTGTCCTTTCAATCTATTTTTTATACTTTTATAATCACATATGTATCCATAACAACATAGAATATGAATTTCCCCATGGGTTTGTGATGTATCCTCTATCATATTCAATTTCTCACAGATACACTGATCTGTGTCTGAGTTTATTATTCTGTGCCATTGATCTATTTGTCTGCTCCTGCACTAGTACCACAACATTTAGATTACTATTAGCTTTCTACTATGTCTTGATATCTGGTAACCCCAACCCATCTTCTTTGTTTCTTTTCAAAACTGTCTTAGATACCTGTGCTTTTAAAGATTTTTTTAGAGAAAAAGTGGTGTCTTCTATAGATACTTGGCCCAGCATGGGAGCGTGAAGAGTCAGAGAAACCTTTTAGGAAAAAGAGGATAGAAAGGATGTTCCATTTAGAGAGAAAGAAAGAACAGGCATGGAGACAAGAAACAACGTGCAACCACACAGGTCATTTGATTTTACTAGAACACAAAGGGTGAGGTAGGAACATAAGGTGGGTCAAGACTTAAGGACCTCATACACCATACCAAGGAGTCTGGACTGGACCTTATAGGTCAGGGATTCTTAACCTATTGTCTGTGGTTGAGCTTCAGAGGGGATCCAAAGCAGAATGCCATAATCGAATCTGTTCCAAATAGATGTCTCTGACAGCAATGTGGCAAATACGAGGTCAAGATTGGAACTAAGACCCCTAAAAGGCTCCTGCAAAAGTATAAGCAAGAAATGACAAGGGTAGAACTGACTGAATGGATGTTTAAATGGTAGAAATTAATAAGACAGTTACTTGGTTGGGAGTAGGGTACAGAGAATAGTGTAATGAGACTCCCATAATCCTGACTTAAATGATAGTGAAAATAAGGGGAAAAAAACAAGTAGGTCCGGGAGATATGAAGGAATGCTGTTAGTCGTGGACAAGTTAGAGAGGACTATAGGATTTGAGTGGATATAGCAAGCAACTGGATATATCTGAAGCTCCAAAGGTGAACCTGGAAGATACAAATGTGGAGGTCAGCAGCAGGTGTTAATAGCTGACAGGTACCGGAGTATTAATATGAATTGTCTCATTTAATCTCAGACCAATCTTCTAACTTAGAAACTACCACTTAAGCAAGTTTATGTACTGCAAAGAAGGAAGAGGGTGAGTTAGATAACTAATGGAGCAAGGTCTGGGGTTGAGAAGGGTAAGGCTGGAGGCAGGGCAGCAGTTCGGATGCTCAGCTGTGGGCACAGGCTGGACAGGGAAGCAGTTTAGATCAAAAAGGGGGTGAAAGATTGGAAGGAAAAAAAGGAATCCAAAGATTTGAAGTATTCAAGTTCTCGAATACAGTGAAAATGAGAATATAAGAAAGCTCCTCAAAAAGGACTGATTTTACACTGTTTGAAAGTGGCACTGGGGAGCTGAGAGCATGGTCACTTTACTGTCTGTACAGGCAAATGAGAAAGCAGAGAAGGCAGTGGAGTCCCTGGTTAACACATCAAGAGAGGACGGGAGTAAATGAGTTGAGGATATAGGAATGCTGAGTTTTTAAATCATGGAAGAGGGCCTTCAGGTGAAAGGTTTAGGAATGGGGGACAAAGGTCAGAGCAGTATGTACATGAGAGAGGACAGGTGTCCAAAGGGGTTGATATTTTGGGCGATCACCAAGAATGATGTGAACAAGCAAGCCTCAAAGCTCAAAATGAAATGGTGGTGGGACTTCCCTGGCGGTCTAGTGGTTAAGACTCTGGGCTTCCGCTGCAGGGGGCACGGGTTCAAACTAAGATTCCACATGCCGCGTGGCCAAAAAAAAAAACGATGGCAAGAATATCTCTTCATAGTTGGATTTTACCTTGAATGCATCGTTTTCTTTCAAATCCTCTTCACAACTCTGCAATCAGACCTGCAGGTAGATTCTTGTGCAGTGGCACAGTGAGAAATCAACCCTGATGCTAATACTATACCCACTATGCTTAAGGAGATGGACTGCATTACTGTAGGCTGCCCAAAAGCCCTTCACATTTTAAGAACTATCCGCCTCCATTTTGTGCAATTTTAACAGCTGTTAAACAAGGGCCTCTGCCTCCTTGGCTCAGAAGTGCACATGTGGCCAAGCTGGCCAGAGAACTCCATTACCTGGACACAGTTTAATTGGTCCAGGAATGGTCACTGACCACAAAAGAGCTTTGGTCTTTACAGAGTCTTCTCAGGAGATTTATACAGATGCTGGGACAGTCTTTTCTCTGAGATCAGGAGAGCTGAGATTACTACTCCTAGAACTGTATATCCCCTACTTCATGGGTGCTAAGAGCTCAAGATATGGAAATCCAGTCTGTGACTAGAAAACTGGTAGTCAAGACCCCACCTCTGTAGTCCATACCCTGTTCAAGTAAACAAAAACACCAAGACACAGACATGGCAAAATATTTAATGTCTGTAGGTGTGCCTCACCCTCCCATTCCTGTTACGATTCAATAGCCTCTCCAAACTGACTGTACCAGAAAAAACATGGGCACTTTTTCCCAGCAGAGTTCGAAAACCATTAAGGCCCTGATCCTTTTGACTCAGAAATGATTGCAGGTGAGGTCTTTCCACAACATGCCTCAGGTCTCTCTGCTCAAGGAAAAAAGCCCCCCAGTTCTACGGGACTCCTGAGGTCTTCTGTTCTTCTGCAGCCTGGCGCTGGGAGCTGCGCCGCTGGAAATAGTGGTAGACTCGGACACTGCAGAGGTAGCCCCCGTAAACAGTGAGGAGCATCATGGAGGTGGAGAAGGTCTTGTAGCCAATGTCGGCTAGTTGCTTGGCAGTTGGCATGTTGTCCCCTACAAAGACAGACTAGATTTAGACCCAAGGATAAGGCCTCATCTGCCCAGCCCACTTACCTGTTTAAGACCATTCTATAACTTCTCAGTTTGTCTGCACTCTATTCTGAATGGCCCCTAGACATATGCAGTCTTATACTGGAAGATATTGTTTGGGAAGTCTTAAGATTCAAAAGGGCAAATAAAGTCTGCATACGAGATACAGAAACACAGCTGGAACCAGGTGTATCTGAATGACATTACAGCTAACACCTGACCCTCCATGTTTATGGAAAGACATGACTGGTATGGACCACCCAGAAATGTTCTTAATTGGTATATTACTTTAGGCATACATCAGTTTTTCTGGCTAGTAGGGAATTTATTGAAGTAGCCAGAGATTAAACATTAGCAGTGAATTATTCTCTGTAGGAGGACCGAATGGGAGCCTTGGGCAATATCCAATTTGTTTTCCCATAAAACCATCTTATTTATGGTGCTCAGGTTCCCAGGTTAGTCTTCAAGCATCTGTTTAAGCCATAATATACTTGAAATAGTGCCAACAGTATGTTTATGTTATTTCAGTTAGACATAACCTTCTACAGCATTAATCTTGAATTCCAAACATAAAACCAAGAACCTATCCCAAGGGCTAAAATGAAACTTACTGTGTCCCCAGCAAATTAACTCACATTTGCATGAGATAAATTACTTCCAACTTAACTGTTCCCTGGACATTTCCCTGGACATTCTGAGCCAGGGAACAAGAGAAAGTTTAGAATGGGAATCTCTCATCTTGAACAAAACGTTCCTCAGTTTGGGACTATGAATGTATATTCTCAGTCTCCTCTCTGTTGAGGGAATTAAAATTAAAAGACTGAAGTTAGTGAGAATAACTTCTTTCTTAGAAGTCAAGAATATGAAAGGAGAAAAGTTCCGGTTAGCTGGTTGAGGGGGTCAGGGGTAGGGTGTGACATCTAAGTGCTTCTCAGAGTAAGTCCCATGGGCTGAACACTGCCTTTGAGCCAGTCCCTGAGGGTAGATCCCACACTGAACTGAGGCACAGCTTCCTTGAATCATAATTCCAAGTGACTATTGAAAGTGACATTAAATAAGGTCAGAGGAAGAAAACCAAATGGCACAGGGACAAGATGAGAAAGGGTTGTATTCAGGTTATCTGGGGTTTGAAAGGACCCCAAGCTGTGAGACAGTAAGAAAACACACACGTGCCACGGAGCAACTAAGCCCGTGTGCCACAACTACTGAGCCTGCGCTCTAGAGCCCACGTGCCTAGAGCCCGTGCTCCGCAACAAGAAGCCCTCGCATCACAACGAAGAGTAGCCCCTGCTCACGGCAACTAGAGAAAGCCCGGGTGCAGCAACGAAGAACCCCAATGCAGCCAAAAATAAATAAAATAAATAAATTTATTTAAAAAGAACAAACAAAAAGAACACACATATACACACAGAGCAGGACACTAAGGTAATAAACAAGCTCCCAACAAAGAGACCTGCAGCCTTCAACCTCCCCCTCACTTATTCTTTCTCCTCCTATCCCCCATTACCCTGGCCAGATGCTAACCAGTTATAGGACCACCTCTTCTCAGGGCTGGAGGAAGAAGGACAGGATAGTACATCTTGCCTAGAAGACTGACAGATCTACTGACAGATGAAATTTTTCTAGAACCTCATTTTCCTCACTTGTCTAATCCAACCTGAGATTTCTCCTATTTTCAAATTAACAAAAACTTTTCACAGATCCTGAGCTAAGGCAGGGCAACGGAAAAACAGAAGACAGATGAAGAAGTTATTCTAGAGGTAGAACAAGGCTTATTAACTGAATGGGCTAGGGCAAAGCTGAAAATATCTCCAAGTTAACAACTGAGGAAACTTTATGGAGTGGGATACTGCTAATAGAAGAAAGAAGAAACAGGTGTGTGTCACTGTGTGTGTAGGGGGATGGTGGTGTCAATAAGCATCAGTCAAGAAGATCATGAACTGGACATGTTAAAGTTAAGATGCTCAATAAAGGGACTTGCCTGGTGGCGCAGTGGTTAAGAATCCGCCTGCCAATGCAGGGGACACGGGTTCCATCCCTGGTCCGGGAAGATCCCACATGTCGCAGAGCAACTAAGCCCGTGCGCCACAACTACTGAGCCTGCGCTCTAGAGCCCGCGAGCCACCACCACTGAGCCCCACGCGCCTAGAGCCCGTGCTCCGCAACAAGAGAAGCCACCGCAATGAGAAGCCCGCATACTGCAACGAAGAGAAGCCCCCGCTCTCTGCAACAAGAGAAAGCCCACGCGCAGCAACGAAGACCGAACGCAGCCCCCCTCCAAAAAAAACAAGAAAGATGCTCAATACAATATTCATGTGATGATGTCTGTCAGGCACATGGATATGCAAATTTGGAACAAATCCTAGGAGAGAGGCTAGGCTACGGATACATATGGAAGTAACAAGTGTCACTGAAACAGATGATAAAACCCAAGAGAAAGAGGCCAAGGGAACGCCAGTTTGAAGAAAGAAAACAATTACGGAAAGAAAACAGGAAATTCCAGAAACATCTGGGATGCATTTTCATTTAACTACAACAGTGGTTGAAAATCACTGCTGTATCAAGTCACTACCACTGACAGAGGTATGCTGTATCTTTGGGTGTACTGGGCCAGAATAAAAATTGGGAAACACTACTGTAAAGTGCCATGAAAACTGGTCAGATGGGATCACTGGATGGGAACAGGTGACCAGATCACAGGTAAACCTAGGACAGAAGTCAATTTAGTGCACTAAATTGGAACAGGCATTAAGTAAAAAGCATGGATTCTTAGCCAGAGCCCCAGCAGGCCCCATGAACCCCGTCCCGCGAGGTTCACGTGTCTGTGCATTTTTTCTAGGACGCAGAAAAACATTATTAGAAGGATCATAACTCCCTCTCACCCCAAAGATAAGAATTGATATTCTTGTGATTTGCTGGTTAAGCGAACAGGAGTGATAAGGCAGCAGCCTGAAAAGGTAACAAGGTCAAGTAAATTCTAGTTTTGTTTTGCTTATTGATAAGGAGATATGACTATGTTTTAGAGGAGAAGAAACGTGGCTAAACTGAGGATAAAAGTGAGGTGGATGGGATGGAACAAAATCTAGGATGGCCCAGGAAAAGATGAAATTAGAAGCCCAGGTAGAAGGATTAACCTTGGAAATGAAGAAAACTTTTGAGGTTAGCAGGAGAACATTCTCATCTGAGGGACATCCATTTTCTCAATAAAGCTCAAGGCTGGGTCTTTTATGGGGTTAGACTGAAGGTTTCAGAAAAACAGGAAAAAGAAAACAAGAACCATAATGGAAATGACATAGGGGTGCAATCTGCAAAAACCTTTTCAGATCGTGGCTCTTTTCTCTTTTTCTGCCCCCTAAACATGGGAGGACCTCAAGGCTCAGGTCTCTCCTCTGGAAAACTCATTTCCTCAAATGGATCCACCCACCTCAGCTTAGATTTACTCACTTATCTGTCTACCTTTTACTCGTGCTATAAAGGCTGCAGAGAATATGGCTTGTGTCTCAAAGGAGCTTATGGTCTGATGGGGATAAGCTATGCACCCAAAATTCTGTTAGACGAAGTGGAAGACGCCGGTGACCAGAAGAGAAGAGGCGTTTTGAGAGTTCAAAGACAAGGTGGAGGCTCAAGGAAAGTCAGCAGAAAGGTGGGGACGGGGGTGTGGGGGTTGGGCAGCTGTCGTTTTAGAAGGGTGGGCAGGATTTACACCGGTATAGAAGAGGGAGGGGGAGAGCATTCCAGGAATTGAAAGCAGCAAAGGAGCGGATCCAGTTAATCGATAAGCAGGAAGGGTGCCCGGGAAAGCTGCATTTCAGGGCGCAGCGGACTGCAAGACAAGGAAGGGTCAGAGCTACTGGAGTCAGAGCGTGGAGGGCCGAGATGCGCGGTGGCAGTCACGGTGTGACAGGAACCTACAGCCGCAAGGAGCTAGCTGGGCTGGAAGCGGCTCAGATCGCGGCACAGGGTACGCGGCAACCTCAAGGGCGCCGAAGCCCGAAGACTGGGCGTGGGAGGATGCGGAAAGCAAAGGCCGGCCCGAGCGGGCGCGCCTCTGCGGACAGGCGGCCCAGGCTCGGGCCTGGCAGACGCCGTACCTGGATGCTGCCGCTCCCTCCCTTCCGACCGAGGCCTCCTGCCTGCGCGACCTCCTAGCTCAGCCGGAAGCAGCACCCGGGTCCAGAAGAGTGAGGGTACCGCCCAGGGACAACCCTGAACGCTGAGGCGCTATTGGTGCGGAACGCCACCCTTTCTCGCACCCCCACGCTCCGCTAAAGCTCTAGGATTGCGCTCCCGACGCGAGGTACTGCCCCTCGCGCCAGACGCAGCATAACCCCGCCCACCGAGACGAGAGCCCGCGCCGGCTGCAGCTCCGACTGGTTGCTGCCTTTGAACATCCGGCTTCCGGGTCAGCCGCCCTTACTACGCATCCTCAGACGAGCCTTCCTCTCGGAGAGGCCCGTTGGTTTCTGGGGGTTGTAGTCATTCTCCGTTGAGAAAGGGTCTTTGGCGACCCAAACTCTGGAACGGGAACTTTTAGGATACTCAGTCACCACAGAAGAGAGCCGGCCAATCCCCAGCCTGCGGCGCGGTGACGTCTCCGGTAGCTGGGTAGGTTCTCTCGGAGTCCGCCCTCTGGAGGGGGCTGCGCGGCCCCTACAGCCTGGAGCTGCCCTCTTACCCTGGGCAGGCCTTCAGCCGAGCTCAGGAACCCGACCCGCCCTGCGAGGCTTGGACCGCCGAGGATTGCGGCAGGTTTGGCCATGGCCACGGAGTAGGCGCGAGGGTCGAACCTCCGTAATGTTTCTGTCCCGTATGTGACCTCCCCGCTTGCAGGCGGCTTGATAAAGCCCCAAAGAAGCGCCGGGAAGGGGTTGGGAGGGGGTGCCATTTGGGGGAAGGGGGACTGCGTGGGCACCCCTGCAAGGGGCTGGGAGTGGCTGGAATGATCGACGAAGGATTTCTTTTCCTTTTTTCGTTTTTCCTCCGGCATGAGTGAAAACATGTACATGCATACGCCCTACCACATGCACTTAAGCGCCCTTCCCTAATTTGTTTATGCAAAAACCACGCTTTATTAGGTAGACAAGTAAGCCTTGTTCGAAAGCCTCAGATTCAGTTAATTGTGGAGTGAGCAAAAGTAGGCAAAGGGGGGCTTCCCTGGTGGCGCAGTCGTTGAGAGTCCGCCTGCCGATGCAGGGGACACGGGTTCGTGCCCCGGTCCTGGAGGATCCCACATGCCGCGGAGCGGCTGGGCCCGTGAGCCATGGCCGCTAAGCCTGCGCGTCCGGAGCCTGTGCTCCGCAACGGGAGAGGCCACAACAGTGAGACGCCCGCGTACAGCAAAAAAAAAAAAAAAAGTAGGCAAAGGTTTTTGACTATCTAAGAGGGTCGCAGCTGCAGCCTAGGGAAGGGAGCTGTCTTTCTGCCCCGACTTTGACCTCCTGGGGAAGCAGCTCCTGAGCCCAGCCAGATCTGGGGTGACTGTGCCCCTCACTCTCGCTGCCTGATCCAGGCAGCTCCGCCCTTCACTGGTAAGACTGACTTCTCAGGGGCTAGGGGCTGAGAGGAGCCTGCCTCCCTGGTTTGTCCAGGAGTAAGGGAGGGTTAACATAATGCTGGCCAGAGCCACAGCATGCCAGATGCTGCCACACAGGAAGCTGAGACCCTCTGCTGGATGTGACAGGAGCCCTCGGCCTCTATTTATAGCCAGGGGTCCAAGCTGCTGACCGGTGACATTCTCCGGCTGCCATTCCATCCTGGAGCAAGGCCACTGCAAAGCACACTCCTCTCCCTCCTCCCCTTCCTGTTCTTCCCTCACCCCAGCTGGTACGGAGGCTTGAATTTTTTTCCTCCTCCACGAGTTTCCCAGCTCCTGAGGTGCTGAAGTAGTCAATACCTCATGAGAAGGCCTTCAGGTGACAAAGGAGAGCCGGCCTTGGAATTCAGACCACAGAGATGAGGACCTGCTCATCCTCCCTTACCCACTCTCTGGCTCCCTGGCCTGCAGATACAGGAACCGGTTAGCTGCCCTGGCTGCTCTGGGGGTAGCTGAGAACTAGGGACAGGGTTTAGGAGGTAAGGGGTGGATCCAAGATGTCCTGGGGAGATAGCAGCAGGAGGGACCCAGCTGACACCTCCCCCCACTAGAGCTCCTGAGAAGGGAGGCAGGGCAATTACAAAGGTCACAGGGAGTAGAGTGATCTGAGCCTGCTGTGAAGAGGTGTAGCTCTGTCAGCAGATTAAGTTCTGCTCCCCAGAGAGGGTGCTGGCAGGGAGGGTGAGAGAGCCTTGGAAAGGTCACACATGGTGGGGTGGAGCTGGCAAAGAACTAGGAACTGGGAAGTCCCAGGAGAGAATGACAAGCCCCATGGCCAGAGATGCCAGCGTGGCAGCAACTCTGGTGCCAGGCAGCCTGGGGGAGGGGGAAGGGGATGACCAGAGGTTTCTGAGGAAACCTCAGAAGAAGCTGAGGTTTCTAGGAGAAGCTAGAAGGGGGTTGTATTTTGCGAACAAACAGAGATCCATTGATGCCATGTGGGGCCTGGCAGAGGTCTACATCAGCCCAAAAGCCCAGACCCCTCCCTGCAGCCCTCGCCTCATCCCTCTTGCAGCTGAGGTACTTCTTTAGCCATTAACTGGGCTTGAGGACAGCAGTCCTGGTCTGTGTGAGGCCTCTTTGCCTTGCCTCCCTCCCCTCCCCTCCTCCCCCCACATACTCAAAGCAGGCAGCACTGGGGCTGATTCTACCCCTCCCAGAGGACAGGGAGAAAGCCCCACATATGGAGAGGGACTAGGCAACTCCACTTCTGGTGCGATGAGGTGGCAGGAGGCTGCGGGCTGCTTGTGCTTCAAGATCTCCAGGCAGGTGGCCGGGCCCACAGGCACCTGTCCTCCAGTGAAAAGCTGAGAAGACGCTACTG
The DNA here is from genome assembly GCF_949987515.2 of Delphinus delphis. Lineage (NCBI taxonomy): Eukaryota > Metazoa > Chordata > Mammalia > Artiodactyla > Delphinidae > Delphinus > Delphinus delphis. The sequence continues at coordinate 39,876,187 of NC_082693.1, read as the reverse complement.
TGTGGGGAGTCCCAGAGATCGTGGTGGCCAGGCACCCCAAGCTTCTGCCTGTCTCCGCTGGGGTAAAGAGGCTGCCTGGCCTGGGCCCCAGCCCTGCTCACAGATGTTCTGGATGATTCTGCAGGCAGCGAATGAATTCACCTACTGGCTGGTTCTCGTAGCATACCTTGTACACAGCCATGAACAGAGGGAACCTAGAATGGGGAAGGACAGAACCAGCTGGGCCTCCAGGCAAATCCCCTAACCCTCCACTCCCTACTCTCCCGCCTTGGAGCTCAGGCGGACTCTGGCTCTCAATTTCCCATCGCTGAGAATGTGTATTTCCTAGCCCCGGGGTTTAGGGTCAGGTTTCTATTGCCCTGCTCCCTATGGTATTGAACCCTGGCATGAACTTTTTGTTCCAATTAGGCAAGCCTCAGTAACATCAGCTGTAAAACAGGGTCAATATAACAAAGTAGTGAAGAAGTGATTATGAATTATGTGAAGGTGCTCAATAAATGCCAGTTTCCTTCTTCCCAGCCTGTTGCCCAGGCCGCTCCCTTTACCAGGAGGCTTTACCCTGACCAGCCGCGAGCCGATCTTCTGAGCCTGTTTCGTACTCTCTTGCTCTAGGATTCTTTCCCAGATCAACCAAGTTCTGCTCTGATCAGCCCATCACCCCTGCTGTCTTGTGCTCCCTGAAAAGGAGCACCTTGAAGCAGAGACTTTCCTTTTCCTCACACCTCAGCACCCAGGACAGGATTCACGGAACAAAAGGGTTGGCCTTGGGGGAGCAGCTTAGACTGAGGGTGATGGACAAAGAGGCAGAACAGTCAGAGGAGCTTATTCCTGTCCACCCCTATAGCAGAGGACAAGGAGGAAAGGACAGAGAGCGGCCACGCAGAGGGGTCCAAGCAATGTGGTATAAAGAGCACTAGACTGGAAAGAATTCAAAGACAACGAACGAGCTGGGGGACAGCGGGCATACCAGACCCTGGCCAAGCTCTAGGCTCTGTCTGCCCACTTCACAGACTGAGGAGGGTTCAGGAAGATGATGAATGGGGAGAGCACTTCTGTCAGTGGTTCCCTCCATCAGTGGGGCTGGGGCAGACGCTTACTTGTCCAGCAGGCCCTTGCGCTGGAGGATGCCGTGTAGCTCCCGGGCTGTCTGGGGCCCCTGCAGCTTCTGCCCATTCAGCATCTCTTTCTCCAGCTGCTCAATGGACTGTGAAGAAAACAGGACAGGCAAATGGAAATGGGAGAGGAGGGTTGTCAGTGTGAGACAGAGAGTCTGGGACTCTGGGAGGAGGTAGGTCTTAAGAGGAAAGAAAGGCTGGGAATGTTCCCAACAATCTTAATGTCTGTGTTCAAGAGATGCCTCGAGCCACGTTCCTCTCCCTGAACACCTACAGGGGCCCACCCTCCATTCTTCATTCTCCCCAGGGCCCACCTTTCCTGTGCGGGCGAAGGCCTCGGCCACCTTGCGGTTCCGCCCTCCGTAGCAGGTAGTGATGAGATCAGCAACACCGCAGCTCTCCAAGAAGGTGGCAGGGGACACAGGGCCACTGCAGAAGAGCTTGGTGAAAGCGATCATCTCCATGAGCCCCAGTCGGATCACGGCCGCCTTGGTGTTGTCGCCAAAGCCCAGCCCATCACAGAAGCCAGCCCCCACGGCCACTATATTCTTTGAAGAGTGAAGTCACGGGTGAGAAAGGATCCCCTCCCGCAGGCCCCACTTGGGGCCTTCGGCACCTGCCTCATGCCCCTCCCATCAGCCATGACACGCTCACTGAATAAGTGAAGGAAGGTGGGTGGGCTCCTCAACTATTTTCACCTCTTGGTTTTCCCACTTGCTGCACTCCCTTCTTTTAGCCTGGGCTTGTGCTTTCCGGCTCCCCAGCCCTGCCCTATACTTCATCCTTGAGGACTTTTCCTGAAAACCAGTCTTCTACCTCGCCCTCCCAACCACGGCTATTTTGTTCTATGCCCCCGATATCCATCCATAGGTCTGTCCAGGATCCAGAGTTCTGGCCATCAATCCGTCTGGGTGTCCTGGACGTCTTATCTCCCATTAGCCTGAGTGCTCCCCCTGGGCATCTCCTCTTCCCCCCTGGACCAACCTTTGGAGCCAGGGACAGGGATGTCCCACAAGGGGCTATGGGGGAAAGGAAGAAGGAAGCCCAATGTCTGATGGTAAGTAATCGGCAGACCTGAGCGAGCCTGGCCTTGCTTCTGCCCTTCTTCCCATGTGTATGAGACTTGGTGGGGAAGGGCAGGGTGTGCCTGGAGTCCCAGCAACCTTGTACAGCTAAGCCAGGCCCTCTTTCAGGGCCTTCTCCCCACCCCATAGCTGCCTCTGAAGCCCTCTCACCTTTAAGGCCCCACAGAGCTCTACTGTGTCCACCTCTTGCACCACCGTGATGCGGAAATTGGGTGTCTGCATCAGCTCTTTCAGAAGCTGTCCCTGGGCCAGGTCCTTGCAGCCTAAAGTAGGGAGGGGATAAGGCTTTAAGAAGGGACTCTTGACTCTTCTTCCCACAACTGCCCTAAGCAGGACCTACAGCTGTTGCCGTAGGGGTGCCCCAACTCCCCTCACCTTTGATGCTGGGATCTTCTTCCTTCACCTGCCTTATGGGGAGAAGATGGCTAAGTGGGTGGGGAATATAGCCTGGGGAGGCGATGTAACTGGAGTTGCATTATCTATGTGGGTGGTGGGGTCTCACCAATGGTTGTCTCACAGAACTTCTCATCAGCCACCTCGCTGGCAATGTTGGCCCCCATCAGCACGCTCATGGGGATGCCAAGGCGCTCCCCAATCACTTCAGAGATGAGCTTCAGCCCGTTGGGGCCCTCGTCTACCCCCTGGGCACAGGATGGAGCTCAGGCCAGGTGCCTTTTATCCCCAACTGAGGGCTTCCCACCTAGAAATCCTGCCCATTGCAAATTCACTGTTCATCAATGTCCCTCCCCAAAGGTCCTCCCCTATTCCAGTGCAGCCAAAGCTAGCTGTGAGGAGAGCAGATAACATGTGAAAACGAATCCATCTGAAAACTCTCCTTCCACAACCTACTTCTCCAAGGTAATGTATCCCCGCCACATCCCTAAACAGCCCACTCCTGAGTACCCCCAACCAACTTCCATCCCAGCCACTGCTCCAAACCAGCTTCCCTTCTCAACTCCTCAAACAAGCCGACTTCTTGTATCCCCTAGGCATCCCTTGTACACCTCCTAAACTCCCCAAGACATCTGCCTCCAAACTCATCTCTTATCTACTCCCCAACCAACCTCCCCTTCCCAGTGGCCCCCCGCATCTGTTTCTCAAGCTTCCCCAAAGCCAGCTCCTCTCTTCAGAAAACTCCTGGCCTACTTCTGCTCTTTTCTGTTTGTCGCACTTCACCCACCCTGAGCCCCACAGCAGTTAGCTGCATCCCCATCCACAGGAGGGTGTCCCTGGCACCTTAATAAGAGATATGCCAATGGTGTCTGCCTTCAGGTGGCCCTTGAGCTGATCACAGATCTTGCCGATGAACTGATGGGGTACCACGAAGATCAGGATGTCAGCATCCACTGCAGCCTGGACCACATCTGGGACAGCCACCTGTGGGGGTGACCAGTGTTCATGGGCCTGACGGACTGCTTCTAGCCCCTGTGGAGCCCCATGCAGGAGATCTAGGAGACAGGGTGAGGCTGGTGGGGAAGAAGGAGGGCAGTTTGGGGGTTGAATCTGGAAGGGCTGAACCTGGAGGAACAAGACACTTCTATTCCTTCCACCTAGCCATCATTCCCTCTAGGTTCCAGCTGTCCTGGGTTCTTGAGGACTCCTGGAAACCTCCTCTCAGCACTCTCCTAGCCCTTGGCTGTGGGATAGTGAGGGAGGCCAAAGGAGGTCTGGGCTTGGCAAGAGGAAAAGGCCAAGTATGATTTCATCACCCTGCTCCTTAGGGCTCCCAACTGGGAAGGGAGAGCCCCAGTCTTCCTGCTGTCTTTCCTGCTCCCCCTTTCCAGGTGGGGAGTAAGCCACATGGATCTGACCAAAGACCTTAAGTCCAAGGAGCAGTCTCCACATCTACTAATAACCCAGTGAATGAGTAACAGGGTTAGAGCCCGAGGCAGGCACTACCCAGACTCCAAGTCTGGGGGCCAGAGAACCTGTCTTTGGTTGCCACAGAGACCAACTTCCTCATCCTCTCCCCGTCCCTCTCCTGCCTGGAAGCCCACGGGGTGGGGTGGAGATGCAGGGGGATGCATTCAGGTTCTCCCCAGTCCCAGGAAGTGCTCAGGGGAGCAGTTTGGGGGCTGTGCCCAGGGACGCCCTGTGCCTGGAGTAGCCCTCCTGAGATGCTTCTCAAGTACAGGTGGCACGTGAAGTGGCCCCCTCCCAGCAGGAAGCACCCCCTCCACTTCCCTCTCCCTTCTTATGGGGCATTGGGGCTCACCACATTGGGGGGCAACTTGTGCCCTGGCAGGTATTTGACATTCTCATGCTGTGTGTTGATGACCTCTGTCAGCTTTCTGCCCCCGACGTCTTCCTCAAACACCCACATGGTCACCCGTGGGTCAAAGCGTGCCAGCTGGGCTGCGTTGCCACCCACAATCTTGGCGATGGCTGAGCCCCTGGCAGGAGGGGGAGCACAGAAAGTGGAGGAGCGGGGGCGTGAGAGAGGAACAGTGGCGGGAGGGGACAGTGCTCCCCCTCAGGATGTCACAGAAGCCACTGGATTATTTACCTGCCACCTTCCTTGTCACCCCCTCCCCGTGACGCTGCGTCTCTCCTGACCTAGCAGTAGAAAGGAGACTCAGTTTCCTTTCCCTCACACTTTGCTGCTGGAGAAGGGGGCCAGCCTCTTGATCTCCCCCCCACCCCCTAACCCAGGCAGCCTTTCAGGCAGGGAGCACTCTGGAGGCTCCCTTCCCGTGGCGAACAGGTGCTGCTGCCGAGACGCAAGGGCCAGGAGCGGTCTGGGCATTGTCTGTCCTGCCGGGGTAGGCAGAGAAGACAGCAACAGGGGTGGGCCAGGAGCTGGAGGCATTTCCTCCCCACCGACTGTCTCCTGCCCACCAAACCTCCCTCCCTAACCTCCTGTATACTTGAGGGAGCCTCCCCCTCCCCCCCACCCCCCCCCCCCCCCAGTACTCCTTGACAGAGCCGCTTACCAGTTACCAGAGCCTACAATGCACACTTTCTTGCCGGCCATGGTGCCGCTTCGCTGTCTGGGCCACCAGCTGGGTGCCACTCTCCCCAGCTCCTCTGCCGGCTGGGAGCATATAACTCCAACACACGTGGGTGCCGCCAAGCCCCGCCCTCCAGGGGAGGGGAGGCGGGCGCCCAGGGAGACAGAGTCTGGCAGGGCCAGGGAAAGGGAAGAAAAGGGTAGAGACAGGTGGGGAACAGGAATGGGGCCGAGACCAGGCCTGCTTTTCCTCTTAGGTTTGCCCGCTGACGGTGCTGGCACGCTGCTTCCCTCGGCCCCAGCCCAGGTCCTCAACCCCTCCCTCTCCGCAATGGTTTCATTTTAAGTTCTGCCAAGACCGGGCCCAGATAAGGAGCGAGTGCCCGGTCCCCCCCGACTCCCGTCCCCTAGCACTGGAATAAATTGTATTCAGTCCCAGCAGCAGATCCAGGCATGCCTTCTTTTCCAAGGTAGGAACCGCCCCACTTGTCCCCCCCAGGACCCGGAAAGCTGCTCTATGGGTTCATCCTCTGGCGATGACGGGTCACGTGTTGCCCCACTGCAGGGCTGTGGGTGAGTGAGGTGGGTGGGTGTGGCCCCTTTAAATAAGAGCACATAAGAGGTAAGGACCTGCTCTGGGGGCAACCCAGCCCAAGGATAAGACCCCAAGGGCCCAAGAAACAAAGCACACCAGTGGGCCTCTCCTCACCTGAATGTTTCCCAGGAAGGGGGGCAGGAAAGCCCAAAGTTGGAGGCTCTGATGCCAAGTGGCCCACAGGTGTTTTGCAGACTCTGGGCTTGAGGAGGAGGATAGGAGAGAAAAGAAGGCAGCCCAAGTGTTCACTGTCCTTGAGAGGTACTGAGCTTCCTTCACTTCTTTCTTGGGTTTCCAGGCTAACCCCACACTAGGGGCGCCCTCAGGTTAGTGGCAAGTTTGCAGAAGCCAGAAGGGAAGGGAGGCAGGACCTGGGGCAGTTGTGACCTCTGTAGAGCTTTGTGGTCTCAGATGCTGTAATCAAGAGCAAGTGGGGTGTGCGCTTCTGGGGGGAGGGAGGGTGGAAGGGACGCACAGTGCAGTTCAGGGCTCTGCATCGCCCACAGCAACCTGTTTAACTACGAGGGGGAACTCTAGTTTCTAGGCTGATGTGGAGAGTGGGGCAAAGGCCCCTTACACTCCAGCTGTCTGTGCACCTTGGCCTGGAAAGCAGATGGCACTGTGTGCTCACGTGCTGACCTCCTGGCCGGGCCAACTGCTGAGTGGGTGTTTCCATCCCCCTGGGCTGCTGCTGGCTGCAAACAGTGATAAGCACTGGGCCAGAGGGGAGTTTGTGTGCAATCACTGGGTAAGGGTTAAGTGGCCCTGAGGTCAAGACTGGGGAGAAATGGTTTCCTAACTTCTAAGGACTGCCTGGTAAAAAGCCCACCATACTCTACTCCCACGGCCAGGGAGTTCCCTTAGGGGAACATACGTGAAATCAGCAGTTGATTGTTTCTCTTAGGAACAAAATTATGCCTACTACACAGCCAGCCCCCCCAACGACCACTGTTATTGCACTGGCACTGCGACAAAGGCACCAGTGCCAGGCTGCCGGCTGGGACCACTGATTATGGGTGATGGAAGAGAAAGAATGCTTCTGTCCCTGGCACACAGGATGAGAACCCCAAAGAACGGATGTTTGTGCATAAAATAACCTCTTGTGTTTGCCTAAATGCTTCCATCTTTTTGTCCCTACGATCATTTAAAGTAGTATGGAGACAAAGAATTTGTTCATTTATATAGGAATAAAGAGTGTGCAGAGATTCAGAACTGGCCTGTCACAGGCCAATTATCTGTACCACTAGGGCTCTTTTCCCAAGAGCAAACTGCAGATTTGCTTGAAATTAATAATGGTTCATCAGCCATTCATTACACATGTAATTAGCCTGGGTGAAAACAGATGCCATTTCAATGTCCTTGACATCAATTGTTTCCACTCCCAAGTTATCATCACCCACACACACTCTTCTGCTTTCCCCACTCAAGTCTGATAAACTCCCACATTCCAGATTGGGAATAGTGGTTGTATCCTTGGTGGGTTTGACTGCATATACGCAATACTTGAGTGTTCACATGCATGGAGGCAAAAGTTAATTTTTTAACTACAACTTTGGAATGTAGTTGCCTTCACCCTGTGTTCTAAACCCCCTTCTTGAGTAGAACCAAGCTAGATAATGGCACAAAGGAGGAAAGTAAAGAACTACCAGGTGGGAAGCAGGCATATGATGGAAACTGCAGCAGAATTTCATGCTTCTGCTAATGGGACCCAATCCTGAGCAAAGTCTTCTCAACTCTACCAGTGAAGGCTCGGTTGTCCATAGCACGAGGATGACAGTGCAGCACTTCCACGCCAGTCTCAGGAACTAAAATCTTACTCGGGGTTGAGAAAGTGGAACCTTAAAGAATGGCAGGCACACAGACCACAAACGTCTTCAGTCCTCACACAGCGCTGGCCCGCAGGAAGACAGGAGCCCTGGGAATCCTAGAGGAGGCTCAAGTTCATCAAGTGTAAGGGACCACAGGTACCCAAGGACAGCACCCTCGAGCCAGCAGGTGCCCTGGGGAGTTCAGAAGGACAAGGGAGAGAATGGCAGTGCCACTGTCTTGTTAGAATCTTCCTTAACGGGAACTGAGGACAGGACTCTCAGATCCAGTGATGAAGCCCACTACTCCCAACCAGCACCTGGCCTGCTTGGAGCACTGGGGCTGACAGAACAAGCTCTAAGGTGAGAACCTGAGGTCCCCAGGGTAGAAATCTTGTTTTTCACCATATCCCCAGTGCCTAGAACCACAGCTGGCATACAGCAGGTGCTCAACAAATATCTGTCAAATAAAATGAACAAACACCATGAGCATGGCTAATGGTATCGAAGAAGAAAGCTCAGGGAAGAGCTCTCCATCAGTAGGTAGGGGGACCCATCCTTCAGAAGATTCTTTTATTAAAACTGGGTGACATCGATAAGGAGACAGTACAAAAAAAATTTTGGTCCATGAAAAAAACATAGTAATTCAATTAATAAAAAGTTATCTTCAGGGACACTGTGGAGGAGTGCTGAGCTTCCTTCTCATGGTTCCAGCCCCAGGGACAGAGGCTGTCTGTCCAGTGTCACTCTGGGGAGAACCTTTCAAGGGAGGGATGGGATAATGACAGGAAGGGGAAGACAGGGAGGAAGTTCTGCTGTTCCCAGTGTGGGACAGTCAGGGATACAGGGCTGGGGCATGTGCTCGCAGAAGCCTGAGGAGGGGGTGGGGAAGCAGGGGCTTTGTCAGTTCTGCGGGTTTAGAGCCCATGCTGAACGGAATTCCCCCTCTGTGCCCAGCTGTCTCCCACCCTGCTGTGTTGAGTCTGCGAGCCTGGGACATGCTAACTCAGGGGTGATACAACCTGGAAGAAGAATTTGAGGCTCTCCTGGAAAGATGCAAAACCATCTCAGTTGCAAGGGGCCCAGATCACAAGGTCCTGCTGCTACCTGAGGGGTCTGAAGCTTTTGAGGGCAGGGGCTGGGTAGTCACAATCCTGTGAGGCAGGGAGAGGGAAGAGTCACAAACCCAACTCAGAGCTATTCTCCAGCCCTAGGCGCTTTCACTCCTCAGTGCCCTAGAAGTCACCAGTGGGTGTCAACTGGGCAGACAAGGGACAGGAAGACAGGGATGGCCCAGGGCTTTTACCCGTTTGATTTTAGGCCTGTTTCTCCATGAAAGGATGGGGGAGGCAGGGTGGAATGAATGAATGAGTCACACCTCCAAGCAACAGCAGGAAGGAACAGCCTCTGCCAGCAATGACAGTACCCTAGGTGAGGGCCCTTGGGGCTCTGACAGGGAAAGGCAAGATTCCCCCACTCAAATGCCCTGGGTTAGGACAGGTAGGAGGGAATCCTAAGAAGCAGCTACAGGGAGTGTGGTGAGAGGGAGCAATACTAAGAGAACAAACTCCAATACTGATGTGGACCCCCTACGAGGGAGTAAGAGAAGCACTGAGTCAGCAGGCCAATCCAGAGGGCTGCGGACTGACCTGGGGCTCAGTGGAGCCCAAGAACCAGGATTCCTCTAGTGCTAGAGGGCAACAAGTGAAGGGACAGTTTGCTCCAAACCTGTGGAGGGAAGGTAGGAAACTGGATTCTGTTATCAGGAAAGCCGAGATCAACTAGCTTATAGAGTGCCCCCAGGCCTGAGTCTCGGAGAAGGGGCTAAAGCTCCCACCTCCTGGGTCTCTGAAGGGCAGGATCAGTGTAGCTGGTCCCCTTGAAGACCACTTGGCCTTAGGCCCAATCCATTCAATGCACTGATTACCACTACGGGTTCTCTCTCTAATACTATCTAGAGGTCCTATGCAGACCAGGGGAGGGTACAGGCACATGGGAACTTTGTGGGGCAAAGGGAAGCTGGGGGTAGGAAGGGATGGGGTGGGAGAAGAAGAGGGTAACAGGTATCATGTGAGACCCTCTTCATTCTGGTGTTGTCCTAGAACCAACAGCATCCCCTGGAAGGCCCCAAGCAAGACCAAGGCAGGTGCTATGAGGCAGGCAGCACAGGGCCCCAATAAAGAAATCGGTGCAGCCAATCAGGGCTGTGGGAGAAGCCCTATGTGTTTCGGATTCCCAGGGCTTGCTCTAATTCTTGTCGTCTCTGCTGCACCTAAGGAGAAAATAGTGGAGGGAGCGGAAGATGAGACAAACCAGAAGCTGGTACCTAACACCACTGATCCCCATCAAGGGTGCAGACCCCCTGCCTTTTGTCAGTTTCTCCTGTGCACCCCAGGTGCCTACCTTGGAGTAGAAGTATCGGCACACGGCCTCCTGTGCCCAAGGCTGGAAGTAGAACTCAGCTCGGCGCTCTTCTTCTGGGTTACCCACCACATCAGTCATGGTCTGAGGGAGATGGGAGGGGGAAGACACAGAAGAGACTGGTTTCCTTTCTTGCATCTGTTATGGACTGAATTGTATCCCCTAAAAGATGTTGAAATCCTAGCCCTCCCAGTACCTGTGAATGTGACCTTATCTGGGAATAGGGTCTCTGCAGATGATCAAGCTAAGATAAGGTCATTAGGGTGGGCCTAATCCAGTATGATTGGTGTCCTTATAAAAGAGGAAACTTAAGACACAGAGACAGACATGCAGAGAGGAAAGATGATATGAAGACACATGGAGAACACCATCTGCAAACCAAGGAATGCCTGAAGCTACCACAAGCTAGGAGAGAGGCCTGGAACAGACTCTCCCTCCCAGCCTTCAGAAGGAACCAAACCCTGCTGACAACTTGATTTCAGACTCTAGCCTCCAGAACCATGAGACAATACCGTTTCCCTTGTTTAAGCCACTCAGCTTGTGGTACTTTACTATGGCGGCCCTAGCAAACCACTAAAACAACACCCAAAGTCGCCTCTGCTGTCAACAAGTCATTCCCTTGTTCAGGGATCCTTTCAGGCACCCCCTGTCCCTTGCTCCTCTTCTCGGGCTACCTGCAGTCAATCACCACAGAACAGGCGAGCACTGAGGACACATCTCACACATTCTGCGCTCTTTCCTACCTTCCTGCCTGAGCTTCTGGCGCTCCCCTCTCTGGGATATAACTCAAATCCCAAATTCTCCATGAAGCCTTCCCTAGCTATTCTAGCCTCATCAATCTCCGTTCTCCTTTGTATTACCTTTTTGATACTGGTGAGTTCCAATAATGTCTTACATGATTTACTACTTTTTAAATCACAGTAACATGGTTTCTCTGAACAGAATGTGTGCTACTTTGAAATAGATCAAGTTTTCCACTCTGTATCGCCTCCAATACGGTGCACAGTGACAGCACACAGTAAGTACTAGATAAACACTTGATGGTTCCACCTCCATTTCCCTACTTAATTGTAAAATGGGCCCTGGAACACACTAAAGAAAGTCTGGTCCCTCACTTCCCCCCGGCTCTCCATCTCATGCTACGGAAACAGAGCAAATGTATGCCTCACGGATCTAAGTCTCTTTACACCTGTCCCAGGTTCTTTACCTTGAGGTCCCGGCACTGGGACTGAAGCCAGTCATTGATGAAACCCTGAGGGTCTCTGGCAAAGCTCAGCATGAACTCTCGCTGGGTCTTCAGCTGATTGATAGTTTCTATCGTCTCATGGATCTGAAAGGAAGAAGGAAGCTCGTAACATTTTCACACTGGGGAAATGCAAAGTTAAATGGCAGGCAGTGTGTGACTTCTTGTGCCGCTGCCAAGCTAAGAACAGAGTGCAGCCCACAAATGGCACTGCTGCCCCACCTGCTCAGGCGCTCGGCGTTCGCTTAGCAGGTGATATGCACCGTGTCTCTATACACCCCACGTGAGGGAAGTTTTCCTTTTAGTCTCCACAATGTCCACTGTGGATGAGGCTACATGCTAAATATTTAATCCACAGCATAAATGGGTCCTGAAACACTCTCAGGTAGAAAAGAAGTGGTACAGAGAGCTGTCTCAAAAGCTGTGGTCCGTGGGCTTTGTTCTTTGTCCTCTTCTCATTCTCTATACTCTTCCTGGCGGTTTCATCTACTTGTATGTCTTCCAGTACCACTGACAAGGTAATGAGTCCCCAGTCTGCAGACCAGAATCCATTTCCCAAACTCCAACCAATCCACCTGCTTGACATCTCAAGGCACCTTAAACTCTCCAAAACTAAATTCACTACCTTTCCCCAATACCTGCTTCTCCTCCTGTTCCCAATCTGAATAACTACAACTGTACACCTCAGCTGAAAACCTGAGGGTCGTTGTAATGCCTCTTCTCCCTCACACCTCACCCCACTGTCTCCATCCAGTGTCCAAATCCCTGCAAATTCACCTTAACACCTTCCAAATCTACCTACTCATTTCCATCCTCACTGTCAGGACCGTAAGTTTAGGCCCTCGACACATCTCACAGGCATCACTGCACCAGCCACTTAACTGGGCTTCCTTCCTCCACATCTGCCCCCATTACAGTTCACTCCCCACCATCCTGCCAGTGATCATTCTAAATGCAAAGGGCACCAGGCCCTCCAGTTTTCAGGACAAAGTCTAAGCCAGTTTTCCCCGCAAAGCTGCCTCATGACGAGGATCCTGCTTCCTTATCCAGTTTCTTTTCCCCAGCACCCCGAGCTTTATCTAACACAGTAAGCAGCTTGTACTTCTTGAACATGCCAGGCTCTCTGCTCATCTTTGGGCCTTCATATACCCTGCTCCCTCTTTCTGGAATGGCCTCTGCCCCCCAAGCCCCTAAGCACCATCCTCCTTTCTCCCCTTTCATTGACTCCCATGTCGTCCTTCAAGATTTAGCTGAGGCATCAGCTCTTCCAGGAAGGCCTCCCTGTTCTCCTTTGTGTTCCCAGAGCCTTTCTGGCTTTACTTGCATGGACTATGTCTGATAATGGTATCGCTAATAACAATAGGAGCAGCAGCTGCCACTTGTTTTTATGTGCCAGATACAATGTCATGTCTTTGTATACACTGTCTCATTTAATCCTCATAGCAATCTTATAAAAATACGTATTATGGTCTCTATTTCGCAGATCAGAAACTGAGGCTCAAAGCTATTAAGAGGTATAGCCAAGGATCAGAACTCATGTGTGTCTGGCTCCAACCAGCACCAAACAGAGTGCCTAGCATTTACTGGGTGGCAGTACATTTTGAATGAATATCAAGAATCAAAAGAAGCCAAGAAGCTGTGACAGAGGGCTGGTGGCACCCAACTACCCAGGGCATGGTCCCTACCTTGTTGTCTAGAGTAGCAATCTCCTGCTGGCTGGCAGTAGACAGCAGAAAAGAATTCATCTGGGTCTTCAAGGTATCATCCACTTCCACATCAATGTCATAACAAGCTGTCTTTTTCTGATCATTCGGGTCAACACTGGGGAGGAAACCAAAGGGGCCTGGTAAAGGGCTTGTCCCCTAAGACCTAATTACACAGGGTCAAAAAGATGGTCTAAGACTGAAGGGCAAGGAGCTGACTGCGAAAGGGCACAAGAGACCTCTTCGGTGTGACGGAAAGGTTCTGTACGTTCCTTGTGGTGACAGCTACAGGATGTATACATTTGCCAAAAATCATCAAATTTTATTTTAAGTGGGTGTAATATATTGCATATAAACCTCAACAGAGTTAATTTTTTTTAAAAACTCAATGGTAAAAATTCAAATGTTACAAAAGATATCCAATGAAAAGTAAGTTTCTCCCTCTCCACAAGGAGACCATCACTACAGTATCTTCTGTATCTTTCCCCCTATTAAACTAAAATTGACCCTGAAAATGAATTCAAATAAAACACATACCACGCAAAATAAAAAGTGGCCTAACTTTAAGCCCATGAATACGGGACAAACTAGCTTCTACTGACCCAGTGTATAGGTTGTAGGAGTTACTACTGGCTGAGTGATGATGGTTCAGGGTCTAATGAAAGGAAGGCTAATTAATATGGAATAAGGGAAAGAAGGCAAAGACTACATCCAGCCAGAAGACATGCTGCTTTGAGGAGAAGGTGCCTTCCTTCACTCCATATCTGCCTAGAGATGCCCTGCTCATCCATCTTCTGAGCAGAAAGCAGATGGAGGTAATGGAGTTGGAGTCTCAGCTTGGAATGTCCTACCACCCAGAGAAAAGACAGTAGCTCATCAGTGATGAGCTGGTAAATGTCTAATAACTGATTCTCCAAAAGAGAAGAAGAACAAGAACAAGAAGCCCTGACTTGTAGCATTTGCTGATTTCTGTGTTTTAAATATTCTCGACATGATTGATTCCAAGATGCCAACATTACATCACTGATCAAGGAGCTGGGAAGGGATGTGCAGTAGCACATCATTAGATGGTATTTCCACCATACAGACACAACAGACAGAAGTAACCTCGGTAATACAAACACCAGTAAACTAATATAATAATTCAGAGATGATGAATTTTTGAGTATATATTACCCTTATTTCTAATATAATGTATTTAACTGCAAGTTTGTATAATTTAACCTTAAATAACGACTGTGTTTAACAACCTGCTTGCAAAATCCCTGAAGATTTTGAGAACTGACTTGTGCAGCTGGTGCAAGCCAGCTCCAGCACACCACTGCCTTGCACACACATGCTTACCTGATGACATGATTAATGATGATGGGCTCTGGTGGCATAAGCAAGGCGTGGAGCCGTTGGGGGATCTCTGAAAACTTCATACGCTGAGACTCAAAGATCTGCGGGAAAGAGGAGAAGCAGCTAAGAGCACAATTAGCGCTCCAGTGGACTTGAGCAAAAGAATGGGTCCTTTTCTTACCTGCTGGAGGTACTTGTCACAGATGACAAACTCCCGCTCGTGTGGGTCCTGGAGCTTATGCGTCTTGATATATTGCCACAGTGCTTGAATGATCACTGGACGGGTCTGGGTGTGGATGCCCAGCAGCCGAGCCAGACGAGGGTCTAATTTAAACTGAGGAGGCTACAGAGAACCAAAGAGTTTGGGATGAAGCTAATGAGCTGAGTCTATGTGCATTATGAGGTGCCTGGCATGGCCATACATTCAAGCCAGTCAACAGGCATTAATGCGGTGCTTTCCCTGGGGCAGAAGAACACTAACAGGAACTCAGAAATGACCAAGACCCTATCCCTATATTTAGGGAGGCAACAGTCTGGCGGCAAATTACCCACAACTAGACTTAAACCTTTAAATGTCAGACTGCTGATGGGATGTGGCTGTGAAAGCTGGACCCCCTCACATCACACAGAATACCTGGTAATCCAGCATCAGCAGGACAGTACACCGTACATTCACGTCTCCTGGCCGCTTCACCTGGAAGCCATCTGTCTCCTGGGTAGTGGCGGTCCTGTGCCACTACAGAGAGGAAGATGTCAGGGGGTGCTCTCCCAGAGGAAGAGCTGGAGTGGGAGGGAAGAGCTTCTGTAATGACTGAATATTCAACTTTGATTACTGAAGCTACTGGAGAAGAGCAACAGCATGAGACATTTTAAAAAACTGCACATGATTTTGGGATTCCTGTCTATAAGTCGATTGACTTTTTCATTATGACTGCTCAGGGTCACATTTAAATTAGCCTGATCTTTCAGTGATAATTTTATCCACAAAAATGGATAATATACATGTGTATAGTAAAATAACATAGCTATCATCGATTGGGTACTTACTATGTGCAGGAGTATTCTAAGACATTTACTTGGATTATCACATTTAATCCCCAAAACACCCATACGAGATAGGCACCATTAAACCTATTCTACAGATGAGAAAACTAATGTTTAGAAGAGTGAAGTAAGCTGCCTAACGTCAACAGCCAATAAGTGGTGGAGCTGCTATCTGAGCTCTGGTGTGTCAGATTCTACAGTCCACGTTCTTAGCCACTATGCTCTACTGCTATGAAGTTAAGTTCAATATATTTACAAATTTCTATTGATTCTATGACTTACTTCCCTTATTAGATGGTAAAGACCTTCCCATGTCTCTTAGTGGTTGAGGTTAAGGGGCTGCAGCTACACTGGCAAAGAAAGGAGCAGGTTAAGTTCACCTGGAGCCCTGGACTGTCTTATTCTGGTTTTGACTATATCCCAAAGAATACTGTTGCTGACATAGTCTTCAGAACACTATGTAACCAGGCATTACCATAAAAAATTTTTGATGATTTGGAATGTGAATCTAAACAGAGCAGGAACCAAAAGCAAGTCCCAGATCTGTAAAAGTAGCCTTGGCACAAGGACTAGAACCCTTAGTTAACCCCCTTAATCACAGCACTTGTCACCAGGAAAAAGGTTGAATGGTGTGTGGATAACTACATCTCACCATTTTTAATAAGCAAGATGCAGAGATGGCTTGGCATCTGTAAGAGGCCTCCATCAGAATTTCCCTTGAAAGTGGGGGCAGCAACCAAGATAGTAAAATTTAAAAGGTGGGACAAGTCAGACTGCAAAAGCTCTTGGGTCCAAACAGTACCAGAACTGAACAGCTAGTGCCACCTGGAGGCCAACGTGCAAACTGCGTTGGAGGAACTGTACACCTGGGGTAACCCTTTATTCATACCTTCCCCTTTCCCTAGACATTAATGTTTGGCTCCCAAGTCCATCATCCTCCAGTCATAAAGTCAAAGCAAAGCCTAGAGGACAGAACTACTCACTTCCACCAGATGGTTATCTGGCCCATACAGGTCTTTGTCCAGTTCGATCACCAAGGACTTAAAAAAAGAAGAGAACTTCCTCTTTTGTTTGGTGGCATCATATTTGGACAAGGCTGACTAGAGGAGAGAGAGGAGAGGTCACGTTAGAAAAGGCCAGAAGAAATTCCCCAAAACAAAGTCCCATAATAAAGGAACCCACAAAAGCAATGGGAAAAAAACTCAGAAATGTCTTCTGAGAACCTCTTAGGAGATGGCAAGGTAGCTGCCTGTGGATACTGAACAAGTCACAGTAGCAATGAACCCTGAAGAAGCAGCCTATAACACATACAGGGTGACTGACGTACCCACCTCATTTCCCCAAGGGAAATGGGGCAAGTTAAGCCAAACCTCTGCACATAATAAAGCGAGTCTAAACAGAGAAAAGTCTGACTCTACAGGGGAAATGAATCACAGGTAATAAAAAGCCAGAACAAAAACAGCTTTATTTGGATCACATGCCACCACCGGGAGATGGACCGGACCTATACAGAGAAAAAGGAGGCTCTGACACTCAGCCCTGGTTCTCCTGAAAAATGCATTCATGCTGGCTCGCCTGTGAACAGCTAAAAATAGAGAGCCAGAGAGTATAAGGAAATGGCAGGTGAGCTTCTCCAAGGAGCTTCTGGGGTGGGAAGTTTGGGGGCTATCACCAGTCAGCTGATGTTCCCATGAAGCAACGAAGAGCCTGTCAGAGAAATCTACCCCACGTAAACTGTGAAATGTCTCCAATGGAAGCTGGGAAGATGGAGATGCCACAGTGGAGATCGAGGACCTCAAGGACTCAGAGAGGAAAGCATGGCCCAAATGCTAAGTGCAAACGCACTTGGTTTTAAAAAAAAAAAAAAAAAACTAACTGAAAAATCTGCAGATACTGCCAAGTCCAATGGCTAGCAGCATCAGGAAGGAGGTAAACAACAAATCAAATCCCACGACAATAAGGTTCTCGATATGATACCACAGAGGGGGCCAAGCCGTGGGAGCCAGAAACAAAGAACCATTGTATTTTAGTACAGGGAACACAGTGACCCTCTCCCTGCTGTTCCCAACAGGAGCCGTAAGCACCAGTCAGGCTTCCTGCCAACCAGACAATACTGCTTGTTCCCAGCAGCTCCCACCCTAAATGCCGACCACAGTGGACCTTGAACTCACATCCTCCAGGAGCCGTCCTTCTACCCGAAGCTCCCAGGAAGCCACCGTCCCTTCCCCATCCTCGGCATCTGACTTAGCCGGATTGAAAGTGTTAGAAATGAAAATTCGCAGCTTCCGTTTTTGCTGAGGAAGGCAGAAACAGGATTGATAGTGGGGCTTCAGTGGTTTGATGTTGAAGACAAGGGTCTCCCCAAACCTGAAAATGACTCCTAACAGACTGGCTTACTGTCTACCCAGTCCTTGGGGTGGGTGGATGGAGATTCCACCTAGAAGAAGAGTACAGGCCACTGGCCTGAGTGCAAGTGCATTCACCAGGATGTCAGATGGACGGAGTCATGCAAGCTGCCAGGTTCCCAAGGTGGCAGAGCAGTTGTAGCAAAAACACCAACAGGGTATATTTCTGGTGCAAGAAATATCAAAAGCCCCTCCCCCTTCGCTGTTCTGTTCTTATGCTTCTAATGTAATTCTCAGTTCGTAGGCAGAAGGGAGAGATGTAATTTAAATGCCAAGGAGAGCTGTGCTACGCCTTTGATTTCCCATCCCAAGCCTGCTGAAGGTTCCCGCGTCCTCTCCTTTGGCTCTCTGCCTTGCACTCTCCTGCGTTGTTACCTTGATGGGACGTTTCAAGGCCTCCTGGATATCTAGCCGTTTCCTCATGATAGTCTGGTCCAGTTTCCTTTCAAAAGCCAAGAGATCCATATAGGCCTGGGATTCTGGTACCAGTTCACGAATCTTAGGAGCAGAAAGATATCATTGGGATCTAGAGCTGACCACCTCTATTCTCAAGCTCAGCATACCTTCAAGAAGACCTATATAGCCTGGACTCACCCTTTGAGGTAGAATTTTGTCAGCCATCTTCTTTTTCTTTGCACTGTTTGGAATAAACACTCTTATCAGGATGGGATGGAACTAGCCAGAACATGAAGACAGGCTGTCCACACCTCCGTTTATAGTGAAGTGAAGGAACTGCAAAGCCTGTCTCAAGTCAGACACCCCCATCCCCCAAAAACGCAAAGAATTTTCAAGAATGAGCACCATCTGCTGACACAGCACCACCACTTCTTGGTTGAGGGACTCCCACCACCTGCATCCTCACAGGCCTCCTCCCTCCCTCCCTCCCTCCCTCCCTCCCTCCACCCTGGGGTCATCTTACTTGTGGTTCCGATTTTGGACCGCCTGCTGCTGGACCTGCTGGATCTGCTGAGGCGCAGGTCTCTTGCGGGACTGGTCCATCCCTGACTGGGCCAGGCCAGGTCGGACTGAAGGGTTCCCCCCATAGCCAGGGGGTCCCATGGAAGGTCCCTGAGGTGTCATTCGGCTGCCTGGTAGCATACCTGGTCTCTATACAGGGGAGAGGACCCAGAGATGTCATCGCTTCCCCTGCAAACCCCACCAAGAAAGGCAAAGTGGGGGAGGCCTGAGTTCTTTGAATGAAACAAGGCTGAGGGGGTGGGGTGGAGCACAGTGGTGGGCTGGGAGGAGAGCCCTCTATCTCTGTGAAATCTAGATAACTGGAGCTTCCTCAAATACAGCCCCAAAGCTAAGACAGCTAGATTACACTCAAATTCTCCCCAGTCTATTTTGTATCTGGCGCATTGGACATCTCTAATTCCACATTTGCTCAGAGAGTACTGCCAGCTACTGTCTCCTCAGAAGCTGACCTCAATTTGCCAGCTACACCTTCTGTGTTCCTCCGGGCGCTGGAGCTGCCTAGGCCCTTTTGCACACAAGCTCTCACAGGCCCATGCTTCGCCCCACTTCTTCGTCCACCCTGGTTGTACACCCTGACTCCCCAAGAAAACAATGCCCCTGGGAGCAGATGAGGATGCTAATTGCCTCCCTTCCCTTCCCCGCACTACCTCCCTGCACCCCAACTCACGGCCCGAATCCCTCCCAGGCGAGTCCCTCCTACTCCTCCCCCCACCCCTGTCACTCCCAGGCCCCCGCACGGCCCCGCCCCCGTCCAGCGCGCCCCTCCTCCTGCCGCACTCACCGGATAGGCCGCTCCGGGCAACGGGGAGCGGTACAGCCCTTGACCCGGCGCCGGGCCCATTCGCACCGGAGGCCCCGGAGTCCCGCCCGGACCCAGGGCAGCCGCCGCGCCCGCCCCTCCTGAAGCTCCGGTGCCGCCGCTCGGAGCCACAGACTGGAAACCCGCCCGGGCCGCCATCTTTCCCGGAGCCGCTGCTGCAGCTGCACAAAGAACCGGAACCGGAACTCCCCCCGCCCCCCGCGCGCCCCCCGCGCCCCCCGCGCGCCCGCCCGTCCGCCCGGCCGGCCCGCCGGCACGGGAGGCTCGGGGCAGCGAGACTGTGGGCTAGGGGGAGGGGGGGGACAAGCGGAAAAGGCGTGTGACCACTCCCTCCAGCCTTCACGGTCCGGGAGGGGAAAACCATAGAGAGGAGCTCTGGGATAGAGAGGCCCTGCGAGCGGGCGCCCCCAGGCCGACGGAGGAAGACAAGGATCTGGAAAGGGGGACCACAGCTCAGGGTGATGGGGTAACTGCTTCATCTTGGCGCAATGCGTTTAACTTTACAAAGCGCTGATTTTCCTTTCCTTCTCTTCCTGCTCTAAGCCCAGCGCGCTGAAGAGGAGTATGCACTGTTTACTCCATTTTACAAACAGGAGAGATGAACTCAGAGAGTAAATAACTTGACAAAGTCAACCAACAAGTTAGCAGTAGAAGTCGAAACATAGAATCCAGATCTTCTGGTTGATAGTCCGGGGCTCATTCCATAGATAAAGTGCCTCAATAACTACCTCACGTTCGAACTTAAACCCAACTTTCCCCGTAACCTTTAACCTAACCTGCTTCTAGATTTTAAATTTATTTTGAAGTTTGACTCTGACCCCTCTCCAAAGAATCCTTTGTGCTAGGACTTCTCTTTGGGATCTTTGTTGCCTTTGACCTCTTCCTCTTCCCCTGCGCAGTGGTTCAAACCATTCCTGGTGTGATGGTCAGCCTGTCCTATCCCAGGAAGACCAGAGCATCCCTGCTCCCGCCTCCTTACTCCGGCCCTGATTGTTTGGCCCCAAGCCAAGCTCGGCTCTAAGCACTTAGTTGGAAGGCCTAAATACTATTCAAATAAGAGAAGGATGAGGGCTTCCCTGGTGGCGCAGTGGTTGAGAGTCCGCCTGCTGATGCAGGAGACACGGGTTCGTGCCCCGGTCCGGGAAAATCCCACATGCCGCGGAGCAGCTGGGCCCGTGAGCCGTGGCCGCTGAGCCTGCGCGTCCGGAGCCTGTGCTCCGCAACGGGAGAGGCCACAACAGTGAGAGGCCCGCGTACCGCTAAAAAAAAAAAAAAAAAAAAAAAGAGAAGAATGACACTGAAGAGGAGATAGTTAAAACCCAGTTTATTAGACCAGAGGCATGCGTCACCCATAGCCCTGCCTGCTGTTCTCCATCCGGAACACACCCTTTGGCCTTGCTCCTGCTTCCCTCTGGAGAAGTCTGATCTCTAAGGAACTCCTAGGAGCCAAGAATTCCCAAGGATCCTATATCCTCACTCTCCAACTGCAGGCCAATGCACAGGTGACCTGCCACAGGTCTTGTTCTGGGGTTGGAGACTGAGACAGCTGGGCAGAGAAGGCCTGTGAAGGGGCAGGGCTCTGGCCTGGGAGGAATGCCTGGTGGAGGGGGCATGGCAGGTACTCTACCTCGCTGGTTTCTCTTTAAGGTAGGAAGGGAGGGCCAGAACGGCAGAGCTTTCAACTTCCCCTCTAGGCCTGTCTCTTTCTTCCCACTACCAAACTGTACCTTACCAGAAAATATAAGTGGTGGGCTTGGGTATTAGGTGAGCAAAGAGGCCTGGGCATCCAGAAGGAGGCAAAGGCCACTGACTGAAGACCTCAGCCTCTGCCTGTCAGCACCCCGCTGCTTCAGCTGCAGAAGTCATCAACCCACAGCTCCCTCTGTCTCTGCAGATCTCAATCCCATGGGTAGGGGCTCTCTCTGTAGCAACCCCCTTCCATGGGGAGGCCACAGTCAGCTAGGCAAAGGACATTGGGGTGGGTGAAGCAGGGGTGGGAATGTTAAGGCTGCAGGGAGGGCAAAGGGTACCCAGGTTGGGGAGAGAAGGTGAGGCCAGAAAGAGGCAGAGCTTGTAATTCACAGCTTCCTTTATGTCGCCACCGAGACAGTGTGAAGGTTACAATGCGCGTGTCGTCTCCTTGTGCTTCTTAGAGGGATGTGTGTACACAGTACAGACACCAGGGGAGAATCCAACTCTTTATACAGGCGAAGGCATTCAGAGACCAGGGAGGGGGTGGAAACACAGAAGGGGAACTTGGGGTCGGAGGGTGGTTCTTAGAGACAAGAGGGGATGAAGTAGAGACAGAGTCAGGGGAAAGTATATACAGAGATATAGCAATATAGAGTCTGTATCATATAGAAATAGAAAATGCAGATGAAGTTGTTGAGAGAAGCAAATGACGTTTCGGGAGAGGACTTGGGAGAGTTCCATAAGAAAATTTATGGATGTGGCCCTCTGCAGGGGCCCCTGGGAGAGGGACCAGTGAGGTTAGGCACCAGTGCCCCTCTCCCTGAGCTGGAAGCCAACCAGCTGAATCTTTTATGGGATGGCAGAGGAGGGCCGCCTCTTGGGATATCTCTCCAGCAGCTCTGGGTGGGGGTGAACTTGTAGGTATCAGGATGTGGCCTACAGCACCAGGGCCACAGCTTGTCCCCAGTGCCACTTCTTCAGGGGATTCCCCACCCCTACCTCCCTAGAGACTTCACACTGTGTGGGGTGGTGGGGAGGGAACAGACACAACTCGGGATCCTGCCTGGAGACTTGGGGTTGGGGGCGGTCACTGGGCTGAGAGGGTCTCTTAAGGCTGGGGAAGCCCCCCCTACTAGCCCTCCCCTTCAAGGTACATTCTCTGGTGTGGGGCCAAATTCCAGACCCCGAGGATCCCCTTCACCCCCCACTGGGAGGGGGCTTTGGTGACTGGTGGCAGCAAAATGTAGGTGGACACTCAGATGACAGACAGCCAGACAGACAGAATTCAGGCTGGGAGCTGTGGGAGGCAGCATGGAGCAGAGAGGGGCAGCCTGAGGTCACTCGCCCCGTTCTCTCTTTTTAGTTTCTGTTTTAGATTAGTTTTGTTAAAAAAACAACAACAAAAAAAACAATGGGTTAGAGGCAGGGAGAGGACTCTACGGTCAAGACTCCTTCCTCACCACAGACAAGAGGAAAGGACCGCCCAGGAGTGGGGGGCTGCCTTGGAGGGGGGAGTGAGTCCCCAGGGCGGGGCAGCTGGGGGCCCCCTTGCTCTCCTAGCCCTCCCCATCTAGGCCTTTGGTACAGCGGCCTGCGGAGCTCAGCAGGTAAAGTCCTCAAAAGTGCCTCGGGCCGGATGGTGAGGTAGGATGTTGGCAGCATACGTCATCCCGGCAGGATGGCCCCGGAGGCTCTCACACGGGTTCTGGGGGAACGGCACAGGACAGGCACTGGTTATCGTAAGGGCCACAGGTGCCGCTGGGGCATGGGGGAGGCAAAGGAGAAAAGGTGGCAAGGGGGTGGTCCTGGGGTGGTCGGGGAAGGGATGGGGCGGGAGGGCGCCCCTCTCTCGCTCCCTCACGTGTCTTTTGACGTCATCCAGGCTGAGGGCCACGCCCTTGTCCGCGCTGCTCCGTTTTGCCTCCTTCTGGCACTTCCCTCGTCTGCACAGCTTGTGTTTTATCACCTGGGAGGGAGGAGGGGAGGTGGGCAGGTGGGCGGGCTTGAACCCCGCCCCTCCCGTGGCCCCGTGCAGGCGCCCCGCCCCCACTTACCTCGTAGGCGTAGTCGAAGAGCTCCAGCACAGTGAGGATGCTGGCCCCGATGAACAGACCCATCTGGCCTCCAATGTCACCTGCAGGGGGGCCCACAGGGAGGTCAGTGGGGTCAGGACACAGTGGGAGCGGCAGAGCTCACTGGGGCAGGGGAAGGCCCCTGGGGCTGGCAGGGGAGGAGGCCTTGTGGGACGGAGGTGAGCAGCCTGCTTCGGGTGGTAAGGTGTCACACCATGCCCATGGCATGGGAAGGGGACAGATGCCATCAGCAGCTCACCCAGGAGTCCTGCGATCTCATAGGCCTTCTTCTGCTCAATGGTCTCATAGTTGAGGACTTCAAAGAAAATGTCCAGCACCAGGATGTTCTCCCTGCAAAGGGGTTGGGAGAGGAGACCTCGGATCAAGTCGCATCTCCGTCCCTCACTAGCTGGGTGACCTTCGCAAGTTATCCTCTCTGAATCTCAGTCTCCAATATCTATAAAACAAGATGCTGATGTGGATACCTGCCTTTTAGAGTGAGGATTAAACGCGATGGTGTAATTGAAAAGATGCTCCACGCACCAGCAATTGCGAGGTGATCCCAATTACAAGCAATGAGGATGAAGAGAGGAGGAAAGAGGAAGGGGTGCTTCTCCTGCTTGTTCTGGCTTGATCTTCCCTCCATGCCCACCTCAGACTCTTTGGTTGCCTCCCCCATGTTATCTCAGTTTCCTCCTGTCTGCCAACCCCCATCAGAGCCCGCCCGTTACCCTTCACAGTCAGAGCCCTTACCCTATGTACTGCTCAGACTTGTTGAACTTCTTGGCCAGGTACTTGGCTGACGCTTTGCTGGGGATCTTGACCATGGACAGCTCCTTGCCATAGCGAGTCAAGTTGCAGGGCATTTCACACACACAGTACTCCTGGTCCTTCTCCACCAGGAAGTCTGTGCCAGCCAGGTGAGAGGTGCCAGTTGAGTGATGCCCTTCTGCCAGCACCTTCCCGACACGCACGTCCTGGCCCTGCCCAAAAGAGGCCTGAGCCCCCTCCTCTTTTTCTGACTCGTCCTTCACTTCGGCCCTGTGCCCAGCTGTGCTGGTCCTCACCCGGCCTCTCCATGGATATTCCTTAATCCTATATCTCATCCTCTCGGGGCCCTCCAGGGTCAACCAGCTGAGGTGCTTATGGGAGCAGATGAAGGCCACCCCTCCCAGATGACCCCTGTTCATTTTCCACAGGGGCCTCTAGAGATGCTATTCCCGGCCTTGCTAAAGTCAGACACAGGAGAGTTCAGGTGAAGCCTGATCCAGGAGTGATTTGAAGCTTCTGGGAGCTTGCTCTGAGACCCCTATGCATATGGCTGGCAGCTCCTCCTTCCCTCCCGCAGACTTCCCTGGGACAGGGGCGCTCACCCAGGGCAGGATCTGCACACTCCTTGTACTGCTCTGGAGTGCAGTATGGGGCGTCCCCTAGAGAGGAGAAGAGACAGTGGTACAGGATGGAGATTAAAGCGGGCTTGTGATGCTGGTGGTACCAAAGGCCTAAAAGCTGGAAGCTGGGAGAGGGTGGGAGGGTAGGAATAGTCAGCCCCCAGTCTGTCCTGGAAGTGACCTACCCCAAAGTCCATACCCCCTGGACCCTTCTGACCCATCCCCATGGGTCCGGGCAGGAATTGAGGTCAGAGAGGCAAGAGCCCTATGGGTATGGACTGGGGCTGGAACTGGGGTGGAGAGAAGCCAGCTGGTCTTGCCTGCATGTTGCCAGGAGGTTAACATGCACGGGGTGCTGGTGAGGGGCAGTGCAGGCTGAGGGGCGCAGGACCGTGTTGGGAACTTTGGGGCCTGACCTGGCATGTGCACCATGCGGCAGTTACAGTTCTCCACCAGGTAGCGGGTCTCACAGTCGATGCGGCAGGCGGTAATGCTGTAGGAGTCGAAGAAATCCAAGTCCATGGTAACAGCTTTGCAGGTGCCCCAGGGCGGGGGCAGGTAGATGAGCTGCTGGGAGAGCCGGGGAGCTGGGGGGTGTGGGGACTTCTCCCCGAGTCACCTTGATGGACTTGTCTGACACGATGCAGAACTCAGGAGTCCTGCCCCCTTTTCCTGTGCAGCCTCTGAGGGTCTCTGAGTTTACGGAGCATCCCATCCGTTCGATCATTCATGCTCTGACTAGTCAGATGGCTACCCAGGCCCTAGCTCCCCCATCCCTCCCATTATTGGTTGCCCACCACTCCACCTCCATCATGAGCCTCCAACCACCCACCCTGGGACTGGCCTCCTGTGGCCCTCTCACCCGCTGCTCTTGACAGGCCACGAAGGTCTGGAACCCTGGGGCTACACCAAAGCCCAGCTGGTCGATGAAGGGAGGTTCATCCTGACTGTGGATCTGCACTTTGATGCCCGCTTCGAAGGACGTCTCATCTAGGGAAATGAGAGCGCTGTGTGTTGGGAGGGCTTCTTACTCCCCAACCTCCTTCAGAGCTGGGGGCACCCTACCTCTCCTGAAATAACCACAACATACACTGAGACTGGGGGAGGGTAGTTAGTCCAAGGGCCCCTGGCCCATCCCCAGCCTCCTTCTGGGTTCACCAGCCCCGTGCTACCCTGATGACCCCTGAATCCTACATACTTCTTTTCTTACCTGGCTTCAGTTACGCATCTCGGTGTTTCAAATTATTTCTCACTGTCTCAGAGGCTCTCCATCTCTCCCCCTCCTTTTCTCCCTTCTCCCCCACGTCTCTCTGTCCCAAGGCCCCTGAGACCAGACAGACGGCAGGCAGCCCAAGAAGAGACGGAGTTATTTATAGAGTGAGTGGTGGCCACGAATGGAAAGGGATGGCTGGTTACCTTGGAGAGTAACTGAGCCAGGAAGTGGGAGCCAGGGTAATGTGAGTGTGGCAGGCAGGTAGAGTGGAGGTGGAGATGGCGAGATGCTGGGAGGACGCAAGGAGAGCCCACGCCCTGCCTCAGGCCCACAGTAGAGCCCAGGAGCCCCCCAACGGAGGCTGAGGCCCGGAGCCACAGGGAGGGGGGCCCCCCTGAGAGAGGCAACATACCGGTCTCCCCCCACACGGGCAGGTACTCGTCCTGCTGAATGTCCAGCATGATCTCCAGCCCATTGCCCGTCCCACCCTTCATGGTCTTCAGCCTGGGACGCCCATCTCGGCCAGAGTTGAACGTGTAGCACTTTCCGTACCGTGTGAAGACCTGGTGGGAGCAGAGCAGAGAGCCTGAGAGTCCTGCCAGTACCCTCTGCCCACCAGGGACTGTCTCCAGACCCTCCACCTGGTGGAGTTTCAACCCTTCAGGAATGAGCCCTCCTGAGCAGCCCACTCTCCATTTGTTCTCCTTCTCACCCATTCTGTCCTTTTCCCTGCTGTGTGCCCTGGAAGGCTGATCCCTGTGGGGTGCACTGCCTGTGCTCCTTTGCCACCTGGATGGGCTTCGGGTTGGGTTTGACCCATGGGAGGTATCAGTAAAGGCTCAGAGGACAGAAGGAGGGAGAGACCAGGGTATTTATCTGCAAGTGTTCTCAAGGTGGCTTAGACCCTCTGTGACCACAAATTCTGCCAAGAGGGCTCCCTGCATAGCACTGTTGCCTCTTGTTGTTCCTTTAGCTTGAATATGACAATTTCCCACTATTTCTAGGTGCCTCAGTCCCCCTCATTGGTTTCCTTAACTCTGCCCACAACTCTATAAACAGTCCCTCTGTTAGTCTTTTCGACTAAACTATCCAAGTGTTAACCTTTTTCCCGCTGGGACCCTAACATACACACCTCCATCATCTGGAGCCCCTCACTGCCTGGTCCCTCCTTGGGACCCTCTCCTCAGGCCCAGGGCCTTCTGAGACTTCTCTTCTCCTGGATTTCACCCCGGGCATCTGGAATTCTGCTCTCCCCAAGACCAAGCTATGCTTTATAGTTTCCTCTGCCATTAGTCCCTTATGTCCATCACTGTTCCCTTATCACCAGAACCTGAACATCCAGGACCTGGCATGTTCGTCAATGCTGGCGCAGAACTATGAGGGCGGCAGAAGGGATCTCAGCTCTGGGGACAGGCCCCCGACTCCATGCCACAGAGCAGCCCTTATTGCAGCCCTGAGTACACAGCCATGGAGAGAAAAGTGAAGCTATTCTTTATGGCCCTTTCCCCACAGCTTCCCAGAATGCCTCCAGGTTCCCACAAATGGGGTGAGTGTGCTTCAACTACTGAGAGATGGTGACAGAGTCCACCAAGCAAGTCATGAGGTGAATACAGACACAGCCCAAAGAAAGAGAGAGACAGAGTGTCAGGCTAGACTGAACAGGGAGGCAGTAGGGGTTACTAGTCAATAGAGTCTTTGCCCCCTTCCCCCTTCCTAGAACAACCTCCTCCTTCCCCCTCTGGAAAAGAAAACCAGTGCTATCCCCCATTTTGTGGGTGAAGTCCAGAGAGGAGGTAGAGAGAGAACTCCTAATCCCCCAGCTCCACTACCAGGCTTTGTGGCTTTCAGCCGCAGGGTCCAGGCTGGACACGCATCCCTGCCTACCCGCCTCCTGGGGATGTGAGGGACTCCTGGTGGCTGAGGCCAGCCGGGAGCTGCAACCTTGAGCTGGCTCGGAGGGCTGTGCTGCTGGTCGGTGGGCTGTGCTGCCACCTGGTGGTGCTGCCTGAGAAGTGCCTGCTCTAGCCTTAGATCCCGAGAAAGCCAGGTTGACCCCTTCCTTGGTCCATGTTCCTCTACCTCCTGGCCTGTCCGAGGCCCTGTGGCCAAAACCTCCATGTTCCTGTCTGTCTGTAGTCAGTCCAAGATGCACTGATATGATGACACCCACCTGCCCCTGCACTAGGGAAAAGGTGGGGGACTGAGAGATGGGTGTATGGGAAGGGAAGGCCTGGCATCTGGCACTTGTAGGGGACAGAAGGGGACCTGTTGGGCCAGACGGAACTGGAAGCTGAACTGGGGAAAGGATGGGGTGCTGCTTGGTCCCTCAGCAGGGAAGGCCCTAGACTCTCCTAGTGAGGGCTTCCCCTGGGAAGAGGGTCCCTGGCCACTTAGAGCTGGAGGGGGAGTGGGGAGGATTTAGAGGAGGCCTGTTATTCTCCCTCACCACACACACACACACACACACACACACACACACACACACACACACACACACACACACACTAGGAGGAGCACAGGAAGACCACATGAGGACGCTGCTAACAGGCATGCTGGGGTGGAGGGGGGATATCCCCAGCCCTCTGCCTCCCTTCCACACCCTTCTCTTGCACCTCCAGAGACCAGGGGGCACCTGCCCCAGCTCCAGTCCAGGGGTGATAGTCAACATTGTTAAGGCCAAGCATAGGCACCCACCACCAGATCAAAGGTTGACCTCAGCGAAAGATTAAGGTGCTGACCCTGCTGGATCGCAGAGAGGTCTGGGAAAGGGCTGGACATGCTGGAGGATATTCAGGGAGACACCAGGGGCCTCAGGGCAGCAACTAATTACCAACTATGTGTTTCGAGAGTCTAACAGGGAGGGCAGTACTGGCACAGCCCTGGAAATAGAGCCCAGCTGCAGACCCTGGGGCTCCCAGGCAAGCTCTGGCCAGGCCTCTCTCATAGAGGGTGGGTGGTCCAGGTGAGGTGGGGGGGAGGCAGGATGGTTACCAGCCCCAGGAGGTGACGCTCAGGGTGAGCCATGGCAGACACTGTTGGGCACCCACTCACCACTGAGAAGTTGTGAGGGCCACAGGGCCCCCCGCAGTAGGAGCAATAGAGCAGCATGTCCTCCAGCCGGTGGCAGGAGCGATTGTAGAAGCGGTGCAGGTTAAAGGGCTCCCCAGAGAAGGCCTCGGGCCCCGGTGGGGCGAGGGGCACCCCGGGGTCATCGCTTTCATCCAGCCCCAGCATGGGGGCCAGGTAGAGCAAGTCGGGGTAGCTGAGCTGGGACAGCCGCACGGCATTGGTGTTGCAGAGGGTGACCGCCGGGAAGGCCAGCTCCGTCGTGGCCACTTCATCTAGCAGAGTCACATGTGGGTAGCTGAGGTAATAGGCAACTCGATCCCCGACCTGGCACAAGAAGGCACCCAGTGCCAGGATAAAGGCCGCTGCCCACAGGGCCTGCCGTGGCCCTGGACCCCCTTCCACAAAGATGTGGCTGGCTCCATGAAGGGTGCAGCTGTTGGCAAAGGCCACCAAGTCCATCGGTAAGTCCCCCTCTCTGGCCCCCTTCCTCTCTGCCTCCTTTTCCTTCTCTTCTCCCTCCTCTTCTGATTCTGAGTTGTCCCGCTGTTGCCGCTGGTGGGGGCCCCAAACATCTCCCAAGGGCCCTGGGGCCTCCTCTCCAGAGGAGAAGGACACAGAGCAGAAGATCTGGATGGGCATCTTCTCCAGGGGCTTCCTGGCACCGGGAGGTGGGCAGGAGAACGGGGGAGGAGGCGTGATCCTAGGCAGGGTCCGGCAGTCCTCTTGCCAGGTCTGTGCTGCCTGGATGGTCGTCCTCCCTTGCCAGGGCCTCTGTGGCAGTGTGGCTGAGGTGGGGAGGGGCTTAGAGAGGAGAGGAGGACCAGCCTGCCCTGTCAGGGAGGCGGCTGTCTGAGCCGATGAATAATTGATGGCTGTGGGAAAGGGAGGCCGATGGAGATGGAGAGGAGCGGGCCGGAGCCCCTTTCCCCGTCACCAACTCCAGCAGGACAGACAGGGTCGAGGACAGAGTGGAAACGCCTGAAAAGCCCGAGGGCTCCAGGGGAGATGGGACCTAGCAGAGTCCTCTGCTCTCACTGCCACGACGTGGGCCAGCAAGGGTCTCTGCCCATCCCCCAAGACACACACCCTCAGGCTCCCTCTCACCCTCCAGTCCACCTGCCCCTCGCCTTCCCACCCCAATTCTGAGTCCTCTGCCCTCATTCCCACCTGGTCCAGTCATTCTTCTGAGTTATCTGAGCCCCACACTCTCTAGGCACCTCTAATTAGCCTCTAATTCTTCTCTAATTCCCCCTGACTTGGAATCTCCCCAATTATTTTATGGAGCCCCCCCACTTCTCCCCATACACCCTTACACTGCAGTTCCCCTCGAAATATTCCTCTGGTCCTCAGTTCCCTTCTGATCACTGGGCTGACACAACTTAGTTTCAGTTACCTCCTGAACCCCTGGCTGCCCCGAACCCCTACTCTCTCCCTTGACCTCCGGTTTCCCTCCAGCCGTCCCTGAGACCATCGATCCTCCCCTGACCCCCACCCCCCACTCTACTTCAGTCAGCACCCCCCACCACCACCACGCTGAGCTGCACTCCCTTCTGTGGCTTGGGGGGCAGCCCAGGTTCCATTAGCAGAGGCCTCTCACTGACCACAGACTCACTTATGGCCAGTTCCTGGCACTGGGGGGAGGCACCCTGTCTCTTGCAGCTGAAAAGCTTCCTGGTAGATCACCGCTCCCCCTCCCATCTTGCCCATCCCCTAACAGTCCAGGAGAGCAGGCGGAGGAATTCTCTTCTGGTGGGTGGAAGAAACTGAGCTCAGAACCGGTACAGGGTCCTGGGTCAGGTGGAGAGTGTTGGGAATAACCTGAGGTACCCCCAAACCCTCAGCCTCGCAGATACCCCCCAGCCCCTCAGTCTCTGAGGCCCCTCTCGCTCCCAGTTGATCAGTCCCTGCCCCCAGGCCCCTGGCCCCTCTGTGTACTCTGATTACTCAGGGCCACTGGTTGAGGAACTTGAGCCAGCAGCCAAGTCTCCAGGGCCTAGAAGGTGACCTGAGGGGAGGAGAGGAGGGGAGGGAGGGAGGGGAAACTATTAACCCTTCCTCCACAGAGCCAGAGGAGGACCAGTGGGGGTCAGACAAGTCTACTTGGGCCTTTCCATTCCTTAACCATCCCACAGCCCCAGGCTCCTGCCCCCCTTTCCCTCCCCCCTCCCTGCTCCCACATCTCTTCCCTCCTCCGTTTGCATACAGAGAGCCTGGAGTGTGTTGGGGATGGCAGGCAGGGTGCCAGGTTCTAGCAGAACTGGCTGATGTGGGACCTCTGGCCTCAGCTTTGCTGCCAGGGACACAGAGGCCCTGGAAGAAGAGCAGCCTTTGAGATTTGGTCCCTCTCCCTCCTTATGCCATTGCCCTCAGACTGGTCTCCCACTCTTTTACCTAAACAACCGCCTCCCAGCTGGTCTCCCTAACTCCCTGCCTCCCTGCAGTTTCTCCCCACCTTTAGTCCATGCTATGTAATTCCGACCACCCTTCCGCATAAAGACCTTCTCTCACTCCCCAGTGCCTCTTGGTAAAATTCAACCCCCGCCACCCGGGACCTACACAGCCTTGGCAAGTCACCCTCCAGCCTCACCCCTCCAGCCCACCTAGTCCAGGGTCCAGCATCCAGTCACCATGTCCTTCTCCCATTCCAGACACACGAGGCTCATCCACAGTTCCATGCCTTCCCTGGACTCCACCTGGAGAATTTCTACTCATTTCTCAAGACCCTACTCACAGGTTACCTCCTCCGAGAAGCCTTCCCTGACTCCACAGGGCATAATTAGTGCCCACTCAGGGAACAGACTGCAGGGTCCAGTTCTGCTCAACTCCCTCCAAGCATGAGTAGTGATCAGTAGCTCCTTAAGGACAGGGACTGTGAGAATGAAAGAGCAGGACCCGGGGCTTCCCTGGTGGCGCAGTGGTTAAGAATCTGCCTGCCAATGCAGGGGACACAGGTTCGAGCCCTGGTCAGGGAAGATCCCACATGCCACGGAGCAATTAAGCCTGTGAGCCACAACTACTGAAGCCTGTGCACCTAGAGCCCGTGCTCCGCAACAAGAGAAGCCACTGCAATGTGAAGCCCGTGCACCTCAACAAAGAGTAGCCCCTGCTCACCGCAACTAGAGAAAGCCCGCGCGCAGCAAAAATAAATACATTTAAAAAGAAAGAAAGAAAGAGCAGGACCCAGGGGCCACGTGGAGAAACAGGAACCAGAGATAAATCACTGCAGAGATGAGGAGAGACCTCCCACCTTCAGCTGTTGTCCTCAGGCTTCTCCTGTGTGAATCCGTGGGTTCTTCTTCTGTTTCCTGTCCCGTGTGCATTTTCTTCTTGCCTATGGGACCTCAGCTCTTGGAGGGCTTTGCGCATCCCCAGGATGCGTTTCAGAGGTGGGTTCCAGACTTGGGTTGGAGGTGGGCCAGCCTAGGTTGAGGCTTGGGCTGGGAAAGCTGCAGCATGCGTCCCCACACCCACTAGAGGGCATCGTTCCCCTCCTGCAGCCTTTCTGGAAGAGGAAGTAGATTGGACTTCCAGAGGGAAGAAACTAAGGCTGGGAAGCTCCGGGTGCTTCAGCAGAGAGTAGGGTGTGCACACACGGAGCAGCTTCAGAGGACAGCAAATCTGGTGTGGCTGGACACTTCTTCCCCACACGGGCACAAAGACCTACACTGCACACCTACACAGCACTACACACAGACACACAGCCCTCTTGTGGGCAACGAAGACACACACACACCCCAACTGCACTTCCTCCCTCCTCCATCCTCTAACATTCTCTCCTCCTCATCTCGATCTAGTAGACAAATCCACATTTTGCACAGTAATGGGGAGGTGAGGAAAGGATCAAGCAGCACACACAGACCCCGGAGCGTACACAGAGGAGAAGTACCCAAGCAGACACGCTCGCAGAACAACCCTGTATCCAAAGATGCGACCCCTCCCCACATCACTCCCTACCCAGTACGTCTCTTAAGCTGTGTGTGGCCACCCAGTGCTTTCTGACTTTCTCCACGTCTCTTTCTGAACTCCGGTCACCCCTCACATCTCTGGAATGTCTCCTGCTTTTCAACTGATGCCTCAGGGGATTCGTATACAACCCAGCAAAATAAGCAGGTTTGAGTAATTTCACCCCATTTGACAAATGAGGAAACTGAGGCACAATGACCTGTTCAAGTCTCGCGGAGAGCAAGTAGTAGGCTTGAGACTGGAAGTAGGTCATCCCTCTCTAAATCAATCCCTTCCTTCTTCTCCATTCTTTCACTTACCCATCAAATATTTCCTGAGTGTCCATGTGCTGAGGACACGTGGAGAACAGATAAGGGACTGGGTCCTTGTGGAGCTTATTATCTAATGGAGAGTTTTTTAAAATCACAAAAATAAATATTTAATTGCAAACTATGATAAGTGCTATGAAAAAAATAATATGGTTCCATGGAGGTGAATGACAGGGGGATCTGAACCAGACTGGAAACTGAGGAAGGTTTCTCTGAGAAAGTGATGTTTGAATTGCAATCTAAAGAATAAGGAGGAGTGATTAGGTAAAGGTCTGTGTGTGTATGTGTTGGGGGGTGGGCGGTATTCCAGAGAACAGAGTCAGTGCAAAGGCTCTGAGAGGAGAGAGCTGAGAAGAAGAGGATATAGACGGAGAGCAGGCCCTTAGGGCCTTGAAGGCTGGGTAAGGATTCTGGTCCCATTCCCCATGGAAGGATTTCAAGTGATCAGAGCAGTGTTTTGAAGAGATCACTCTGGAGGAGCCCGAGGGATTCTAGAAGTCCTGTTAGGAAGCCACTGCAGCGGTCTAGGTGAGACATGGAGCACTGGGGTGGCCTGGAACAGGGGGATGGAGTAGAGATGTCTGGGAGTCAACACTGGCAGACCTGGTAAGGGAGGCGAGGGAGATGGAGTGTCAGGGATGGTTTCTAGTTTGCATAAGTGGGTGAATGGCTCACTAGATCAGGAACACAAGTACAGGACTAGTTTGGGAGCTAAGATGAATTTGGTTTGGCACATGCTGGTTTCTTAGAGCCTTGGGGAGATCCAAGTGGAGATGTTAAGTGGGAAATTCGCCACTGAACTGATGCTAAGAGGAGAGAGCCGGGCTGAGACAGACACTTGGCAGTCGTCGGTGTGTAGATGGTAATTGAAATCACGAGTGAAGATGAGACTGCTCAGGAATAGAATATAAAGTTTTTTTAGAAGAGATAGAAAGACAAATGGCCTGATATGGCAGTATCCAGCCAAGCTAAACAGAATCCTAACCTATGACTTAACCACAGCTCCTAGTTATATATACCCAAGAGACATGAGTGCACATGGCAACCCAAAGACATGAACAGGGATGTTCACAGATTTATTTGTAATAGCCCCAAACTAGTCACAACCCAAACGTCTAGCCAGAGTAGAATGGATAAACAAATTGTGCTCTATTTACATAAGGCAATACTACACAGCATTGAAAAAGCACTAACTACCGCTATACAAAACGAGACTGAATCTCACAGACATAGTCATGGGCAAAAAAAGACAGACACGGACATGTATACACTGCACGGAGGATACATATCGTCTAGGAAGTTCAAGAACCGGTGAAACTTATCTCTACTGACAGAAGCCTGAACGTGGTTAATTCCTGTGGGGTACTGTTGACTAGAAAAGGGCCTGAAGGAACTTTCCAGGACACTAGAAATGTTTTACAATTTTATACCAGTGTAAATACATACCGATGTAATATGTAAAACATTACAGTGTAAGATACACCAATGGAAAAATATGCTAATGAAACATGCATCAAGCTGTCCCATTAAATCACAGCCGCACAATTTAAGAGAAGAGGAAAGCTTGGGATTGAGACTTGAGCAGTGCGAACATTTAACGGCCAAGGGGAAGAGCATGAACTGGCACAGAGGCAGGAGTGGCTAGACAAAGGAGGAAAATCGGGAGAGTACCGTCGTTAGGAAAGAGAATAGTGCAGAACAGAGGTGGTGGTCAAACATTTTGAATGATTTTGAGACATCAAGGATAAAAAATGGTTGTGGGTTTTGGAAATATGGAGGTCACTAGCGGCCTTAGCGAGAACCATTTTGGTGGAGTGCTGAGGCCGGGGGAGGAAGGCCGCCCGAGTGGATTAGAGAGTGAGATGGAGATGAGAAAAAAATGGAGACAGCGGAATCTATACATCAATTTTAAGAATTTTGTCTGGGAAAAGAAACAGATACTGTGGGAGCTGGAGGGGGCTGTGGAGTTGAGAGACGTTTGTTTATTGGGTTTTATCTTAACCTAAAGCCTGGTACATAGTAAGTGCTCAATAAATATTAACTGTCATTATAGCTATACATTTTTTAAAAATTTATTTATTTATCTTTGGCTGTGTTGGGTCTTGGTTGCTGCGCGCGGGCTTTCTCTAGTTGCGGCGAGCGGGGGCTACTCTTCACTGTGGTGCGCGGGCTGCTCATTGCAGTGGCTTCTCTTGTTGCGGAGCACGGGCTCTAGGTGCGTGGGCTTCAGTATTTGTGGCTCGCGGGCTCTAGAGCACAGGCTCAGTAGTTGTGGCGCGCGGGCT
The DNA here is from genome assembly GCF_949987515.2 of Delphinus delphis. Taxonomy (NCBI): domain Eukaryota; kingdom Metazoa; phylum Chordata; class Mammalia; order Artiodactyla; family Delphinidae; genus Delphinus; species Delphinus delphis. Next base: position 39,840,689 of record NC_082693.1, on the reverse strand, counting down.
TAGTTGCTCTGTGGCATGTGGGATCTTCCTGAAGCAGGGCTCGAACCCGTGTCCCCTGCATTGGCAGGTGGGTTCTTTTTTTTTTTTTTTTTTAGAAGCCCGGTCTTTTCTTCTCAATGTCACGGTAAATCCCTTAAAGCTGACTTGGGCTGATTCTTATCTATGAACTTCACAGTACCTGGGAATTTACCCAGTAAGATTTCAGTAGCTGTGTCTCCTCTGTGTGCAGGGAACAAAATCAGGCATTTCCACATGGCCAAGTGCCTCCGCGCAGTCAGTCCAGGCCGGCAGGGCAGGTGGGTTCTTAACTGCTGCGCCACCAGGGACATCTCTATAGCTATACATTTTAAGATGGGAGAATCTTAAGCATGTTTCAGTGTCAATCGGAAGGTTCCACTGGAGGGGGAGACACCGACTACAGAGGAGGGAGAGGCAGAATCTTTAAGATAAAATTTCCATAAAGATAGAACGAGATCAGATGGTAAGAACAGGTTGAGATTTCAGCCTAGAGAAGATGGACGTTCCCCTCTGGGGGCAGATACCCAGAGGAGCGGGGAGATCTTGTCTGAGACTTCTATCTTCTCTGTGAAGTGGGAGGTGAGGTCATCTGCTGAGGGTGAGAAGGGGGCTAGGAAGGGTGGTGGTTTGAGAGGCGTAGAAAAATTTACAGTAATCACTGGGGAGAGCGAGTTGACGGGAAAACACAGTGGGGTTGCCAGGGCAGCACTGGCATGTTGATCATGAACACAATGTGATTCCAACCATGTGACTTCCTCTGGTAGAGAGTGGCTGAGGAAGCCAGTGGTGGGTCCATCTAAGGTTGGGACTTGGCTAAATGGTGCAATGAAGAGGCAGAGAAGTTACAAGATGGTGTGCTCAAACTGAGGCTGGGGTTCTTCTCTTTCGCATCCTTTTTTTTTCCCTTCTTGCCTCATCACACCACCTCTTTACAGAGCATGGGCAGCTGGGGAGCCGGGCACCCTCCTCCACCACACATCCCTGCTCCTATGGTCACACACACGAAGAACCCGGGCTTAGAAGATCTGAGGTCAAGGCACCCACTCTGTCATTTACTCGCTGTGTGGCCTCAGGCAAGTCATGTAACACCTCTGAGCCTCAGTTTCCTCATCTTTCAAATGAAGATATTAACATCTTCCTGCCTCCCAGAATTATGAGGATCACAGGAGCTGAAGTAAAGGGAATTTGTAAACTGCAAAGCGTGACAGAAAGAGAAGATTAATTTGGCGGGTATGTGCTCTGCGTGGGGCCAGAGGTTCGTGGGCACACGAGCTCTCTCCTGCAGACACATGAAGAGAGCTGTGTGTGCCCCTGTGCACATCCATCCCTGTGTCCACGTCACACCCTGGTCCACGTCTGCATTCTCCCACTCTCAGACATGCACAGGGAGGTGCACATGTGTGCTTGCACACCTGGGGCACACGTGCAGTGTGTGGTGAGGAAGCCTGAGCTGGCTGCTCTCCATGGTCAAGGCCACTGCAGCAGTCTCTCCCCGAGGGATGTTCCCAGCCAGACACGAAGAGCCGACACACCGATCAGAGACACTCACTACTCAGCTACACAGCCCAACCTCCCAGGCCTCCAGGACTGTCAGCCACGTCAAGGGGGTGCAGATGAGAGGAGTGGGAAAGGGTTTTCTTTCCAAGAATTCATAGGAGCTCAGAAAAATCACAACTTGCCCTCCCTCTCCCTCGGGAGTGGCCTTAGAGAGCCTGGAGTGAGAGTCTCTGTCCTTAGAGCTTCTTAAGGGAACTTTCCCTCAAGGTGACTACACCTCAGTTTCATGTTTGCTTTAAAATTTTCCACGAGGAAGATGTCTGATGCATGTGTCCAGGAAACGGTACTGCACACCCATTCTACACATGGGCCAGCGGTGGGGCTTAGCCAGAGTGGCCCAGAGGCTGAAGGACAGGCTGCCCCTCGGCAGAGAATAATTTACAAATCTATTTACAGCCCCCTTTGCTCACAGGAAATTGAGCCTAGATACTGAGAAATGGAGCCAGAGGAAACTATGCCCAAAATAGAACCCAGGAGTCCCAGACGCATCCTCCACCCAAACCAGGCTCCATTCTCCTTCGAGCTGTCTCCTTCCCTGCTTTGCCTCCCAGAATCCCCACGCCAGAGTTCTGACCAGAAGGTTCTCAGCCAGAGGGTACAGACATACTGGGTACAGACATACAGTAAGGGAAGGCTTGTGCCTCGGGAACCTGACCAAAGACCATGACCCTTGCTGGAGAGAACTAGGCTGGTCATCAGCTGGGAGAGGCTGGGCTGGGGGAGACACCACACATTCTGTAAAACTGAAGTTTCTCTCTTTCTTTCTTTTAGGCTGCGCCGCACGGCTTGTGGGATCTTAGTTCCCCAACCAGGGATTGAACCCGGGTCCTCGGCAGTGAGAGCGTGGGGTCCTAACCACTGGACCGCCAGGGAATTCCCAGAACTGGCGTTTCTGAATAGCTGAGCTGGGCTGGGGAGACTGGAAGGACCCCACCTAGATGTGGAGGGTCCTCTCATCCCTGGCACGTGATTCTCTGCTCCGAAGCCCTTCGGCTTCCCTTAGTACCACCCTCTGCACTCTGAGCCTCCCGGGAGTACTGCACGTGGCTTGAGGCTCCTGAGGGCAGGGACAGGCTCCGCCTGTTCACCACCGCCCCCTGGTGCCCAGCACGAGGCTTGGCACTTCCACGGGCCTCTGTCGGTGACGGGAAGAAGGAATCAAGTGGAGCTCGGCACTCCCACCCCCAGCCCCTCGTGCCTACTATTCAGTCTCCCTCACCATCCCCCAGGAATTGAAACTGCCTTCCACAAAGTTGAAGCATGCTCCCAATCCGGCTCCACCCACAGCAGAAACGTTCTGACCTCTGTGCAGGCGCGCCCTCTGCTTCCTGCAAGCACACCACGTGCAGTGGCGGCCCTACCACGGAGCTCTCCGCAGGCTGGGACCGGAGAAAGCCCGAGGCTTCGAAGCACTACTCTTCCCACCCCTCCACTTCCGGCTCCGCCCCCAGAGCCGCTTACTTACATCAATTCCCTATTACTTTAGCCAACAGCCGGAGGTCAAATAACTGAGAGTAGCTTCTTAGCTGACAGCAGTCTAGGACAGGGGCAGAGTCAGAAACGGCAAGGGATGGGGGAGGAGAGGGAGGAGGTGAGAGAGGAAACTGAGTCACCTGAGGGAGGGGTGTGTGTGTGTGTGTGTGTGTGTGTGTGTGTGTGTGTGTGTGTGTGAGAGAGAGAGACCCCAATTCCCCTGGATTCTTGCAACTGGCTCTACTCCAGTCTCCTTCCAACCTCAGGCACTTCTGAGGGAGGGAGGGAGGGAGGGAGAGAAGGGAAGGGTAAGGCTGGAGGAGGTATCCAAGAGCGGCTAGGGCAGGGTGCCCCTCTTCCCACGCTAACCTCTCCACTCCAGCCTCTCCTATCCCTCTGCACCCCCTGCATGCTCCCCCGTCCACACCCCACGACAACCCCATACAAAGACCGCCGGGCTTCTGGGTGGGGTAGCCCCAAACCCTCCTTTCTTCTCTGTGTGTAGCAGTGTGGGCAGCCCTTCCCTTCAGCAGCCCCTCCACTCCCTGCCTAGCTGGAGGGAACAGACGCAGGTAGTGAGGTCGGGCCCTCCCCAGGTCTGAGCTGCTGTGGGGTGGTGTGATAAGGAAGCTCCCACTGCTAGTCCTGGCTCTCCCTGGGACCTGCCATCCCTGGCTCTTCTTGTTTAAGATAACCTCTCCCTCCAACTTCTGGGTCTCAGGATCACCCTTCTTTGCTATCAGCATCTCACCTCCTCCAGGTGCTCCAGAAGATTCCTGTCCACCTCCAGAACATTGGGGGGATTTCTTTGCCCACCTCTCCTCTGGGAGATTGCCCCCACTCCAGGGTCCCCTGGACTTTTGTCCTCCTATCCCTTGTCCCCCAATTCCACCCTCTCCTGAGAGAATCCTATCCCCACTGCATACCCACCCCCAGGATTTCCATTCTCTGCCCTCCCCTTCCATCCCTTCCAGGGTTCAGAAATGAATTCCCACTTCTCTCCCCCAGGCAAAGGCTCTGGGACTCAGCTGGAAGAGGGGGTGGCACAGGGCAGACTAGGCCACCATCTGCCAGCCCCCTCCCCTTGGTGCTGTTCAGAATTCAAGCCACATCGGAGCTCCCACTGCCAGGGACAGATAAGGTGCAGCTGGAGGCTGGCACCAGCTGCGACTGTGCTCACCCCCCTGACACCCCACCCCTACCCAGGCTTTGGCAGACAGCTGCACCCCTGGGCCCCCTCCATGGAACCCCTATCCTGCCTTGGCCTGGCTGGCCTCAAAGCGGGGTGGGAGAGTGGATCCTCAGACCCTGTTGCCCTGGCAACCAAGCACCCCACCGAGAAGGGAAAGAGGAGGGAAGAGGGGGCCTGTGGGTGGGCCTTTGGTAGCTCTTTTGGTAGCTCAGGAGAGAGCTACTGAGGCCCACCCAACTGGGCTGCTGGGGGGACACCCTTCCCATTGCCCTCTGCCTCTTCAGTCCCAAAGGGTTTTCAAGCCAGTTTCTCCCAGATTCAGCCCAGGTTCCCCCCACTCTCCCAAGCTGACCCAGCACAGCTGGGGGATGGACCTGGCCAAACACCTCTTGGACCATGTTCATCCCCTGAGGTTCAGCTGGATTCAGAAGCACATCTGCGGGGAATGTGTGTTGCTGCTGACCCCCACCATGGGAGCTGAGGTGTCTAAGGGACCAGAGGATGCCCTTCCTATGCCCCCTGCACTGTCCTCCAGGAGCAAGATTCCTATTGTTGGATGATGGTCGCACTTGGAACCCACAAAAGAGTCCACGTGTGCCTGTGCACACTCTATTCTGCAAACACACTGAGCTGGACTCGGACCCCCAGTTAGGAACCTCTGCTCTCAAGGCAGCAGAAGATGCCAAGATGGTCTCCCCTAAGCTCTGACCTGAGAGAGAGATGTTTTCTGTCAGTGCCTCATCCGTCCAGGGGCTAGACACACGCCTCGTGTCCTAGCAGAGACCAGCAAGGATGGAGAGGCAGATGTTAACTATGGGACCAGGGAGAGGAGGGAGAAGGTGAAGCGTCAGGGAAGGGGTATCTGTGCCCCTTAGGACCAGGGAGCTGGAGGAGAGTGCCAGCGCTCTTCTTCTCCACCAGGGAGATGTCAGACATGGACTCACAATGAGACTCCCATCTGTGTAGGGACATCTCTTATGGGCAGAGTAGAAAGGGGCTGTTGAGGTCAACCTGAGAGGGCAGAAGGAAGGTCTGAGAGGTTTGGGTCCAGCTACATTCAGGGTCAGGCCTTTGACATGGGCTCAGAGACAGCAAAAACCTGGTCCCTGACAACCCAGAACCAAGAAGCGCCAGTGTTGGGCCTGTGGGATCCTAGCCATGTATTTCTCCCCCAGCAAGAGAAAGAACTCACACTGCTCCAGAACTTTGTGAACCAATCATATCTCCGTCTGACTGTGTAGGGTTGTCCCCTCAGACAACATGGACCAATCACATTTCAGGGTCTCCATTTCCATGAACCAAACATATCTTAGCATCACCATTTGGAATCTTTCTGGATGTGAGGGACAGATGGAGCCTCAACTGTATACTTTCTATGAACTCCACCTTGTTCCTTAGCACCTTCCCAGGTCGAGCCAAGCAATTCCCTTCCTCATCCAAACACTACAAACCATTCAATCTAATGGATTTTCTCTATCTTTCTTGATGGTTCCTTCTGCTTGCGTGTGGGGTATGCTGCAGAGGAGGAGGGCTCTGGCTTTCACCTCCACCGTCAACTACAGTTCTACTACCCTTGGGAATATAGTTGGTGAGCCTGGGAGCACTTTGGTCTTGGGCCCTGGGGAATCCAGCCTTCTCCTGTTTTGAGGAAGGAAAAGTGGGAAGGAAATGGCTCTTGCATCATGCTAAGCTCCCTATGAGCTTCGCTTAGCAAGGACCGTGGCTATGTAAACTTTGTCCAGCAGTATTGACCCATGAAACTGGTCTCAGATAAAGGCTTAAAGAGATTGGGAAGTCGTGTGTAACTTCAGCAGGAAAAAACAAGCATAACTGTGGTTCCAGCCTTTCTACACAGACAAATGCAGTTCATGCTCCCATAATGCTAGGGAGGCAGCAAGCAAGTGTGGGAGAAAAGGGGAGGATCTGAGAGTGGAGAACTGGGGGCAGGTATGGACAGAAAAAGAGTCCTAGGGGAGCCTGGGTTTTCGAGAGCAATTGCCAGAACTGGAAGTGGACATGATGACTCCAGGGTCAGCAGTATTAACACAAAGGGCACACTGCGTTGGGACTGAATGAGACATGAGTTCTAATCCTGCGTCTGTCACTAACCAGCTCTGCGAGCTCGGGCAACTCATTCTACCTCTGTGTCTCAGCTTGTTAAATAGAGATAATATGACTATTCATCCAGGGGATTGAAGGACAGTCTAGAAAGCATTTGGAAGAGTTCCAAGCATCACCCTCACATCTGGTATACTTTTGCATACATGGCTGCAGGTCCTCTGGCCCCTTTCCACAGTCCCTGCCTGTTTCTAACCCACCAAGAACCTGTATGACTTGCCCATGATCACCTGGCACATGAGATGCCAGTCAGTTCCCCTAACCCTCCCTGGGGTGCTGGCTTTGAGGCAGCCCCATCTGTGTGTGGAGGGCATGAGTATCTGTGGGGCATCTCCATTTTAAGACGCAGTCTCCAGTTCAGCCATGACTGTGTACCCCAAGTCATCTCTTCTTCCTCAGACCCTGACTCTGTGGGTTGGCAAGGGGGGAACCCAATCAGACAGTGTGTGTGTGTGTGTGTGTGTGTGTGTGTGTGTGTGTGTGTAAAATGGCTGGGGTAGGGGACGGGTGGCACAGAGAGAATTACCTGTCCAGTCGTTTAAGAGAAAACTTCCCTTACTTCCCATGTTTCATGGTGCTTCTCAGACTTTAATTCAGACTACTTGAGGATTTTGTAAACTGCAGTTTCTAATTCAGTAGGTTTGAGAAGTGGGGAGGCAAAGTCCTACATTTCTTTCAAGGTCCCAGATGATGGTCCTTGGACCTCATTTTGAGTAACAAGGCTGCAGCTTACCCATCACCACCCCCAGCTCTGACACCTGTGGCCCAGAAGGTAAGCTTGATGGGGTCAGGGGCCCTGCCAGGCTGTGTGTGTGTGTGTGTGTGTGTGTGTGTGTGTGTGTGCGTGTGCGCGCGCACACACTATAGCCTCTCTTTCCTGCCATCGTGGACACAAGGCTGAAGCCGAGGACCTCACAAAGAGCAAATGCGTCCCTGAGCTGAACAAAGTACCCCCCTGCCAGAAGCGAACCCTAGGGACACACAACTTCCTCCCCAGAGGTCCGCCCGCTCCTAGTCTCCTCCTCCTCTGGGGGCTGGCTGACTCACACCCCACACCAGCCAGGGGGCTCACTCACCACCTTGAAGTCCTCAGCGCTGCAGACCTCCCCCCGGAAGTGGCAGGAGAGCAGCATGTCTCGAATGTCATGCCCCGCGCGGTCGTAGAACTCGCGCATGTTGAAGGGCTTGGGCTTGAAGCTGCGGAAGTTGGCCTTGTCCTGCAGTATCTCCAACTGCTTTTCATCTGCCATCTGTGTGTCTGGTATCTCATACCTGGAGCAGGGTGGGGTGTGGTGGGGGTGTGAGCAGTGCATGGATCGGCAGGACCTTCAGTTCCTGCCTCCATTTGGCCTCCGGTGTCCCATGCCCAACCTTGCGGGGAGGGCAGCATCCAGCCCTGGACAGAGGCATGAAAGGAGAGCTGGGCGGTGTCTAGAGGATCTGCCCCGTGGGGTCTGAGAAGGCAGAGGATGGCAGTGGCTGCCCAGGGGCTGGGCATCTGAGCACGTGGGTAAGCATGGGTGGGCAGAGAGATCAGGGCAGGAACTATGGCTTTTATACCATAGTTTCTACCCTTTAAAGATGGTATGCCCGGATCCCCCAAGGGAGGAGAATATCGAGACATAGTGGCGGGAGGGTGGGCAGAGATCACTCCAGGGAGTGTGGCCATGTCTCACAGCTGGGGTCAGAGATTGGGTGCCCTTAATTGAGTGCTTGGCAGTACCCCGATCTCTTTGCTGTGAGTGGCAGGTTTGGGGGGCTGGAGGGCAGGGTGGTATGGGCTGTATGGTGGCTTAGAGAGGAAGCACCCTGACAGAGGGTCTGGCAGCTGGGATGGGTAGGAACCTCCCACCTGTTGTTGAGCAGAGCCAGCAGCTCCCCGGCGTGGTACAGGTCATTCTTGGAGACTTGGCTAAAGCGGAACTCATTGAGGTTGCACAGTGTGACAGCAGGGAAGGTGAGCTGGGAGGCAGCCACCTCGTCGAGCTTGGTGACGTGGTGGTAGTGGAAGTAGTACTGCACACGCTCGGTGCACACACACAGCAGCACAGCCAGTGAGCCCAGGAAGCAGAGGGCCCAGAGCGCCCGCTTCAGAGACAGCCGCTCGTAGGAGAAGATGTGGGCCAGGCCGTGCAACGTGGAGCTGCTGGCGAAGGCCTGGATGCTCACCGGCTGGACGCCACCCACCTCCTCCTCCTCAGCCTTCAGTTCCATCCTGGCCGAGGGGATCCTGGGGGAAGGGGATGGGGGAGTCTGTCATGGTCCTGGGATGAGAGTACACACAGCATCCCTCCAGATGTGCCCATCCCCATCTCCAGAGGTCACTGTCTCTGGTGTGCAAGCCCAGAGGTGGCTGGCTGGGGGACACACTCTCAGAAGAGGGTTCCTCCGAATGCAGGGGTTTGGGAGTCAGCCTAGGCCAAGAGAATGCTCTCGCAGGGAAGACTCCCAGGCCAGGGGAGACCCCAGATGCAGTCACCCGAGGGTGAGAGGGAAGTCCCAGTGCTCCCCCAGGCAGGCACAGGAGTTTCCTCCAGATGTGGGGTCCCTCTGGGACAGGAATGTCCACCCATCCTGGACAGGAAAACTCCCCCAAATGGGCTGAACCCGGGGTCAAGAGTTCCCGGTCAAGGGTGTCCCCAGGACTGGGCTTTCGCCCCCATGAGCTAGACCTGGGCCAGAAACCCCCCAGGCAGGTGGGGAGGGGCCCAGGGAGGTGGGGAGGGGCCCACCCGAGTCCTCACCTGCGGGTGTCTCCGGTTCTCTGAACGGTGCAGGCTGTATGTGTGCATGTTTGGGGTGGGGGTGGGGGGGGGCAGAGGGCAACCCGAGGTGGCTGCACAGAGATGGGGGCGCGGTTCCCTCTGACAGCGAGCTGTCCCCGCCCCGGACGCTCCCCCACCCCGTTCTAGCTTCTCGACGCAGCCAGATCCCCTGCTCGGCCCCCGCCCCCCTCCCCAGCCACTGAGCCGCCCCAGAAGCTGGGGAAAGCTAGAGGGGAGGAAAGTCCCGGCTTCGGGGCGCTGGGGAGTCCCGCAGCCAAAGGAGGGGGAATCGGAGACCCACCTGAGGGGGATTCGGGAACCCGGCAACCGGCGGCGGGTCCTGGGGCGCGGGGCCGGACGCGGGCTCAGCGGCTAGCCTCGGAGGGGCTCATGGCCCGGAGCGGGAGCCGGCGGCCGCCGCGGCACGCCGCGCAGAGCCCTGCAGGGAGCGGCCCGCCCGGCCCGGCTCGGCTCGGCTCCGTACGCCTGCCGCGCGCGCTCCCTCGCTCGCCTCGGCTTGGTCCGCCCGGGCTTGGCGTGGTGCGCGGTGTGCGGTGCTCTCAGCCCCGGGATCTGCAGGGATCCATCGTCCGGCCGGGAGGCGGCGGGAGGGGAGGCAGAGGGGGAGGGGAGAGGGTGCGCGTGCGCGCCTACGAGTGTCTGCGAGGCTGTCTCTGGGCCGGTGTGCGCGCGGGGCCGCCGGACCGGGGAACGGGATCGAGGGCTCCCCCCGCTGTCTCGCCCCCTCCTCCCGGCCGCTCTTGGCGGCGCTGCCTCCCTCCGTCCCGGAGCCGTCCCCCTGCCTGCGAGGCCCTATGGCTTGTGTGTGACTGTGTGTGGTGTCTGTGTGCGCGCGCGCGCGGGGGGGAAGGTGTCTGCCCCCAGCGTCCCCCTCCCTGCGCTGTCTCCTTCGGATCGATGCTCCTGCCTCTTGCTGCTGCTTCCTCTGGTGGCACGCGCGCGCGCGCGCACACACACACACATACACACACACACAGAGGCAAGCTCCGAGTCACACTTGACTGATTCAAGCACTTGCCCGTGTGGAGACACACACACATATACAGACCAGAGTCACACCACGTCACTCACAGCCCCACGCACCTCCCACAGACACCCACACACCCCAGAAGCCTGGCCCACAGGGCAGGAGCTCGAGAGCTTACAAGTATTCACCTGCGCTTATCCCTGCTCCCCACCTACATGTGACACTGTACACACATGTACATATATAAACAAACACGCAGCCTCGGCCACCCAAACCCCATCCTTGTAGCCTTGGCCTTGACTTGGGGAGGGCGGGTTGGCAGCTCCTCACTGCCAAACCTCTAAAGAAGGAGCAGAGAGAAGGAGGGAGAAACAGCCAGAGGTGAAGGAAAATTGGACTGAAGTCGAGAAACAGGGAAAGGGAAGGGAACGCGGGGCGGGAGGAGGGCGTAGGGTTGGGGGGAGGTGGACAGGATGAGGAAGGGATGGAAGGGGGAGCTGTACTCAGGGATGGAGCTGAATTCTGAGGCACCGAGACCAGGCCTGGGGGTAGGGGTGCTTCTCCTCTAGCTCGCACCTCTCTCCTCCTCCTCCCTCTCTAAGAGGTCTTGGGGGGCCCTCCCTATCCAATTAACAGAGAAGGAGCAATCAAAGGGAAGTTGTTAATTTGCTGATGCTCATTAGGGGCTCTTGGCACGAAGACCGTCGAGGTCTGATGGTGTCAGATGATGGGGGGGGCCGGCGGGACCAGAATTCTATCTCTAACCACTCCTTCACTCCACTTGCGGGCTGGTGCAGCTCAGGGAGAGGAAGGTGAGAGGTGTGTTCCCAGGGTTTTAAGTTAGAATGAGAACCTGTAATGAGAAGGGGCTGGCACAGTAGAAAGAATTTGGAAGAGAAGTTGTGAGGGCTTGGGGCCACGGGGCACATGGGAAGCCAGGGAAGGGAGCTGGAGATCCCTCGAGGGAGGGGTGGCTTAGGGCTGCAGAGGAGGGAGAGTAGGATCCATTAACTAGGTACCTGGGCAAGGCGCTACCAAAAAAGGAAGGGAGGATCTTAGGTTCTCCTCTTGAATCGGGGAGCTGTCCAGCAGCACCAGGCCTTTCCGGAGGGCTGCCATGTCCCTGGGTAGCCACTGGGTGGCAGCACCCTCCCAGGTACTTAGAATCAACCAAAAGGGGCATTTGGGAGTGGGATTTCAGCCTGGGAGGGCCCCAAGCAGGGGGACCTGAGGAAGCACTGGGCAGAGTCTGATTCCTGAATTCCAAGTGTCCTCGGGAGAAGGGGTGGACCATTTTGGAGCATCTGTAATTCCCCTAACTCCCCACCCTTGCAGGTTGAATGACACATGGAGCTTCTTCAAATGGCTGCAAATTGCTTCAGTCACCTGGGATGTTACTGAGGGAGCAGCGGGGGAGGAAGGAAGGCGATGAGATGAGGTGGAGGCAGGCAAGGACTGATTGAGGCCAAGGAGCAGCCTCAGGAGGAGTCTGGGGGAAGATAAGAGAGAATCAGGCAATCTCAGATTCCAGACCTGGTCCCACCATTCATTAGCATGGGCAGGTCCCTTGACCTCTCTGAGCTCAGTTTCCTCATCTGTAAGATGGGGATAATATTTATTTCACAGGAACTTCTGAGAATTACATGAGCTAATGCATAGAAACTGCTTAGTACATTAAATTGTACTTAGTAGATCCTCAATAAGTAATAATTATCATTATTAGCATTAGTGTTTGAATCTAGTGGTAAAGCCACCAGTGCAGCCGACTCAGGGCAGAATCTGACAGCGGTTCTCAGCCCAGGCTGCACATTTGAATCACCTGTGGAGCTTTTTCAACTGCTGCTGCTGTAGCCCTGCTTTAGACCAATTAAATCAGAATCTCCGGAGGTGGGGCCCAGATTTCCCAACTTTTCAAGACCTGTAATATATACCTTGATCTTCAGAATCCACGGGTCTCAATCGAGGCTTCAGTTGTGACTCCTGGTGTGTCAGGCCCCAGCTTTAGAAGTTCTTTCTTATGTACAACCTGAGTCCCTCTTGCTATTGTTTCCTCTTCATTTGAGGTGAGATGGATCCCTGCACACATCCCCCCCATCCCTGCCCTGTACATTTCGGCAAACCTCCACTGAGGCTTTTCCTGTGTCCAGCCCCAGGATTGGCCCCGGAGACATGGGCCAAAGTCTCTCAGTTTCAGAGGAGAGATAAACATGCTGACACCCACCTGAATCTAGTCTAGCAAAAACCGAGGGAAATTGAGGGATGGGACAGCATTGAGCGGCAGAGGGGCAAGTCATACTGACAGGGGTTTGCAGCACAGGGATGAGGAAAAGGGGAAGTTGGCTTTGGTAAGATGACACTTGAGGGATCCAAGGGCTGTGATTAGTGTCACACTGCTCCCTTCTGCTTCTCTGGGCCCACCTACCTCTTATTCAGGCCTTGACAGATCCTAGCTCCTTCAGCCTCCTCCCAGCTTCTTGTCCACACTTCCTTCCTCTCTGGTCACTGCAGTCCCTAGACCTCAGTACCCTTTCTCTCCTGGGGCTGAGAGAGAAATAGGCCTGGAGGTTTCCCGCCCTCCACTGCATGAGGCATCTGGCTAGGTCCCACCCAGGGCTTTGGCATCATGCTGACCTGGATTCAAATCCCACCTCTGTCACACCAGCACTGTGTGATCCTGGGCAAGTTCCTTAACCTGTCTGAGCCTCCCTTTCTCCACAGACCATAAAATCTGGTTAATGCCCACAGTGATGAAAAATGTCTGCCTGGTAAACAGTAGGTGTTTCATCAATAGTGGCAAGTATTATTTTAATCCCTGAGAGGCTGATGGGGCAAATTCCCTATGGACACTTCCCTGGCAGATGGCCCCATCTGCTCTAGGTGCAGAAGCACCCTCCAGCCTCTCAGAGACAAGGGGATAAGGGGGAGGGCAAAGGGGGGGGCAAGGCCCCCTGGGACTCCTAGTCAGCTCTTCTCTGCTCCCCGTGCTTGAAATCACACATACCCCCATCTGTCTGCAACCACTACATCTGTGAGCTCAGCAAATGCAGAGACAGTTAAGGAGTTAATTAGCAGACAGTGGGAAGGGGCTGTGGACCTGAGGCTGATGAGACCCATCAACACACCTCTCCCCCACCCCTCCGGACTCCACTTTGCCCCTTGACCCTCATCTTCTCACCCTGGTCCACGCGGTCATGTCACCTCCTCCCTCATTTCTCTGCTACCCTTGCCTTTACCCTACCCCCCACCCCCCGCCTATCCTATCCTGTCCTCTCTTCTTCCCCATTCCTCTCGCTAATCTCTCCCGTGCCCCACTTAGCTTTTCCTCCCTTCGCCCCCCCAAATCACTGCTTTCTTCATCTTTTGGGGGCTCACCCTTTTCTCCTCTCCATGTTCTCCTCTCATTCTGGCCCCTCTTCACTCTCCACACCTTCCCCCTCTCCCCACATCACCCCTCTCTCTCCAGCATAATATGGGTCTCAGAACGTAGTGCTTTGTTCACTGGGCACCATATCTGCTACAGGAATCAATGGGTTCAAGGTTGCCTGCTACGCTGGGTCCCACCACTGCTGTCCGGAAGGGGTCTCCTCTGATCCTCACCCACTCCCAGCACCTCTCACTCCCAGTTCTCTGGGTAGCCTAGTCTCTTTCCTGTACAAGTACACCTTTGGGGGCTCTCTCCCCATACTTCTACTGTTGCCTCTCTCTCAGGGTCTTGGCAGTTCATCTGCACATCCAGGACTACGATGGACACTTCTTTTTCCTCCCTGGGGGTCCGGCAGATGGCCACCTTTCTCCCATCACACGTCCCAAATTGTGTGTCATCATGTCATTTGGGGAGTCATGGCTTCAGAAGGAAGGGATGATCAAAGAGAAAACATAGATTAGGAGACAGAGAAAGGCAGAGAGCAAGAATGAGGGAGAGAAACTGGAGCCAAGGCAGAGATTAAAAGGGCAGATGTGGGGAGGGAGAATGAGAGAGATTAAGACAGAGAGTAAAGGTAACGAGACGGAGAAATAGAGAATTGGAAATAAGGAAGAGACTGCTAAGATCCCTCACTGCTTTAAAATTCTGGGCCTTTGAGAAGAGTGAACGAAGGAGAAACAAAAGACCCACAGAGGACCTGGGGTTTTCTTCTTCCAGGAAACTTCCCGGGTTAGTCCTTTACGCACCCCTGATCTCCAGTTCCCTCCTGCACCAGCTGCCTTCTCTCTGTTTTGTGGGCTCTGGTTACTCTGGGAGCAGATCTGTCCTCTGTCCTCCCCTGACACCATCTTCCCAAGGCAGGGTGCTCCCCCATAGCGGGCAACGGCTATTTTGACCTCCAGAAGAGGAGAAGGGGAAGGATTGTGGACCAGGCAATCGGCCATAGACTGTGCTCTGCCCACACTCAGTAGGTGCTTTGCATCCTGGGCACCTTGAGGGCAGGGACTGCATCTCGAGCTCTTGGATGTCGGGACCTGGCCCGAGCCTGGCCGTCGCAGCTGCTCAATAGTGTTTAGTGAGTTGAATGAATGAGGAGCACTCCTGGGGGTCATGGCTGGGTCTGGGGGTTCCCTAGGCTGGAGACACCTTCCTCTCTCTGCATCACTTGGTCCTGCAGGGCGCTTGTGTCTCTGAGCTGTCCCCAGCTTACAACAGTCTTCCTCTCTCCCCTCTTGCCCCCCACCCTCCTCCCACCTTAACCAGGCTTCTCTGGAAGGCGCAATCTCAGCGCCCCGGGCAGCCTGTGAGCCGGAGGAGGCAGTGCCGGTGAATAATTCATGGGGCTGGGAGGCCCTTATCTCCCAGGCCGGCCCCACCCGGGGCCCCAGCACTGGTCCGCTGTCCCGCAGCTCCTCGCTTTATCTCGACGCCCAGCTTGTAATGCAGCCCGCCATATCACAGGCACAGGGGGAGATTAATTTTCTGGTTTTGCATGGGCAGGGAGGGGAGGGGGCGTGTGAGGTGCTGGGGAGCAGAAGCTGGGATCTTTCCGATTTCAGACTCCAGCGGCTTAATCCTCTCCCAGGCCTGCGGGAAGCGGGGGGAAGAGGGTGCTGCAAGCCAGATTTCATCATCAGCGGCAGCCCCAACAGGGGGAGGAGGTAGGCGCTGGCGCTGAAAGGGGGGTTGTTTGGAAACAGGGGGAAAGCGGCCCTCAGCCTGGGCTCACAGACGCTGGGTTGGTCAGGAGCAAGGAAGGACTCAGGCCGCGTGCGGTGCACACATGGGCACATGTATGTGTACACACAGGAGCTCGGGCGCATGCGCGTACCGCTTCAGGAAGTGGCAACAGTCTTGGCTGTGCCACACCTCACACGGGGCCTGGCACAGAGGAGCCTAAAAAAAATGTTGACTGACTGAGGGGCTGAATGTCTGGGGAAATGTTGATGAACTAAGCAGACACAGCTCCACATGCTCCTGGAATCTGGCTCTGCCATCTTTCCATCTGCCCCATGGGCCCTGGCCCACAAAGACTGCTGGCTGCCTCCGTTTCCTGTCCCCCAAGGTCCCTGCCGCGTCTGCTTAGCTGACACAACTACCCAGAACTAGAGGAATCCACCTCTAGTTAGTTGAGCACCTATTACACACCAGGACCTGGGCAGGGCAGCCGTGTGTTCCCCAAGATCACCTAGAAGTGGATCTTGCCTTCCAGGAGCTTCTGGCCCAACTGGGATGACCAGACACATAGGTAATTGACTCTGATGCATGACACTGAATGTGATGTTTGCCAGGAAACAATAAATAAAGTGCTCCAAGCAGGGAGAGAGTTGATGATGACCAGGAAAGTGTCTTGAGAGATGTAGCATTTGAGATGGGTTTTGAAGGATGGGTAGGAGTCTGAATTGGCTGTAATGGCATGGGAGGGAGGCATGGCATTTCAGGAATAGGAACAGTATGGAAGAAATGATGACAGGGACCAGGGTGAAGCAAAGAGATGATAACTTTGTCTGTCTGTTAGGTGAGGGGGAATAGCAAAGCAGGGAGAGGCAAGGACATAGAGGTTCCTGACATCATGTAGAGGAGCTTACATTTGTCTGGGGTGACTGGGGAGCAACTAAAGTGTTTTCAGCAGGAGGTGGTAAGATCAAAGTGGTATTGGGGAAAGATAAAGACAGCCAACATTACTGAGTTTGTGTACTGGGTGTTGTTCTAAGTCTATGGAAGGAATTCTCTCATTAAATCCTCACAACCACTCTCTTAGTAGGTAATAATACCATCCCATTTTATAGATGAGGAAATGGGGTCACAGAGGTGTTTGCTATAGAATGGGAATTGATTGAAGACAGCAGAAATCACAGATGGGAAGTTTAAGATGATAAATTCTTTAATATCTTAGGCACTTCGGGGCGTAGAGAGAAATACTCATTATTTTTTCTACTTTGATGTCCAATTTGTTAATCTTTATTCAATTATTAACATTCCCCTAAATATTCTCCTACTACTTATACAACCAATATACCAAAAACTTATAAATTTGGCAAATTATCTTTCCCCAAATATTTAAACCTTGATTGCAAACGAAATCAAACTCTTCATAAATCAGGTTTTCCTAAAAGCTTTAAACATCTTTAAAAGCAGACAAAAAGAAGAGTATTACAACAATTGCCCCCAAAAGCCATTACAAAAACAATATCATGCATTTAAATTTCTTTGTTCAATATTTCTGAGATTATTTTCTTTATTCTTATTCTTTTTCCTTCCCGGGGTAGGATTTTCCTGACTTAAACTAGAGAGTCAAGGTTTACCTGCTCCAGCAGGCTGAGGCCACAGATTGGGTTGATTAGAGATGATTTGGGACCGGGTACAAAGGTCCTGGCGAGGTGGGGCTTCCAGGGAGATTCTCCTAGACTTCATTATGCAGCCCTTTGCTTGTTTCATCAGGAACTTTCCTCTTTACACTTGGGCCAATCATAGATTTTGAATTTTCGTGTGTGACCCTAATCTCTTCCCCAAAATGACTCTGGTTCTGACTGCCTTATCTTTACAGTACAGCCCCCTGTGTTCTGAGTGGGGCCTGGTCTGGTTCAGTTAAGTCTAAAGCCCTTGGTCAGTTGTTTAACTGTGACTACATCCTTTCCTTCTCATCGGCTGCTAAGACCTACACTATTGTCAGCTAGGTGCTGAAGCGAGGGTCTAAGAAGAGGCATTAAGGGCTTGAATTAGGGCAGTGGCAAAGAGAATAAAAAAGAAAGGACAGTTTTCAGACACTCTGTGAAGGCAAAACTGACTTCTATTAAATGGGAGAGAATGGCTTACCTCGGAGAATCAAATGAAAATACATGTGAAAGCCCTTTTGAACAGTATAAGCACCATTAAATCCTAGTTGTTTTTGCTTTTGTTATTGTGGTACCTTTATGAGATGGCTAAGGACGAAGTCTTAGGGAATTCACACAAGTTTAAGGGGTGAACGGAGGACCGGAGGCAGGACAGGAGGCTGAAAGACAAAGGGAACTGAGAAAGATTGGTCAAAGGGAAGAACCGGGAAAGAGAGAGGTCACATAGACCAAGGGGGTGGGAGGTGTCTTACGGAGGTCCAGGAGAGAAGAAGCAAAGGACTGAATAAGGGTGGGGAGAGTACAGGTGTGTCTGGAGCGGGAGAGGAAACAAAAGAGGTGAGTTATAGAAAGGGTTGGCAGATGGCTACTCCCTGGTTGCACTGAAGAGGGACCAGAGGGGAAGCTGTCGATGCAGAGGGTGTGCACTTGGGGGTGGGGAGTCTGGGAAGAGGCAGAAAAGGAAGGTTGGGGTTGCCTTGGGTTCCTACAATGCACAGGATGAAGGTTCTCCACTGTGACCAGGTTTGATGAGCCTCTGCAAACTGAAACTACTTTTCAGCCATGTGGCCCTAGGCTTTCCAGCATAGCTGTCACCATGCATTCACCCTCCGCCCTTCTCATGGGAAGCATCAAAGTTTAGAACCGACAGGGTCTTTAAAGGTCACCTAATCCACCCCTCACCTTCAACTACCACCAGGAAACAGATGAGGACACTGAGACCAGAAAGCCCAAGTGGCATAAATGATTAGTGAGTGACAAAGCTGGGATTAGAGTCCCGGTCTCCTGACTCCCAAGCTAATCTATTTTATCCCTGTCACTCAACCTGGTGATCCTACTGGAGGAGGACTTGGTCCCATGACACCCAGTATCACATGGCTGCCTAAAGAGACTTTTCCAGAGAAGTAAGCTTTATTTTGCCTTGCCAGGCCTGAAAACCCTGGCATTGGCATTGGATTAGGGGGCTTGGTGGTGGTCGTTGAAGGTGCGAAGCATCAGAAAAGGTGAGCTCTGGGAATTCCCTGGTGGTCCAATGGTTAGGACTCTGTGCTCTCACTGCCAGGGCCCCAGGTTTGATCCCTGGTCGGGGAACTAAGATCCCTCAAGCCTCACCACGTGGCGAGGTCAAGGAAAAAAAAAAAAAAAGGTGAGCTCCTTCTGTGCTTATTAAAGAACAGGAGTGATGTTGGGGGGATTTTAAGAAACAGCAGGTAGTCAGAAGTAGGGAGATATTAGAGGCAGGAGATAGAGGCAGGGGGATGGGCTGCCCTGGGCTCAGGGAAGCTGTGGCCTAAAGCCTATGTGAAGGATTGAGAGAGAGAAGATAAAGTGGTGGTGGTGGTGGGTTGTGACCTATGGGGATGTGAAGCTGGAGACCAAGGACGTGAGGACTCAGTACAGGATGGGGTGGATGCTTTATCCAACTTGAAAGAACCACAGCCCAGTCCCCACACTGGCAGCACCTCTCTGTCTCCCTTGGGCCTCTGACCACTCTCTTTTCCCTCCTCCCTTCGATTGCTAGTGGTTATTGCTCTCCATTTGACAATTACTTAGCTCATTAATTGCCTAAAGAAGGACATCAGCCTAGGGTGGGGTGATTGGCAAAGAAAGTAATGGCGAAGGAGGACTCTAGGGGAATGGACATGGACCTGGACCTGGAATGGACTGCAGTGTGGTGGAGAAGAGGGGTCTTGTATATCTGGCTCTAGTCAGCTGGACCCCTCTGCTCAGATCTAGTTTGGAGGAACTACTTTCCAACTCTGATATGGACTGGACACCAATACTTTCACTCTCAGATACCTTGCCATCCTGATCCAATCGCGTTCTCCATCATCAGTACCACCACTCTCCAACTCTCCTCCTCCACTATCATCATCACCTCTGTAGCCATCATGGTAGGCAGCCTCTAAGGTGACTCCCAGTGACCCCTGCCTCCTAGTGTTCATGCCCTTGTGTAATCCTAACCCCTCAAGTGTGGGCTGTATTCAATGACTCACTTCTAGGGAATAGGACTCAGCAGGGGTGACGGAAGGTTATTTCAAGATGAGGCTACAAAAAGATGTGGCTTCCCTCTTGCACTGAGGAAAGCCAGCTGCCCTGTGGAGAGGCCCACATGGCAAGGAACTGAGGGAGGCCTCAGGCCAACACCCGGCAAGATCCAAGAGCCCAAGAGGAACTGAATCCTGCCAAAAATCATGAGTGAACTTGGAAGCAGATTCTCCGCCGGTGGAGATTATAGATGAGATTGCAACCCATGCTAACAACTTGGTTGCAGTCTTGTGAGAGACTTGGAGCCAGAGGTACCCGGCTAAGCCATGCCCGGATTCCTGATCCACAGAAACTATGAGATAATAAATGTGTTGTTTGAACTGTTAAGTTTTGCGAGTAATTTGCTATGCAGCGATAGATAATTAGTACAGCCACTGTCACCATCACTACCACCATCTTCAAATCATCAATATCACCACCGTCACTTACCAACACCACCATGCTCTCAAACTCACCACCATGACTGCCGTCACAGTCATCACCACTGTCACAATTATCCCCACGTCTACTTTATTACTATTTTTTAAAATTAATTAATTAATTTTGGGCTGCATTGGGTCTTCGTTTCTGCACGCGGACCTTCTCTAGTTGCGGCGAACGGGGGCTGCTCTTCATTGTGGTGTGGGCTTCTCATTGCGGTGGCTTCTCTTGTTGTGGAGCACAGGCTCTAGGTGCGTGGGCTTCAGTAGTTGTGGCTCGAGGGCTCTGGAGTGCAGACTCAGTAGTTGTGGTGCACGGGCTTAGTTGCCCTGCAGCATGCGGGATCTTCGTGGATCAGGGCTTGAACTTGTGTCCCCTGCATTGGCAGACGCATTCTTAACCACTGCGCCACCAGGGAAGTCCCCCCACCTCTACTTTAAACTCAAATGTGAATTCTGTCATGAGCACCATCACCACAATCATCACCTTCAGCTACAAAAGTCTTTTTAACACCCAATATGTACCAGAGTCTAGGCAAGCCCCAAGATTAGAAAGAGGCAGGACACATAGTCTGTGCCCTCGGAGAATCCGTTGGGGACTCCCTTGGGGAATCAGGACACATTCATAAAAAGTGACTAGTAAGTTGAGGAAGTCTATGCTTATTGCCACTTTTGGTGGTAGGCAAGGCTTCAAGGAGGAGGAGGCCCCTAATCTAGGCTTCAAAGGATTGGTGAGATCTGGATGGGTAGAGGGGGAGGGGGAGAGAGGAATCAGCGTGTTGTGTCAGGTGGAAAATGAAGTGAGGAGATCTGGCCAGAGGGGAGGACCACGCAGAGGAGGTGGGGTGGGAAAGGAGGTTGGAACCAGAAAAGAAGCACATGGAGGTCTGAGGCATTTGAGCTCTACACTTTCCAAGGCAGTCTCTGTGCTAAGTTGGTTAAGTGCCATTCTCTTAAAGATCTGCCCGGTTTCCCAGCTCGGCCATGGGAGCCAGGACTAAGGCTGAAGCCTCGAGCCTTCTGCTCCAGCGGGAGGCAGTGTGGAGTGATGGGACCCAGCAGACCCGAGTCAGAGCTCCTTCCAGCAGATAACAATGGGCAAGTTATTCAACCTCCGTGTCAATTACACCTGCCTCTCAGGCTACTGTGTAGACCACATATCAAATGAAAAACACTGCATGTGTTTCCAGGCAGCCTAGAAATAAATGTTAAGTCCATCCCCTAGCCTCCCTGCCTCGCACATTGTCCATCACCTGGAGGTTGGGCCGCAGTTGTCTCACTCCCATCTAGGCAGACGTGCCACGCTGCCCAACTCCAGGGGGCGCCATTCACATGTGGACACAAGGCTAGGAGGAGCTAGGAAAGAGATACTATTGACCAGCTGCTTCTAAAATCTTCCCCTCCAGAATGTCTTTCAGGACGGGTCCAGGACAGTTGACCCCTCAGCTCAGACCTGTTTGACCAAGAAATCGCCTGATGTGCCTTCCCAGAGAAGTTACACCCTCCACTCACTGGGGAGGGCAGGGCCCAGAGCCAGGATCCTAGGGCCGGAAGGAACCATCTGGAGCATCTGGTCGAAGCTCAGTCCCATTCTTCAGCCAGGGAACATACCACGAATTCCACGTAAACAAGACATGGCAACCCTCACAATTGTTTACAGCTTTCATATCACTGCTGCCCTAGGAAATAGTTAGGTCTTGTTATTTGCTTCATCCCCACTTTATAGATGAATGGGAGCTCAGAGATGTTAAGTGATGTTGCCCGAGACCACTGAAGCCATGGATGGCTGAGTGACCTCAGGGTGTCAAATGCCATGTTGTCCCCCAGCCCACTCTGTTCCCAGACTCAGAGATGCTCAGTGACTTGCAGGAAGTCTCTCGGCCTGGATGCAGTAGGGGGGTTAGAGCCCAGGCCTCCTTTCCAGCCCCTAGAGCAGTGTTCTTTCTGCTCCATCACCCTGCGCCAGTAGAAGAACTGCTGCGGGGAAACAAGTTTGGCAGTGGAAAGGGAGAACTGATGGGAGGGGAGAGGAGGGAACTGGAACCCAGCAGGTGACTGTGGAGGATCGGGTCGATACAGAGACAGGAGGGCTGGGGCACCAGGGTCCCCATTTGGCTGGGGCTGGGACCAGCCCTCCCCATTCCATCAGGCCTGGGGCTGCAGGCTGCCAGGGCTCCTCTATCGAGACCCCGGAGAGCCTGAAATCAAATATTCCTCCTCCCCTGTTCAGGCAGCCTTATTGCCATTGACAGTAAATGTATTGCTCTAATCTTTTCTCATTTTGCCAGGATGGGCTCCATTCTGACCTCCCTCCCAGCCTTGAAGGCTTCATGAGGCAGGAGGGAGGCACCGAGGTGGGAAGTGTAGGGGCTGGGTTGTAATGGGGCAGCTGCAGTGATCGCAGATTTGATATGCCTTATCTCCTCCGGAAGGCTGAAAGAGACTAGAAAATTTGGAGACCTCTGCGGGGGGACCCATCACTGAGGGTTCCCCTGGGAAAGCAGATGGGAAAGGCTTGGTGGGCAATGAAGAAACAGGGCCTAGAGCCCCAGGGAAACAGACTTCTGCAGAGCAGACAGGCCTGTGTGTGTGTGTGTGTGTGTGTGTGTGTGTGTGTGAGTAAGCTTGGGAGATGGTCCTGTTGAGATGGGGCAAGGCAGGGCGTGCCCACCCTCTCCAGAGTGGCCAGTCCACCCTGTCCATCCTGCTGTCCACTCTGCTGCCCAAGAAGCCTCTCCCCCTGGTCTTCCCTGCTTAGATGGGCACTCAAGCTTGTCAACCTCAAAAAGGCATCCTGGGAGGGCCAGAGGTGTGGGAGGGCAGGAGGAGTAGTGCTTGAGAGACACTCAGCTTGGGGGTCAGGGCTGGTGTCCAGAGCCCAGGCAGAGTGGGAAAGGGGTCAGGTAGGCTGAGTGACTGTGGGAAGGAATCTGGTGCTCAGAGCCCACTGGCGGCCCCGAGAAGGGAACAGCAGGTAAGTGGAGCTCGGCCAGGGAGGAGAAGTGGGGCAGTAAGGCAGTGCTCTGGCTCTGGGTCCTTCATTTGTTCTGCTATAATCAAGCCTGAGCGCGCGTGTGTGTGTGTGTGTGTGTGTGTGTGTGTGTGTGTGTGTCTGTCCCAGGGCAGGGCAGAGTTTGTCAAGGTGAGCACCTGTCTGTCAGTGTTCACCTTCAGGTTGAGCTGGAAACTTTTCTGGATCCTGACAGTTTATGAGTGTGACAGGACCTCAGCCTCTGGGGTATATTGTGTGGGAACCTACTTCTCTCTTCAAGGTTCTCTGGCCCTTGCCAGGGAGAAATTCCTGGTTGGAGAGCCTGAGCTGGGTCAGAACTCTGCCCAGGGTTCAGCAGATTTGGGGGGGGGTGGGCGGGAGGGTGACAGCGGAGGAGGGTGCCGGCCTCTCCTGTCCTCCCCTCTGGCTGTGAGCTGCTGCTTCCTATTGCCAGGCGAGGCAGGCCCACATCTCAGCAAAGGTCTTCTCATAATGATTCCTTTCTTAGAATCTCTGCCTGAAGCTACCATCTGTGGGATTATGACTGAACGCCTCTGCTGACCTTTCTGCTCCTCCCTGATTGCCCCCAACTCCACCTTCAGAAAGCATTCCCTGCCTCCACAGATCTCCACCTGTTCCCCACACTCCTGAGGTTCGTGCCAAGACCGCTCACTCGGGATGGCCATCCATGCCGTGTTTGGTACCTTTTCTTTCCTCAGTCCCTTCCCTTGCCTGAAGATAGCTGAGGTGAAATGTGAGAATTTTTCTATGTGCCAGGCCAGGAACTGGAGCTCAAGGTGCAACTAGATGGAACTTAGGTGTCTGCACTGTGCTGAGTCGCCTCTGGGTCCCTTACCTCCCCCAGCTCTGGAGGTACAACTCCCTTACAGAGCCTTATGTGTAACAGGTCTCAGTTGTGGTCTCTAGACCCAAGGCCACACCCTCTCCCAGTATGGAACCACTCTCTCACGCGCGGCCCTCAGTTTCCATATAGTACCGGGATGCAGCGCCCCCTGGTGGCGGAAAGCCCCTTCTCTTTTTGTAGCTTTGTAGCGTGGCAGCTCCAAGGGCCTCCAAACGAGTACCAAACTTTTTCATTCCAAAACATTTCCAAGGCCCTGACATGTTAGTAGTTGCATTTTTCTTTTTTGGCCGTTCCACGCAGCTTGCAAGATCTTAGTTCCCTGACCAGGGATTGAACCCAGGCCCCCGGCAGTGAAAGTGCTGAGTCCTAACCACTGGTCTGATAGGGAATTCCAGTTGTTGTATTTTTGATATCTGTTGATTGAGAAAACACATAATGACTGAGCTCTGGATCTCATCATTAAAGCTCATTTGTATTTTATTCATCCCCCAGCAATCACACAGTTACACAGTCAGTTAATTACACACAGATGGGTTACTCACAGTCTTTATGGAGCCAGGAGCTAAGTCTCCTGTGATCACTTCAAGGCCTCTAAATTTGGGAACCATGGATTTAAACCACTCCTCCTGTCACAGATGAGAAGACAGGCCTGGAGAGGGGAAGAGATCTGTTTAAATTCACACAACTCATGAGGGGATTGCACCAGAATTTGAATTCAGGGTAGATATTTGCCACAGAGACTGCCAGTATCGGTTCTATAGGGGCCGAAATAGGGAGGAGGCTGCAGGCAGAGGGCTGGGTGGTGGGCGGGAGAGCAGGACCATCCCCGAGAGGTGCAGAGAGAACTCCGCCCCCACTTCCTTTCGTTCAGCTCTGGTAAAACACACCTAGAGGAGATGTAAATGGGGCCCGCGGGAAGGAGATGGCAAAGGAACAAACAGAGAGTTAAGTGTAGAGGAGCAGCCCGCTCTGCTTCCAGCTCTTCCCCTATTTACCCAAAACGCACAGACTCCAGACAAGTCATTTAACTTCTCTGAGACTCAGCTTTCTCATCTGTAATATGGGAGGGAACTAGCAGTTGAACATTCCCCTCCCTGTGGGAATGCCTTTCTTGCTTCACAGGACTGTTGAGAATCTAATAAAATGTGTGTGAAAATTCTGGATAAATAGCAACAACTGAGGAAGGGAACTTTGCATCCATAATCTCCTTTTTAATCCTCAAATCGATCCTGTGAAGTAGGTTCTGTTATTCTCATTTAACACGGGAGACAGCAGAAGTTGAGCGGAGAGGGAGAGAGCCCAGATTTGATTCCAGGCCTGACTCCGATCACTGGTTCTTGACTTAACTTTTAGGGTTAAGAGTTAGTAGTAAGTGCTACTTGTTACAATTTACATAAATCTCTGGTCTTTTTTCAGAACCAGCTACTTTCCTCTTCGCAGCCTGTCTCCCTACAGTTCCAGCCACCTTGAACGCGAGTAGCTGAGCGTCCTCTGAGTAAAGTTCAGGCAGGCAGTAGCCCTTGCTGGGTCAGGGTTAGCTGAGGTGGACACAATGAGGAGGGGAATACAGGAGTGTCAGCGGGGGGAGAGTGCAGGGGGGCAATACAAGGCTGGTGGAACTCAAACCTGTTTGCACATCAGAATCACTTGGGAAGTTTTTAGAAAATTCCTGAGTCTCACTCTTCATGATTTTAGGCCTTGGATCCATATTTTGGATACTCATGACGAGCTGGGCATAGGAAAGGGGTGGTGAAGCTACTTTATTTCCTTGGAGGTAGCCATTCAACAGCTATTCTAGAGCAGTGCTTCTCAAAGTGTGGTACCCACATCACTAACAACAGCATCACCTGGAAATGTGTTAAAAATGCAAATTCTCAGGCCCCACCAAAGACCTAATGACCAGTGGTGCTCAGCAATCTGTTTTAACAAGAACCCTTGAGGGGATTCTGATGCATGCTTGAGAACCACTGGTCTACAGCAGGGACCTACTGAACGTCGGGTACGTTGTTAGAAGTGGGACGAGGTTAGGGTGGATGAGCTGTGGTCTCGACTTTCAAGGAGCCTGGAATCTAGTAGAGATGAGTTCAGGACCTCGATAACTACACCTCCTCCCCCAAGCAAGGCTCTGCTGAGCCTGGGCACCTGGGAGAGGCACAGGTGTGTTTCTGAAGGGGACTTGGTTCTACTAGAGTCTGATTTAATTGAACGTTTTATTCATTGTGAGAGGGTGATTCCTAGGCATGGGGCAGGGAAACCACGGATTCAGGAAGATTTTTTGTTTGTTTCTGTTTTTTCAATGAGACGGAGGAAAGAATCAGAAGAAAGAGAGGAAAGAAACAGAGAAGACAGGGAGACACAAAGTAATAATAACTAATACTTATGGGGCACTTACTATGTGCCAGGCACTGTGCTAAGAGTTTTGCAAACACTGTCTCATTTAATCCTCCCAACAGCCCTTTAGACTATAATTATCATCCCCATTTAATAGATAGGGAAATGGAGGCACAGATAAATCAAGTTGCCCATCACACAGGTCATAAGTGATAGAGATAGACCTTGAACCAGGGCCAGTATAACTCCAGAGCCCATGCATTTTACCACTATGCTTTGCTCCTTCTCTTAGAGAATAGGAAGTACTCACCTGCCATTTGCTCAAAAACCTTCAATGGCTCACTAGTGCCTAGAGAATTCATCTTAATTTATTCATCTTGGTATTCAAGGTCTCTCATACTGTGATTTCAAAATTCCCTCCAGTCTTTACCATCCCCCTTCAAGATCCTTGCACTTCGGCCATGCTGGATTTACTTCTCCATTTTCTTTTTTCTTTTGTTTTAATGAAATCGCTGGGTCTCATGTCAGTTTTCCTGTTTTATTTATTTTAAATTTTTATTTATTTATTTTTGGCTGTCTTGGGTCTTCACTACTGCCCACGGGTCCTCTCCAGCTGCAGCGAGGGGGGCCACTCTTTGCTGCTGCCAGCCTCTTTTCTGGAACACGGGCTCCAGGCGCGCGGGCTTCGGTAGCTGTGGCACGCAGACTCAGTAGTGTGGCTCACTGGGCTCCAGAGCGCAGGGCCATGACCAGTAGTCGTGGCCCACCGGCTTAGTTGCCCCGGGGCACGTGGGACCCTCCTGGACCAGGGCTCGAACCTGTGTCCCCTGCATTGGCAGGCGGACTCCCAAACCACGGCGCCACCAGGGCTGTCCCCTCCATTTTTCTCTTAACCCTTCTGACTACTTCACTTCCCACTCCCCTCCCCGTTGGGATCCTATCTATTCCTCAAAGCTCGGTTTGACGCCTCTTCCTCTCTGATTCCCAGCCAGAAATGGGCTTGCTTCCCCCGAATCCGCAGAACACAGTCCCCACCTCCGCACTCTGCGCCGCTTGTACCCCACCCCACGCCGGTGCTGAGCGCACTGCCTGGAACGCGGAAGTGCTCCAGACGTCCTGGTGTAACTGACGGAGGGAACAGTAATTCTCGACTGGAGGTAGGGTGTAAGACCTCTAGAGATGGAGAGCAAATGGGAAGGAACTGGGAGATAAAAACCGAGAGGGGGAGAGAGGATGAAGACAAACACTGGGCGGCGACTAGACGGCCCGCCGCCACGGGCCCAGTCTCGCCCCGCCCCACCAGGCCCCCCACTGCCCAGCGACCGACGGTGCCCGTTCCCCGGTAGCGATTTCTGGGCAGGCGGCCCGCCGGGCGAGAGGTGGGGCGCGGGTGGCGGCGGGGCGGCGCGCTCGGCCGGTCATCCGCGTCCTCACATTAGCGTAAATCCCATTAGCTGCTCCCGCGCGCCGGAATGGGGTGAGGGTTCTGCCTCGTGCGGCGGCGAGGGCGGGCGCAGCGGTGCTAACGCATCCTCCGACGGCGCGTTCCGGCTGACAGAGGCCCGTTTACAATCGTTATCTCGCTGGCATCCCTGAACCATCCGGTGCGTGGGGCTCTCCCAATGCGAGGGATTAAAAAACCAGCCAACATCTCGTGTCTAATAGGTGGCCGAGCTGGAATCGAATCCATGCTTTCTGGCATCAGTTCTCATGCTTTTTCCGTTACAGGTGCAGCCCCAGGATGCCTCTCTACCCAGACTATAGTTTGGGAAGAAAGAGGTTTAAGACCCCCCCGCCCCCGCCCCCCCCCACCACCTTTCCTGTGCTTCTAACCTGGCTGGTGCAGCAGGGAAGGGGATTGAGTGGAATGGGAGGGGTGTGGTGGTGCTTTGGATGGAGGGAGGAATTGGGGGGGGCAGTGTCACCAACCCTCATCCATCATTTGGGACAGAATTTGGGTGATGGAGTGGAATGCTTCCACCGTCCTATTGAACTCACCTCCGCTCACCCAAAGGACTATTTATTGGAGCTGCAAAAGCAAGAGATTATAGCAGTAAATGAGAGGAGTACCATCTCTGTTCTCTGGAAGTTTACAGTCTAGTAGGGAAAATCAGAAATATTTACGGAGCACTTACTCTGTGCCAGGAACTGTGCGAACTTTTTTTTTTTAAACCTGTTTTTGGCTGCATTTGGGTCTTTGTTGCTGCCCGCCGGCTTTCTCTAGTTGCTGGGAGTGTGGGCTACTCTTCCTTGTGGTGCTTGGACTTCTCGTTGTGGTCAGGCTTCTCTTGTGGCGGAGCACAGGCTCTAGGCGCATGGGCTTCAAAAGTTGTGGTGCGTAGGCTTAGTAGTTGTGGCTCCCGGGCTCTAGAGCGCAGGCTCAGTGGTTGTGGTGCACGGGCTTAGTTGCTCCGCGGCATGTGGGATCTTCCTGGACCAGAGCTCGAACCTGTATCCCCTGCATTGGCAGGCGGATTCTTAACCACTGCACCACCAGGGAAGTCCTGTGTGCCAACTGCTTTACATGGATATCTCACTTATTCCTCTCAACAACTCTATGAAATAGGTATTATTATGATTTACATTTGTAGACGAGTGAGCAAAGGCACAGATGACTTCTGAAAGGCCATATAGCTGGTGACTAGAAGAACCAGGAAGATGAAACAGATGAGCTGACATGTGTGACGGGAGGAAGAGGATGATGGGGAAACTTGTAGCAAAAGCATGGCTCTAGGCCTCAGAGACCTCCCTGAGCAAGGCAGAAAACTTCTCAGCTGCCCAAAAGGCTGAGTAGAATTTAGCCAGGTAAAGAGGCTGTAAGGGTGGGGAAGAGGAACTGCAAACACCAGAGGGTCAGGAAATGCAGCTCTAGGGGCAAGCCAGGGCCAGGTTAGGAGAGCCTTATTAAGGATTTTGGTCTTTACTGAGGAGGAAGTTGAAGTCATTAATGGTGTTAAACAAAAGAGAGGCATGATTAGAATTGCATTTTTAAAAGATCATTCGGGGGACTTCTCTGGTGACACAGTGGGTAAGACTCCTCACTCCCAATGCAGGGGGCTCGGGTTCAATCCCTGGTCAGGAAACTAGATCCCACATGCATGCCACAACTAAGACCCATGCAACCAAACAAATAAATAAAATAAATATTAAAAAATTAAAATAAAAAAAGATCATTCAGGGTGTAAAGAATGCAATTGAGGGGTAAACAGATTCACTGATGGCTTGGACCACTGAATTGGATTAGGGTGGTGAGGATAGGAAGAAGTAAAGTGGGTACATACAAGAGATACTTAAGAGCTGCGCTAAGTAATTGGATAAGGGGTGAAAGGGAGAGGGAGAAAGCTGAGTCATTTTATACCCCCTTCTCTCCCTCAACCCCTAGATCCAATCATTTAATAAATTCATTTGATTTCATGAATGTCTTTCCCACCCGTCCCCTCCTTTCCATCCCCGCTGCCACTGGCCTAATTCAGCTCAGGTCCTCTCCCTAACAATGAAGCAAGAGTCTTTCTACCTTCAGATTTTCCCCTCTCCAGACAATCCTCCATGCCATTTGCGGGTATGACCTATGTAAAATGCAAACATAGTCGGAGTCAACCCAGGCCCCATTGTCTTGTCATTTTGTCAATTACAGGATAAAGTCCCATCCTTTCCTAGTCTGGTCGTTCTTTACTAGCTTCTTCCCCTCCTCAGGCCCAAGCTGCACAAGAGGTGTCACACCCACTGAACCCCCAAAGTTACCTGCATGTTAAGGTAAATATTCCTTCACAGCACTAAACCTTCACAAATCCTTTGCTTGTGTATTTATTATATATACATGTGACTCATTTCTGAGAGGTCACATTGGCAGGAATTGCCTCTCCTTTCTATCAGGTAAATTCCTATTCATACTTCAAGTCCAAGCTCAGATAACAAGTCTCTGTAGGCTTTTCTAACACTCCCCGCCCCCCTGATAGGATTAATTGCTTCCTCATCTGTGCTTCTAAAGCACTTTACACATATTCTGTTCTTGTATATGTTTAACTGTATTATAGGTGTAGGAGGCACAGGCTAATGCAATCAACTAAATGAGATCTCCTGACGTTGAAGGGTTGTGGGAAGGAATAAATGGGATAATATGTGTACAGTTAATATTTCTTCATCTCTTTCCTAATAGTAAAAAATCTTTATTACAGTTTACAAAGTGTAAACTTTGATAGTGTTCCACATACTCTCCTGTTTGATCTAGGAATAAGCCTGTGAGGTAGGATTGATACTGTTATTTCTGTTTTATAGCTGGAGGAATTGAAGTACAGAAGGGTTAAAAAGTGATGATGCGGCTGGTTCAGCAGTATGCGGAGGCACAAAAGTGCTCCACAGTATTTGTTTAAATGGAGTCAAGTTTTCTGGTTATAAAACCTGTGATCTTCCCTTTAAACCACACTGCTTCTTGCATGCATTAGCCAGTATTTTTTTCAAGTTGCAGGTAGCTAATCATTAATAAATTCAATGAGGTAGGGACAACCAACATGGCAGGGGTGGTGGTAAGAGAATAGGAAAAAAATAGTTCAGAATACATTCATGGAGTAAGGATAAGCAGAGTTCTGTACTACGTGGTTGTAATGTAAAATCTGTTTCTCACTGTGGATTTGGATTAAAAGAAAGTATGAAAGCCCCGTGTTAGCACTATGCCAAGTTCTAAATGAACGTTTATTAAATGAAATCATGGCACTTTCATTTTATATTTATTTTTGTTTTCCCGATGTGTAGCTACTGGAAAGCAGATATCATGTCATCTTTATTTTTCCAGTTCCTAGGAGAGTCCTTGTTACAAATTTGGTGCAATTAATAAATGTGTGTCAAATGAAAACCTGGAATGCAGGAATGAATGAAGGCAGTGTACAGCTCAGCATATATGGTTGTAAATGACTGCTGTTCTATCTCCTTCCGGAATTCTTCCTATTCAATCGAGAGATGAGACACTGTTCAGTTAACAGTTTCCAAAAGTCCTGTTTCTCAGTCTGGAGAAAACAGTAAGGCCAAGAATAATTTGCACTCAAGAAGTATCACTTGCCCTTAGTCAACATGGTATCGTGAATGGCTTCAGGAAAGGGCTCCGGAGGGGGTGAGGGGAAGGGGGAAACAACAACAACAACAACAAAAAAAACGGTTGACCTTAGTCAAGATGGCTGCCTTTGGCTTCGCTCTATCAGAACGCGCATGCCCAGCCTTGTCCCCGCCCCCTCCCCGTGGCCCCGACGCGTGCGTCGCAACGTAGGGGGACAGCGCGGGAGGAATAAATTTCTCTGTGATTGGTTGGTGCCGGATTTCAAACAGGAGCTGGCGGCGAGGAGCATCTCTGCCGTTGGGTGAGGCGCGGAGGGAAGTGGAAGGCCGCCCAGGTGGGACCCGGGGGACCCGGCCAAGTGGGTGCTGGGAGTTGCGAGAAAAGGTGGGGCTGGCGCTGGGTTTGTGGTGGGAGGCAGGCGTCCGCGGTTGTGAAGCCGTGGCCCGCTCGCGGGTTGTGGTGGAGGCCGGCACCTACAGCCCCTCCTTTGAAGGCTCTCCATGGGCCGGGGGCGCGGGCGGCCTGAGGGGGCGATGGCTGGGAAATGGGTGGCTTCTTTCTTGGCGCCGTGTTTTGTGGAAAGCCGGGGGCCTCTCTTTGAGATGGTGGCTTGAACAAGGCAGGAGCCACCCCAAAGAAGTGGCTCTCACCTAAAGACAGAGTTAGGGAGTGGGTGGGCTAACACCACCGTTCTCCACAGAGGAGCAAGACTTTTTCGAAGGAAAAAGCAAGCCCTGGTGTTTGAGAGGCCGGCGCGGCTCCGAGTGGTGCCCCTCTCCCTAGTGGGCTGTGTGTGTCTAGGTAGGCAGTGACATCTTGCCCTTCCCGTCCTGAATCCCAGCCTTGGTAACAACGAGGCCATTTCACATACATCCCTCTTCAGGATTTCATTCCTCGGCAGAGGGAGTGCATAGGAACGTGGGGTGGGTGGGAAGATAAGCTTTTTTTTCTTTTTCTTTCTTTTGAAGAAACGTCATCATACTCTTCAGTGTGGAAGGTGAGCTTTTCGAGTTATTGAAAGTGTTCAGAGAAGACGCTTTTCCTATAGCTTAATCATTCAACAGGCACTTATTAAGTGCAAAATGTAAGTACAAGACAATCTTACTTGGCTTTAAAGGAGCTTGCAGTTTATTTGGGTTAATAGAACTTAGAAAGGTAACAGATTGTGTTACCTTTAGTAGGCCTTTACACTGTGGAGAGTACTGTACATCAGTACAGCCTTTTTAGAAAATATTTTGGCACTGTTTATCAAGAGTCATAAGAGGTTTTTATCCTCTGACTTGGTAATCCCAGCCTTGGAAATCCATTTTAAGGCACACGGCCACCTGAAGAAAAACACTGTCCTCGGTGATGTTCAATTTATTTATTCGGTGAATATTTAGTAATCATTGGCCAAGTGTCAGGCACTGTTCTAGGCACCAGGGGCTCAGCGATGAACAAACAAAAATCTCTGCCTTCTTGGAACTTAAACTATTGGGGAGACAGACAATAAACAAAATAAGTAAGTTAATATATAAGTATGTTAGATGGAGATGAGTGCTTTTGAGCAAAATAAAGCAGAGAAGTGTTGGGGGGAAAGATGCAATTTAAAATAGTGTGGTTAAGAATGAGACAATGACTTTTTTAAAAATTGAAGTGTAGTTGATTTACAATGTTGTATTAGTTTCTGGTGTACAGCAAAGTGATTCAGTTTTATATATATATTGTTTTTCATATTCTTCTCCATTATAGTTTACTGAATCTAGTTCCCTGTGCTATACAGTAGAACCTTGTTGTTTTATCTATTTTATATATAGTAGTTTGATTCTGCTAATCCCAAACTCATAATTTATCCCACCCCCTTTCCCCTTTGGTAACCATAAGTTTGTTTTCTGTGTCTAAGTCTGTTTCTGTTTCGTAAATAAGTTCATTTGTGCCATAATTTAGATTCCACATATAGATATCATATGGTATTTGTCTTTTCTCTTTCTGACTTACTTCACTTATTATAATCTTTAGGTCCATCCATGTTGCTGCAGATGGCATTGTTTCATTCTTTTTTTATAGCTGAGTAGTATTCTATTTGTGTATATATACACCACATCTTTTTTTTTTTTTTTTGCGGTACGCAGGCCTCTCACTGTTGTGGCCTCTCCCCTTGCGGAGCACAGGCTCCGGACGCGCAGGCTCAGTGGCCATGGCTTACGGGCCCAGCCGCTCCGCGATACGTGGGATCTTCCCGGACTGGGGCACGAACCCGTGTCCCCTGAATCGGCAGGCAGACTCTCAACCACTGTGTCACCAGGGAAGCCCCACATCTTCTTTATCCATTCATCTGTCAATGGAAATTTAGGTTGTTTCCATGTCTTGGCTATTGTAAATAGTGCTGCTGTGAACATTGGGGTGCATGTATCTTTTCAAATCATAGTTTTCTCCACATATATGCCCAGGAGTGGGATTGCAAGATCATTTGGTAGCTCTATTTTTAGTTTTTTAAGGAACCTCCGTACTGTTTTCCATAGTGGCTGCACCAATTTACATTCCCACCAACAGTGTAGGAGGGTTCCCTTTTCTCCACAGCCTCTCTAGCATTTATTTGCAGACTTTTTTTTTTTTTTGGTGGTACGTGGGCCCCCACTGTTGAGGCCTCTCCCGTTGCAGAGCACAGGCCCCGGATGCGCTGGCTCAGCGGCCATGGCTTACGGGCCCAGCCGCTCCGCGGCATGTGGGATCTTCCCGAACCGGGGCACGAACCCGTGTCCCCTGCATCGGCAGGCGGACTCTCAACCACTGCGCCAGGAAGGCCCCTCATTGTAGTTTTGATTTGCATTTCTCTAATAATTAGCGATGTTGAGCATCTTTCCATGTGCCTATCGGCCATCTGTAAGAGGCAATGACATTTGAATAAATACCTGAAGGAAGTGAGGGAGTGACCATGTGAGAGGTTCTAAGTAGATGTAACAGAAAAACGAAATTACCTAAATGTCCAGGGAAGAGAACAGTTAAATAAATGTTCATGAACTTTTTGTAACTTAATGGAAACATGATTTAAAAAAAGTAAAACAAAATTATATATAAATCTATGATTGCAATTCGATGAAATATGGGTGCATAATGGGCAAAGATTAGATAGGGAGGTGCATATAGTTGTTTAGGGTGGTGAGGTTTTAGTTTCACCATTAAATAACTTTTTTTTTCTTTTTCTTTTTTTAAAATTTTTGGCCACACCTTGCAGCATGCGGGGATCATAGTTCCCCTGCCAGGGATCGAACTTCACCCTTTGCAGCAGAAGCCCGGAGTCTTAACCACTGGACCACCAGGGATGTCCTTTTTTTTTTGAACATAGAAAATTAACAGTATGAGGCAGTGTTTTATATCTACCAAATGAGTGTTATAGATAATAAAGAGGTTATTTTGGACTAAAATGGTTAGGAAGTGCTTTAGTGAGTTGGTAAGACTTATACTAGACCCTGAGGAATGGAACAGTTTGGAATGGAAGGAATTCACAGAAGAAAAAATGAGAGGAGAACTTAGTATAACGAACTGGTAATCATTTTCTGAAAAATAGTAATTCAACTTGTCCCATTTCGTTTTTTTGTTTTGTTTCGTTTTGTTTTTTGGGCCATGCTGCAGGGATTTGTGGGATCTTAGTTCCCCCACCAGGGATCGAACCAGGCCCTTGGCAGTGAAAGTGCAGAGCCCTAACCACTGGACTGCTGGGGAATTCCCTCCCATTCCGTACTTTAATCTTCATTCATGTTGGACTGAGGATGTTCTATTTACTCTTTCTGCAATTGACTTGCTCATGAGAACATTCGGTTTCAAGATATTCCTTCTCCCTGCCAGTTGAATAGAGGCTTTGATATGGTGAAGCAGAAACTGGACATTTGGGAAAAAGAATTATTCCGAAATGCTTTCATTTGAAAGAATCTTGTAGTATTGAGACAGTCTTAGGGAATGTTTTTTCTTGGCAGCAGAGAACAGAGAACCTGTATTGTTGATTTCTTGGGACTCTCCAGATTTAGTAATGTTTGTGAGAATGTTTTTCATTAAAACTCTTCCCTGAAAAACGCACTGCTTTGTGTGACAGAATTTAACACCCTCAATGCATCTAAAACCTGATGTATAGGTCTCTTAATAATGTTTGTAAGGGGAGGAAGAAGAGGCTAGAGACTTTTCCCAGGATACTCTGCAGTAAGATCTGTAATAGTCTGTTATTCTGAAGGATGATCTCTGTTCTCTTGGCTGGTGATTGAAATTAAATTGGGGACTCAAAGCAATCACATCAAGCTGAGACTCTTTCCTGGTGATGCCAAATTGCTCCCTTAGGGATACTCACAGATTGGGAATCTGTAACACAGTGACTTCTCCACCTCTGGGGCTTCTCATCAATAACAGCTGAGATTCTCTAGCACCTTTTTGTTTAAAGCACTCAACAAACTGATTTCCTTGCTACACACAAGGATCATTTCAGCTTTCCCGAAAGGCAGCCGCCTCTGTAGTGAAAAAGTGACATCTGTTTTACAGCTGCAAAGCAATGTACTGCAATATGACTTTGTTTTTGTTTCCTTTCACATTAATGTATCTCCTAGCTATGAGCTAAATAATAAAGGGGGGGGGAAATAAAGAAGTATTCATGAGGGTAAAAAATGTGACCCAGCAGGAAAATTAAGGCCATTTTCAATTGACATTGAATAGGAAGAGTAAATTTTAGCTTTTCAAGCTACAATTTGGCTGAGATATCAGTTAGTACTGATACAGAAAGATATTTTTGGCATCTATATAAATAATTCTTGAGAGTCACTTCTGTAGCACGTTAATAAAAATGCATGGTCCCTTAGCATATAAAGAGAAGAGGATTATATTTTCTAGTGCTGTTTTTGGATTGCCCAAAGTAAATCTATGTTAGAGGAAAAATTAACTCTTCTCAGATGCTATGAGCCTCATGTAGAAGAGCTTGTTTAAGAGCCTAGACAAGGTCAAGTTTTGCTATCTCCTGCCTTCTTTTTGATCTGGGTTCCAGCTATGATTTGGTAATCACTGTTCTAGGATGTAAATAACAACAATCAGACCAAAACAAAAGCAAAAAATGTATACCCACTATAATACCCTATATTCTTTTTTTTAATTAATTAATTTTGGCTGCGTTGGGTCCTCGTTGCTGTGCACAGGCTTTCTCTAGTTGTGGTGAGTGGGGGCTACTCTTCATTGTGGTGCTCAGGCTTCTCATTGAGGTGGCTTCTCCTGTTGCAGGGCACAGGCTCTAGGCGCGCGGGCTCCAGTAGTTGTGGCACGTGGGCTCAGTCGTTGTGGCTTGAGGGTTCTAGAGCGCAGGCTTCAGTACTTGTGACGCATGGCTTAGTTGCTCCGCGGCATGTGGGATCTTCCTGGACCAGGGCTTGAACCCGTGTCCCCTGCATTGGCAGGTGGATTCTTAACCACTGCGCCACCAGGGAAGTCCAATACCCTATATTCTTATAATGAGGTTCAATTTATACGGTATAAAACTTTTACCTACATTAATTTGTAATATTCTGTGAGGTAAATAGGACAAGTATTATCGTTCCCATTTATAGATGTTTCTCAGAATTTAAGTGACCTACGCAAGGTTATACAACGGGTAAATAGAGGAACTAAAATTATATCCTAGGGCTTCTGCCCCCTCACCTTTCTTTTAACTGTTCTGTTTTCATCTATATTAAACGTGATGTTCAGGTACAATGGAAATTCTTTTGACAGAATCATGGGGGGGACGTGTGTGTGTCTGTGTGTGTGTGTGTCTGTGTGTGTGTGTGTTCGTTCATGTGTTTGTTCTCTGACTTTGATTTATCAAGTATTTTTTAAAAGTACTGAGTCTTTGTGCAATACAGCGGTGCCAAATGTAAGGTTTCTCCTCTCAAATCTACAGTTTAGCTGGGACATAGGATAGAAACATGGTAAAGTTAAATTAGAGTATAAGGTGTCTGAGTGCCAATTGAGCAAAGTAGTTGGGGAAAGACTGGGGCCAGGGAGTCCAGTTGAAGTGAATGTTAATGACCTGCAAGTGATGATGGGCTGGGTATGACACACATGAGAGAAGAATCCACAGAGTTTGGTGATTATACTTGTAGGAAGGGGAGTAACTTAAGGTGACTCTGAGGTTTGGAACTGAGTGACTGGGAGAATGATAAAAATAAGGAAATCAAAGTTGGGTGTCGGTAGGAGAGGGAGTATGGTAGGTCATTGGGTAAAGTAGTTGATGACGTGTGGGGGAAGGATAGAATGATGTCTCAAAATCGAGCTCAACATCCAGGGCATCCGAAACAAATTGAGAGTTACGAGATTGACTTAGGAGAGAGCTGAGGGCTGGAGAGAGAAATGGATGAGTTGTCTGTAGAGACTAAGGTGGGATAGTTTGATATGTTTAGTCAAACAGCTCTCTCTTAGGTACTAGGCATCATGATAGGAGAACAATGTAGATCGACGTAGTTCTATGAGATAATAGTTACTATGGTGAGATGTCCACAGGTAGGTAATCTGTGTCTATAGTCTTTTCAGGAATCAGGTTGTGTTTTCAAGAAAGTACCTCCCCACAGCACTCACTCTAGGGAGTGGTATGCACAAAGAAAATAGGAAAGAAGAATAGAGGAACTTGAGAAAATGAGGGATTTCTCTTAAAGGAGACAAGGAATCAGGTTGTTGTATTGTCATTTAAGACATAAAAACCCTCTGAATTTTGTGTGTGTGTGTGTGTGTGTGTTTAAGGGTAGTGCCATTTATATATATATATATATATATATATATATATATTTTTTTTTTTTTTTGGCTGTGTTGGGTCTCTGTTGCTGCACGCGGGCCCTCCAGCTGCTGTGAGCGGGGGCCACTTCTGCTGCGGTGCGCGGGCTTCTCATTGTGGTGGCTTCTCCTGTTGCAGAGCATGGGCTCCAGGCATATGTGGGCCTCAGCAGCTGTGGCTTGCGGGCTCCAGAGCGCAGGCTCAGCAGTCGTGGCGCACAGGCTTAGCTGCTCTGCGGCACATGGGATCTTCCTGGACCAGGGCTCGAACCTGTGCCCTCTGCATTGGCAGACGGGTTCTCAACCACTGCGCCATCCAGGGAAGTCCCTTCTTTCTTTTTTTTTTAAATAACCAGTTTTCAGTACCCTAGTTGCACTGTCACATTTTCCTTTTCTGCATTCCTGGACAGATAAAAGTTTCCCTATGTACTGAGCTCACTGTCTTATAGTCTCAGAATATACAGATGAGTGCAGAGATGATAGAAACCAATAATACCCCATATTAAAACTGATCACTGGGGGGACTTGCCTGGTGGCTCAGTGGTTAAGAATCTGCCTGCTACTGCAGGGGGCACGGGTTTGAGCCCTGGTCTGGGAAGATCCCACGTGCCACAGGGCAACTAAGCCCGTGAGCCACAACTACTGAGCCTGCACTCTAGAGCATGAGAGCCACAACTACTGAGCCCATGCGCCACAACTACTGAAGCCCACATGCCTAGAGCCCATGCTCCACAACAAGAGAAGCCACCACAATAAGAAGCCCGTGCACCACATGAAGAGTAGCCCCCACTGGCCACAACTAGAGAAAGCCCGCGCGCAGCAATGAAGACCCAACACAGCCAAAAAAATAAAAATAAAAAAATTGATCACTGGGAATTCCCTGGTGGTCCAGTGGTTAGGACACCGCGCTTCCACTGCAGGGGGCTCGGGTTCAATCCCTGGTTGGGGAACTAAGATGCTGCATGCTGCAAGGTGCGGCCCCCCAAAAATATGCTGGATGCAATAAATGTTTAAAAAAAACAAAAACAAAACTGATCACTGTCTTTCATTTTTATTGGGAGCTAAAGGAAATCATCATTTGAATAGGCTACTGAATGCCCTGCCCCTGTTTTCTGTCCTGTAGCATTTAGAAATATTTGCCTTTTTTGTCATATTGTTAAAACCCATGGGCATCTCCATGACTTCCACATCTCTTCCTACCAGTTTTAATGCTATTCTTTTAGTTTTGTTCTTAGTTTAGAGAAGAGCTTTGTAATAAATTTGTTGGTCTGGTTGCTTAGCAGCTTGCCGTGATTATGTAGCTTGGAACAGATACATTGCCATTTGAAAATCTTGGTTTCCAGCCCTGATTCATGTATATATTGCATCCAAGCTTGGAATTGAAAGCTTTTTTGCTATTAGAGCAACCATCATACAAGTACAGATGAATAAGTCTGTAGCATTTAATAGAAAATATCTTTATGTTTATATATTCCTTTTTCCTTTGTGTTTTTTCTGCCCTTTCTTGCTCTCATAGCTTATGGTACAATCTTACAAACATTGTAAAATCACTAAACCTTCGTAAAAGAGTTCTTAAAATTTTATTTAGATGCATGAAAAAAGGGCCTGGACTAGAATGTTGAAGGGGTGATTAGGAGAAACATAAGAAGAATCCTTTAATGGTGTTTCTGAGAACATTCAATTTTCAAATGAAACTTGATTTTTTAATTTCATTTCCTTGATAATTTTCATAAAATCCCGCTGATTTCTTTTTTTTTTGAAGATCTTAGTTCCTTAAAGTGTTCCCAGTTAAAGTCTATTTGGAATAGAACTGCCTGTAAGGACACCATTTTTAATGTAATATCAGCAAGTCTTTGCGGGGGGAAATATGAAGCCTGAAATTCACTATTACAGAACACAGTAGCAAATGATTTTTCCTTTGCCCTTCTAACTGTGAAGGTGGTGTATTGTCTCCTTGATGCCAGAATATGGTACAACATAATCCTTTGCCTATACTTAGTATAAATTTATTAGACATAGTCCCTGCACGCAGTCCAGCAGAGAGCCCTGCATTACAGAAATAATTCTTGAGCTGCTGAGCTGGCAATTTCCCCACTTAATCACTTGTGTGACGTCATCTGCGCTGTTGGTAGGAAATGTGCTGACCATGTACTGCGTTTTAAAAGACAGTTGCAACAGGGGTACTAGCTAAAGATGAAATTAAAAATAAACCTTTTAAGTTACATGGAAGGTCTCCAAAGTGCAGCAGGATTAAAGTGGAAAAAATGTTATATTGATAGGCTTGACTAAGTAGTTGGTCACCTAGTAATCAACTGACATACTTGTCCCTAATTGCTTCTCAGCTCCAGAGTGATTGCAGAGTGGAGGAAAAGAAATAGGCAGGAAGGGGTGTTATATTCAGGGGACTGAAATGCGTTTGTAATTTTCAAATGAGTCTTAAACATTCCAACTTCGTTTTTGTAATAAGGATTACAAAAAACATCAGTTGTTAGCTCGAGATTCTCATAGTGGTAGCTACACATGGAAGAGTCCAGATGTTAGTCACTGA
This sequence comes from Delphinus delphis, assembly GCF_949987515.2. Taxonomy (NCBI): domain Eukaryota; kingdom Metazoa; phylum Chordata; class Mammalia; order Artiodactyla; family Delphinidae; genus Delphinus; species Delphinus delphis. The sequence continues at coordinate 39,800,317 of NC_082693.1, read as the reverse complement.
TCACTGTACTGGATTGCTCCTGAATCTTTTGTCTGGGGGAGATGGCAGAACCCCTAATGTATATTTGATTTCTTGGCAGAAAGATGGATACTTTGATGCTGAATATGCGGAATCTGTTTGAGCAGCTTGTACGCCGGATGGAGATTCTCAGTGAAGGAAATGAAGTCCGTAAGTCATTCTGAGCTGGCCTGTGTGAAGAGAAAAAACAGATTTCAGATTTCGGTTTTCTGCAAAGCCAAAGTGTATTCCAATCCTAAAATTGTTTTTCACTTGAGTTATCTAAAAAGAAAATGATGGTCACTTATCTATGGTCAAAGCTTAATGGACACTCATTCTAAATGGTCACTTATTTTTCTGTAGTTGTTTTTAAATGGGTTTTACCCAGACTTTTTTCATTATCAGGGTTCTCTTTTCACTACATAGTTGGCATTAGTCGTCAGTTTTATTTTCTTATCACAAACTGGGCAAAATCTACTGAATTTCTAAGGATGTTGCCTTTTTTCTTCAGAGTAGTAGTTGTCTACATTTTTTATCCTGGGTTTTCCCTGTGTTCTATAAAACATTTTCAATTGAAGAGGAGAAAAATGACAGTTTCTTTTTGAAGGAGGGACAGTTCATCTGCTTTCACCTACCTATTTGATGCTTAGTAATAAAGGGTTAAGGTTGGGTGGAGAGCTGGGAAGAAAAAGGTGGTGACACAGTAGTCTTCTGGGAAGTAGATTAGTGAGAAAGAAAGGTGGGGCTGATAGCACTGACCTAAGTGATGTAAGGGAATTTTTCTTTACCAGCTTTTCTTTGTGTTACCATGCTCTCCTATTTCAGGTTTTCACCCGCTAATTTAGCGGGTGTTGCTGTTAAGTCAGTCTCATTGGTACAAAAGTAATGCAAGAACTGTGTCTTAAACTTAAAAAGAAAACAATCTCCATAGTACTTAGTAATGGTGTCTTGCTTGTGCCATTCAATATTTTCTTTAATTTGATTCATGTTTTTGATAGCTCTCATCTACTTACAGGTCTTTCAAAACAATATTCTATTTTTCTCTCTCTAATAGCTGTTGCATGACCCTATCGTCTGGTACCAACTCAATAACCATGATGGCATACTAATTAGGCTTCTCTTTGAGGTCACATCATCTCAGAAGATGGATTGCTTTGCAGTCTAGTGGGGAGGAGTATTGAATAAGAGATCTTAAAATTCAGGTTCACTCAGCAAATAATGGCTTTATGGAAAAAAGTAGGGTTTGAGTTGAGCCTTATATTAGGTATAGGGTAGGATCCCAACAGACAGACATGAAAGAAGGCATTTAGGGTCAGGGGAGCCACCTGAGTGGAGACAAGAGGGTGTGGAGTGTGAGGGGAATAAGAGTAAGGGGAAGTGGTTTAATCAGAACCGTGCTTTTAGAAGGTTACCCTGGCAGAGGTGGAGGCTGCATCAGAAGTGGAGGCTGGGAGGTTGATTAGGACATGGTTGCCATAGCTCAGGAAAGAGGCAATGGGGAGCCCCAACTGGAGTGGTGATTGTGAAGGTGGAAATAAGGAGAAATGGGTGGAAGAGATTGTGATTAAGATCTCTAGGAGGAGGCAGCTGATAGTATTTGGGGGCAGAGGGAGGAACCTGAGGTTTGGAGTCTCAGTAACTCTTGCTGGCTTTTAACTTATTTTTGTGTCTGTTTCTCCATCTGTAAAAAAGGAATTTTGCCATGAGGATTTCGAGATAAATGAGATACTAGTTGTGAAAATACCTTTTGAAATAATTATGCCCCCCAAAATACAAGATATTATTTTTACAAGAACCTTTATTTTATAAGCAAATTTCTATCTTCCCTTGATTTCTGTTATAAAATAGAGGTACGTTGGTTTTGTTGGTTTTTTTTTTTTTTTTTGCTGCGTTGGGTCTTCGTTGCTGCGCTCAGCCTTTCTCTAGTTGTGGCGAGCGGGGGCTACTCTTTGTTGAGGTGTGCAGGCTTCTCATTGCCGTGGCTTCTCTTTGTTGTGGAGCACGGGCTGTAGGCATGCGGGCTTCAGTAGTTGTAGCACACGGGCTCAGTAGTTGGGGCTCGCGGGCTCTAGAGCGCAGGCTCAGTAGTTGTGGAGCATGGGCTTCGTTGCTCCCCGGCATGTGGGAACTTCCCAGACCAGGGCTTGAACCCGTGTCCCCTGCATTGGCAGGCGGATTCTTAACCACTGCCCCACTAGGGAAGCCCAGCGGTACGTTTTGTCCCCTCTGCAAATCCCTAACTTGGAATGTTGGCTTTTTTTTTTTTTTGGTCTCTGCCAGGTCTTATTTGCAGCATGTGGGCTCTTAGTTGCAGCATGTGAGATCTAGTTCCCTGACCAGGGATCGAACCCGGGCCCTCTGCATTGGGAGTGTGGAATCTTAACCACTGGACCACCAGGGAAGTCCCGGAATGTTGGCTTTTGAGGAACTAAAGTGGCTTAGTGTTTTCTAGACTCTAGAATTTCCTTTTCTGCAACCACCCCAGTCTGTCCTCTTCTTAGATCCTAGGAATTCCTCCCATCCCTCCGTGTCCCCTGACTCCTTACTCTTGCTTTTCATCATAATAACTTCATTCCTCTCTCTCCTTTTTGTATAGTTATAGTTTTTTTTTTTTTTCAAGCTAAGTCCAAGATTACCGAAAGATCAGAGTGAAAGTTAATATTCAAATAAAATGACTTTAATAACCTAGATACTTTATCTTTGTTTTCCCCAGTCTACATGATTTTTATCTTCTATTTTTATCATGGGACGCCTGAACTTTTTTGACGTTGGTGTGTAAATTAGGAATAAATATAACTTAATATTTATCAGGTGCCTATTGTGTGCCAACACCATACTAGGTTGGTGCTATGCTATATGCAGTAGGTGATACTAAAGTGTATGTGACATGGTGCCTGTCTTCAAGAAGATTAAGGTATTTAAGTTTCAGAGACAGGATTCTGTCTCATGAAACAGAAGATAATACAAGTATAAAAATGTATGCTTTGGGGAAGTATAGAAAAATGGAGCAAACAAATTAGGAAAGGATTCATAGAGCAGTTGGGACTAGAAAAATGGGTACATAAAGAAGAGTGGGGAATTCCCTGGCGGTCCAGTGGTTAAGACTCAGTGCTTTCACTGCTGTGGTTCCGGGTTCAACCCCTGGTCAGGGAACTAAGATCCCATAAGCTGCGTGGCACAGCCAAAAAAAAAAAAGAAGAAGAAGAGTAGGTAGGGCATTCCATTTGGAGAGCATAGCTTGATCCTAAGTGAGAAGACAGAAATGAATACAGGTCTTTCCTGGGGCAGGGACAAATTGGTTTAGCTAGAAAGAGGGTATTGGGTAGTGATGGGAAGTTTGATCAGACTGGTGAGGTGGGCCTGGATGCCTGGAGTTTAAATTTGATCTGAACAACAATTTTGCTCAGTCACTCATTTAACATTTAAGTGCCTACTATGTGCTGGGTAGAGTGTAAGACCCTGGGGATAAAAAAGCAGAAGAGACACAGGGTCCTTGCCCTTAAGAAGCTTAGAAGGTAGTGAGAAAGACAAGAGCCTCTACAAAGGCCTTAGCAGGAGTGAGCTGAAAAAAACAGGATTTCTGGAGCTGCTTTAATCTCTTTGCTGAACTATGAACCAAGTCCTGATTTTTTTTTTTAATGGATCTAGGATTATTCTTAATTTGTTTTAAGGAAATTTCCCTTCTCCTTTCTCCTTTTTGATAGATGCATTTTGTAATTTAATATACACATAACTTTTTTAAAGAGACAATTTGAATTTAATAAACCTTTTGAATGTATACTTCATGACAGGGGCTAGTACCAAATTAAATTGTGATTCACACACTGACCAAAAAAATGCCATTTGTGTTTATTGATCGCCAGCATCAAAGTTTTTCCTGGTCTATGGTCCGAAGTGCCTTTTTGACCCATGCTAGCACAATTAGTTCATAACAGAATTGTACATAAAAGTAATATCTTAATTATGTATGCAAATGCTCTGGTTTTGGTCTAACAAACTAAACTAGTAATTTAACCATTTGTACTATTAAAATAGGAACTCCTTCCTTGAAATGAACTGATAGTTTATTTGGTTTCAGTTCTGTTATCCAATGCAGTTAGACCTGTAACATATGCCAATTAACGAATGGGAATTAAAACCCCAATTTAATAAGACTTTTCAAGGAGTATCCTAAGGACCAAGCAAGCCAGCAAAATTAGGTCAAATGAAAATCTTTTCATTCTCAGAATTGTTTTTCAATTCAGTAAGTATTTGAGTGTGTAGGCAACACTATATTTAGAAACATTTAATTGACCACAGTGTGGAGCTAGAAAGTTTTCAGACTGTGTAGTTGAAAAGTGTGTTTCCTGTTCTTTATTCTTTAAAATGGAAGTATCACATACATCGAAAAGTACACAAATAATAAGTGCATTGCTTGGTGAATCGCGAGAGTAAACATGGCTAAGAACCAGCTCTTGTTTTTAATTTTTTCTTATGAATCTGTAATTTTGAAATAGTTAAATTTGCAAAAGGATATGTTTGTTTTCTTTTTGTTTAAGTTAAGGAGAAAAAAACCCTTAGTAATGTGTTCCAAACTGTTAACTAAACCAGTATATCATTTAAAACTATTTGAATTTTGTAATAATATATTTTATTTTTTGAGATCCTTGATATTTGCGTTGTCTAAGATAACTAAGTCATAATATCCTGTTTTGCTAAAATCGATTGTTTACTAAAAACCTGTTTCCATATGTATCAGACTTGGTTTCTCTAGATTGAATTGTTATCCTAATTTGTAAGTTTGAAATTTAGTCAAATTATTAAAATTGCTTTAAAAAAGCACTATATTATTTCTATGCTCTCAGGTTAAATTCAAATGGGAAAAGTACCCTTACTACCTGAGAATCTGCTAGCTTTGTGTGAATTTGGCCTAGTTTCAGCCGTAAACTGGGTTAGTTTAACCTGCAGCAGATGTACACCTTGGAAAGTTCCTCCATGATGCTGGTGGAGTGAAGCTTAGAGGTAGATTGAGGTTAACTAGAATAGTAAGGCATTATAGAATAGTCTTTGCCAGTAGCAGGTGATAAGAACGGATGCCACCAGGGTTATCATGCTTTGAGGTGCTGCCTTCCTTAGAAGGGATACTTTCTTTGCAGACATTTGAAAAGAGTCCACGTTCCTCTATCAGTGACTCACCCAAAGCTAGTATGATCTTCTCTTCCTGTCTTTCCAACTGGAATGTTTACATACCCTTCAGGACTGTGTTAAACAGCAAAGGCAAATTGGCTCTTTACTTTCAAATCAGTATTTGTATAATTATATAGCTGAATGCAATTGTAGGCCTAGACATCTGTAATATTAATCTATATCTACTGGAGCATACTACAGTTACATTTGAATTTGCTGTTTAACGCCTCTCTGGCACAGCAATGCGTGACTCTAAAGGAGACTGTTTTTGTTTTATAGATGTAACTGTCCTGGTGGGTGACAGCTACCCCAAAGGTATCCCCTTTGATTGCCTTCTGTTCAGGAGCTTTTACTGTTAGTGTTACATCTGGAGCCAGGTGACTAATGACTTACTTATTCCATAGCAGATGCCACTGGCTAAGCCAAAAGTAACTGGCCTATTGAAATAGGAATTGCTCCCCACAAAGCTCTCATCCAGAGTGATGGACATATATCCAGGATCTGCTCCTGGTTATTTTCAGATGGATTTGCCCATAGTTCATCTGGTCCCTTAATTATGCATTTGGAGTAAAACTAACCAGAGGACTCATTTATTAGAGCATTTATACTCTGTTTGGTGCTTGAATTATTAAAGTTTCCCCCTTTTCTTAGAATTTATCCAGTTGGCCAAGGACTTTGAAGAATTCCGTAAAAAGTGGCAGAGAACAGATCACGAGCTGGGCAAATACAAGGATCTTTTGATGAAAGTAGAGACTGAGCGTAGTGCTCTGGATGTTAAGCTGAAGCATGCACGCAATCAGGTGGATGTAGAGATCAAACGGAGACAGCGAGCTGAGGCTGACTGTGAAAAGCTGGTGTGTATTGTTTTTTATGCTAGAACTGTGACAGTGGGGACGGGGGAAGATCAACGGGTAATGTTTCCACTTGCCCAGGTATACCCAGTTTCTTCTACATTAAAGAACTAAAAGCAGTTTGTCTATGATTGGAGCTGAAATTGCAGCCAAGGAATCCTATTCTTCATAGGCTGAAATTTAAATTTAAAAAATTTTTTCTCCTTTAGACCTGAAACTTTTACTTAATAGACAGATTTCAAATGAGAATTTAAAGAATTAAAATTAAGGGGAAAGGCAGAGAAATAAATCCTAGCATATTTGATCTGTCTCATTGTTGATTATAAGTGCTACCTAGAACATCCTCATATAAGATGTCAATAGCTAGTACTTTGTCATTGATATAGGCAGGACAACTCTTAAGTCTTTCCTTCATCACTGCTCTTAATTTAGGGTAAAGGGATAGATGTATTCAACCAATGTGAACACTAGAACATAGAGCATTATCATTCTGATGTACCAGGGTGGGTCATGGTACAAAGGCAAGCCTTTGCTAGGAGGGACTAATTCATCTTCGTACAGTGTTAGATGCCTCAGTAAGCTCAGATTGTCTGGTTCCAGTGCATCACAGCTTTATATCCATTTTAATGCATTTTGCTCCACCATTTAGAAAGGTGGGTGGCTGCGTTGAGCTGTAGAAGAAGCCAATAATTGTCCTAATTAGCTGACACTAAAGTGTTTTTGCTATGTGAAATCTATTTTGGGACTCTCATTTTGCAGTACTGTCTTCTCTTGGATTAGCGGTTTGATCCAAAAGTCCTATAGCAGAAACCCCACTATTCTAGATGGAGTTCATTTTACCAGTGAGAAATCGGAGACACAACCTGGGCTTGTTGTGAATTAATATGCTATTGGTGTAGCAGCCTTCTTGAAGGCTCATTTGCATAATGCTGTATTTTAATGTCTTCTGGTCTGCCTGTCCCATAAATTTGAGGTGAAGCTTTCTCCCCTGGTTAGTTAGGCTGTTTTACTCTGCTTTGGTCTGTAGGAAAGACAGATTCAGCTGATTCGAGAGATGCTCATGTGTGACACATCTGGCAGCATTCAACTAAGCGAGGAGCAAAGATCAGCTCTGGCTTTTCTCAACAGAGGCCAACCATCCAGCGGCAATGCTGGGAACAAAAGGTGGGGGAACTGCATCTGTTGTTATCTGATCATAAGCAACACAGCTGTCATAAGTTCTTGTTATCTAAACTCTTAGATATACTGCTTTTGGAATGTGTGCTGAATAAAGCAGAAAAAGACTTTGGAGGAAAGGTGTGTGGGAAATAAAGGCGCAGAGGCCTCCCTCTTTATTTTATTTTTTTATTTTTCCTTAGGATGTTTCATCATGGGTAAAATTTCATGTTGATGCTGAATTGCACATCAATAACTAATCTTGCACATTGCTAAGAAACCTAAAGGTGGAAGTGGCAGTTCAGCAATACTTCCAGTGTTTACTCTCTATAGAGCTCTCGTAGCTCTTCTGGTTTAGAAGGGCCTTCTGTGAGCCAAGACCAGACAATAATTTTGGTTCCACTGCATCGCTATTTAGAATAGTCTCAACCAGGCTTTCAATTTAACACCCCCAATACAATACGTAGGGAAAGGTCAGAACTCTTTTAGAGCTATTTATTTTGTTGCCTGGTTGTTTTATGGGGAATCTTTATAACTAAGAAGATGTACAGGCTTAATTTCTTAAAAAGCTAATGCTGGGTAATACTCTCTCTTGTAGAAAGCAACCACAATTGGGATCAAATTAAACTTCGCTCTTCTGCCTTGTGGATTTTTAGTAGCCTGTAGTACAGACTCAGCAGGGAATAGCACCCATACCCCTGAATGTAACTTTCAACTTCTGTTATAAGGCCTTAGCTGAAATAGCAACTGTGCTGCATGTGTGCTCCTGCACACACGCACATAGTCCCCCATGAAAACCATAAAAAGCAACCCACCACAGCTAGGGTTTGAGCTTGTAGTTATCTCCACAGGGAAGATGCTACTGTGAAATTGCTGATGTTACCTGACAAGTGTGACTTGTTCTGGTGTTGGTGGGTTTTACTTTCCAGTCTTGTTTCTAACACTACTGTTTCACTCATTTAGACTGTCAACCATTGATGAATCTGGTTCCATTTTATCAGATATCAGCTTTGACAAGACTGATGAATCGCTGGTAATGAACACTTGATTTCTGAGAGTTATCTATTTTTCTTAACCCTGCTCCCTCAGGAATCTCTCTCCTGTCCTCTCTTCTAAAATTCCATTATTACTATTTTATTAGTTGATATGTTATAGATACTGACTAGCATTTAAAAATATAAATATAAGCTGTAAGAGACTGGCTTATATATTTAATTTTTGGAAGTGAGAATATAGAATTTAGGATTTGGCATGAGGTTAAATTTATTTAACGGATCTGTGAGCTGCCTGTATTAATTGATTACTACATCTTGACTTATTAAAACCCCAGCTAGCAAAAAAATAATAATAATAATTAGCAAGACTCTATCCAGCCAGGGTTTATTTGCTGCTCTGGGGAGAATAGACTTGTGCCTTATTCCTAAATTAAACTGGTTCTTGAGGAAAACTTAGACATACTTCACAATTAGAAGGAAACCAGTGCCCTGAAACTTCAGCCAGAAGACTGATGAAAGTTTCCAGGCACTAGATAATGCTTTGATGAACAGTGGTTCACCTGTTTAAGCTGTTTGTTACCCTGCTTTTGTGGGGCAGAACCCTTCTTGTAACTTATGGTGGTGTTTCTCCATAAAAGGTCATCTCCTGATATTTCAATCTTTGATGTTCCAGAGACTTGTAGTTTATTGGTTTATGTATCTCTCCTATTTTACTGGCTGGAAGCTAGCAAACAAAACAATAAATTAGGAGGTTATTAGTAGTTGGTTTTCTGATGATAGCAAAATAAATGACAACTACTTGTTACATAGGCAGGGTTTTATGTCCAAATTGTCAGAGTTTGACTAGGGAAATAATTGCCGTTTTGTAGATATTAGTATTAGGTATCACCTTTTTGAAATAAGGAATGACATAGTCTGGGATATGTAATAAAACTAGAATATACTACTGGCTGATTTTAGAGCTAGACCTGTGATATGATATCTGTTGTAACTGAAGCTGAATCAAACAACCAGTAGCTAAATTACTTGACCATAAATTGGAGAGGTTAAATTTATTTAGCTAAGCTATATACGACTGTTTTTGGATTTTGTGTTTTCAGGGATGATCAGGATCAGGAGGTCATAGGTAGCTACTAAAAATGAATGCAAATGGTTAAAATGAGCGAAGTGAACTAGACCACAGTGAAAGACAAATAATTCTTCAGTGTCCACATGAATGTCTTTTTTAGGGCCCAAGGAGGAGGGATGATTGAGAGATGTAAAACCTAAATTAGAACTTTTAAAGTGGCTACATTGTACAGAACACCCGATTAGACGATAGCAATCCCTTAAGAGTAAGGCTCACATCTAACGCCAGCAGTATAGTGCCCAACATTCTGTAAGTTCTAAAACTAATTACAAAAATAATCAGAAATAAAGGACCGGGCACCGAAGATAATCACGACAGAAGTTGATTCTTTAACCTTTTCTTGCCTTTTTGGTATTGATTCCTGATTCTATTATAATAGCTTCAATTTTGGAAAGAAAGCATGTTAACTCACTACAGCTCTATAGCTATAACATTTGAGACCCTCCCTTTCTGTCTCCCCAAATTGTGAGTTAGGTACTCTGACTCAAGAGGCCTTTAAAATTCTCTGTAAATTTATTTGTACAGGGTTTAGGGGAGGACTAACCAAAGAAAGAAATTAATACAGTTTAATTGTCAACAGGATTGGGATTCTTCTTTGGTCAAGACTTTTAAACTGAAGAAGAGAGAAAAGAGGGTATGTATGGTTTTGTTTAGTTTTGGGGTTTTTTTGTGTTTGTTTGTTTGGTTTTACAAAGTAACAATAAAAGACTTTTCTCCAGAAATGTTGCCATTGTACTGCATTCCTGACATGTTGCTCTAGCTGTTGTTAAACACAGATTACAAGAGAATCCATGTTGCAGGGGCAGTAATTGATGTTCCTTGATGTCCTAACTCAGGACAGGATCCCATCCTGTTTCACTCTTCTGGGCTGCTCTCAGTTCATTCATGGAGAGTAAAAGGATATATTTAAGTTTGTTTGAGTTGTCATATGAATTTTTATGCAGGACTTTTGTGCTCTGATATAAGTTTCAGCTGAAATGTGTGTATAATGGGATATACAGAGATCTATCTTTGTGCTTGTTTAGGGTCCTTAATATGTTTCCAAAGACTTCATGTCCTTAGATAGGATTCCACTCTACTTTTTCTGGTGCTGTCATCTAAATTTTTCCAAAGCTTGCTTGTTTCTTATAGGGCACTGAGGGCATTTTTGTGTTGGTACAACTTAAGCTTCATGTGGAAATAGGCAGTGAGAGAGTGCACATTGTTATTTCCTGCAGTCCTGGTACCTAGGACTTGCATCCAAGTTATCCAATGGAATAATTTTATCTTTTGTGCTTCAGATCTTCTATTTGGCACTAAAGTTCTTGGTTTTTGCCCCATCTCTAGCGCTCTAGTAGCCGACAGTTCATTGATGGTCCCCCCGGACCTGTAAAGAAAACTCGTTCCATTGGCTCCACAGCAGACCAGGTAAGAATAGCCAGGCCAGGGCCTCCCTGGTGGCACAGTGGTTAAGAATCTCCCAGTGGTTAAGAACCCTGGGTCATGGGTTCGAACCCTAGTCTGGGAAGATCCCACATGCCGCAGAGCAGCTAAGCTCGTGTGCCACAACTGCTGAGCCCGAGTGCCACAACTAGTGAGGCCTGCGCGCCTAGAGCCCACGCTTCGCAACAAGAGAAGCTACCACAATGAGAAGCCCACGCACTGCGACAAAGAGTAGCCCCTGCTCTCTGCAACTAGAGAAAGCTTGTGCGCAGCAACGAAGACCCAGCACAGCCATAAATAAATAAATACATAAAAGAATAGCCAGGCCAAGAGAATTGTGGTCTTGAACACATCAAAGTTTAGCGGCCCCAAGCATTAAAAATCCTAAGTCAACATTGCAGTGTTATTTTGAGAGAGATGTTCAGTGAGCGTTTTTCTGTGTAATAGGATCCTTATCATCCATATGAATAGAGTAGTAAACGGCTGTCAGCTTTATGTGTGGTTCTTAGTTGTTTGTATGTGTGTTCCTGTGACCTGTATTTCTATTTGAAAGTATGAGATTTCAACTGTAAGAGTGTTTGGGGCTGGGGGCTTAAGTCCTGACCTGAGCTAAGTCCTTAAGTTCTGACCTAATTCCTGAGACTCAGGAATTTTTTAACTATTCCAAAACACCTATAGTAGAGGGGAAATTAGATTTATCCTTCCCTCATTACAACCTTTGTTTCAGGGAAATGAATCCATAGTTGCAAAAACTACAGTTACTGTTCCCAATGATGGCGGGCCCATTGAAGCTGTGTCCACTATTGAGACTGTGCCATATTGGACCAGGAGCCGAAGGAAAACAGGTCTGCTGGGTTTGTGGCTGAATTGCCTGTGTAAAACAACTGGTAAAATCTGGGGAGAATTGGTTTCTTAGAACCCTCATGAGGCAGGGGTTGGATGTTTTGGGTAGTTGCTTACTGAGGGCTAGAGCACTGTTTGTGTCATGCCCTGCCTTTGGCTTGCTAGCCTGGCCTACACCACTATATAACTTGTTTCTCTGGAAACAGTTTTTTGCATAGCCATTGTATTCACTTCTGATTATTGTTACAGATTACTGGTTATCTACCAGTTATATTAAAATTGGGGTTAAAAATCCAGAAGGGGGAATTCCCTGGTGGTCCAGTGGTTAGGACTCTGCGCTTTCTGCCGAGGGCCCGGGTTCAATCCCTGGTCGGGCAACTGAGACGCCACAAGCCATGCAGCGCAACAAAAAGAAAAAAAAGAATTCAGAAGGAACAAAATACCTAAGACACAAAGCTTAGAGTTGCCTGCTTTCTAGGTACTTTACAGCCTTGGAATAGTGACTCCACCTTGAGCAGCAGGCAGCTGGAGCCAAAAACCGACACAGACGGCTCCAGCACTCCACAAAGCAATGGAGGGATGCGCCTGCATGACTTTGTCTCTAAGACGGTAAATCTGGGATTGCTGCTGCTCTTGGGCACATCTACTTTTTAAATTGTGGGAGTAATATTTACTAGCAACAAATTTAAATACTTTAGTGTTGTAAAGTTAAATGTCGAATTTCCTTCCTCCTTCTTATCCCACTTTCCAGGGTTACAGAGGGTGTGTATCTTTCCGTTCTGTGAGTAATATTAAATTAAAAGAAAGCAACTTTTCAGAAGCAGTTGTTTGTGCTTTTTAGTGACATGTATTTACATTTCATGCTTGAACATGGCACGTTTTAACTTTGTCCCACTTGATTTACTCATAAAAACCTGAGCAAACTGACTGAGGCTCAGAGGAATTAACTGACTTGTTTGAGCCACAGGATAGTAAGTAGCAAAGTTAACATGGGGGTTTTCTGACTCCTTGCCAACAAATTCTTTCCACTACTGTACAGTGATCCCTTGCAGCTGGATGCCCTTATGCACGTTACTTAGCCACCTTTTGCTTCTGTTTCCTTATCTTAAAAAAATTATAGGATTATTGTGAGAATTACACAAGTAAATATGTGTAAAGGGATGAGGAAGTTGTTTGGCACATGCTAAGTGCTTAATAAACATCGGTTGATATGATGATAATTTTCTAATTCATACTACTTCCTGTTTCATCCTCAGGTTATTAAACCCGAATCTTGTGTACCATGTGGAAAGCGAATAAAGTTTGGCAAGCTGTCTCTGAAGTGTCGAGACTGCCGTGTGGTCTCTCATCCAGAATGTCGGGACCGCTGTCCCCTTCCCTGCATTCCTACCCTGATAGGGACACCTGTCAAGATCGGAGAAGTATGTATGACCTGTGGGAACCATCATCGTGTTATGGCTTCTTTAGCTTTTAAAAGCTTTAGGTCATTTTTTTCAAAAATTAATGATGCCACATATATTTTTTCCCACAAATAATGAATAGAAATTGTAAAATGTTAACCTGCAGCAGAATCCTATTTGGGTTTGTCTGTCTGTTTAGTAACCTTTCTAAACCAAACTCCTCTTCCTTTTCCTTCCCTCCCTTCCCCTTTCTCTCTCCCTCCCTTTCCTTGTTTTCATCCTATTTTCCTTCTCCCTTCCCTCCCCCGCTTCGTTTTCTCTGCCTCGTCCTTCCCCTCCCCATCCCATCCGATTTTGTAAAATTTCAAACATATACAAAAGTAGAGAGGTTAATATAACTAACCCTAGCTCCTATCACTCAACTTCCACGATCACTGATTCGTGTCCAGTCTTGATTTATTAATACCCCCATCTACTCTTCACCCTGTTCAGTGAATTATTTTGAAGCAAATCCCAGCCATCATGTAATTTCATCTTTGACTATTCTTTTTCTTATGTTAGAGATATTCCATACTATGCTCTTTAGATTATTTCTAAAGTTTGATTCATTAAGAAATTATTGTTATAAGCAACAGTAGCAAGAATCAAAACAAAATGGCTATGCTGCTACCCAGCCTCCAACAAATCAAAGGTTACTTTTCTTTAATCTTAAGAGTTCTTATCCATGCATGTAATTTTTTACAAATTTTCTGTATTCTAATATAGAACCATGGAGTTCTCTCCTACAGATAGGTTTGTGTCATGATCAACTGTGAGTTAGTTGTGTTAAATAATTTTTCTTGCTAAGAATAATTACAGTATAGAAAAGGCTTTCTTTTTTAGAGTAATAAATTAGTTTATATTATACGCCATACCTGTGATCTCATTATTGCTTTCTTTCTGATGCCCTTGACTATAAGAGGAGCAGGGGCAGAGTTGTAGCTAGTGGTCTTTTATTACTTGTTCATGCAAGAGTGTGGTATATGTGACCATAAATCAGTCCTGGTGTGGAGGTAGGAAAATAATTGAGTCTTTGTTTTAATACATGCTTTGGGAAGAGGAATTTAAAAGTAAACATGATGTCCCAGCCTGAATATTAGTCTGGGGATGGCTCTTTCCATTGGTCTTCATCTGCTGGTCTAAGTGGTGTAAATACTAATTTTAAACTCGCCTTTTTCAGGGAATGCTGGCAGATTATGTGTCCCAGACTTCTCCAATGATCCCTTCAATTGTTGTCCACTGTGTAAATGAGATTGAGCAGAGGGGGCTGACTGAGGTAAGAGTCCACCCTTGGAGAGGGTGAATTTGTTACTTGTGTCAGTAATTAAGAGGTTTTTAACTGAAAGTGTCATCTTGATAATAGACAGGCCTGTATCGGATCTCAGGCTGTGACCGGACAGTAAAAGAGCTGAAAGAGAAATTCCTCAGAGTGAAAACTGTACCCCTCCTCAGCAAAGTGGATGACATCCATGCTATCTGTAGCCTCCTGAAAGACTTCCTTCGAAACCTCAAAGAACCCCTTCTGACCTTTCGGCTAAACAAGACCTTTATGGAAGCAGCAGGTAAGGGCAGATCTTAATACTTAAATGTGGGACTTCCCTGATGGTCCAGTGGTTAAGATCCCGCACTCCCAATGCAGGGGGCCTGGGTTCGATCCCTGGTCAGGGAACTAGATCCCCACATGCTGCAACTAAAAGATTCCGCGTGCCGCAACAAAGATCCTGCACCCAGCAGCCGCAGCTAAGACCCGGTGCAGCCAAATGAATTTAAAAAACAAAAAAAAACCCTTAAATGTGAGTCCCATGGGACAGGAATTTTTGACTTTTCTGTTTCCTGTTTTCTGTTTTATCCCCTGCCTGGTACGTGCCTGAAACATAGCAGTTGCTCAGATACTTTGATGGATGAATAACTCTATCCACGTTCCCCACGGCTATCCTCTTCCTGTCTAAACTGTATAGGGTCCTAACAGGTTTTTTTGTTGTTGCTTTGTGTTGTGTTTTTGGTCAAGTTTTAGGTTGTCCTTTTGAACTTGGAGCCATCTTTGATTTTTTTACCTCACGCCCAGCATCTAATCCATTGGCAAATCATGTCAACAAAGGCCCTGTAAATATATCTTAAATTTAAACTGTGTCACTCCTATTATTATCTTGACCTCTCTTACCCTGGAGTGATGTAAGAACCTACTGGTTTTCCTGTTTCTACTCTTGCCCTCTACAGTATAATCTTCACACAGAAGCTAGAGTGGTCCTTTTAAAATTTAAGTTAGGTAATGTCCCTTCTGTCCTCAGTATTCTCCAAAGTCTTCCCAAAAGTCTCAGAATAAAATCCACAGTCCTTAACAAGCCCCAAAGACCCCACATGATTTGGGTCCTGGCAACATCATTTCTTTCAACACCCTTCCCCTCCTTTCTTCTTTTCTAGTTACACTGGAATTCTTGCAGTTCTTAGAACATAACCAAGCTTACTCCCATCGAGGCCATCATGTTTGTTGTCTCAGCCTGGAGTGATTTGCTCCTTTATTTCCTTTCAGGTTTCTTTTTGGATAGCTTGTCCTCAGAAACACCTTTCCTGACCACCTTGTCAGAAAGAACAGCTACCATTACTTTCTAGTTTCTTGCCTGCCTTACTGTTTATTATACGTATCACTGTCTGATAGGTATTTGCTTTTTGACTGACTCCTCCGGTAGCATGAGGCAAGGTCCTTTGTTTAGTTCTGCTTGATTCTGAGCACTTAGAACAGTGCCTGGCACATAGTAGACTCTTAACATGTTTTGTGAACGAATACCTTCTTAATAATTGTAGTCACTGCACTTATATGTCTGCATTCCTGGAAACATGAGTTTCCAGCTGCTTTCCCTAACTGCAAGAGCTGGTTTTTTAAGAGTTCTGATTTCTAATATTGAGCTGTTGGCCAGTATCCTGCTTGTTAATGAAACTAGAGTCTGGTGCAGTCATGAACCTAATCAGAAGTTTCAGAAGCTTACTGTATAGATGAGACTTTGTGATCGATAACTTGGAAGGCCCGCTGTCAAAGGAAAGAAGTCTAGGCCTCTTGGTACTTTCTTTTCATTTATAGAAATCACAGATGAGGACAACAGCATAGCTGCCATGTACCAGGCTGTTGGTGAACTGCCCCAGGCCAACAGAGACACATTAGCTTTCCTCATGATTCACTTGCAGAGGTGAGTAGAGCAGAAATTTGTCTCTGGGAGTCAGGGAATTTTGCCAAGGGGAAGAGAATGGGGTTGGGTGTTAGAGAGGGAATGTGAGGGCTGAATTGTTTTCCTATAGATCTTATATTTTGATCTGCTTTTAAGCAGAGGGACAAGTCTTCTAATTTAATGCTCTTTTACTTAGAGTGGCTCAGAGCCCAAGCACTAAAATGGATGTTGCCAATCTGGCTAAAGTCTTTGGCCCTACAATAGTTGCCCATGCTGTGCCCAATCCAGATCCAGTGATAATGTTACAGGACATCAAGCGTCAGCCCAAGGTAAGCAAGCATGTATGTCTATATACGTGAACTTGTGTAACATAACGGGAGAGAATGGTGAGAGGTAAAAGCCCTGAGCATTGGAAGTTTGCTAACATATTTGATGGCATTTAGGTGGTAGAGCGCCTGCTTTCACTACCCCTGGAATACTGGAGTCAGTTCATGATGGTGGAACAAGAGAACATTGACCCCATGCATGTCATCGAAAACTCAAATGCCTTTTCAACACCACAGACCCCAGATGTTAAAGGTAAGGCAAGGCCTAAGGTGTGCTTTTTAAAGGGCCTGACTCCCTCTCTGGTTTTTGGTCAGGTGCCCTCTCCTTGCCTTTGCTAGAGCTGTTTGAAATGTATATTCTTCAATAAAATTAAAATAATTTTGAGAATGATAAAGAAAAATTTGTACAGTTCCATCCTATTATTTTTTTCACTTTTCCATATTCTCCTTTCTTTACCCATATGGATATTTTTAAAAAATATAGATAGACTAAGTTAGATATAATTATTTCTTATTTTACTAAGCATTTTGTGAGAACTTTCTCTGTTACTATATAATCTTATTTATCATTTTTATGGTTGTAAACTAGAATTTGCTTAAATATTCTATTAGGTATTGATGTTGTTTTTCAACTTTTCATAATTACATATAGTGATGCCATCAACATTATATGTATGTACCTTTTTTTTCCTAATGATAAATTCCCAGGAGTGGGAATTACTGAATTAAAAGTTTTAAACATTTTTGTTTCTTGGTATGTTTTACCAACTTGATTTCTTTCTTTCTTTCTTTCTTTAATATAGATTTTAAAAATAAATGTATTTATTTATTTATTTATTTATTTATTTAACTTATGACTGCATTGGGTCTTCGTTGCTGCGCGCGGGCTTTCTTTAGTTGTGGCAAGTGTGGGCTACTCTTCATTGCGGTGCATGGGCTTCTCATTGCAATGGGTTTTCTTGTTGGGGAGCATGGGCTCTAGGTGCATGGGCTTCAGTAGTTGTGGTGCACAGGCTTTAGTAGTTGTGGCTCGCGGGCTTAGTTGCTCCGCGGTATGTGGGATCTTCCTGGACCAGGGCTTGAACCCGTGTCCCCTGCACTGGCAGGTGGATTCTTAACCACCGTCCCACCAGGGAAGCCCCAACTTGATTTTTTAAAGGCTTTTTCCAGTTTGTACTGCCACCAAAAATATATGAGGCTGGTTTCATTCCAACTTCACTGGCTTCGGAGACCTATTCTTTCATTATTGCAAATTCCTTTTTTTTTGCGGTACGCGGGCCTCTCACTGTCGTGACCTCTCCCGTTGCGGAGCACAGGCTCCGGACGCGCAGGCTCAGCGGCCATGGCTCACGGGCCCAGCTGCTCTGCGGCATGTGGGATCTTCCCGGACCGGGGCACGAACCCGTGTCCCCTGCATCGGCAGGCGGACTCTCAACCACTGCGCCACCAGGGAAGCCCCGCAAGTTCCTTTTTAAGGGAGCATATTGTTTTTTCTAGTATAGGAAAAATCAAATAGATGTTAGATTTGTGAAGTTTGGAGTTTGAGAATGGCTTAACTCAGAAAATGAGTGTGAGAATGGCTTAACTCAGAAAATGAACGTCAACTACTCACTGAGCAGTTGCTTGCATAGTTCAAAAAATATACTGGGGCTTCCCTGGTGGTGCAGTGGTTGAGAGTCTGCTTGCCAATGCAGGGGACACGGGTTCGAGCCCTGGTCTGGGAAGATCCCACATGCCGCGGAGCAACTAGGCCCGTGAGCCACAACTGCTGAGCCTGCGCGTCTGGAGCCTGTGCTCCGCAACAAGAGAGGCCGCGATAGTGAGAGGCCCGCGCACCGCGATGAAGAGTGGCCCCCGCTCACCACAACTAGAAAAAGCCCTTGCACAGAAACGAAGACGCAACACAACCGTAAATAAATAAATAAAATTAAAAAAAAATATATATATATATATATACTGGTGTGTTATAAAATGATGACAAAACTGACCTCTGGGACTTTGCTAGGTCTCTAACCTTAGCTCTTAAGTGTTTCACAGGATATTCAGCTTAATACTGGCTGCCTGCAAGAGTGCTTTCTTTTTTCCCTTCCTTTAAAAATATGTCTTACCTTTGATTGAAGTGAGTTTACTGGGGCCTGTGACCACTCCTGAGCATCAGTTCCTCAAGACTCCTTCATCCAGCTCCCTGTCACAGAGAGTCCGCTCCACCCTCACCAAGAACACTCCCAGGTATGCAAAATTGGTCTGCTCAGGAAATAAAAAATGACTGCTTCCTTAGACTTCTTTCCCATCATGCTGAAGCTTACTGAAAGAAAAATTGAATTAGATCTTAGCTAGCAGCTCGACTTTAAAAGCCCCTTTTTAAAAAGGGTCTGAAGGTCTTTACTGTTTCCTCTCCCTCATCTCAGGTGACAAAGAATAGCTTACAGAGTAGTTGTTGAGGGTTTCCTACTTATAATTGATTATGTCAAGTAATGTTATAGTTGTTTATCATTTTTTATAGAATACTTTTCCAGTTCATTCTCTTTTTCTTTAGATTTGGGAGCAAAAGCAAGTCTGCCACCAACCTAGGACGACAAGGCAACTTTTTTGCTTCTCCAATGCTCAAGTGAAGTCACGTCTCCTGTTACTTGCCAGCGTTTACCGACTACAAGGAAGGGCACACCTGTACTGTCTGCTCTGCAGCCTCCTGTACTCATTACTACTTTTAGCATTCTCCAGGCTTTTAATCAAGTTTAATTGTGCATGGGGGTTTTATGAAAACTATTTATATCTCCTTCTCCTCAAGTAATGTAATATCAACACCTTGTGCTGTCATCGGGAGCTTTTAGATGGGAGATCTTTACAGGGGTAGAAGTGGGATATGAAATTCGTTGTGATTCTTTTGGGGGCTGGGGGTACATCCCTTTGCCTTAAAGCCAAATTCTCTCATGTAATGACCTTTCTCTGGTGTAATTTCCATGAGACAGTGGTAGAAGCCCTACCTCTTTGGTAAGATTGACTTGTCTCAGGGTGGGGAGTGGGAGGGCAGGGTAAAGAAAGGTTTTGACAGAAGATTTAGGATGGCTCCTTCGAGAACTTGGAAATTCCCCTTCCCCCATTATGAACTGAGCTATAACATGGAGCCTTCATAGAAATGGGGTACGGTGAGGACTGAACTAATAGTGAGAGTGTGCTTAGCTTTAATTTGGATTGATTAGGTTTAATAGTGTTAAGTGGCACAACCTTGTAAAAGTGATACTACAATTTATATTTATTTCTAATGGGCCTCTGGCTGGACTTTCGGTTTGGTTGGGGTCAAAGCCAGTTTGTTCTTAAGTTGAATTCATTCTGATGCTTGACACCCCCCACCCCCTTGTCCATTTAGAAGCCCTGCTTCTAAAAGTCAGTGTACCATCTGTTTGGCACTCAACTAACAATTAAGAGTAGGCTATAAGGGAGGATTGTCAATATTTTGAGTGGCAAGAAAAGCCACAGTCATTTTGTCTTTGCACTTTGGATACTGAAATCTTCCTGTGTAACATAGCTACATCTAGATAAATATGAGCTTTTTCTTCTATTAAAATTATTTCCAATGTCTATCAAAATGCTTTCTTTTATAGAATGTTTATGACCCATAGTGGCCTATAAAACATGTATTTGGAATAATATTTGGAAAAAAGTAAATAGTTTTTTTTCAAAATGAATGTAAGGTTGGTTTTCTTGTCCTGGAAGGTAACCTTAAATTCCTTTTTTTTAGGAAATATTTTTCTTCAAAGTGTCATGAGTCTATCATTCATTTATCCCCTCCCCCATCACCACCTTCTCCCAACTTCACCACCACCAGGAGTTTGTTTCTTCGTTTCAGTCTCTTTCATTGTCCAAATTGAAGTCCTAGATTTTTCCTGACTCTTACCCTCTTTTTTTTGGGTTTTTTTTGCGGTACGCGGGCTTCTCACTGTTGTGGCCTCTCCCGTTGCGGAGCACAGGCTCCGGACGCGCAGGCTCAGCGGCCATGGCTCACGGGCCTAGCCGCTCCGCGGCATGTGGGATCTTCCCGGACCGGGGCACGAACCCGTGTCCCCTGCATCGGCAGGCGGACTCTCAACCACTGTGCCACCAGGGAAGCCCTTACCCTCTTGTTTGAAGAAATGACTTTAAACAAAAATCAAACTTTTTAAACAAGTCTTTAGGGATCAGAATGGTGCAGAAAAACAACAACAACAGCAACAACCCAAACGATTCTGTCTGGCTCACTGCCTGGAACATCCTTCACTGCTGGAAGTGACTCTGGAGTGAGCTGGGATGATTAACTGAGGGCACCTGCACTTGGAACTCTGAAGCTGGTGAACAGAATGTATCTGAGATTGAACGTAAACAGTGGCAGGCTTAATAGAGAGAGGAGGCAACCTACTGGCTTTTCTCCCAGGAGGTGGCAGCTCTCGCAGCAGGGCCCATCTGCCTCAGCAAATTGACAGAAGATGGGTCCCGTCTCGAGACCCTTACCCCCTTTTACACACACACACACAGGACTGTTACGTTTTGTTGTTTTTTTTAACTTTGTCCTAGATGCCATCTCCTATGTCTCTGTAAGCCTGGTGTTGGCCTGGCTCCATATTTGCTGTTCTGTGGTATCTCCCCAAGGTGCATTTTAAGTTACTAATATAGAGGAAGTAAATGGATTGTATAATGTCAGTGAAGGCAAGATGATGCTATGCAGGAACTGATGGCCCATTAACGAAAAAGGAAATGGTCCTGTGTGTCAAGTGTTGGCAGCCAGTTGCTCAGTTTTTGGGCTAGGCCGAGACCTTAGCCATGAAAATAATTCTGATATTGGCAGAGGGAAATATGTACCAACCTTCAGCTTCTTTAACAGTACTTCATGTGGAACAGCTTGAATTTCGAGGGCTTTCTTAATTAAATTGTGCTCCCTTGATGTGAGATCTATGGAAGGGGCTTTGGAGTGGGTGTCACCCCACCTCCTGCTCCTAAACATGTCTGATGCTGCCTGTTACTCTGTTTTTAATGCATTTTAGCTTTATTACCCCACTTGCTAATAGCTGGAATATTCACATCTTTAAATCCATTCACCTCCATCAATCTATGTAAGTCTCCTAAGTTTGATGCTTATTTAACTGGGCAAGCATTACATGGTTTGATTTAGCGGCAACAATTTGTGTTTATTATTGGTATTTAACGTTTTTTTTCTTAAGAAGGTGAATTCTTTGCTTGCAGAAATAGAGGGTGAGAAGGCATCATGCGTTTCCATCAGAGGACTATAAGGATGCTCAATTGATTTCCTGTGGGGAAAAAAGTCATTTTTGGCTGTGAACTGACGCTGTGGCATTGAAAGGGGTCTTGAGTTCCTAAATTCGTGCTTAAGTTATCAGGCAGCACAAAGTGACAAGGAGTGCTGCGTGAGTGCAGTGAGCAGAGATCCCAGGCTTGCTGTTTTTGTTTTATAGGGCTTCTCTTCCCACCTCACGCTTCAGGTAGGTAGACAGACGTACACACATGCATATACATATGGTATATGGTTTCCTATTGGAAAGCATTTGGGAGACCAACTGCTGTGCCTGGAATACTGACCAGTTTGCTTAATCATGCATCACCTTTTCTTAGATTCTCAGCAGGAGCGGGGAAGGGAGCTGCTGTGGCGTCCAGAGCTGAGAAGCAAGGGTGGCAGGCACAGAGTTCAGTGTTCAAGTCGGCACAGCTCACACAGTAGGTTCTCGATCAATGTGCTTTGATGGTAATCTCAGTTGTGACTCAGGCTTCAGCCACTGGTGCGAAAAGCTTTTAAGCGTGCAGAGTCAGGGCATGTTAGTCATTGTGCTTTTAGTATAAACTGGGTTTGGAGAGTGGCCATTTAACCTAAGAATTTAGTAATTAAAAAAAATCTGTCCCTGTAGCTGGTATATTTTGTAAATAAGTGAAAGTCCCAGGCCAAGAGGTCCTTAACTCGTGTAATTTATTAGACTCTCGTTTTCAGAGTCTATTTGTTGATGGTTTCTGTTCACGAAGTCAGGCTGAAGACAGCTTGACGTCACCAAGAATAACCTTGCAGTGTGTGGGAGCCTTGTCCTCTGCAGTCGTGTGGGATGGGAAAGGAGGCCACTTTTCAGGGACACAGAGTTGGAAGCAGGAATTTTTTCCTCTTGTATACCTTCTCCCTCTGTAACTTGCCAGGCTTCATTTAGTTGCACTGTTTTTATACAGCATTACTCTCGCATCTCACATGGCTGGACACCATCTGTGTGTTAGGCTTAGACACATGTAAATGGACATTTAGACTTCTCATAAAGCACTTGCCAGTTAATATCTTCTCTGGTCGTCAATGAAGATGGAATTAAAAAGAAGC
The DNA here is from genome assembly GCF_949987515.2 of Delphinus delphis. NCBI lineage: Eukaryota > Metazoa > Chordata > Mammalia > Artiodactyla > Delphinidae > Delphinus > Delphinus delphis. The sequence continues at coordinate 39,777,493 of NC_082693.1, read as the reverse complement.
CTCTAGAAAATATAATACGGTGATGTACAGTATACTGGTTGCTTCCGTTTATCATCTTATTTGACCTCGGCACACCCATGTGTGGTGGGCGGGATAGTTGATATGATCCCAATCGATGAAAAATTCAGAGAGGTCATTTGGCTCAAATTCTCATAAACTATAGGTTAGTTGGGATTAGAACCAGGAGATTAAGCTCCTGCTCTGGAGGTCAGCTGTGGTGCTTGCTACTTCAGACTTCCTCAGCTTCGTGGGGCCTGTTAATACATTATTAGGTATGTAAATAATTCCACGCAGGCCTGTATGTGGATGTGCCTGTGTGCTCTCAACAGATGACCCAGAAAGAGCAGGAAGGCCCAGGCTGCTGGGAAAAGCATTGGGATAGGAGAATGTCTTAACGTTGGCTTGTTAGGATGGAGGACCTGGGCTCGGTGGTCCGGGGCTGAGCTCTGTGTGCAAGGTGGAGGAGGAGCTGGTGGAGGAGGAGCTTAAGGTTGCTCCTGGTGGGAGTCTGTTTTCAGACCACCCGTGAGCATTTTGTGTGCTCCGAAGCTTCGAGCCAAGAAGAGGCAAGTCTCTGAGCGAAAGCCATCATCCTGCTTTTAGAGACGTGTCAGCGGATTAGCTTATTGGCTTTCCCCCTGAGTGGCATTAGCTCTCACCCCGTCTCATGTTCACCATCTGGCTTTGAGTAAGAAGTCTTCAAGTGATCTCTCTTCAGCAGCCCGCTCTGTGCCAGGGCTTTCTGAGGGCTGTTCAGCTTTCTCCCTCATCAACCCCAGGGCCCAGTGCTCTCTGAGAAGAGGAAGCCTGTCTGTTTGTGTCCACATGTATACACACCTGGGATCCAAACAACACTTGAGACCTCAGAGAAAAAATCGGTTCAAAGGAGAATGAGTGTGTGGTTAGTGGCCTAAAGTCTTGTCAGAACTGACAAGTGGATCTGTCCTTATGTGAGTTTTAAAGATGGAGTCGTTCTTGCTACAGAGAAAGCTCTGCCTGTGAGATGATACCGTTGGTCCAGATTTTAGTAGAGTGAACACTACCAAGGGGCTGGGATTTTTCCTCCTTATTGGAAAGCAAAGCCTGTGGGTGGACGTGCTTAACTGAGCCACCTCCCCTCCTCCCAGGGAGCTGGCTGCTCTCTCCTCCTAGGTTAATATACATCGACTGGGGCTAAATGCCTGATGCTTCTGGACAGAGTCCAGCCCCTCACAGAGCAGCCGCACTGTGGAGATACAGCTGCTGGCATTAAAGGGCTAAGCCCTTTCCAGCTGCTTTGCTTTAATGGGAACTGCCTGCAGTCGGCAGCTTAACGGTGCTGTCTTAGCCTGATTAGGAGGAAATAACTAATCTCGGGGCATTGGCCTGGAGGCTCAGGGGAAGGTAACCCGCTAGGGTGGGAAGTGGTTGGATAAATGGTGTTGGAGTGCTAGGTGATGATATAAAAAATGGCAGTCCCGGCTTTGGCAGGGTTTGTGTTTTGTTTTGCCTCTGTGAGAAACGTGGGGTTCTCTTCAGTGGACTCCCTGGCGCTGAAGGAGAGGAGATGGTCGCTGTGAGGGGCAGCCTGGGTATTCAAAAGCTGGAATAGCAACAGATGCGCAGAGGAGTTGAGAGCATACAAGGGCCATGGTGTCCATCCCCTTTAAAGGAAGAAGACTTGAGCCCCTCCAACGTGGTCCCCCCTTGGGCCTTCCATTCCCAAATCTGGCTTAAAGAGCCAAGATTTGAAGGAGAAATGATCATTTCCTTGATTGTAAAATGCACTTAAAAATACAATTTAATACCTGAGTATTGAGATGACTTATAATCTGTGGCATATAATGCAGTGCTTTTTTTTCTTAGTGGCTTGTACAATAGCGGTGCATCTTATTATCAACGTTATTTGGGTTGAGAATGTTAGCTGTTCTTGGGAGATAGGCTGTTGGCTAGACCAGATGTGGAGGTGAGGGAAGCTGCTACGTAGCTGTGATCAGAGAAAGATTAAAATGGGGAGTTTCCCCAGGTCTGAGGGAAGCCATGGTGTAGGAAAAGCAAGGCTCAACCCCAGGATGCTTGGCATGAAGAAGCAGACGAGTAATTTGTAGGAGAGGATCAAAATCTGTCCCAATCATGACCCCCAGAGCCCTCACGTGTGACCCCTGAATTGAGGAAGTGGCAAAAGAAGCCATTATGAATCAGTGAGGCTGTGACCAAAATAATAGCACCTTCTGGTGGAGTTCTGAAATCACGGTATAGTACTGAAACATTCAGGGTTCTTTAACACAGAGGTGTTAGATAATCTGTGCAAACCTTTGGCTCACCAAATCCAGAACACCAGAGGTCTTTCCTCACTAGAAACTGGAAGGCCATGGTAGGGCACCAACAAAAAAGGGGACAGATGGCCAAGTTAAGGAACCTGTTGCCTGGAGATGAGATTAAAAATACAATTTTGCTTAAGAAAGTCTTCCTGCTTGGGTAGAGAGAGGTGTTCAAATAACTATGAAGTGATGTGTTCAGTGCCAGGACGGAGGTGGGTGCAGAGTGCTGTGGGAACTCAGAGTGGGGAGGAGCTGGAGGCTTCAGAGAGCCTCAGAGGTGATGACATGAAAGCGAGGTCTCAGCGTGAACCGGGCGGCTCGAGAGGCCTGGAAGCATAATCGGGGCTGGGGAAGCACTTCTAGGCTGGTGCTCCATAACCGGACACTGCCCTAGACTGCTGTCCTGGTCTCTCCTCTGACCCGGGGCTGGGCCCTGGCCTGGCTGGGCCTTGTTCCATCTGCCCACGGGGGCGCAGGGGGAGTTATTGGTCCCTGCCTCTGTCTCTGGCCTCCTCCACCCCCAGCTCTGAGACAAACTGCCCCTTTATCTGACTTAGAGCTCTGAAAAATTTTCATCCTCCCCTTTTCTGCCCATTAACTGTAGCCTATTAATTAGAGTCTTTGGGCTCCCCACTTTCATAAACCCCCTTCACTTACCGTGCCTCCCCTCTGCAGCTTTTACTAAATATGTGAAGCTGCTCCCCGCTGAGAAGTGATTATGTGTCTGTGCAGACCCCCTGCCCCAGCTGCCCAGGTGGTGACCGCTTGGCCGGATGCTTCATCTTGATTAGCCCTGACTTCTCCCCTCCCTCCGTCCCTCCTTCTCTCTCTCTCCTTTACTCAAGCTAAGCCTAGGGTATGGGAAGGAAGTGATCCCTTCTTTAGTAACAGCCTGGCCGTGTTCAAAACTGCAGGAGAAACAGCTGAGCTCATTGGCAGAGGGCATGGCAATCTACCATGATGGTGAAAACCACCACTGATCGAGGGCTGTGTGTCAGGCGCAGTGCTGAACACATGCGCCCCATAAGGTTCTTCCAGATGCTTATGAACAGACCCTGTTTTCCAGATGAGGAAAGTGAGGCTCAGGATCCTGAAGTGACTTGCTTAAGTTCATGCAGCTGTAAGTGCCTGAGCCTGTATTTAAACTCTTTCAACCCTCTCAACCCCTATTCTATCTTTACATGGCCTTTTTAAAAAAAAACCTTGGTGCACAGAATTCCTTCAGGTCAAAGTGATTTTCTCTGGAAAGTGAAAGTCTCCGGATCGTCGTCGTGCTTCTCTTCTCCTCTCAGTCCATGGAGCCCGAATGTGTCCTGGAGCCTGGCCCCTCCGTGGAGCCGCCTCCACTGTGCAGCGTGGTCCCAGATTAGACCTGTCCTCTTTACACCCGGAGGAGGCAGTGGTGGTGGGGGGAGCGGAGAGGGGCTTCCTGCCAGCCAATGGGGATGCGACAGCCATGGCTCTGTGCTCCCATCATCTGCTCCTGCTAAGACAATCATCAACATAAAAGGCTAATTGTATTAATCACCAAGGCGCCCGCCCCGGGCCCCCCTCCCTTTTGGGAGAATTATGAATTGCAATTGCAGATGGCTCTGCTGATTGAAGGCAGCGCTCAGCGGGGAGAAGGGCCAGATCAGATTACACACCATTAATTAAAAACTTCCCCTGACAAAAGGGAGGAAGGGAGTGCACACCAGGGGTCTGCCTGGTTGGGTCTCTGCCCTCCCCAGGCTCCCGCCCCCCATCCAGGCTCAGGGGTTGTGCCTGTGAAGCGAAGCCCCTGGCTGGCACCGCTGAGCTCTGCCCCCGCCCCCCCAAGGCCAACCCTTCCCACATCCAAGCAGATGGCCGGCTGTCCTATTAAAGGGCTCCAGAGAAGGAGAAGCTAACCTTTGGTTACTCATTCCTGTGTCTAACTTTGGATACTCTTCAGATTCTAACCTAATTCCTCACCTCTCATGAAGCTTGTCTCCTCTTGCTCTAGTCTGTTATGACAGAAAACAGCTTTAAAGAACTATTTGTGAAAATAGCCCCCAGCTTTCTCTTCAGGCAATCACCCTTACCCTCTTGTCCCGGAAGTCCCTGGGACAGAGGTTTCCCAGTCTCCTCTGGTGTAGGGGCGGGGCTCAAGTGTGGCTGTGCACCCTCTTCCCAGCTCCCCTGACCTGTGAGCATAGGCTTCTCAGCTTCTGTCATCTTGGCTCATTTAGAGCTATGACTCCTGAGTTCTCCTCTTGATCAATTACCACCTCCCCTCCCCAGCCGCCCAGCCTCATTCGTTCATTCATCAAACTTTTATTGAGCACCCACTGCGTGCTTGGCTCTGGGGATGTGGAGATGATTTGTCTAGGAGCCTAAGAGCCTACTGTGGGAGCTCCACCCCCCTGCCCTCTTCAACCTCCTAGTTCCTGCTTCCTTCCTTCCTCGGGCTGCAGTTTGTATAAGCACTCCTGGAGCTCTATTTTGGAAAATTCTAAGCTGGGAGCTGGGGAGACCTTGGGGGGCTGTGGTACCGAGCTGGGTGACCTTTAGCAAGTCAATCACACACACACAGACACGTGTGCGCACGCGTGCCCAGCTGTCCCTGCTCATAAAAGTGCACAGGAAGCCCTGGGCTCTGAGAGCTCTTGAAGATGGACGAGTGGGGCCCAGCTTGGAGAGATGTGAGTAGTACTCTGCACTGACGATATTACAGAACACAGCTGCTGTGGCCACGAGCATTTAGGACTCAGCCACTGCACTGTCACAGGCTGGGCCCTGTCCTTGGGAGACTTTGGCAGCCCCTCCCCTATCTCCAGCCCCTTTGGAGACATTGTGGAAAAGGACCTATCTTTTTTGTGCATTTTGGCTGCTCTATCGCAGGGTACCATAATGACAGGCACGATAGAGATGAGAAGAACTGACTTTTATTGGCTTGTCTCTTCATTCCAGGGTCCCTCCCCAGCCTGACTCCTGTTCCCCCAGTCACCCCCCACACACACTCACAAAGCTCCCAGGTCAGTAGGCCCAGGAGAGAAGAAGGCAGGACCCTTGGTAAGTAAAGCAGATGAAAAGAAAAGCCTACTCTGTTTTCCCTCCCTCTCAGTCATCTCCCTCTCCCTTCTTGGCCTCCTTCCTCCCATTACCAACAGCAATTGTATTCAAGCCCAATAATTACAGTAACAGCAACAATAATCATCATTTATTAGGTTTGTTTTTCTAGCATTTTAACCTCCAAAAACATTTTCCAACCTCTTGTTTGTTTTAACATCAATCTCTGGGGGAGATTTTATAGCTGAGGAAGCTGAGATCCAGACAGGACCCCAAATCACAGGCAGAGTAGATTTACCACAGCTTGTAAATATTAACAAACAAGGTGAGACTCAGATAATACTTCAGAGGCACTGAATTGCAAATCTTGGTTTCCTGCGTCATTCCTGAGTTCCTACCATCCTTGGGACGTATTCAACAGCTTTTTGGGGATCCTGGCAGAGCTGAGAATGAGGCTGGAGATGGCTTCTTCAGGCCCAGGTCAGGGACCAAGTGCTGGGATAGGACATTTCCCCTCTCAGGATTGCTCTTGTGAATGGGGCTGTGGAGTGGAAGGCAGGAGAGCACCTGGGGAGAAAGGCCTGTCCGGCCTGAACCTCCCTTGCCTATATCATGCCCCTCTGCTGGCCGGAGAAAAGGTTCCTCTCTGTGTCAGCTCTTCCCAAGGGAGGGGCTCTCTGCTGAGCGTTTGGAGGAGAAAGGAATGAAGATCTATTGGGAGGGCAGTCTCTGGCCTCAGGAAGCCCCCCATGTGAGGGGGGAGCCACAGCCCCCGTCCTCATCCAAGAGCAGAGACATCCCTCTGAGGAGTGCAGAGGCTGCCCTAGGGTTTGATTCTTCTGGGAAGTCTGGTCCCTCCTCCCCAAGGGTGGGGTAAGAAGTTGGGATTCCCAGAGGTCCCCATAGCCCTCAGTCTCTAAGCAGAGTGTCTGTCTGGGCTCAAATTCCCTTTTCTCCAAGACATGGGGACCTGGAAGCCCAGGACCCCCACTGGGGTCCAGATAGATGAGAGACAGGGAGAGCAATCATGAATTCCCCCTGCCTTGCTCTGCTCTGTCCCATTAAAAGAGAGGTAGGAGGAGGAAACTGAGCAGATTTGCTTCCCCGATTCCATCTAGAAATGTAATGCCGGGGATCCCCCGCCCACCCTGTTAGGACAAGAGGCCAAGCCTCCCTACCCCACCTCGCAAGCCCCACGCCCCCCAGGAAAACCTGAAGTCTGGTTACACGAAGCATGCTGCCCACTTTCAGGGCTCTTTTCAGAAGTGTGAGGGCAGGGGCCAGGTTCTATGCCACCTGACACACATTCTCCATTTCAGTGTCCTCTGAACTGGACTGAGATTCTTCCTTCTGGGGCTCCACCCCTTCTACCTCCTGCACCTCCGCAGTGCCTGTGAGGATGGCAAGTCGCTGGGCCAGGGTCTTGGTGTCAGGGAACAGGATAAAGTTGTAGATCAGCGAAGCCAGGACAGCCCCCGTCAGGGGTCCCACCCAGAAGATCTGAGGAGGCAGAAGTGGGTACCCTGCTCGTGAGCCGTCAGGACCATAGGGTGGTTTTGGGACCCCACCTGCTTCCCAGTGTTGACTTGGTCTCCCAGGAACCCTGGAGCCATCCACGAAGTGGCAAATTTGAGAAGCACAAGTCCTGACCTCCCACTCTGAGTCCCCGCAGGTGAAGGGACCTTGCCTCCCACGGGGCTGGGCCAGGCTCCCCGCCACCCCTCTGCCTCTCTCTTCTCGCCTTCCCCATTCCAGCCCAGAACCCTGGCTAGTGCTCTTCCTGTCCCTGCTGGTGTGTGTGTGTGTGTGTGTGTCTATTTCTGTTTGTCTTTTTCTTTATCCAAGTTTGGAAAGTGGTCCAGCTGGAAGGAGTGAATAAGGAAACAGCCAGGACTTGAGGCCTGGGCCAAGGCTGCAGCTCCTGCCCTGGCTCATTTCTTGCCAGTCCACTGGGTACCCCGGACTTTTTGAAGCTGTAAAGAAAGGATGCTGGCTCCGGTCTTCTGAGCTTCGGGAAACCTCCACAGAGGGTCAAGATGGTCTGTGGCAGGGGGACTTGTCTCCCCAAGTGTCTGTGGTCCTCCTGCTGGTGAAAGTCCCTATTGCCACTGGGGCCCTCTCCCTTCCCCTGGCTGCCAGCAGAGGGTCTCACCCAGTGGACTGCGAACTTCCCGACGATGACAGCAGAACCAAAGGAGCGGGCTGGGTTCATGGAGCAGCCGGTGAAGTAGATCTGGGGAGTGAGTGCAGGTCAGGGTGTGAGGAGGCTGAAGGCAGGCCTGGGAGGGGACAGTGCCCTCCACCATGGCTCAGAGCCCCAGCCCCGGGCTTGGCCTCTGTAGCACCCTATCCGGGGCCTGGAGTGCGGGACACAGCCTTGGCCCCAAGACTCGAGGGCTCAGGGAAGGACACCTCCTCGCCTTCAGGGCCCCTGCAGCCTCCCCAGGGAGGGACCAGTGGGTACATGGGCCCGGTGTCCCCTTTGCCCCTTACCCCAATGAGGTGGCCCACTGCCACAGAGGCTCCAATCGTGGCAGCTGGGGAGCCAGTAGTCTGTCTGCTGTCGGTGGAAGCAAAAACGCAGAGCACAAGCTGCAGGGTCAGGACTAGCTCCACTGCCACCGCCTGGCCCGTGGAGACGCTGCTCTGGACCTGTGCAAGGGGGTTACACTGGAGCCAGCGGGCTCTGCCCGGGGCTGGTGACCCCTTGGGCCTCATTTCCTCACTGTAAGGGGTGAGAGGCCTCACCACCGCCAGTCCCAGGACTTAAGGAGCTAATGGGCTGAGGAGAGCTGTGTGGTGGGGTTCAGGTGAGCCCCAGACACTTGCTCCCTGCAGAAGCGAGTGGCACCCCACCCACTACACGGCTCGGTTGGGGCCTGTGGTTCAAGGGGAGGCGGGGGCTCAGGACTGGTGGGAGCAGGAAGGCTGGGGAAGCTAAGATGCACGATGCATGTCTGCAAGCTGCCTGGGAGGGGCCCTGGGTAGGAGTGGAAGGTGGGGACTCAGGGAAGTAAGTGGAACACAGATGATTACAGGAATCTGGGGGAGTGAGACAGGCCTCAGGGTGCTGGGGAGGGAGGAACATGGGACAACAGAGGAGCGGGGGACGTGGGGTGGACCCGGGGAGGTGAAGTGCGTGCAGGGTCCCCTGCCGCTACCCACAGCTCCACCTCTCCCCACCTACCCCCACCCTTAAATGCCTGGTCCTTTTCCGACTCCTGTCCCTTAGTGTGGCTTCTTCCTGCTCCCCCTGTGCCTTGCACCACAGTCCCATTCCTGCTCTCCCTGCACTAAGGCCACAGTCACTCCCCTGGGTCCCGGGTCCCAGTCCAGAGCAGGTGTTGCTCTGTTACCTCCCTGTCCCCTCTCCTCCAGCCTGGCCCTCCCCCCTTTCCACCTGTATGGACCTGCCCCCTCCCCCTCCCCGCACCTACCACGTTGACCCCAAAGGTGTCTCGGATGTCCCCGGGTGTGACCCCGTAAAGCAGAGCAGCCCCCACCGTGGCCCCTGCCAGCTGGGCAGCCACGTAGGCCACAGCACGGGGCAGGGAGATTTGGGAGCCCACGAGGAAGGCCAGCGTCACAGCAGGGTTGACGTGGGCCCCACTAGCCTTCCAGGTGATCTGCACGATCACGGCCGTGGCCAGGTTGAAGGTGATGGCAACCTGCAGCATAGAGGGAAGCGCCAAGGGCCATCTCAGAGCCGAGCCCACGCCAAAGAACACGTACAGCCCCGTGGCCAGGAACTCGGCAAACACAGCCTTGCTGATGGTCGTGCAGAGCCGGCACACCAGCGTCTTGGCCAAGCTGCGCCTGCCTGACTCCATGGCATCCGGGTCCTGGTGCCTTTGCTCCCGGGGCCTGTTTCTCTTCCCTCTGATCTCCTCTGCGTCCCCTGGTCTCCTGTCTCCGGGCTGCTCCGGCCCCAGCCTGCAGCTCTTCCACAGTGCTGCTGCCCTGAGGACTGTGTGGTCAGACTGGCAGGGGGCGGGCTGACAGGGTTATGTGCGTCTGGGTGGGTGGGAGTAGGGGTGGCATGACGGGTGGCTCTCACATGCCCGCTCCACCCTAAGCTCACCTGACGGCCGGAGGAGGGGGGCCCTCCCCGGGCACTGAGCTGGAACCTCCCAGGAGTTTTCCAAGCTGAACAGGCCTAACTCCGCTGCGGGCAGACGCCCAGCCTTGGGGGCCACAGGTGCCGGAGTAGCGCGGGCCATGGGATTCCAGGGCGCTCCCACCCCCGATGTCAGCTTAGAGCAAGATCCCTGAGATCCCCAGGTCCAAGGCCTGCTTCGGGGGGCCCTGCGCACGCTCCGCAGCACCTGTTCCCCCGGCCCCCTTTGCCTGCAGGCTCGGCCTCCAAGTGGGCTCATGCTGTTCTGAGCCCCATAAACCCAGATGTGAATGGAGCTGTGTCCTCCATTCCCACCTAGAACCCCACTCACTGGAAGCTGATGTGAACGGAGTCAGCCTTACTGAGGACGCGGGCCTGTGTGGGTGCAGGGGGGCAGATGGAGGGGGTGTTTATTCCACAGCTGATCAGTGACACCTGTGGCAATGGGCACCTCTGCTGCCCGCCAGCCACACACCAGCCACACACCAGTTTCCGCTGGCCCTTCACCCACTTCTGCCTCTTTCTGCCTCCCCTCCCCCAGCTCAGCCCTTCCCCTTACTTCTCTGACCTCCTCCTTCTCAGGGGCCAAAACAATCCCTCATGCCACACAGCGTAGCTTACCATTTTTGTGGCTATGCTGGCCCTAAGGTTACCTGCGCCCTAGGCTCTGCCCTTTAACCCCCAGCAATATACCAAGGTATTTTCTCAAATAAAAGTGTTCCTTCCCTAAGAAGAACCTGCCGAGCTGTTAAAATAGTACACTCTTCACCTGTTCACCACATCTGGGTGCCCTGACCTCACCCCCCGCCCTAGCTCCCTGCCCAGTGGTTGTCCCCTGGTGTCCTCAGGCTCCCCAGATGCCACCTGTCCCACAACGAGATCCTCGTCTCTCCCTGTGACCCCAAAAGCACTCCTTCTGTTGTCCCAGCTCAGTTGGAGGCACCTGGGAGGCATCCTTGACCTCACCCTCCCGCCCCCATCCAGCGAAGGCAGCGAGTCCTAGTGATACTGAATCCTAAATATTTCTTGCCTGTGCCCTCTTCCTGCCAGGCCTGCTGCCCTGCAGCCTTTAACCATTCTCTCTGTCTCCTCCCTTGCTCCGCTCCAATCAATTACCCACACTGCAGCCTGAGTGATCTCTCGAAAATGCAAAGCGGATGCTGCTGCCCCCTGCTAAAATCACTTGAAGCCTCCTGTCCCCTCTGTGAGCTCCGTGCTGGGCCTACAAGGTCCTCTTGGCTCCTGCACCTCCCACCTCACCTCTCCCCACCTTTTGCCTTGTCCTTTACCCTCTGGCCTCACCAGAAGGCCAATGGTTCTAGAACACTCCATGCTGCTCTCCCCTTGCGGGATACTCTCTCCTCTCCCTGGAAAGCCCATCCCACGCCCTTTGCTTGGGTGAGTCCTGTTCCTAAGGCTCAGCTTTGATGTCACCTCCCCTTTCCTGGGTGAGGGGGCAGGAACCAAGTTTTGTTCATCCCTACATGTAACGTCTTGCACAGGGATTTATTTGCTCACTGCTGCAGTAAGGTCCTCAATAAATATTTGTTGAATGAACGAATGAGTGCATAAAAGCTTCTTGGCCTCCTGGAGGCAGGTGACTTTCATGTCTGCTTCATTTCAGCTGGCTCTCCTTATAGCCTTATACCTGTCCTCACCTGGGGCTGGGTCTTCTGAAATCTTCAAGTGAAACATCCCAACTCTGACCACAGGCTCTGTCCATCCACCCTCCCCCATTTCAGTCCCAGTCACATTCCTCCCCCAATGTCTCCCCCAGCCCCTTTCTGTTCATCCAGCCATCCTGGCTTGACTCTACCTTCTCCAGCCAGATCCCCTGGCATCTCACCTCAGTGCCCTCTGTCCCAGCACCCTGTTCTCTGAACCCCGCCCCCCCCAGCCGTGTCCCTCCATCCTCATTCTTCTCCACACCCCTCTGCCCCCATCTGCCCTGCTGAGCGCTGCTGGAGAAACTCGCCCAGCCATGCAGACTGCCGCCATGACAAGTCCATGGTCTCTGGCCACAGTAGGGGTCACAGCTCTGCTCAGCAATCCTTACACCACACCGTCGCCAGGCGGCTCTCTCCCCATTCTTGTAAGCCCTACTTCAAACCTTCTGTACTCTCTTCAAATACCCTACCTTGCTCTGGCTTTCCTCCAGCAGATCTACTTGCCTCCTGTCCTACCTAGAAAGTGAAACCAGCTGGCAAGACTTCTTCCCATCCCTCCACCCCACCCTCCCCCAGCCGCAAACTCACCTGCAGCTGCCCCATGCCCTCACCAGCTTCCCTTTGGCCCTGAAGAAGAGGCAGCCCTCCTCCTGTGTCTGCGTCAGGGGGCCCCTCCTTGTGTTCTTGGCTCCCTTTGAGCAACTGGGGCCCTCTCTTGGCCATTCCCAGCCTCATCTACGATTTTCACTTCTCCCTCTCCTGGCTGCTTCTTTATAATGTGCCTGGGTAATCATGGAGTAGTGGAGAGACCATGGGTTTGGAATGCCTTTCCTCTTTGTTTCTCTTTCAAGACTTTGCTCAAGTTCAATTCCTCTATGAAGCCTGCCCTAATTTTCGCCTCCAGGAGAGTCAGGGCAAACTTTGTAGAGAAGCTGGGCTTGGGCAAAGCCAGGGGCTACTTCCGGCTTTGACTTCCTCGGTGCCTCCACTGTTCCAGTGCAGACTCCCAGTCTTGTCTGGCATGAAGGAGTCTTTCAAGAAATGCTCAAGATTGAAGGAATGTAGTGTGAGTGACATTCCTCTCTGGCCCTGGGGTTGGGGGGTGAGGGTGGGGGGATTTCCCTGGCTGTCCCAGGGAATCTCACGGGCATCTATCTCCTTCCCTCCCCTCACACAGGGTCATACAGGACCTGGGGACAGACACTTGCCAGTCCCTACATCTTACCTAGCCTCAGTTTCTGCACCTGTACACAGGCAACAAACAGCAGTAATGCCTGTCTGTTGAGAAGCTTTGAAAAGAAAGTGAAAGCATTTGAACACTGCCACATATTCTGTACCCCTGACCAGTGCTTAACTCCTGTGACCTCAGCTTTCCCACTTTTAAAGTGGAGATGTTGGGAATTCCATGGTGGTCCAGTGGTTAGGATTCTGAGCTTTCACTCTCAGGAGTCCAGGTTCGATCCCTGGTTGGGGAACTAAGATCCCGCAAGCCACGTGGTATGGCCAAAAAAAAAAGTGGAGATGATAATTCCCACCTCCCTAGGAGAGCACCCCCCAGTCAGAAGATGTTGGTTATTAGGACTGTCACCTCCCTTCCCACTCCAGCGAGACAGCTGTGAGGGCCGTGCTGGGGTGGGAAGAGTCCAGGACAAGCAGCACCTGAGGCCCCTGCTCTGGGCCCTGGAGATTGAGAGCCTTAAGGGTAGTGGCAGCCCTTGTCTCTAGCTGGCCTAGAGAAGAACCTCCTGGGGCCCTGCCTGGCCTGGAACAAGGTCCTTCACCCCCTGAGGACAGGTGGACATGGGCCAGGACTTGCTCCAGCTCCAGCCAGCGTGTCCCTGGGCCCAGCCAGTCCTGGGCCCTAGTAGTACGCTTTTGAGGTCACTCTTGGTCCAAGAGCTTTTTTCAAGCCCCACACCTGGCTGCCTACAGCTGCCTGTCAGGTGGCTGTGTGCTCTGAACCTCTCAGAGGCCTGTCTCTGGGCTCCCCAGACTAGCGGGGTGGGCGTCTCTGTGGGGAGATGTGTGTGTGGTGTGTGCTTGGCCCGAGGGGCAAGGTGAGCTCTGATTGAGGTTCTCTCTCAGGGCTTGGAGAGGATGGGGGAGCAAGAAGGAGGGGAAGGAGGAGGGAACTGGAAGAGATGAGAAAGGACAATAAAAACATGACAGAAAGGGAAAGATTCAAGGTAGTTTCCCTTGTATCCCCTCACCCATCCCCACAAAATGGTGGAAAGAGGAAGCCGAGGCTCAGAGGGAGGCTGACAGAGCCGACCCTCCCGGCAACCCCTCCTCCTGTCCATCCATCTAGACAGCAAACCCTCTGTCTGTTCTCTGCATGACCCCTAGTCCTCCTCCATCTTTCCATCATGTCACCATGTCCACCTTCCTACCTGGTGAAACTGGCAGCCCCGGGGAAGGGAAGGGGAGGAAGCCTCCTACAGGAGAATCAAAGCTCTTTTGGGTTCTGTCTTCAGGTGGAGCAGAGGGTCAGAGGGATGACTGAGCATGTGTGTGCTTGGATATGACACACACGTATACCTCGCTGATAACACGTGGAGCCAGGCAGCTGGGTCTGGTCCCGAGCGGCCCTGTGACAGGGAATAGGGGACGGGCGATGTGGCTCTGCACACACGCGGAGTGAGCGGTCTATGCCGAAACACGGAGCCCGCTGGGTACAACCGAAGAGCCTTGTGGAGCGGCGCTAGCGTGTGCGGGCTCGTGCGTGCGCAGGTCTTTGTGAGCGCCAGACTCGAGCCGCGCGGGGAGGATCCGACACCAGAGAGCGCAGCGCCCTCTGCTGGCCAAACTGCCCGGCCCGCGGCACCTAGTCAGCCCCAGGCCCTCGGCGGACCCTTGCCCTCGGACTGGCCAGTACCTCCCTCGGACTGGGTGCCCCGCCCATCCCTGAGGGCCTGTCCCTCATAGGCCCACCGTTCACCCCGTCATGCTCCCCGTGGGGCCCGTCGGAGAAAGGAACCAAGTTGCTGGGCTGGATGCAGAGGGCTGCCTCCCAGTCACGGCTGTGCCTCACTTGAGTCTTGTGTGGAAGTCTTGCGAGGAGGTCTGATATTCTCGTCCACAACCGCCGGAGGAGGAAGCTGAGGCTCAGATTGGGGTTGAGAGAGCCGACCCTCCCAGCAACCCCTCCTCCTGCCCAGCCATCTAGGCAGCCAACCCTCTGTCTATTCCTGGCCTTGACCCCTAGTCCTCCTCCATCTCCCCATCCTGTTACCTTGTCCACTTTCCTACCAGGTGAAACTGGCAGCCCCCGGGGCGGGCAGAGGAATCCCCTCTCTTCTGTACCCACTCCCAGACAGTGGGGTGGCGGGGGGGGGCTTGGGGTATCTGCTTCCTGGTGGCCCAGGGGACCCAGACCTGAAAGACTCCCCAGGGTCCCCTCTCCTCCACGCCGCATCTGGCCCAGACCCGGGACTCGGGGAAGAGGAAGCGCGGCAGCGGTGGATTCGGTGGACGAGGTCGCCCCCTGCTGGTCGGAGCTGGCACTTGCGCCGGTCTCTTGGGTAGGGGCAGGGGTGGAGGCAGCGGGTGGGGGACTGCTCCTTTACCGGGGCTTCACACACACTGCCATTTGGTGTTAACTGCAAGCCGCCAGGCAGGCAGGGCAGGGTGCCGGCTGCCGCTACCATTTACATATACTAGACTCAAGTTTGGAGGAGGGCTGGGGAGTCTGCCCCTCCTCACCCCCAGCCCCTGGGACTGACCCTGGCCAGCCACTGTCTATAGCTTCTCCCATCGCTTCTCAGTCCATCTCCTGGCCCTGCTGGGCCCTCCTCTTCTGAGGCAAAACTGAAAACCACGGGGGAGAGGTTCCCACACCAGAGAGAAGCGCGAGCTCAGGTTTAAACACTCTCGGGAGAGCAGAGGTCCAGAACTGCGGTGTGGCTGGGGTCCCAGCTGTAGACGTTTTTCTTCACACTAGCAAATCGAGCCCTCGATCTGAGGTGCCTGTCCCTGTTTGCACAAGTGTTTCCCTTTTATCCATTGTTTCATTTTATCCCCGTAACAATCCATGAAATGGGTACAAGTATCCCCATTTTACAGATGAGGTAATTAAAACTCAGAGAGCTTGTGTTATCCAAAGTTGCACAACCAGGTTTGAACTCAAAGTCAGAGTAACTCTGATGAAGAGTTGTGTCCTGAGCTGTTGTGTGCCCCTTTCGCCACAGAGAGCAGCCCAGTCCCAGGAATCTCACTCCCTCCCTTCATCTGACCCCACGACGACCCTGTGAGGAAAGCATTTTTTAGCCTCACTTTATAGCTTAAGAGATGGGAGGCTTAGTGAGTTTAAGGGGGTTTCCTAAGGAGTGTCAGTGGCAAGGGGACAAGGGCAGGTAAGGGCAGAGCTACAGGCCCAGAGGGGAAGACAGTGGGAACCATGGCTGGTAGAGGCTGGGCTCGGTGAGGACCCCTCCTTCTCTGCTCCCACTGCCCCCTCCTGACCTCTAGCTCTGTGGCTACATTTGGTCTCTTTCTCTCTCTCCTCCCAACCCCCCTCTGACTCTCTAAGCCTCCCCTGGCCTCAGCTTCCCTGTCTCTCCACAGAGGATTGTGGAGACGGTGGAAGAGGGTGTGGGATGATGAGGAGGAGAGGTGATGAGCCAGAGTACCCTGAGGTGAGGCTTCTGGAGAGAAACGAGGCCGAACATGAATGTCAGTGGTTTATTGGGAAGCCTCCGCCCCTAACACCAGCAGCCCTACCCCATGCATCCTTGAGCAGAAATAAATAAGGTGGCATGTAATGAACCAGGTTGCCTCCCTCCTAAAGAGCTCTGGGGAGGGCCAGCCTCTGCTGTCCCGGGGGCTGGGATCCCCCTGGCTCTTGAGGAGGGGCTGGGGAGAGGGAGGGGGCACAGACTGCCAGCCACCCCTTCCTGGCGTGGCCTGGGGCAGCCTGCAAGCTTAGCACTGCGTTCACGATCCCTGAGGTCTGACCTCGCTGCAGCAGTCTGCCCTGTGCCAGAGACACCCCTTCCCCACCAGACCCCAGCCCCTGGCCCCCACCTCAAGAGCCCCATCATGTGTTCCTGCTCCAACTCTAACCGTTCAGCCTGGGGAGCCAGCACCTCCTCCCCAGCTGCGGGGGAAGGCAGCTTTGCCATCGTGTATTTCTCTTTTTTCCCCCTGCGGTTCAGGGGCTGAGAGGCTGGCCCCTGCGTGATGCTGGTCACTGGGCAGTCAGCTCCATGGTCTTCCTCCGCTCCTCTCCGTCCTCCTCGGGCTCAGACGTGCCCTTGATGATGGCCACACGCTCACTTAGCCTCAGGGAGTTGGGGGAGAACAGGTAGAAGTAGAGGATAGCAGCCAAAGCAGCCCCCATGATGGGCCCCACCCAGAACACCTGGTGGAGACAGAGCCGTGTCAGTTGGCTGAGCCCCAGGCCTCAGAGACCAAGACCTCCCCCTCCAGAGGACAGACCCATGGGCCTCTCAGAGGAGACAGACAGACAGACTTCCAGACCTCCCGAAGGAAAGACTTCTCTCCGCTTCAGGGGCAGATACACTGACACCCCACTCCCCAATGACAGGGACATGGACCACAGACACCCAGATCCTCAGAGGAGACAGACATCTCCAGAGGGACAGGGCCCCGCCAACCCCACCCTAAAGAGAGACCAATGAACCTTCAGAGGGAACAGACGTGGAGATCCTCAGAGAGATGAACAGAATGCCTCTCTCTTCCACACAGGGATAGAGACAGGCTTTGGAGAGCTCTCAAAGGAGATGACAGATTGTCCAGAGGGACAGACCCACAGGAAGGAAGACTCTCCCCATTCCCCCAGCAGGGACAGATAAATAAAACATCAAAGAGGACAGACACACGGACCCCCTGCCCCCCACCATCCAGAAAGATGGAAGCAAAATCCTCAGAGCGTGACACTGGAGTACAGATCCTTTTCCCTTCCCTAGAGGGACAGACACACATAGGCAGCCCCTCCCCTCATTCCAGGGTCCCCTGCCTGAAAAACCTACCGTGCCCCTGTCCTTGTTCTGGCTGTATCCCCTTCTCTCTCCAGCCACCCCCAAGCCCTAGGCCCCCATCATCCGGGAAGTCCTGTTAGCTGTCAGCTGCTAAGGCCGGGTTTCCAGGCCCTCATTGCCAGGGAGCCAGGGGAGGCCCAGACTCACCCAGTGCGAGGGGCTGAACTGCTTCATGATCACTGCGGGGCCCAGAGAGCGGGCCGGGTTCATGGAGCAGCCGGTGAAGTAGATCTGGACAGAGAGAGGGAGGTGGTGAGGAGGGCTTGTCTACTCCCACCCGGCCCGGAGTCTCCCCGGGTCCCCCAGCAGTTCAGGGGCTCAGCCAGGTCTCCAACTGTCTCCCAGTTCCTAGGCTGGTGCCCTCTCCCTCCACAGGTTCCTACGGACCCCTCCTCTCCTCTCTGTCTTGCGCTTGGGCTTGGCTTCCTGCCCCCATCCCAACTCCCACTCACTTCCATCTTTCCTCGGACTGGAGAAGGTTTGAGGGGATCAAGTCTGGGCCAGAGTAGAGCAGCTCCACTCCAGGCCTTAACTGCCAGGCTCATAGGTCCAGAAGGTACTCCCCATTATCTGCCCCAAGGGGCAGCACTGCTCACCCCCACTAGGTGGCCCAGTGTGACGGACAAGCCAATAGACAGGGCTGGGGAGCCCACAGGGCTGATGCGGCGGCAGTCGGTGGAGGAGAAGATACAGAGCGCCAGCTGGAAGGTCAGAATCATTTCCACCACAACGGCCTGGCCCGGAGTTGTGTTGTTGTTGAGCTGTAAGGGAAGGGTGTGTTAGGGGCCCTGCTTTCTTCTGGCTCTATGGCCAGGGACTTGGGGGGATGGGCTTTTGGCCTCCAGGGACATCTAGAGCCTGAGCACCTGGAAGCCAAGCCCTGTCACATCAGGGAGGTCATCTGCTGAAGAGAGCACATACTTCGCAGTGAGCACAAAGCTTGGAGCGCAAAGCTGTGGCTAAAGGGCAAGTGTGAGGGGAGCGCTTCCCGGACACAGGCCTGTCACGCGTTCTGCCCAGTCCCCAGTCCCCACAAGCTGGCATTTACCCTCCCTCCTATGGGCAGCTGCCCAGTTTGCTTACGGCACCCCCCCAAGCCAGCCTCCCGCCTGTGCCTGACCCGCTGCCAGTTCCAACCTCAAACCCGTCTCTCTGGTGGGGCTGACTCACCGCTTGACAATGGCCGAGAAAATCCTCCTCTGTGTTTGATTAATGAACCCAGTTTGCATGGGACATGGAGGCTGAATCTGGGGCTGCGTGAGGGGGAGGCAGCAGGGGGCCAGGAGCAGGAACCAATACTCATCAGAGACTGTATGCACTGGCCTCACATCAGGGAGTTCACAAGCACGGTTTCTAAACATAAGTCCCTGACTCCTGCTGTTATGCAGGAGTCCCACATAATAGTCCCTGCTGTTATGGCCATTCCCACGTAGTGTGAGTGAGAAAAACGAGACCGGGAGAGGCCAGGGCCACAGAAGACAGTACCACAACCCACCTCTCTCTGATGGTTCCATGAGAGCACTCCACTGAGGAGCACACAGGAGCAATGAGGCGCCCAAGAGGACAGAAGAGCTCAGAGGTAAGACAGAAGAGAGAGAAGTTTTGGGTAAGAAAAGAGGGGCAGCAGGCAGGCACCAGGAGAGAGGCCAGGATGGGGCAGCATGAGGGCGTCAGGCGGAGGAGGCGAATATGAACCACAGCAGTGGGCTGAGGGGCACACCTGGAGATCCATCCTCCCGGCCTTAGGAGGCTGTGACCTTCCTGGCAGAGGTGTGCACTGGACCACTCTGTGGCACCCATTCTGGAGATGGGGTTTGGGGGCCAGGTCCAGAGCCCACCACAGGGTCCCTGCCCCACAACCAGCCCCATTGACACTCACCGCGTTGACGGCCAGATTGCCTCGGGCATCGCGTGGTGCCACCCCATAGAGGATGCCAGCCCCGGCAATGGCGCCCACCAGCTGGGCCACCATGTAGAAGGCTGCCCGGAGCAGGGAGATCTGGTTGCCCAGTAGGAGGGCCAGCGTGATGGCGGGGTTCATGTGGCCACCGCTCACGGGCCCCAGGGCCTGGGCCATGGTGCCTATGGCCAGGCCGAAGGCCAGCGAGATCTGCAGGATGGTGGGCAGCGCCGACGGCCACTTGAGGGCCGAGCCGAGGCCGAAGAAGACGAGGATGAGGGTGGCCAGGAACTCTGCGAACACTGCCTTGAGAAAGGCCGCGGAGCACACCTCCTTCTTCATGGTCTCAAGACAGCAGCCCCCGCAGGGGTCGCACGTCGGGGCGGCAGTGTAGCGGGCCGCGGGGGCTGGCTCCCCGGCGCCGAGCGCTCTCCGGCGCCCGCGGCGTGGCTCGTCTCCTGGCGCGGGCCCTGCGGGGCGCGCTATATACAAGGCGGGCGCCCCGCGGCGGGGCGGGCGGGCGCGAGGGCGGGGGCAGTGGGCGGCTCCCGCACCAGGCGGCCAGCACTGCGCGCTGGGAGGGAACTTCAGGCCGCCGCGGTCTCGCCGCTGACCCCGGCCCCCGCTCCCCTCCCCCGCGCCCGGGCAGCAGCCCGCCCGCTCGGGCCACGTGACCCGGCTGGCGGTTGTAGACCCGTCGGGCTGCCTGGGACCCGCGCATGGTGCGCTTCGGACGGCTCCCGTGCTCTACTCCGCGCGGCTCCCGTGCTCTACTCCGCGCTGCCTGTCCCGGGCCCCCCGGGAGACTTTGTCGGGTCCGGGCTCTCCCGTCCTACCGACCTCCGGCCGTCTGCCTCCGCTGGACCTTTATCTCTGGCCTTGGTCTTCCCCTTTTCTTCTCTTCGGGCGCTGGGTCCAGCTCCTCCTTTTCCTCCTGCGACCTGGGCATCCTGACCGGGCTTCGCGCCCGGCAAGGTTGGAATGATGCGCTTCCTTGAAGACAGCGCCGCCGCCATCCAGCTCCCTACCGGCCGGTGGCAGGGGCGGGCGGCCATCGTGGGCCTCTCCCCAACTCGGCCCGGCAGGCCTCCAGGGTTGGAGAGGGGGCGTTTTGAGATAAGTGGGCACCGTGCCAGCCTGCGCCGGGACTCAGCCGTCCTATCTACTCTGTTTCACCTTTCCTCTCTATGTGATTTTAGTCTCTATGACTTTGTCTCTACATCCTTTTCCATGTCTGTCTCTCTTACATTTGGTCTTTTTTAGTTCCCCCAAAGTCAAGTCCTCCTACCCCTGGACTCGGTGACACTTCCTTTCGGTCCCATTCCTCGCTGCCCCCCCCCCTTGCCCCTTCCCTCTGAGCTCCCAGCTGCTTTCCACCCACCCCTCCCACCCTTCCCTCTTCCCACTCCCAGGTTAGGCATGTGGGGAATGAGGCTGGAGGGTCCTTGAGGGCTTGGAAGAGGGGCAGGGACCCACCGCCAGGATTCCAGGAGTGGAGATGCACTAATGACCCCACCACCACTACCATGACGTGTCGTTGGGAAACACTCAGCACAGTGCTTGGCACAGAGTAAGGCTCAATAAAGTTTCCTCAAGTTGTGACTGTAATGTTAAAACCCCCCTGAGGGCTCTGTGTGGAGCAAAGTGAGAAGGTGCAGCAGAGGGAGAGGACAGGTGCTCCTCTGTCAGGGGGCTGAAGGGAGGGGCGTGGAGGGAAGCCAAGGACCTGGAGGAGCGGGATGTGGGCTCTGGCAGCTAAGATGCCAAAGAAAACAGGGAAGGAAGAAACCTCGCTATTGTTCCTGCTCTGCCCCGGTTTCCTGCTGGAGCAGCTCCTCCCCCAGGTCTCTCCTCTTAAGGCAGGAGGCCCATCTGTCCCTTCTGCCATGGGTCCTGGGGCCCTGCCCCTGGCAGAGCATGGCAGCTGTATTCAGGATCTTCATCTGGGCTTAGGGCTCAGGGCTCTGCGGGCCTGGTTCAGACTGGAACAGACTGGAACAATGACGCTCATGACCCCAGAGGCCTTTGGGGACTAAGCCCTTTCACTGCTGAACTTGCCTCCAGTCTGCCCCCTTCCACCTTCTTTTTCATCCTCTCTCTTCAGGCACTGTTGAATCCACACGTGGAGTGGGAAGGACTCGGCAGTGTCACCAGGGGAAGGAAGCTCCTGCTTGAGGATTTGAGACCAGTCCTTTAGAGCCAACAAATGGCTTTGGCCTCCACTGTGTGATTAAATTCCGAGCTGCCTGTGAGGAAGATCAGACTGAGAGGTTCTGCCTTGCCCAGGGTCACACGTGACCTGAGATGGGACCCACGGCGTCGTCAGAAGTGGCCTGGTGTGGCTGAAGAAGGAGACCATATCTGTCCAGATTGCTCAAGTGAGGGCAGCTGGTTATATCTCCTAGGCCTGTGCTTAAAGCCCTTCTGCCTCTCTCTAACCATCAGGGTTACTCTGTCCCCAGGCTGTCACAAGAGCGCCTATATGCTGGAATTATCTTTGCCCTGAGCACTTGGACCCTTCCCTGCCACAGACCCAGAGGAATGCTTCCCTGGGACCAATCTGGGCCGGGAGATGGATCTTCCCGTGTGTGGCACAGAAAGTTAGAATCTCTCGGGGGGAACCCCTTCTTCCTCTCCTGATATTGGGCCCCCTTGGTTCTTTGGGAGCAGTTTCTGGCTGAGGGTAGAAATGGTAGGTAATTGGCAGCGGGTGATGCTGCCAGGACTCCACATATCCCCAGGTTTGGGGGAGGGTCATTCATTCATTCCACAAAGACTTACTGAGCACTTACTATGTACCAGGCACTGTTCTAGGCAGTGGGGATAGAGCCATGAGCCAGCAGACAATGTCTCTGCGTTGTGGAGCTAATATTCTAGTGAAAGGAGACAGACAATAAACAATGGACATATTGAAATTATATAGTACAATAGAATGTGGTTAAGTGCTATGGAAAAATAGAATATGTTATGGGAAACTGGTTCTTTGCATTTTAAATGGTTGTCATGTGGGTCTTATTGAGAAGGTGACATCTGAGCAAAGACTTGAAGAGTGAAGCGGAATCTGGCCTCTGTACCCCAACGTCAAATTAAATCTCAGAGACAGAGTTTTGGGTGAAGTAGAAAAGAATAGCTCTATTGTTTTGCCAGGTAAAGGGGGACACAGTAGGCTAATGCCCTCAAAACTGTGTGTTCCGCCCTGGGGGGGCCTGTGAGAAGTCTTATAGTCCAGGGGCAGGGTTGCCGATAAGGATCAGGGTACATGCAGGGACCGCATTCCTTCAATCCAGAGATCATCTGGTGTCAGGTTATGATGGGTGAACTGTGACCTTCTCTGGAATGAAGAGTGCTTCATCACATCTTCCATTTGGTGAGGGTTTTAGTTCTTCAGAAGAGCTCAAAGACAACATTATGTATATATCCCTTGAGGGGGAACCAGGACCCTGCCCCCAAGGCTGTACTACTGTTTCTTGACTGCTTCTTCCTTGTCTCCATATCCCCTCCCTTCCCTGATTAGCAACTGTTTGAACCTGCCCTTTGGAACTCAGAGAAGGGGACACAGAAAGGCTTTTGTGCCCAGGAGCCCCACAGGGTCCTGCTTGGTTTCAAGAGGAGAGGGAAAGAACTGTGCACGTATCTGGGGAAGAACCTTCCAGGCAGAGGGAGCAGCCCATGTTGCTGAAGCAGGAGAAAGGGAGGGCAGAGAGTGGTGGCAGTGGGCAGACCTTGTGTGTCACCTGAAGGACCGCAGGCTTCACTCGAAAGAGTGAGGGAGTCATTGCACGGGGACTAGTATGGGCTGACAGAGTTTTAACACAAACGCCTCTGTTGCTGTATAGAGAAGAGATGGGAGGGGCAGGAATGGAAGCCGGGAGGCGGTGGCCTGGCGCTGAGTGCGGGTGCTGAAGGTGAGAGCGATGGGATCTGGATCCCTTGGAGGTAGAACTGACAAGGTTCCCTGGTGGAGTCGGGGCTGGGTGTGAGAAGGAGTCAAAGATGACTCAAGCCTTTTGGCCGGAGCAGTTGGAGAGATGGAGTTGCCATCAGTTGGGATGGGGAGGACTGTGGCAGAAGCAGGTTTGGGGAGACGAGCAGAAGGCCAGTTTTGGACATGTTGAGTGTTAGGCATTGTCCTAGGCCCTAGGGTCCCTGCCCTGACTTCCCAACACGGTGCTACAGCCAGCACGAGGGCACCGAAAGGGGCTGTCCTTCGCTCTCTCTGGAGGACCCACAGCCGGCCCATGTCCTGGTGGCCTCCCTGTGGTACCACCTGGGTGACAGAGCCCAACATGCACATTTTGGCCAGGCTGACAGTGGGAACTGGCCACCAGAGTTCTCCTAGCTGAGCTGATTCAGCACTGAAATCCCCTCTGCACCGTCCCTAGCAGCAGCTCTGGGAAGCTCATGACATGCCACAGACCCCAGTCTGTCTTCTGGCACCTTGGACTGCACGGACCATTTCTAAGTTGTGAAAGAAACAGCATTTATTGACAAATGAGCATTTATTGAGTGTTTACTGTGTGCGGAGGGAAGATAGAGAGACGGGTGCCACCCAAGAAACGGAAGGAGCCCTGCCCCCAACGGGCTCACAGTCTAGCTGGGAGGCACTGCCTAGATACAGAATCACAGCTTAAAAGATACAAAACAATATGGAAGCAACATGTGCAGGTGCAAAGTCATCTGGCACAAAGTGGGAGCGCGGAGGTGGAGGCAGCTGGGACCCCGTGGTCAGACACTCCTGCCCTCAGCTCAGAATCCTCTCAGTCTCCAGCTTGGGGACCTGAAGTTCTGTTCATCTGCCTCCATGCTTCCCTGCCTCTGTCTGGTTGGGCATGTGTTTAACCTCCACCCTCCTCCAGACTGGGTGCTCTTCAAGGGCAGAAACCAGCTCGTGCCTTTGTCATTTTCTCCCTCCCTGGCCATGGCCCTCCCCAGGGCCCCATGTCTACCACAAGGCAGCAGGCTGGGCTGGACAGGCCGGGTTGTGTGCGCTGGTTTCTGCCAGGGGCTCCCAGGAGGGGCCTGGGATTGGCCTCAGCACAGACCTCGTCTCGTCTGACTTTCGAGTGGAAAGATCATGAGATTTTGCATAAGAAGTCCTGAGTTCAAGTCTTAGCTCTATATACAGCTGTGTAACTTTAGACCAGTCTTTTAGCCTCAGCCTGAAATGGGAAGGACAGTATTTGCTTGCCCTGTCCCAAGGGGTTGGGAGATAATTACAGGAGATGATAAGGGAGTGCTTTGGAAAAAGTAAAACCCAGCATGACTGCTGGCTGCTGTCCTTCCCTAACCTGCCTGAAGTTTTAGGAGGATTAGATGAGCTAACACAGGTAAAGCACCCAGCACAGAAATTGGGACACAAGAGATGCTTAATAGGTGTCAGTTCCCCTCCACCCCCATCACTTGAATCCTGCTTTGACCTCTGACCTCAGTGACCCCAAACGGGGCAATCGGGGCTGGAAGTGGTGGGGATCTCACATTTAGTTTGGGGGGAAGATGCAATCTTGGAAGAAGAACAGACTAGAGAGAAATTCTTGGCAACTTCTAGAGGGATCTGTTGGGTAGAGGTGAGGTGAGGATGAAATACCTGAGACACATCCAGCCTTGGCTCACAGCTCAGTGCCGTGCTGCCCTTGAACTTCCAGAGCAAAGACACTCAGCTGCCAGGAGTACAGCCCCAGAAGTCACTTTGGTCTCTGACTCAACCCCTCCCCCGGTAGTGAGGCTAAGCGACTGTCATCAGCTGTCGGGGATTGGGAGAATCATCTCCATAGCACCTATGACCTTCTAACCCGAAGGGAGGTTTGGTCAAGGAAGACAGGCAAGAGCATGGAGGAGGTAGTGGGCATAATTACAGAGATGTGTTCCTCATACACAGTCAGTCTCTGAAGGGAGCGGAGGGCCCAAAGGGGCTGGAAACTGGTGCACAGTGGTGCTTGGTGCAGTGTGGGACAGACACAGATAAAACCCTTGAAAGCATGGAGGCAACAGAGCATGGAGAAGGGGGCTCAAGGTGTGATTCTTAGGTTAGCTATGCAGCAGGCTGGAGAGGGAGGGTAGAATGGACGGTCTGGGTGGTGGGGAGAGGGGAGGGGAGAACAGCCAGTGTGTGCTCAGGGTTGGGAGAGGTTAAGGGACTGGACCAGATGGGGCCAGCCCCAAACCCATCTCCTGCCTGCACCTTGGGGCCCCAGGGCTCTCCTTTGCTTTGACCACCAACTAAAGGAGATAAAGGAGGCCAAAGGTCAGACCCCTTCTGCATTCTCCCCCCAGGAATCAGAAATAATGAAATGATCCCAATAATGCCTGATAATGGTATGAGGAATACAGTTCACTCAGCATCTATACAGGCATCATGTCACTTAATCCTAGTTAATCTCATTTGAGAACCATTGCATTGACCTGGAAATTTAGAAGCCCAGCTCTAGACACAGTCCTGCCTCTGCCTGGACAAGTCATCTCCCTTCTTTGGTCCTGAGAGCACTAGGGTGCTCTCTGCACAGTAATGTTCTGGTGGGAGCCAGAAGGGAGGGAGCACCAGGGCTGGGGGGTGGAAGGGAGAGAGGGGAAGAAGAGCGCTGCCTGGGGAGGCGGGCTGGCGGTGAGATGGGTGATGGAGGCGTGTTGCCTGGTGCTTGTGGTTGCGTGCCTGAGTGCCTTGCCCAGCCAGCCATAGGTGTGTGCTGGGCGAGAGGACTCACTTGTGAAACTGAGTGTCTCCTTTCAAGAAGTGTCTAGTTGCAAATCTCCCCCTCTCCCAAGACAAAGGCCAGGGGCCTACAAAGGCCTTTTGTTTTCTCTGCCACAGTGGGAGGCTAATCTCGGAGTCTGGAGCCCCCCCTGGAGATGAGGTCGCACGCATGTACACTTGTGCGGCACGCACACACGCACATGCCTGCTTCCTCCCTGGGCGAGCCTCCCTGGGCGAGGTCCCCTCTTAGGGCAGGAAGGAGGTCCTTGGCCACTCCCCCCCCCCCACACCGGCGACGGCCGAAGGCCACTTCGGGAGCTGTTCCCTGGTTGATACCTCACTACGTCTAGCAATGGGTCCTGGCAAGTCTTAGGACCCAGTGCTGCCGCTTGGGGAAATTTTCCAGAAGGGGCAGGGTCGGGGGGGGGATATCAGTGCCCCCCTTCAGCTCTCTCAAAGTGGCCTCCATACCCTCCTCTTCCCTTCTGCTGGGAAGCACACTTAGAGCTCCTGGGGATGAATGGCCGGAAGGACTCATCCACTGCAGCGGAAGTGGATTTATTGCAGGTGGGGGAGGGAGGGGTCAAGAGGGGAGTAAGAGGTGGCCAGCCATTGCACACTTGCATCACCACAGGCACACCTGCTTACACTCAGGAGCATGAACAACCCTGCACCTGGGGACAGAGGGGCACTGGGGGATGAACGCACAAAACCTGATGCCCCATTCCCAGACCCCGTCCCCCGCAGCCCACCCAGTACACTGCGCAGGCTCTCCAGAGCCTTCCTCTGCCCTTCCTCCCCTGCTCGGTGCCCAAGTCCCCAGCTCCCTGCAAGGCGCCACGGGGTCGACTACTCGACTACTCGCTGCCCGCCGCCTCAAGGCAAGGGATCTGCCACGCTCACCGCTATCCCCGCCCTGGCCTCGGCACGTCCTGGAAGCAGCTACTCTGCACTGGGGGCCGGCTTTGCACCTGGGGAGAGGGACTCCGGCGGGGGTGGCGGGCGCTCCCCCGAGCTCCCTCGAGCCCGGCCCAGGCGCTCAGGCCTTGCTGCCCCGAGGCAGGCTCTGCGGCGAGTGCAGCTCCACCGACTGCCGCCGCCGCACCTCGCGTTCCTCCCAGTCAGTGTCGGGCTCCAGCCCCTTCAGCACGGCCAGGCGCTCCGACAGGCTCTTGGCGGGCGGGAACAGGATGTAGTTGTAGAGGAGGGAGGCCAGGATGGCGCCGACCAAGGGTCCGACCCAGAAGACCTGGGGGCGAGCGAGAGGGCGGCTCGCGGGAGTGCTCCTCTCCCCCTTCCCGTTGAAAGGGAGCCTCACGCGGTGAAGGTAATCAAACGCGTATGCATGTAGTTATCAACGACTAGTGAGCAATTGGGAAGACTTGGTAATGGGGGCTAATGGTGCGAATTGGAGCCGACTGCCCGGGTGAACTTGGTCAAGTTACTTACCCTCTCTGTGCCTGTTTCCTCACTATAATAAGACGTAATTTCTGGAGTTCTTGTGCAAAACTAAATGAGTCAATATTTGCAAAGCACTTAGAAGAAGTCCTGGCACATACTAAGTACTAGATAAGTGCTAAATAATAGAAATGTGTTACATAGTATAAACATTGCCATTTATCGAGTTCTAAGGCACTGCGTCATCTGTTTTATACCAGTTACCTCGCTTAATCTTTACAAAAAGCCAAAGCAACCACTGCTCTTATCCTCATTTACAGATGTGGAAACAGAGTCTTTGGCGTCAGACCTGAAGGGTGGACCCAAGACTCCACGGGGGCCCCAAGAGGAGGACTGTGGAGGGTTTGCTGATCCCACCCCAAGCTCTTCCAGCCAGATGGGTTTCTGGGGGAGGGGAAGGCAGGGAGGTTTCAGCCATTACCCAGTGGTTGTCAAACTTGCCAGTGACCACAGCTGGAGCCAGAGAGCGGGCAGGATTCATGGAGCAGCCAGTGTAATGGATCTGCAATGGGAGGCAGGGGTCAGGGAGGGGACGGAGGTGAGGAAGGGGCGGGGGGGAGTCTCTGTGCCTCTCGCCGTCCTTGACCTCAGCCTAAAGGGAATCCATGCGATGGACAATGGAGTTCATGTTATATTTACAGGGTTCGCTATTCATTTGAAGCTGGAGTGATATCTGTCCCTTTGTGGTATATGGGAGTCAAACCCTCTGGGGTGTGTCCATGTGTCTTTCCCTCTTGGGAGTTCTGTGTATCTGTCCCTCTGGGGTCTTTGTGGCTCTCACTTTTGGGCGTTCTGTGTGTCCGTCTCTAGAGTGGTCTGTGTGTCTGTTTCCTTGCAGTAGGTCTGTGTGTCTGTCCCTCCAGGGAGGCTGGAACCAGTGGCCATGACCTACCCCGAGGAGATGGCCCAGGACCACAGAGAAACCAATGGAGAGGGCGGGGGTACCCAGGTTGTCTCCACGGCGCTCATCCGTGGAGGCGAAGATGCAGAGCACCAGCTGCAGGGTCAGGAAAAGCTCCACAGTAACGGCCTGGCCAGCTGTCGAGTTGTTGCTGAGCTGGGGACAGAGAGGGGGTGGGGGGGACACACTGAGCATGCTCCCCACACTGGTGCCCTCTTCCTGCCCACCTGCAGTCACAGCTCCAGATAGGCTTCCGGGCAGCAATCCAGAACATCAGGGCTCCCCAGCCACCTTAGTCCAGACTACTGATGGCTTCTTCCTGGGCCATGGCACAAAGGCAGGGGGATGGACCCTACAACTGCTTGCGGTCCCCAGGCCAGAGGTAGGGAACCTGACTCCATAGCCCATTAGATTTGGGAGCTGGGGTTGTGCGCCTGCAGTGTGAAAGGAAAAGGATACTGAGATCCATCATTTCTGCTTCCTGGAGAACAAAGAAGGAAGAGGTTTTCATTGCAGCAGGAAGCTTTAGGCCAGGTAATAGGAAGACCTTCCTCTCTATTTAAGCCATAAGATACTGGTGTAACGAGAGGCCTGCGGTCTTTCCTCCTGTGGTCAAGGGGCTCCCAGGAACAGGATCTAGGGACTTGGCTCTGGGGATGGCGTTAGTGTGCCCCTTCCCTCTGTGACTGCATTGTGCAACTCTTTCCTCTAACCTTTGCCTGTTCCCCTTTGACCTTGCCTGTTCCATACTGCATTTCAGGCCTCAATTTTGCCCTGTGGACTGGCTCCCCGCACATCCTCCAGAGGTTGAGGTTGGGGTGCTGGAGCCCTGTACTTTGGTGCCTCCTCACCCCATGTGGGGTGCCCATGGTCCCAGCACACCTTGCGTTGGGTAACAAGAGAACTTGGGGCTGAGCAAAGAGGTGATTTCATCCACCCAGTGCTGGATTTCTTTCTGGGTTTTGTCATCTTATGCCCTACATCCTGCCCTCTCTGGGCACTGCACTGGGTGGAGCTGTGATAGTTCTGAGCTCCCACGATCCTTCTCCAGGCCCTGAACCCCAGCCCTGGGTCCTAGCCCTCAAGCTGGCACCCTTGGGTCTCTCTAGAGTCTAACTTCAACCACCCCCCATTCCCCCCTCCCCTCCAGGTCTTCCAATGTCAGAGCCTATAGTGGGCAGCAGTGAAGAGCTTTGAAGGCAGACACTTTGGCGCTTTTGACTTGCTGTGGGGCCCTACTTATTTCAGCCTCAGTTTGTCTTTCTGTAAAACTGGGATCATAGAATGGATCCTGGAGGACTGTCTGGGAATCAGAAATGACAAGGGCAGAACCCCAGCTCCATTCCCACTGGTAAACAGTGGATCTAAGGGAGGGAGACACTGTGGATGTGGGTTTGGTGTCAGACAGCTCTGGGTCCACTTCCAGGTACTGACACTGGTTCTGTGATTTGAGCCAATTAAATGCTGAACCTCAGTTTACAGAATCACAGAATTCACCTTACAGTGTTGTACCTAGAACGAGATGAAATCTGGCCTAGCACGAAGCAGATGTGCATCAATGGTAACTTCTTGGTGGACAGACTGGCTTTTCCAGTGACCTCACAGGACACTTGGGACACCCATGGGGGTCAACTAGCTCTCACTAGCCTCAGGACAAGTCAATCCCGCTGCTGCCCCATTCCAGCCAGGAAGGTTCTCCCTAGTCCCTCAAGATGGTAAGTGCTGAGCAGTAACTTGGGGGGGCCTCCTCAGACCCTTCCCTTCTGAGGGCCCTAGTCAACTGTGAGATGATGGGAGAGCAGGAGGCCATGTCCTCATGGCCCCTTAGCACTCCCATTGCCCTGCTATTAGAGGAGGTTCCCCAACCACACATTCTTGAGACTTTCTTGGCCATGCTCTCTGGAAGTTCCTCTCTCAGTCTAACTATACCTCATCTTGCTGCAGACTGAACTAATTTCATTCTCAATGGAAATGGTCAGGTTTCTCAGCCTGTTCACCGCCATGGCTACTCTCGCCTTTTCTCCACCTTGAGCCCCCAGCCTAATGATATTTTCCATTTTGAAGAAGAGACGAGTTCTCCAGTTGGGATACCCCTGCCCCTTGCATGAGGAAGGCCACCTGTGCCGAGGAGGGGATGGCCACAGAGACTGTGCAGGACTCTTCAGAGACATCAGAGCTCTTACCCAGTGGCCCAGG
The DNA here is from genome assembly GCF_949987515.2 of Delphinus delphis. NCBI lineage: Eukaryota > Metazoa > Chordata > Mammalia > Artiodactyla > Delphinidae > Delphinus > Delphinus delphis. The sequence continues at coordinate 39,747,237 of NC_082693.1, read as the reverse complement.
GATAGAGAAGGCCAAGAAATGCAGGAGACTGAGGCTTGGGATGGGGGATGGAGCAAAAGCTGTGTTGAGGGAACACAGACTGTCCCTTCCCACCCATGCCCTCAGATGCCCAGGCCTTTCACAGACCCGGGGGAGGGGGAGGGTGGGGAGGGGGAAGGGGCTGCGGCGTCACCCTCAGCTCCCAAAGGGCCCAAGGCTCCTGATTAGCCACTGTTCATGGAATCAGCAGTTAGCTCGTGGGCTCTGGGGACCTTCTCCGAGGTCTGGAGAGACCTTGCCCCTTTAGCTTTGTCCTGGGTTCTGGTGCTTATTCTGGTATTGACAAACTGTAGGACTTTTAGACTGTCGCTTCCCTTCTCTGAGCCTCAGTTTCCTTGTTTGCAAAACAAGGCTTCAGTGGCGGCTCAGGGAGGGGACGTTGGTGGGGTGGAAAGATCCTGGGTTTTGCAGTCAAGCCTGGGTTTGAAGCCTGGCTCTGGTACTTCCCCTTTTTGAGCCTCAGCTTCCATGACCTTAAGAAATGGATCTTCTCACCCCTGCCTCTCAGGCTGGTGTGAGGTATCAACCTGTGGCGCATGAGGAGCCCCTGCTGTGAGGCCTGCACACAGTAGATGCTGAAGAAATGTTGGGTCTTCTTCCCTCGAGAAGATGCTGGGCACTAGCCCTCTGAGGTTCCTCCCAGCTCGTAAAGCATGTCTGCTCTGGGACCCTGTCCTCTGCCGGGTCCTAGCGCAGCCCTCCCTGTAATGCAGGTACCAAGTCAACAGAAACCTTGATGCTGCTCTTCCTCCAGGAGGCTCAGGACAGAAAGTACAGGAGACCCGTGTGTATTCCAGCCTCTGCTCTGACATGACTGTTCCCTCTACCCTGACTCTCCTATGGCAGCTGTGTTCCTGGCTCTCGAATTTCTGCCCCTCCCCCATACAGCCACCCTCCCTCTCTTTCTGTCTCTCTCTCTCTCTCTCTCTCCCCACCCGGACCCTCTGATCTGGTCCCTCCCCTCTCATCCTTTATAAGAGACTCCCCCGGATCTGCCCCTGTGGAAAGGACAAAGTTCTGGCTACTCACAGCATTGACTGCCAGGTCCCCCCGGATGTCTGGTGGTGTGATCTCAGAGAGCAGGGCGGCCCCGGCCACGGCCCCCAGCAGCTGGGCAGCCACGTAGAAGGCAGCTCGGAGAAAGGAGATGTGGCAGCCCACCAGGCAGGCCACGGTCACGGCAGGGTTGATGTGGGCCCCGCTGACGTGACCCAGAGCCTGCACCAGGGTACCGATAGCCAGGCCAAAGGCCATGGCAATCTGCAGTACAGAGGGCAAGGCCTGTGGCCAGTTGAGGGCTGAGCCGAGGCCAAAGAAGACGAAGACGAGTGTGGCCAGGAACTCTGCAAACACCGCCCTGGAGAAGGCTATGGACCGGAGTTCCCACATGCTGTGAAGACTTCTGTGGGCTAGCCCAGTGGTCTCAGGGACAGGAAGCTTGCGGCTCTCTCTCTCTCTCTCTCTCTCTCCGTCTTTCTCTCTCAGGGTCTCTGGGGAGGCTGGTCATGGGCATTTATAGGGTTTTTCCAGCCTGGTTTTGGACACGTGAGATGGAGGTGGACTTTGGGCCAATACCTCTTCTCCCCGATGGCTGCCTCCTGCCCCCCCTCTCCACCCCTGCCTGCAGCATGCCTATCACCCCATCTTGGACTTCACAGCTGAATAATGTTCCCCATTAATGAGCTCCAGATAAGGACTGACGTCCCCTAGTTTTCCATGTTTGTTCCCTTGGTTACCCCATGGCTGCTGCCCCAGGGCCTCCCCTGCCCCCACCGCCCCCGTCTTAGCGGAATTCTCTAGGGGATTGCACCGCCAAACCCCTCTCTCTGATTCAAACTGTTGGCCAAGGCAGGGGCAACACCTTACAAAACTGACCATGAGACAGGGTGTCAACGCTACCCCTTCTGGTGATTGGGAAGTTCTTCCTGCTGTCTGACCTCCAATTATTCTTTCTTGCAGGGAGTGGAAAATAACTGGTTGATGTGATGTGAACCTTCCAAGGCATAAATGTTTTGTGTATCTTCTGTGCTTGCTTTCTTGCAGTCAGTCACCCATAAGTCATTAAGCTTCACTCGCTCCCTGAAACCCCAGCCAAAGAGTGGTTCCCATAGCCTGGAGGCTGGGGGTGATGTCAGAGGCATTGGGACCCTGGCCTTGGGTGATGGAGTCAACCTGGGGTCGACTGAGCAAGCTGTGGGCTTCCATTCCGCGGTCCATCTCTGTGATTTAAAAGGGATAATAAACGTACATGGGCTTAGGGTTTGGAGTAAATGAATTCATGCATAGAAAGTGCTCAGATCTGCGCCTGGCCCACAGCAAGCTATCAATCGGTATCATCTGTTATTAATAACATTATTAATACTCTGAGGTGGAGACCACGACTCCCCAAACTCACACGTCAGGGTCCCAGAAGCTGTGACAGGCTGTAGGCACACCCTGGAGCTCAGAGCCACCCAGGCCACAGGGGGAGGACATTTTCTGTGGGGCAGTGAGCTGTGCAGGCTCAGGGAGGCTGCAATAAGCAACCCTCCAGCCTCAGAGCCTACTCAGCTCAGCATCTGGCCAATGCCACCTCCTGCCATCAATGCCACTCTGGCCCAAGGTCTAGAGACATTTAGGTCTGGGAGTCCCCCCTGCCCCATTCCATCGCACTTCTCTAATCCCGCCAGCCCTGCTCCCTCTCCTGGGACCCAAAGGCAGGGTCAAGCTCAGAGTGTGACTAAGAGGACTGGCTCTGGGCCCTGCTCTATCTCCTGTCCAGCAGGTCCCTGGACAAGTCACAGTCCCAGGAATGGAAATCTGAGAGTGACTGGAGACTGAAGAGTGGAGCCCCTTGTGTTGCTGTGTGCCCTTGGATGGGCCACACAGCCTTTCTTGTCTTTCCTCTTTGGTCAAAGTGTTCATGATCTTGAGAGAGAAAGTGGCCCACTGACCCTTGATTCTGGGCAGGATCTCCCCTAACCTGGTCCAGTGTAAAATCTCTTACCTCCCGATATACCCAAAAGCAGTGTCATGACTTCTCTCTGTAGCCCATTAACCCCCAGCCCAAATTTGTGTATGTGTATGTTGGTCATTCAGTCACATGGTCATACATTTAGAACCCAGCAGGATCTTAGAGGTCATCTAGCCTATGGATCCCACTTTACAGATGACAGCATGAAGTCCAGAGAGACTGTGACCTGCCCACGTTCTGGTCTGGACCCCAGTGTGGAAGGAGGGGAGGGCACCAACCATGACTGGGCCCCTGCTTGGGCTGTGCTTTCCCTTATTTATTTATTTATGGCTGCGTCCGGTCTTCGTTGCTGCACGCAGGCTTTGTCTAGTTGCGGCGAACGGGGGCTACTCTTCGTTGCGGTGCGCAGGCTTCTCATTGTGGTGGCTTCTCTTGTTGCGGAGCACGGGCTCCAGGCGCGCGGGTTTCAGTAGTTGTGGCACGCGGGCTCTGTAGTTGTGGCTCGCGGGCTCTAGAGCGCAGGCTCAGTAGTTGTGGCGCACGGACTTAGTTGCTCCGCAGCATGTGGGATCTTCCCGGACCAGGGCTCGGACCCGTGTCTCCTGCATTGGCCGGTGGATTCTTTTTTTTTTTTTTTGTGGTATGCGGGCCTCTCACTGCTGTGGCCTCTCCCGTTGCAGAGCACAGGCTCCGGACGCGCAAGCTCAGCGGCCATGGCTCACGGGCCCAGCCGGTCCGCGGCATGTGGGATCTTCCCGGACCGGGGCACGAACCCGTGTCCCCTGCATCAGCAGGCGGACTCTCAACCACTGCACCACAAGGGAAGCCCTGGCCGGTGGATTCTTAACCACTGCACCACCAGGGCAGTCCTCTGTGCTTTACCTTTGAGCCGGGGTGGAAGGTGTTCCTGAGAAGCCGGAGGGTTCCAGCTGTGGTTCCTGGCTGGCGAGGAGCTCCCCCGGGGGAAGGTTGCATTTTGTTTACAGTGACCATGACACAGTGTCTTATGAGGAACAAGGTGCCGTCAACTGCGTGATGTACTAATAACTGAATGTGACAAACACGCTTTCTTGGAGATGGATGGTGAGATGATGGTTGAACAGCGCTGTGAATGTGCCTGACACCACTGAACTGTGCACTTACAGGTGGTTAGGATGGTAGGTTTTATGTTATGTTAAAAATAATTTTTAAAAGTCAGAGGAGGAAAACAGCCCCCAAAATTCTTTCTTCCCAGTTTTTGTACATATTGAAAGAAGTCTTTTGGATTTATGTAGATATCAGCTTTTAGTCAAAAGTCACTCATGCACACATAAAAAAAGGAAATTATAAGCAAAACAAATTGGCTAAAATAGTTCCAAAATTTCTTCACATTCAGAGTCCGACTTTCCTAAATCCCTTTTCGATTCCGAGTCGAGTCCTTGATATCTCTCTACACAGTATCACCCTCTGTGCCCTCTCCGCAGTGTGGTCATCCACCATTTCTTATAAGATTGTTTGCTATGTTTCCAGAATTTCTTTCCAAGCCTCTGATACTCCTTCTGGAAGCTTCTGCAGGTGTTTTCTTGCTTCATATGTGACTGGCAATCATCTTGCACTTTTCTCAGTAGTAAAACATAACAATTGCATCTGTTTGTGGGACTCTTCCTTTCTTAGGTCCCATGAAACACTTGGCAGTTGTTTCACAAGAAAAGACAGACTTGCGGTCATCCTTCAGTGAGAACTATTTGCTTCACTAATGTCAAATTCTTGCCAGGCTGCTCTGTTTCCATGTCCTTCTGTACGCAAAATAACTTTAACTGCTAAACCACAGTGTAACTTTTTGAAGACATTTTAAGTAGCAATTAAACGGAACAGATGTAGGAATGAGAAGGCATGAAACTCACCTGACCAAGTTTAAGTATGCACAGGTAATGACAACTGCTCCCAGCTGCTGTTAAGACACCATGATTGTTAAGACGTTAGAATGAGGGGAAAAAGGCACACCTTAGAACTGATGAAATATAGCAGTTATAATAGTAAATGCTCATTTAGTGCTCACTCTCTCATGAACTGCTTTAGACATTCCTACATGTATTAATGCTCTTAATCTTCACAGGAATCCTATGAGCTAAATTTTTTTTTTTTTGGCTGCGTTGGGTCTTCATTGCTGCGCATGGGCTTTTCTCTAGTTGTGGTGAGCAGGGGCTACTCTTCGTTGCAGTGCGCGGGCTTCTCATTGTGATGGCTTCTCTTGTTGCGGAGCCCAGTCTCTAGGCTTGCGGGCTTCAGTAGTTGCAATGTGCGGGCTCAGTAGTTGTGGTTTGTGGGCTCTAGAGCGCGGGCTCAGTAGTTGTGGCCCATGGGCTTAGTTGCTCCACGGCACGTGAGATCTTCCCGGACCAGGGATTGAACCCGTGTCCCCTGCATTTGCAGGTGGATTCTTAACCACTGCACCATCAGGGAAGTCCCTGAGGTAAAATGATCATCTCATTTTTTATGAGATGAGGAAAATGAGACAGCAAGGTTCAGTAACTTTCCTGAGACCACACAGCTAGTAAGTGGGGAGGCGGAATTAGAATCCCAGGAGTCTGACGGGTTTTTTTTGCTTTTATTTTTGTTTTTGTTTTGGCTGCGCCACATGGCTTGCGGATCTTAGTTCCCTGACCAGGGATCGAACCCGTGCCCCCTGCAGTGGAAGCACCCAGTCCTAACCACTTGACCGCCAGGGAAGTCTCAGGAGTCTGACTCTAAGAGGACTTTTTAGCTGTGAAAGTGAATCCCTACCTCATACCCACCCTGTGAAATAATCAAGATAGGAAAGAAATGAGAAAGAAGGCTAAAGGACTCTGTATCCTAAAGAAGTGGTGATTTGTGTGTTGTTTGCTGGTGGCTTGAAGGAGGGGGCTTAGACTCTGGAAAAGCAGAGGTAGGAGGAGGGTGTCTGTGGGGAGCTGGGCCAGTGAGGGTGCCCCATGTGGGAGCACAGTGACAGAATTCAGGACCGGTGCTGTCTGACAGATGACGTGAGGTGTTTTTCCTGCTCTGAGCCGAGCTGCAAGTGCCCTCCATTCTCCCCACGAGGTCGGTAAAAGTGGGTCACACACCCCAGCCCGTGAGGCTGGAACTCTGGGGAAGGAGGGAGAAGGGACAGGGCAGATCTGCAGTCGGGCGAAGTGGGACAGAGTGAAACGAGCAACCCCAGGCAGCAGCTGGCAGGAGGGGTTGGGAGACTGCAGCTCTGCCTGCTTCAGGAAGCCTGAAAAGTATTGCAGGGTGTCAGATCCACGCAGTTCTGGGATGGAATGCGAACCTTTGGATTTCTATGTCGGGTTGCCAGATAAAATGCAGGATGCCCGGATACATTTGAATTTCAGAGAAATAACGAATTGTTTAGCGTAAGTATATTCAAAGCAATAGTTGGAGCACACTCATATTGAAAAATTACTCATTATGTAAAATTGAAATCTAACTGGGTATCCTGTATTTTTATTTGCTAAATCTGACAACCCTATTCTATGCGAAAGCAAAGAGGGAACCCAGAGGACTGAAGGCCTGGGAACATCTGGGTTTCCAACTAAATTCTCACAAGGACTTTTGGTGATGAGTCTCATTAGCCTCATTTAACACTGGAGGAAACTGAGGCACAGAGAGGTTATGAAAGTTGCCTGAGATCGCAAAGCTGGTAAAGAGCTGAGACAAGCTATAAATACATATCTGTCTGATTCAGAAATTCAGGCTTTTGCCCCCATGGTTGGCAGACTTCGTCCTCAAAGGCCAAGCAGTCCTGACAGCCGAGGCCCAGCTAGAGGCAGGAAGGTCACAGGATCAAGCTCCTGGGGAGACACAGAGACAGCTTCCTGTCTTCCGCGCCCGTGCGGTGGGACCCAGAGATGAAGAAGATGGGACCTTACCTGACCACCCTACGGCTCCCACTGCCCATAAGACAAGGCCAGACCAGCTCCTTCATTTTGGGGCCCTGAGACGCATTGTTCCCTCTGCCTGGGACAGGTGTCACCACCATTTTCTCGTGGCTAACTCTTCCTCCAGGCAAGTGACTTTCAAACCTTTGTAGACCTGCAGGAAGAAATACATTTTATATCCTAACCCATAAACATTATCTCAATAGACAGAAAGAGACAGATAACTAAAACTAACATTTCACAAAGCAATATTTCCTAAATGTGATGTTTTAAATTCCTCTACTCTATGTCACTAAAAAAACTCATTTAGGTAACAACTACTCAACTGATTTCATGGCCCGCTAATGGGTTGACACTCACAGTTTGCAAAACACTGTTTTCGATCCTGGCTGAAAATAGCTTTCTCAACGGGGAAGAGAGCATTGGTGGGGTGAGGAGGGGTCAGGAACCAGCTTATTCTCATTTAAGAGGATCAGGTGTGAATAAGGGGCACAGGGGCAGGGAGACCTTTCTAATAATAGCCCTGCCTGGTGAGGTAGTGAGTTCCTGAGCTCTTGGAGGAGTCCAATGAAGGCTGAGCAAACACCGGGGAAGCTGTGGCAGGAGCTGGCGCACCAGGATGAGGGCTGGAGAAGATGACGAATGGGGTTGCGTACAGCTCTGCCGCATGGAGAAGCCCGGCAGCCATGTTGATAAGGCTGCTGCGTAGCTGGGCATCTGGGAGCCACTGTGGGCGCTAGCAGGAGGGGAGACCAGCCAGGAGGAGAACCTACTGCTCCTCCCTTGACTGAATTCCTCCCGCTCCCCGGCTGCCTCCCCCGTCACATCTGGGGAAGGCTGGCCAGGCTGGAGGCCCCAAAGAACCAAGGGTGCCTTGGTACCACCCTCCCTGGGGGGGCGGGCGGGTCCTCCCTGCAGGGCTGGAGGGCAGAGGGGGAAGGGTTTGCCAGCAGACCCAGGAGAGCTGCTGTCTCTGTCCTACAGGGAGAGAGAGGAGTGGAGAATGCCAGGGACAGGCTGTGCTGGGGTCATTGCCAGATTAGGGAGTAGTAACGAGCTGAAAGTGTTGTGGGCAGTGCCTTGCTTGCAAAGGTCACCCAAACCTGTTTGACTTCCCACTCAGAATAGCTGCAGCAAAGCCACCCTGGCTCCATGGTGCCTGTCTCCAGCATCCATGGCTCCAGCAATTGTGGGAACTGCAGGGCCCTGTTTGGGCTCTGGGCAGGGCCCCTCTCCCCACCAGCTCGTCGTCATGCCTGCCTTCCTCCTACCCTGGCGTCACACCCCCTCGTGTCCCTCCCAGACCTCGGCCTCTGTCAGCCTCATACCTCTCCTCGAGGACTCACCCGCCCATCCAGTGCGAGGCACTGAGCTAGGCTCACACAGCTTCTCTCAACCAGTCATCTCAGCTATGTGAGCAAGTGGGCACCAACCCCATTGTACAGAATAGAGTGAGGGAGGTTCAAGAACATTAAGCTGGCTGCCACTTCCTCTGCCCCCGCCCCACAGTGCTCTGCTTCACCTCTGTGACGTCACGGATCATGCTGTCCAGGATGATTTGGTCAAGCTCCGAGAACAGGAACTGTATCGAATTCATCTTTGTAGTCCCAATGCTTAATACGTGATTGGCCTGGTGTAAACACTCATAAAAATGTTTGTAGAATGAACTGTCTGCCCAAGGTCAAACAGCTAGGAAGTAGCTAAGCCATAATTCAAATTCAGATCTTCCTGGATCCCAACCCAGTCCCACACCCTTCATCCTCCTCCAGGAAGCCTTCCCAGACTTACTCGGTCAAGGCACCTTCTCCACCCTACTCCCCAGAATCCTGGGTATTTGCGTGTGTTCCTATCCCCCTTCTCCCTGCTCTCCCTGAAGGCAGGGACCTGGGATAACATCTCAGCCTGGCTCTGATCCCCCAGCTCTGCCCCAGAACTCAAGAAGAACTCTGTGAATGCAGGATGCCCAGCCTGGGGGTGGAGGACCCGGGAGAGGAAGGCCTCAGCCAAACCAATGGTACCTTCCGGCCTGTGGGCCCAGCCACCTGCCTCATGACTCCTGCTCATCCAACCACGATTCTGCCTGGTACTGGGCCTGCCAGCTTCTCGTGAGAGCCGGTCCAGGTCTTGGTATTCTCCCGGGGTGGGTCCAGGTGGGGCACCTAAGCCTCTGCTCATTTTGCTGCAATTCAATATCAGTCTTCAATTTACACGCTCTGCTGCCATCCTTCCCTCCTCCCTCCAGCCTCAGCGGGGGGAAGGGAGAACTGAGTACTCTCTGTGGCGGTCCTGAGACACCCTTGGGAGTCCCCCCAGCGGACCACAGCCCCGGGCCTGCTCAGGGATGAACGTTGGCCTTGGGACAGAGGGACCACTGTGCGCACCAAGGGAGCAAGACCTTATGTCCAGCGGCCTGGGGTGGATTCTGGGTCCACCTCGTAGGTGGCCTGTCTGTGGAGTCCAAAGCCACTCAGGCTTTCCAAGCTTCTCGGTAAACAAATGTAAAAGTACCTGCACATGGCAAGTGTTCAAAAATACCAGCTGAGGTTTCCCCAGGGTCTGAGGGCTTGTGGTTCTGGACAATCCCTTCTTCACCCAACCACCCGCCTTGGGCTGCAACGTGGGCTTCTCATCCTTGGTTCTAGCTGATGAATGTCTGTCTTCTCAGGGTTTTAGGGCAGTTAAAGCAGTTCACTGTATTTAATTATTCATGCAACAAGTAGTTATTGAGTACCAGTCATGTGCCAAGCAGTGTTTTGGGCTCTGAGATACGTCAGGGAAAAAACAGACCGAGATCCTTGACTTGGCAGGGCTGACCGTATGGGCAGTTAATTAGATGGCACCTCCCTGCCTGTTCTCCTCCACTTTAAGCAACCTGAAAAGAGATGGAAGGAAACTGTCAATATTGGAAAATAACAGTGCTTACTCTCCCATGTTACTTTCACCCCTGTCTTACCACCACAGCTTGAATTTGTCACGTCAGACGAACGTAATAAGAAGTGTGTGCTCTTCCTCAAAAAGTTAAACACAGAGTTACCATATGACCCCAACGTTCCACTCCTGGGTTTAGACCCAAAAGAGTTGAAGAGTCAGGTGTTCAAACAGAAACTTGGACCCACATGTTCATAGCAACGTGATCCACAATAGCCAAAAGGGGGAAATGACCCACATGGCCATTAACAGATGAATGGATAAACAAAATGCAGTGTATCCACACAATGGCATATGATTTAGCCATAGCGAGGAATGAAGTACTGATACCTGCTGCAACGTGGATGAAACTTGTACACGTTACGCTGAGTGAAAGAAGCCAGGCACAAAAGGTCACAAAGTATGTGATTCCATTTATATGGAATGTCCGGAATAGGCAAATCTGCAGAGACAGAAAGTAGATGAGTGGTTGCCAGGGGCTGCGGAGTGGAGAGTGATTGCTTAATGGGTACAGGGTTTACTTTTGGGGCGGTGGAATGTTCTGGAACGAGAGACTGGTGGTTGCACAACATTTTGAATCGACTAAATGCCACTCAGTTGTACACTTTGAGACGGTCGAATGGTGAGTTTTTTTCTAATTAATTAATTTATTTTTGGCTGCGTTGGGTCTTCGCGGCTGCTGCTGCTGCTGCTGCGTGCAGGCTTTCTCTAGTTGCAGTGAGCGGGGGAGACTCTCCCGTTGCGGTGTGCGGGTTTCTCATTGCAGTGGCTTCTCTTGTTGCAGAGCATGGGCTCTAGGCGCGTGGGCTTCAGTAGTTGTGGCACGCGGGCTCAGTAGTTGTGGCTCGTGGGCTCTAGAGCACAGGCTCAGTAGTTGTGGCACACGGGCTTAGTTGCTCTGCGACATGTGGGATCTTCCCGGACCAGGGCTCGAACCCGCGTCCCGTGCTTTGGTAGGCGGATTCTTAACCACTGCGCCACCAGGGAAGTCTGAATGGTGAATATTTTACGATTAAAAAACAAAAGTGTGGGGCTTCCTGTGCTCCACAATGGGAGAGGCCACAACAGTGAGAAGCCCGCATACAGCAAATAAATAAATAAATAAAAATAAAAAAACAAACGTGTGGAGCTTCCCTGGTGGCGCAGTGGTTGAGAGTCCACCTGCTGATGCAGGGGACACGGGTTCGTGCCCCGGTCTGGGAAGATCCCACATGCCGCGGAGCCGCTAGGCCCGTGAGCCATGGCCGCTGGGCCTGCACGTCTGGAGCCTGTGCTCCTCAACGGGAGAAGCCACAACAGTGAGGCCCGCGTACCGCAAAAAACAAAACAAAAAACCAAAAAAAAAACCAGAAGTGTGTTCTGTGCGGGACTTCCTGTCCCATGCATTGTCTCTGCTTCCCCCCAGGGCCTTTGCACATGCTGGTCCTTCTACCTGGGCTGCTCATCGCTTTTCTCTTCTCCCAGTGAACACATCTTTATCCTTCAGATCTCACCTTCACCATCACTTCCTCAGAGAGGACCAAGCCCCCCTATAACATACTTGAGCACCATGTGCCACCCTGGTGAGGCACTTGTCTTCGTCATAATCGTGACATTTATATGATGAATATCTCCCTCACTAAACTGTAAGCTCCTGGAGAGAGGGCAGAACCTATGTGTTTTTGCTCCTTGCTGTATCCCTAGGGCCTAGCTCAGTACCTGGCACATTGTAGATGCTCAATAAATATTTATTGAGCGCATAAATCAGTAAATGTCCCTAAGGGAATTCTAATAGGGTCACTATCCCCACCAACCCCATCTCAGATGGTTTTCCCATCACTGCCACTGCCACCACCGAGCCTTCATAACCACCATGATGCCCCATCATAATCGCCACTTGACAGGGTGGCAGGATGAGGTCGCCAGAAACAGGGTGGCAGCATGAGGAGAAGCAGCCAAACTCTCAGGCAGCTCAGGAGGTGAGAGAGTTGGTCAGAAAGGGTGAAGTTCAGGTCAATTACTAGTATTGGGATCAGGGGTCAGGTACCACACGGGACCACTGTCTGAGTTGGAACTTGCGTCAAGTCAGTGCTGCACAAGATGAGCTTTCCAAGAAATGCGTCTTGAGCAAATACCCGAATGAATCATGGGCCAAGCACTTGCATGGGAGGAGCCTGGCACATCGCAGAAGCATAACGATGGATTCTGAGGATATTAAAGAGGAGCCTGGAGGGGACTCAGTGGGCGCTGGAATGTGTCCTCAAGGGAGGGAGGGGTACAGAATGACTCTGGGTGTGGAGTTGGAACAGTGTCATGTTCTTTTTTCAATGACCTCTCTGGGTAGTTTTTTGGGGGGAGAAGGACAAAATGTCAGGGATGGATCAGAATTACCTGGAAAGCTTTTCACAATGCAATTGCCAGCCTTCCCAGATGTCATATCGTCTGAATTATGTAGTGGTGACAGTGGGAGCACCACATATACTTTGAGAAACTCCCTGGGTGATGCTGACTCTCCACATCTCCCAGCCCCCCAGAGACCACTGTTGAAGGCTGAGTTCCAGGCCATCCGTGGGTTTCAAACAAAGGTGGGCTAGACTCTGAAAGCACTGCCCTTGACCTCCACACCGTGCTGCGCTAACCATGACCCCCACCTTCATGATCCGAAATACCAGCAAGTACCTTCTCAGGTGTTCGCCACCATCACCCCACAGCCACCTGGGCCATACCCTCAACACAGCTCTGTCTCAGGGAACCAGCTCCTGCTGCAGCCCAGCTCCCTCTCCCACCAGCGGTCTGGCCATGTTACCAGAACCACGCCTTGGCATCCACTACCGAGGGCAGGCTGTGTCCTGGCTGGGGTCCTCCTTGGGATTGATCTCTGCCCCAGAGATCAATGTCCTTGATCACTGCCATGCTCTGGCTGGCCTCAGGGCTTTTTCTGGGGATTTCCACTCCAAGATCCATGAAGCATGTGTGTATGTTTCTGAGAAAAGGTCCATAACTTTCATCAGATTCTCACGGGATGTTTTGAGTCTCTGAGTATGTGCATGCTTCACCCTTTGGAGAACTGTTCATCTGTCAAAGCGCAATTCAGACACAGCTGAATCTAGGCACTCTCCCACCCCCATCAGAGCCTTTCTCAAGCTCCATATCTTTACTGGGTTGAGTTTTCCATGATCTGCCTTCTCCACAACAATGTCAGCTCCCGGAGGGCAGGGGTCACAGCTATTCACCCCTATTTCCTAGAGCTGCACCAGCCCACAACACATGCTCAAATGGTTTCCTGTAACAAGACAATCTGTCATGCTCTTCCAGAAATTACTTCTCTTTCAAAAAGCCTACCCAGGGATTTCCCTGGTGGTCCAGTGGCTAAGACTCCACACTCTCAATGCAGGGGGCCTGGCTTCGATCCCTGGTCAGGGAACTAGATCCCACATGCATGCCACAACTAAGAGTTCACGTGCCGCAACTAAAGATCCCACATGCTGCAACTAAAGATCCTGCACACAGCAATGAAGATCCCACGTGCCGCAACTAAGACCCGGCACAGCCAAATAAATAAATACATAAATATTAAAAAAAAAAACATGAAGAAGCCTACCCAGATGGACTAGCAGGCAAGCACTTCTTTATCTCAAGGTGATACCTCAGGCCTTACCTCAATTCCCTCTACACCTCATGGTACAAAGGCTCAGCACCTTGTCTCAAAGACAGTGAAATGGAACATATGCTGGATTGATGGGTTGTTCTACATGGGCCATCTAGTTATCTGTCCCAGGCAAGGCTTCTAGATGTCCAACCAAGGCTTCTAGATGTCTTCATATCAGGTTCCAAGCTCTCAGCACACCACTCCCCACCACCCCCTACCTAGTTCCATCCCTCTCCCCCCAACCCAACCCTTCACCCTAGAGAATTTCCAGTTACTTCATCCCTCTAGAGGTGACCCCTTGGGGGTCCCGCACACCCTCATACTGCTCAGAATATGAGCGTGCGTGGAGACTGTCTCACTGCATGGAGACTGTCCAGTCTGCAGTGTGCCACCCCCCAGCACACCTCATTCCGTATAGCTCTGCCCCCTCCTCCCCCACATCCATGCATGAGTCCCCTTTACCAAGAAGCTCTCTTTGACCAAATCCTTCCCCACCCCAAGCTCATTCCCTCCCTGCCCTCAGCTCTAAATGGATTCTGACTTATTCTCTGTGTGGTTCTTCTCCCCAACAGCGAGCACAATTCCTTTCTTCAAGCAGACTTCATCCCATCCTTGGTCATGGACAGAAACGGGGACAGGGCTGAAAAGCAGAAAGCTCTTGGGGCTGCATGGAGGGGAGTGAGACCCCAGAGCCCGAGCTCTGAGTAGTCAAGACTGGAGGAGGAGGCAGACCCTGAAGGAGGCCTCAAGCCATGTCCCTGAAGAGAATAGTAGAGTTACGTCCCCACACTGGTGGGGGCTGCCTGGAGTGGCAGAGGGCAATTATCACAGTGCTCCAGGAATTCAAGTTCCATCAGCAGTTCCCAAATAGTCCCCCCAGAGCAACGTGAGCCAACCCTGGGCCCGGGAGGATTTGTCCAGCAGGGGGCTGGGCAGGGGGCCTGCTGGAGTAAAAGGCACACGGTGGGGTTGGGGGCTGAGGTCAGGTTGAGAAGGAGGCCCTACTCAGGGGAGGGGTCCACACTCCACAGCTCTGTGGTCACTCCAGGTGGGAGCTGGCCAACCCCCAGACCCTTGGCTTATCAGAGGTGGAAGGGAAGTTAGCGACTGTGTGTCTTGTCGGTGGTTCCTGGGCCCAGGGCTGAATGAAGGCGGAGATGGGGCTTCTCAAGTAATTCGCTATAATTCAATGGGTGCATCAGGCTCTGAACATTTCCCCGACACGAGGTTGCCATCAAGTAATTCAGCCATAAAGAGCCATAAAGAGCTTCTTTCTGGAATTCTACCAACCCTGGTTGGCATGCTTGCTATCTGCTGTAGATCTGAGTCTGCTCCATAGGTCTTCTGTTAAGAAATGGGGAAACAAATTAATCATTACTTACATGTGGTCTGCTCCGTCAGCAACATTTTTCAAAGCATGTCCTCCATGGCAGTGATGGGAGTGGGGATAGATAACAGAATGTGTCTTTGGTGGGGAAAAGGCAGGACACTATTCTCCCCTCCAACCCTGCAGAGGATGCACCTGAGGTCCAGAGAGGGAAAGATTTTTCCAAGGTTGCACAGCAAGCTGTGGACGGATATCAAATCTGAACGCAAGTCCCTGAGTCCTAGATCAGAGCACTTTCCACCAGGCCACCTGCCCTCTCTACCCTCGGACGGACTGCAGAGACCCCCATACATGAGATTTACTCCCTATTCCTCAGGAGGATCAGTCTTTCAAACACTCTTTTTGCTTTCTCTCTTCAGATCTTTGACCAATCTGTTTGTTCAAGAAAAAGTGCCAAGAGAGTCCATACTCTGTGATTCCATCTATAAAGTACAAAATCAGACAAAACTCATCTCTGCCATCACAAGTCAGGATGCTGGTTATCCTCGGGGGAGGTGGGGAATGACAGGGGAACGGGAGGAGTTCTGGGTTGCTGGTCATGCTCTGTCTCTTGATCCAGGTCTGGTTACACAGGTGTGTTCCGTTGGTGAAAATGCATCAGGCCATATACTGATGACATGTATATCTTAATATATGTTAGTAATACGTCAATTACGAAATTTAAAAGGTATGTGATCAATAAATACTTGCCATTGATTGACGGAAGAAAGTACATTGGGACTGTTCCGAAGCACTTTTAATTAGTGGACTAGCCTATACCCCCATCACCAGTCCACAGTGCTGTGGAGGCTCTCTCTGCCCCCATGGCTCCGCCAGGCAGCCAAAGGCCCCAACAGGGGCGGGTGGAAAAGTCTGCATCTTGTGACACCCTAGCTTCATCAGGACCAAGAACCTCTGGCCCAGTTCACGCTGGGCCTTCAGGGATTAGTGCCGGAGTTTGCAGTGAGTAAGGACCCCGAGGGGAATGCCCAGCCTGGTGCCAGAGAGAGGACCTGCACTGATGGGAAGGAAGGCTGGGCATGGCAGACATTCAGGGACCTCTGGTGGAAAGGACAGCTGGAACCCAGAGCCCGGTGGGACTTTGGGCTGTGGGCTGACGCAGGTGGACACAATGACATCTTTCAGACAGTTTCTGACTGGCCCTGTTCTTGGGAGAAGGATGCTTCTGAGTGTACATGTGTGTATAGGTACGATGTATGCCTGTGAACACACCTTTGCTCTAGCGGTTCTATCTGCCTGGAACACCTTTTCCACCCTGCCCAAAATCCTTTAGTCCTTGT
Source organism: Delphinus delphis (assembly GCF_949987515.2). Classification (NCBI taxonomy): domain Eukaryota; kingdom Metazoa; phylum Chordata; class Mammalia; order Artiodactyla; family Delphinidae; genus Delphinus; species Delphinus delphis. Next base: position 39,731,123 of record NC_082693.1, on the reverse strand, counting down.
CTCTACCTGACAGAATCCTGGGCAGGATTCCAGGCTCAGTTCAAAAGTCTGAGGTGGCCTGATGCCTCCCTACCTCCCAAGCAGAATTAGTTCCGCCCAGCTGCTCTGGGCCTACTGTGTGACCCGGCACTTGGCCCCCTGACTCAGAAGAGTCACATGTGTGCTGTCTCCACACCTCAACTGAAGGCAGGGGCTCAAATTGAGATCTCCGCTGGACTGTTTAAGGGGCCAATGTGTGTATGTAGCTCTGGGAGTATATATTAGAATCGATTAGGGCTAATCCCGCTAAAGAAAGAAAATCATTAGCAGATTAATTGAGAGAGTTGTTTGGAGTACTAATTCAAAGGCTAATAATCTTTTAGTTTAAGCAAAGTCTGAAGCTTTGACAAGACCTGTCATTGTGTTACAGTACTGATTGAGGTTGGGCCTGACTGTGAAATGCCTAAGTGTGCAATTCACATGTAATTCCTCCACTAATTCAGGCACATTTTCCTCTCGTTAATAAGCATTATAATGACTATAATAAACTAAGGAAACCTCAGGTGAAAACACACATGACTATACTTGTCAATAGAAGTGTAACTATGAATTTAATGAATGCATTTCCTAAGCCCTTCTTTGTTAAGGACGTTTGCCCAGGTTCTGATCAGAATATGAACTATATGAGTGACTCAATACCATTCATTTATTTATGCACTTATTCATTCATTCATTCATTCAGCATGTACTCAGCCCTACCATAGTCTTAGGCTCCATGCCAGGAAGCGTGGGGTATATTTTCAAGTAAATAAGACACAACCCCTGCCTTCAACGAGCTCTTCTTCCAGTGAGATTGGTGATCCCAGCAACCTCACAAGAGTACAAGATGCTGTAAGACAAGTACAAAGGAAACGTCCAGAGGAAGGCAGATCCTGAATAGAAAGTCTGGGAAAAGTTCCCTGGAGAAGGTGGCTTTTGGGTTGGAATGAACTGAATATGTAGGATTTTGTTAATAATAATAATAATATATATATATATATATTTTTCTTCTGAGAAAAAGAAGAACAAAGAAGTTGGAGGAGTCATACTTCCTGATTTAAACTCACTGCAAAGCTGTAGTGGCACTCTGTATCAAGTATCAAGGCTGTGTAGGGCTGGCATAAGGGAGATATTATAGATCAATGAAATAGACTTGACAGTCCAGAAATAACCCCATATATTTATGAACAGCTGATTTTCAGCAAAGGTGCCAGGACAATTCAATGAGGAAATAATCATCTTTTCAACCAATGATGCTGGGACAACAGGATATCTACATGCAAAAGAATGAATTTGGAGCCCTATACTAAAATTAAGTCAAAATGATCAAAGACCTAAATGTAACAGTTAAACTATAAAACCATCAGAAGAAAACATAGGGATAAGTCTCTTTGATGTTCGATTGAGTGATGGTTTCTTAGATGTGACATACAACGCACAAGCAACGAAAAAATAATAATCAATTGGATGTCATCAAAATTAAAACCTTTGTGCTGCAAAGGATGCTATCAAGAAACTGAAAACACAACTGATATAATGGAGGACAATATTTGCAAATCATGTATCTGATAAGAGTCTGGTATCCAAAATATGTAAAGAATACTTGGGACTCAACAATAAAAAGACAAATAACCCAATTTAAAATGGGAAGAGGACTTGAATAGATAGTTCTCTAAAAATATGGAGAGAGAGAGAGAGAGAATAGGTACTTCTCTACAAATATATAGAAAATGGCCAAAAGCAATTGAAAAGGTGCTCAACATCATTAGTTATTAGGAAAATGCAAATTAAAACCACAGTAAGATGCTACTTCACACCCACTGAGATGACTATAATAAAAAACACAGACGATAACAAGTGTTGAGAGTGATGTGAAGAAATTGAAATCCTCATAGCTAGCCGGTGGGACTACAGATTGTTGTAGAAAACGGTGTGGTGGTTCTTCAAAACGTTAAACATAGAATTACTATACAATCCAGCAATTCCACTCCATACCTAAAAGAATTGAAATCAAGGACTCAAACAGGTGATTGTACACCAATGTTCATAGCAGCATTATTCACAATAGCCAAAAGGTGGAAACAACCAACGTGTCCATCAACAGAGGAATTGATAAACACAGTGTGGTATATCCACACAGTGAAATTTCATGCAGCCTTAAAAAGGAAGGAAATTCTGACACATGCTACAATATGGATGAACCTTGAAGTCATTATGCTAAGTGAAGTAAAGGCAATCACAAAAGACCACCTATTTTATGATCCCCATATATGAAATTTCCTGAATAGGCAAATCCACAGAGATAATAAGTATATAGATTAGTGGTTGCCAGGGCCCAGGGAGAGGGAGAATGGGGAGTGACTGCTAATGTGTATGGGACTTCTTTTGGGGATGATGAAAGCGTTCTAGAATTAGATGGTGGTGATGGTGGTACAGCCTTGTGAATATACTAAAAACCACTGAATTGTACACTTTTTTTAAAGGGTGAATTTTATGTTATATGAATTATATGTCAATGTAAAAAGTAGTTCATGCTTGTCATAGTTAAGTGTGGAAACAAATATTTTTAAAAAGAAGAAAAAAATGTCCCCCAAACTCTCACCTGGAGGCTGTCACAGGCTGGGGGAGCCGTCAGCAAAGAAGGTGGGAAAGCGTGGGGTTAGTGTAGCCAGTGTCCAGGGTGACTGGCACAGACCTTCAGAGGGCCTGAATGCCAGGTTAGACCGCATGTAGGACAAGGAGGAATCATGAAGAGTTCTGGGGAGACCAGGCTGGCCCCAGTTAGCAGGCCATGTAAGAATCTGGGCAAGAAGTAGTCTCCATTAATGGTCACCATCCCACCAAATACTGAAAATGTGTTCATTTCATTTGCTGTAAATCTGCAAGTGTGCACAGTGTGCGTGCACAGTAAGTAACGAATGAGGATGGCAGTATTATTTACAGTGGAGAGAAAATGGACGCGTCCAGCACTTGCGTCCCTGCAGCTGTGGGAGAGAATGTCACATGGAAAGACGTTCCAAGTACCTTAAGCAGAAAAAAAAAAAAAAAATCACAATAAGAACTTGATTTTGTTAAAAAAAAAAAGTTACTCATAACCCCCCTCTTTATATATGAGTGGAGATGGATAGGCTAAAATGTTATTGGTGGAATTAGCTTGACTTTTTTTTTTTTTCTGTACGCGGGTCTCTCACTGTTGTGGCCTGTCCCGTTGCGGAGCACAGGCTCCGGACACGCAGGCTCAGCGGCCATGGCTCACGGGCCCAGCCGCTCCGCGGCACATGGGATCCTCCCGGACCGGGGCACGAACCCGCGTCCCCTGCATTGGCAGGCAGACTCTCAACCACTGCGCCACCAGGGAAACCTAGCTTGACTTTCTTAGTCTTGTGTTTTCTGTTTAAAAATTATTTTTCTATGAAGAACATGTATTACTTAAAAGAATAAAGATAAACATTAATTCACATTAAATGGTAGAGAGAAAATCCTATTTTGTCAGTTTTCTGATTATTCCTGGGAGAATTCAGTGAACCCGGGGCAGTGGGAGGTATTATCAATGGATCAAAAGTGATTCAAAAGTGGTTTGCTGGGCTTCCCTGGTGGCGCAGTGGTTGAGAGTCCGCCTGTCGATGCAGGGGACACGGGTTCGTGCCCCGGTCTGGGAAGATCCCACATGCCGCGGAGCGGCTGGGCTCGTGAGCCATGGCCGCTGAGCCTGCACGTCCAGAGCCTGTGCTCTGCAACGGAGAGGCCACAGCAGTGAGAGGCCCGCGTACCTCAAAAAAAAAAAAAAAAAAAAAAAAAAAAAGGCAAAGGTAGGGGGGAAAGGGGGGGAGGGATAAATTGCGAGACTGGGATTGACATATACACGCTACTATATATAAAATAGATAACTAATAAGAACCTACCATATAGCATAGGGAACTCTACTCAATACTCTGTAATGACCTATATGGGAAAAGAATCTAAAAAATAGTAGATATATGTATATGTATAACTGATTCACTTTGCTGTACAGCAGAAAATAACACAACATTGTAAATCAACTATACTTCAATAAAACATTTTTAAAAATAGGCAGAGGAATTGAATAGACATTTCTCCAAAGAAGACATACAAATGGCCAAAAAGCATATGAAAATATACTCAATATCACTAATCATCAGGGAAATGCAAATCAAAAATACAATGAGATACCACATCACACCTGTCAGGAGGGCTATTATTTTAAAAAAAAAAAAAACCCGATAACAAATGTTGGTTAGGATGTTGAGAACCTGGAACCCTTGTACACTGTTGGGAGGAATGTAAAACGGTGCAGCCACTATGGAAACAGTAAGGCAATTCCTCAGAAAATTAAAACTAGAACTACCATATGATCCAGCAATCCCACTTCTGGGTGTTTATCCAAAAGAATTGAAATTAGGACCTCAAAGAGATATTTAGACTCCCACGTTCATTACAGCATTATTCACAGTAGCCAAGTTGTGGAAACAACCTAAATGTCCATCCATGCATAAATGGATAGAGAAAATGTGATGTATATATAGTAAAGTATTATTCGACCTTAAAAAGAAGGAAATTCTGCTATATGTGACAACATGGATGAAACTTGAGGACATTATGTTAAATGAAATAAGCCAATTGCAGAAGGAGAAATGCTGCATAATTCCCTTTTGTGAGGTATCTAAAAGTCAGACTCATAGAAGCAGAGTCGAATGGCGGCTGCCAGGAGCTGGGGGAAGGGGGCAGTGGAGAGTTGCTATTTAATGAGTACCAAGTTTCAGTTATGCAAGATGAATAAGTTCTAGACATCCCCTATATACTATTGTTCCTACAGCTAACAACACTGGATTGTGCCCTTAAAAATTGGTTAAGAAGGTAGATCTCAGGTTAAGTGTTCTTACCACAACAAAGTTTTTTGGTTTTTTTTTTTTTTTTTAAAAAAAGAAGTCAAAGTGCTCCGGAGGCACTGACCCAGGTCAACTTGCCCTCAATTCTAGCTTCCACCCCTGCTGTAGGGGCACCACCTGTGCCCCTTGTTTTCTTTTCTGGGCTCGCTGCAGCCCTTCCCCCAAGTGTGACAGAGCCCTCGGCACAGTGTCCAGGTTGGAAGGAGGGGCCCACGGATGGCTGTCAGGCTTGGCAGCCAGACAGCCTGGGAAATGGGACCCTGCTTGGGAAATGGGACCCTGGGCCGGCTCATGCTCCTGACTCTTTCCAGAAAAAGTCTGCAGATCTGTCTTGTCCTAGTGACTATCATCTCTGTCAGCTGTTCCAGGAAAAGGTCTTTTTTTTTTTCCTTTTTCTAACTGAGGCTGATCAAATACTTGCAGCAGGCCTGGGACATCTCCCAGACCTCACTATCACAAGTGCTGCAGAGAACAGGCTGCACAGCCTCGACCACACAGACACCACTGAAATATTTACGAGACTCCTGGCTCATGAAACAGAGCTTTCCACTCAGGAGAAAGGGAAGGGACAGGGCACATGTGAAGACCTACAGCATGGCACACCACTCAGGGAGCTTTACTTTTGGCTCAGTGGAGGAGCTGCCACTAACCCCATCTAACTGGTTAGAAAACCAGTATCTGAGGCAGGACCCCATGTGGCTGAGAGCTGGTCTCTGGGGTCTGGCTGCTGACTGCTAGCTGTGGGAGACCTTGGGCAAGTCACTTCACCTCTCCAAGTCTCAGTTTCCTCATCTGTAAAATGGAGATAAGAGGAGCTACTTCTGTTGTCAAGGACTAAATGAAACAATCCATGTAGCACACTTAGCTCAGTGCCTAGCATTTACGTGCTCAATAAGAGTTAGCTATTATTATTATTATTCCCGCAGTCACATCACCCTGTTCTCCACTGTTCCTAGGTCTCTTTTCCCCACCATTGCTCTCATGGCCCAGAACCATCTTTCCATGTTATTCCTGTGGGGGATGATTTGCCTCCTGCTAGCAACCTCCTGGAGGCTGAATGCTTACCAAAAGAAATGAATTTCTAATGGTGGAATCTTAAGCCTGGTGTCCTCTTGGCCAAGGGCAGGCTGGGACGGGGGTCCGTCAAACCCCACCTCTAGGGCAGTTGTCTCTGTGCCTGTGAATGAATACAGCTGCCTTCCCTAGATCAGCCTCCAACCTCACCCTAGGCTAGGCCATCTTGGGATTAGCACAAAATTGGTGCCTCACATTTTCCTTTCTCCATGCCTTTGTGTGCTATTCTCCTCTGCTGAAGGGCCTCCCTTCCTATTTCTGCCACCACGGTCTCTGTCTATTAAATTTTACTTTTTTGTTCCAGATGCAGTTGAAAAGCCACCTCTTCCAATCCCTTCTGATCTCCCAACCAAATATAACCACACCTCTTTCTGAACCTCCCCAAACCATAGTGTTGATAACAATCAGTCATGCATGGCTTTGTCTGAAGGATATTGGGGGACAAACAGCAGTCTCCGCTATACCTGACATTCTAGAACTTTCTTTGTGGTATGCAATATAAGCTGGTGTTGGTTACAGGCTTCTGAACAATGATGGAGACGTTGCCCATTGTTACGTAGTAGGTGTGTTAGACTATGAGCTCCTCGAGGGCATGGATGGCTGTTCTGCACCTATGTCTCCCTGACACCCAGCATGGAGCTGGCTCACAGTAAGTTCTCGGTAAATCGTCCTGAATGCATGTTCACAACAACAGCTCCCGTGTGTCATGCCTACTGTGTCAGGCACTGTGCTAATTAAGGCTTTTCCATATGGCGGCTCATCGAGTCCTCACAATCGCCCTATGAGATAAGCACTAATATTCCCCACTAAGAAGTAAACCCCGCAGGGCTGAGAATTGCATCTTTTGTGTTCGTTGCTATATATACATGAGTGCTTGAGATGTAGTAGGCCCTCAGTAAATATTGGTTGGATGAGTGAATTAATTAATGGATGTCCATTACTAAGCTCCGAGAGGTTTAATGACTTGCCTAAGGTCACTCATGTGATAAGTGGCAAGGTCAGAATTTGTGCCCAGATGGACCTGGATCCAAAACCTGTATTCTTCACCACTGAACTCTAGCAGGTGGAAGAGACGGGTTGGGTGCTGAAAGGATCGAGATAACACAGTCCTACCTTTAAGGAGCTTTCCATCTGGTGGAGAAGCAGAAATGCACACGTGCAGCACACGGAACACAACAAGTGATTGTACAACCTGTGACCATCCCAGGAATCAGGGAGGGCGGGCGCCCACACCAAGACTCAGGGGAAGGAATGACTTCTCAAGGCACTCAACACTGCCGAGAGCAGCAAGAATGCGGTTTCACTCCATAAGCCGCCCTTGCAGCTGGGAAGAAGGGTGATTCAGGGTGTTGGTGCTTGCCAAAGATTTCATGTCCCTGAGCTTCGGAGACCGTATCTGGGGAGGCAGTGTGTCCTGGGGTGAGGGGAGGGGAAGGCAGGAATGGACACCCCAGCACAGAGGGGTTGTGCAACCAGCTTACGACTGGCCAGGACAGGATGTCGGGCTCTTTGCTGTAGGGCTGGGGAGGGGATGGGAAGGGGGGAGGGGACGTAGAAAGGGCCTGTAAGGATAGCAATGAGAGGGGTAGGGGGCCAGGGACCTGCAGGGCAGTGACAGGCTTCGAAATCTGTGGGAGGCAACCATGGCTGAGGCCCAGGTATACACAGGGGGTGCACTGATACGCCAGAGCTGGCCCGGACCACCACCTCTTGCAGCCCAGCCTGAAATCTGCCTACTGCGAGCCACCGGGCTCTAGACCCTGCCTCTGCGGTTCTCTCTTCACCCTCGGGCGCAGGTGCTGCTGCAAGCTGGGTGTGCAGGCTTGAGTGTAAGGGGGACACGGGGGAGGATCTGGGGAGAGATGACTGGCTAGCCCTGATTCTGCCCACCTAGGAAGCCTGGGAACGCCCAACTCCTCCCCTTCACGCAGTCTAAGTGGTGCCACTGAATCACTCTTGGGCTGATGGTCCCCTGCTGGGGTACGTTCATTCCTCTTACCTTGGCTTGGCCCCCAACATGTCATGTAACTTTGGGTTAGTCACTCACCCTCTTTAGCCTTTTGCTTCTACGGCTGTAAAATGAGAAGCAATGCCTCGGTCCACACCATCGGCTTCCTCCCCTGGCACCTGCCCCAAAAGGAGCTAGCTGGCAATCACAGCAGAACAAAGATCGGGATGGGCCGCCACAGTGTGAGCTGGAGCCCACATGCTCCCCTGCCCGAGGAGCAGCCCTGAAGACACTCAGGCATGGTCTCCGAATCTCTCCACTCCCACCTCAGCTTGGTGGTTGAAGACGGTGATGGGGATTCTGGAGGCAGGAAAGAACTTCCTTCCATCTCCCCCATCCCCCAGGTGCTGCTCCAGGCCGGCTCGACCCCCCTTCCCTCCTTGGCCTCGCTCTCCAGGGATGTCCTCACATACTCTGTGATTCAGCCACTGCCCACATTCTAATAATGGCCCGTGGCCTCTCAGTCCCCGGCACCCACATTGCTTGACTCCGTGAGGCCCCAGGGCTGGGCTCCTGGGCAGAAGGGGCAGTGGTGTTCCCCTAGAATCCAGTGCATGCTGCCCCCTGAGCTGTGTAAGGCCCTGCCTGGACCTCTGGCCGACTGCCTACGGGACTTCTCCACCTGGATGTCACACGGGCACCACAAACTCAACCTGACCCCATCTGAGCACATCAGCACCTTCCTCCCTTCTCATAACGGCACCATTCGCCTAGAGACTCAGCCCCCAAGCCCCCATCTCTTCTGGTGTCCCTTCACCCCTTATCTATGTCCAGCCTCTTCTCTAGTCCTGTCAATCCTGCCCCAAGCCGATTGCCTCTCTCCATCTTTTCTGCCCCTGGATTGTTTGTCTCACTTTAAAATCACCAAACACATATGGAGCACTTGTTATATGCTGAGTCCCGTTCTGAGTGCTTTACCAATACTAACGCATAACTTTCATTTCACAGAAGAGGAAACTGAGGCACAGAGAAGTGAAGCATTTTACCCAGCGGCTGGACTTGAGCCCAGGCAGCCTGCTCTCAAGTCTGGGCTCTGAGCACCCCTCACGGGACCTCTCCCGAAGTCTCCTTGCTTGTCGCTGCACCTCCAGTCTCTTCCTCATTCAGTCCCTCCCACGTGTTGCTCACAGATGCATCCTTCTGCCCTTCTCGATTAAGAAAATGCTTTAGGGCTTCCCTGGTGGCGCAGGGGTTGAGAGTCCGCCTGCCGATGCAGGGGACACGGGTTCGTGCCCCGGTCCGGGAAGTTCCCACATGCCGTGGAGCGGCTGGGCCCGTGAGCCATGGCCGCTGAGCCTGCGCGTCCGGAGCCTGTGCTCCGCAATGGGAGAGGCCACAACAGTGAGACGCCCGCGTACCGCAAAAAAAAAAGAAAAAAAAAAAAAAAAGAAAATGCTTTAATGACAAAGCTGACTCCAGCAGTGTGGTCTTTCTGGAGCATGCCCTGCTCAAAAAACCTTGGAACCGGCCCCTTCTCCCCCAGCCCCTTTCCCTACTTCATGCTAACAGAATAAAGCCCATTCCTGGGCTAAGGATTCAAGGATGTGACCCCAACAAGCTCCCAACTCCCCTGGGGAGTCCCTCACTGTTCCTGGCTCCCCTCAGGCACCCTGTCTTCTAACCTCCCTGACGGCACCGGTTCCGACCCTGGCACTGCATGGGGGTGAGTTCTGAATGTGTGATGGATCGTTCTTCCCTGAGGAGAGTCTGCAGGTCTGATTCCTCTTTGAACCACCAGAGCATCTACCACAGTGTGTCGCACAGAGATAGGCACGACACACGTGACGAATGAATAACAGTGGAGCCAAGCTGCTTTGTGACGGTGGAAATTAATTATTTCATTAAACAACATTTGTGGAACCCCTAAGGCTAATAGCTCACTTACGCTGAGAGCTTATTATGTGCTGGTCACTGTGTGAAGCCCTTCACATATATTACCATTTAAACCTCTCTGCAGCCTTGTGAAGTCAGTCTTATCACTATCCCCCGTTTTATAAATGAGGAAACTGAGGCTCTGAGAGGGGAACTAACTTGTCCGGAGTCATACAGCCTTCAAGTAGAGAAGCTGGAATCAGAACTGAGGCTACCTGACTCTTAAGTCCGTGCTCTTGATCACCAGACCTCACTGCCTCCAGAGGCCAGCAAAGTGATAGACAGACATTCCAACATCTGGGTGCTGTCTCAAGACCACATAACGGGACATATAAGTGATGTCAAGGTCATAGAGTCCAACATCTGAGAAACATCATAGCACTGACAATGTCAAAATGTCTGAGGAATATAAGGATTGTATATAATGTTGCCCTTTGCTCAGCCAAACATTTACCAAGCACCCACTACATCCATGCCAGGCATCATTTTAACTCAAGGGCGTAGTGCAAAAATGCATCCTCTCATATAGTCGGTGGGGCGAGAGAGAGAGAGAGAGAGAGACCAAAAAACTAAACAAAAATTATATGTCAGATATATACACTACCAAATGTAAAATAGCTAGCTAGTGGGAAGCAGCTGCATAGCACAGGGAGATCAGCTCGGTGCTTTGTGACCGCCTAGACGGGTGGGATAGGGAGGGTGGGAGGGAGACGCAAGAGGGAGGGGATATGGGGATATATGTATATGTATAGGTGATTCAGTCTGTTATAAAGCAGAAACTAACACACCACTGTAAAGCAATTATACTCCAGTAAAGATGTTAAAAAAAAATTATATGTCAGAGGTGACAATTGCCATGGAAAAAAATAAAGCTGAGTCAGGAAAAAGGGACTGTCCAGTGAGCTGGGTGGGGTTACATTGGTGGCACTGCTACTTGTATAGGATCAGGAAGGCCCGCCCCCCGCCCCCAAGAAGGTGAAGTCTGAGCAGAGCAGTGAGGTAAGTGGGGGAGTGAGCCATGCAGCGACGTGTAGATATCTCAGGCAGAGGACCGGCAAGTGCAAAGGACTTGAGCTATGCTTGGCCCATTCTAGGAACAGCCAAGAAGCCCGCGTGGCTGGAGCAGAGGGACTGGGGAGAGGAGTAAGCGAGAGTCACAAACACAGGAAAACGCCAAGGCCTACATAAATTCAGGCTCTGTGTAACACTGCACGTCTGGGTAACAGTAATAGGATTCATTCATTCCACACGCCTGGCACTGTCCTCAGTCCTGCCAACACAAAAACTGCTACAGACAGGATCTCTTAGAGTCTAACGGGGAAACAGACAAATGCCACAGTGCCACGTGACAGGTGCTATGTCAGGGCACTATGAAAGTACAGAAGAGCACATCTAACCCACACTAGGGACCAGGAGGCTTCCTGGAGGAGACGGCACTTGAGCTGCCAAGCAGGAAAAGGAGAATGCTCCAGAACACAGACGCAGAGAGGGAGGGGAAGGCCAGAACCTGGCATGCTGGGCAGAGCCTCAGCAGCAGTGCCAGGGCCAGGGAGCAGCTTGTGGGAGGAAGGGGTCAAAGAGAAGGGCTTGGGGAGGAAAGTGATGGGGTGGGGAAGGGCTTGAGTGTGTGGGGACTGACAGAGCACCTGCACAGGGAGGCCCAAGTTTAAGCAAGTGTGTTGGAAGTTGGTGGTTATGGAGTGGGAGATACCAGGTGAGTAGAGGTGATAAAAAGACTTCAGCAATTTACCTGCTGGTCCAGAACCCTGCTATCTCACCGGCAATTAGGTGGGTCCACCTGGGAGATGACAGGGAAGCAGAAGGTAGGGGGCCACCCCCACCTGCACCAGATCTTGGTTTCTCATCCCATCCTACAAGGATCAGATCCTTCTTTTAGGTAGATCTCTGTGTCCTCACCCTGGGGCAGCTCCAGGAGATTCCTCAAATAATAATAACTCAAATACTCACAACCCTTTGTGGTCTTCAGTGTGCTTCCACCATCATAACCCCTGTGTCTCACAGTAAATCTAGGATGGACAGAGCTCCGCTGTTAGCCTCCTTTCCATAGGAGGTGCTGCAGCTCAGAGAGGTTAAGGCTTTGTCAAAGTCACACGGCCAGTGGGTGACTAAGTTGGGACTCGAGCCCAGTTCTTGAAATTGCAAATCCCACGGCAACACTGCAGCAACTGCAGAAAACAAGGCCGGGTGATGGCCGAGTCCCAAGGATAAGACTGGGAAAGGGGGTGGGACAGGCTCTGGAATGGGGAGGATGACAGATACAGGGGTGGTGGAGGCTGAGAATGGAGGCAAAAAGGGAGCAGTGTAGGGGGTTGGAGAGGTTTTGAGACAGACCTAGAGGCCCCTCCAGAAAGATCTGGTAAAATGTGCCAGCAGGGTTGAAAAAAATACAAGCTGCATCCTCCCAGCCCCATGTCTCTGTGACAAGGTAGGGAGGGGCCTCTTGCTCCCATTTCACAGGTGAGAAAAGGGAGGCAAGGAGAGGTGCCCACATGGCTTGCCCAAAGGCCCACAGGACCTCAGGGCCCAGGGGGCCTTTTGGAAGCCGGTAGGGTAGACAAGACATCGGAGACTTTTCCCACTCCAGCGTGAAGGACGAAATAGAGATGATGAGAGGGGAGGTGGTGATGGAGAAAGCAGGGCCGCATCCAAAGAGGGAGAGGAAACAGGCAGAGGTACAACGGAGCCTGTCAGCGGCAAAGATGGTGGAGAGATAAGGCCCTGACACCCAGCTCCAGTTACAGGCAGGCAGCATCAGCTGGTCGGGTGTCACGGACTCCCGGCCCCTCCTCCCGCCCGCTTGGACCCGTCCACTTGGGCAGTTCCGCAGCGCAGCGCTGCCTGGTTCCTGAGCGGTGAGGATACCAGGAAGGAGGGGGCGGGAGGAAAGGGCTGTGCGCCGCCTCCTCCACTTCCGCTTGCAAATCCGCAGAGGCCTCCGCCGCAGCCTACAGGCCCGCCCTGGCCCCCTCCTCCCCCCATCTCCCGCCCCCCTCCCCGCGTCTGGATGGTACGCTCCGGTCCTCCTGGCCCGGCTGCAGTGGATGTTGCTAGAACCCACGCGGAGGAAGGAAGAGACGCAGGCAGGCTGCGGTGACCCAAGCGGCCGCCCGTGCCTCAGGGACCCCTTCCCGGAGAGACGGCACCATGACACAGGGAAAGGTATCGGCATCTCCCCCACCTGCATCATCCTTCATCCTCTGGTTCCCCCATCTCCCTGTCATCCTAAGCAAACTCTCAGGACCACTGTAAGCATCCTCCCTCGGCTCTTATGCGAAGGTCCTGCGTGGTCCTTGCCGAAGTCAGAGGCCCACAAGGCCTGTTTCAAGGAATGGGTTGTGGCCTCTTCCTGCCCACCAGGTTCATCTCTCCTCCCATCTACATTCCATCAATTGCTTTGGCATCACAGGAGCCTTCACAGACGCCCATGTCCCCTTAAGGAGTCAGCTTAGGCGTCTGGTGTGTGTGTGTGTGTGTGTGTGTGTGTGTGCACACGCATCCCCAGGGTGAGCCCTGAGGCGCAGTCCCTATGGGGCACCCCCACTCTGTCCAATCCCAACCCCAACCATATATTCATCTTTTACACCCTCCACAGAACCCCCCCACCACCACCAAACTCCCTGTCATTATTCCATATCTGGATACAGCCCCTGTGGTTGGGGGGTTCCTATGGCAACCCTGCTTCAGGATGTTCTAATTTTTGTTTTCGCTTTGGCCAGACATAGGACTGAATGGGATCGGATAAAACATCTTCTCTTTTTATTCCTGTTTTAGGCCTGAAGTGTAGGGGAGGGGCTGGGGCAGAGACTTGGCTGGCCTAGTAGGGTTATGTAACACCAATAGCCTGTGGAATTACACAACCACCAGGGCCTGGGGCAAAGAAGGAGGGTCCTCTGGCCCTCTGCTTGGGGGTGCTAAGGTTTGGGCAGAGAAAACAGAAGAAGGGCCTCCCTTCCACTCCCCTTCTTTTCTCAGAGATGAGCCTCAGAGCCAATGGCATCTTTCCTGGGCTCTCAGACCCTCCTTTCACTGTTTTTTAAGCTCATCAGGCCTCAAAATGATGTCATTGGGTGATACCACCTCGTGCCATTTGGACAGACTTCACTTGGTAATGCTGGACATTGGGGGTCCAGGGCCTAGGGTCAGCAGGGTGGTTGTTGGTGAGGAGGACGAATCTGGACCGGACTGAGGTCAGAGGTGATAATCCTTTTCCCAGGCACAAGCCCTGGGTCTGGGCTCAGAGAACCTTGGTTCCGGTGGGCTGAAATGGATTCTCCTGGGCATGACCCTTCTGATCTGGGTGATGAAGGGGGCTGGGGAGTGGGAGGGATGAGCCCGGGCCCTACTCCCACAGGCCTGGGTTTTGAGGCCCTTCCCTAAGGACGCAGGGGTGGGGTTCACCATGGTGAAAATGAAGAGCTCCCCGCTCTGCGGATTCTCTTCCTCCATTTCCCACCTCCACCTCCGCCAGTCACTTTGCTGACGCTGCTTCCTGTCCTGAGGTGAATGTATTGCCCCTGCCTCCTCGGCCCCTCACCCCCAGCTTGCTCCCAGGCTTTCTGATGATGGAAAAGACCCCTCCAGTTCAGTCATCCTCAGGGCTGGATGGAAGAAGAAACGTTCCGGTGCTTGTTCATCTCTGGGCTGCCTCAGCTAGATGCTGCTCGCAGAGAAGGAACTTTGCAGCCTTCCTCAGTGGCCCTGCAGGTTTAACTCATTCTTTTTGGAACCAGACCTAAATCCCGTTTGTTTTTTGAGGTTCAGTCCTTTTGGTGACGTTTCAGTTTTCATACCATCCCCGCATCCCCAATCTTCCCTTCCCTGGCGGCATCATTCGGGCCCTCCCAGCCCCTATTTTCTCACCAAAGCTAAACTTGCACATTGTGGAACCGGGGCCATATCTGAGTGTAAATAGACTTGAATTTTCAACCTGCCATGGGATATTTCCCACTGGGCCTCAGTTTCCTCATCTGTAAGATGAAGGAAGGGGCTGAATGAGGAGGTGCTTTCCCCTTCCATCAGTGACAGTCAGATTCTGTTCTGGTTTGAGGGAGAGGCTGAGGTTCCAACAGCATGAGGCCAAAATGGACTCTTAGCCAGGGGCCTCTTGCCCCTCCGCTCCCCTGCAGCCCCCCCATTCCTCTTCCTCTTTTTTTTTTTTTCTTTGTCTGCACTGCCCACAGCATGCAGGATCTTAGTTCCCTGACCAGGGATTGAACCCGTGCCCCCTGCTGTAGAAGCATGGAGTCTTCACCACTGGACTGCCAGGGAAGTCCTCCTCTTCCTCTTTTTTTCCCTCTCCTCTACCCTTTCTGTTTCCCTGCTCTCCCATCCCCACCCTCCTTGATCATCTCCAGCCCAGCAGAAGGAGGCCAGCCCCAGTGGACGGTACCTGGGCTCTGCAGCCCAGTGGGCCATGTGTGACTCTGAGTCATTCTTCCTCTCTGATCCTCAGTTCCTTCATTTTAAAAACAGGGATCAAAATACAACGAGCAAGGTAGCAGGGAGATTCAATGAGAGGACCTTTCATTCAGTAATACTTTTAAGGGCCTACTACTCTGTGCCAGGCCCTTCCCTGGACCCCAGGGAAATGGTGGAACCATATAGCGCCAGTCCCTGCCCCGGGGGACGGTGACCACCAATGGTGGGCTCTCCTAAGAATTTTCTCCTTCCTCAGTTCTTATCCCAGCTCCAGTGTGTGCCCCTGGCCAGCCCTGACCCCCCTGGAGCTCAGTTCTCCCATCTGTAAAATAGGGAGATTCTTTTTTTTCCAGATTTATTGGGGTATAATTGACAAATAGAAATTGTATATATCTAAGGTGTGTGATATTCTGATATACATATAACTTGCGGAATGATTACCACAATCAGCCTGGTTAACACATCCATCACTTCACATAGTTACCTTCTGTGTGTGTGTGTGTGGCAAGAACACTTATGATCTACCCTCTCAGCGAATTTCGAGTACACAATACAGTATTGTTAACTATAGTCACCAGGCTGCAATTAGATCTCCAGAACTTTTTCGTCGTGCATAACTGAAACTTTGTGCCCTTTTGACCAGTATCTCCCCATTCCCCCCACCCCCCAGACCCTGGCAACCACCATTCTACTCTGTACTTCTACGATTTCGACAATTTTAGATTCCACATATAAGTGAGATCCTGCAGTTTTTGTCTTTCTGTGTCTGGCTTATTTCACTTAGCATGATGTCCTCCAGGTTCACCCATGTTGTTGCAAATGACAGGAATTCCTCCTTTTTTAAGGCTGAATAATATTCCACCGTATATATACCCCACATAAAATAGGGAGGTTCTTGTCTGCACCACTGCCGTTCCTAGTGCAGGTGAGAAAGTACCCATGGAAGTTCCAGAAATTGAGGGGCTGGGGAAGAGGACTTAGAAGGTGCCCTCTCCCTGGTGACTGTCTCTCTCTGCCTCTACTCCACAGCTCTCTGTGGCTAACAAGGCCCCCGGGACAGAGGGGCAGCAGCAGGCGAATGGTGAGAAGAAGGAGGCTCCAGCAGTGCCTTCGGCCCCGCCCTCCTATGAGGAGGCCACCTCTGGGGAGGGGCTGAAGGCAGGAGTCTTCCCGCCAGCCCCCTCGGCTGTGCCTCTCCACCCCAGCTGGGCCTATGTGGACCCTAGTAAGTCTCTCAGTTCCTGGAGGCTGGAGCATCAGGGGGAGTGGTGGGCCCAGATGGAAAACCTGCATAGGAAGAAGTTGCCCAGAAATAGACGCACTGTATGGTTGTTGTATGAGGCTCTGATGTCAAAGGTTTGGGATTTGGAGGACTGTTCTGAGGGTAGGTCAAGGAGACCTCCATGAAGAAGGACTGATACAGTTTCTGCAGTCATAATTCCCTTGGATGGGGAAGAGGGGCTTTTTCAAGTCACCAAGCTAGGGCAAAAAGAGGGGACAGATGGGGGAGAAAAACCAGGGGCTGTCCTAGAAGAAAGGGTTGCAGAGAGGGAGTGAGGGAGGTCAGAGTGGACACAGGAAGGAGCAGTACGAGGCTACAGCTAACTGTGGCCTCAGCTGGGGCTGCCTCCCTGTGAGTGTGGGTGCAGTTTGCTGACACGCTGGCTGATCTGAAACCAGTCCCCGTGGAGGCCCCAGGGTTGTTTAGGGCGGGGGCCTGAGGATCCACTTCACTCATCACTCTCCTTGTCTCTCTACCCTTCCCCAGGCCTTAACTGGGGGCAGGAGAGCAGGATGTGGGGAAGGTGTGTGGATGCCAGCCTTAGCATCCCTCAGGGCCAGGCACGATTCCTAGGCCGACCCACCCGGGCTGACGCCAGCTCCTTGCACACTAAGAATCGGGCTGGTAGGGGGCCCTCTGTTCGGTTTGGCAGCCTGTGGGAGCTTTGCCTCAGGGCTGGGAATGTACAGCTCCCGCAAGCTGCAAGGAAGTCTTCCTCGGCCCCCTCGGCCCCCTCCCCCACCTTGTCACCCCACCCCCACCCCCAGCAGAATTCTAGAAGGGATCCTGGGGACAATGCCTCAGACGGTCTCTACTCAGGAGGAGCGGCCACCATGGTCCACACCTCCCACCACAGAGCCCTTCAGCCCAGACCCAAGCAGACCCACCCCACCGTCATCTACTGGAGGGCCTTTGAAGGTCTGGTGTTCGTGGGAGCCCTTCCTCCTGCCACTGACACCCACAGGACTGCTTTTTCTCTCCTTTTCTCCCCCTCTGTGGCCTGGCCATTTGGGCTTTGGTGGGGGACGTGGACAGAACATGAAGGAGTGAAGGATAAGAGGTTGAGGGTCTCCAAGCCCCAGGTTGGCAGTGGGTCCACCTCCCTCCCCCTTCCTCATTTCCCATATCCTGGTTGCCAGGACTGGCTGCCTTAAGGAATGTTTTCCAACGAACTGTCAGGGCAGAGGAAGGCAGCTCATTTCAGTCAGCACGTGACAAACATTTACTAAGCGTGCACCAGGCACCGTGTCTGGCACTGAGCTAATTTCTGGGGATGCATTGATTTGCAAGCCCTTCCCTCACAGAGCTGACAGTGTAGACAAGTAAATGGATGATTACCACATGGTGAAAGGCAGTGATGGAGGCCTTGGCAGTTCAACTAACCCGCCTGACAGTCAGGGAAGACTTCCTGGAGGAAGGGGTATCCATGAGGGGAGTCCTGAAGGATGGCATGTATTAACTTGGTGAAGAGGTAGGAAAATGAGTGTCCAAGGCTGAAAGAAAGAATGTGCAGGGGCCCAGAGGCAAGAGAGCACATTGCTGAAAAAAATATAGTCAGGCTGGAGAAAAGTAGAAGGGAGTAGTGTGCAGTGGGGCTGGAGGACTCGTGGGAGGCTGAGGAGGCTTTGTTAAGGAACTTGAACTTGAGTAAAAGGCAGTGAGGAGCCATCAAAGAATTTAAAGCGGGACAGTGCCGAGGGCAGATTTGAAAGGCCAAGACAGGCTCTTGCTGTGGAGGGGAAGGTCATGGAGAACTTTCAGGGATGGTGGAGAGCAGAGCGGACACATCTGAGGCCTTAGGAATGACCCAGACGAGGGATGGAAGAGAGAGGGTGGTGTTGTCAGCGTCAGGCACAGAGCTTTCACTTTTCTCCGTTTCATCCCCGTGAGGTGGGTATCACTAACCCATATCCCGGAAAAGACAAAGAAGGCTGGTGACTTGCTTAAGGCTGCACAGCTAGTCAGTCCTGGGGAGGGATCCACGTGTTTGCTTACAGAGCCCATGCTCTTCCAAAAGCCTGAGTTCTGGGACCAGGCCCCCAAGCTTTACCCACACCCACATGCCACTTCTTGCCCTTGTCCTGGCTCTGTTTCCCCTCCAGCCTCCCCCAGCTCTGGTTCCCAGCTGGAGCACCAGCAGGTCCACCCCACCTACGAGTCCCCAGTTCCCACCCCCGGGACCTCAGAGCAAGCCGGGGTAGGACCTTTGACTCTGGGATGTGTGAGGTAGCCCCGGGGGAGTGGCTGTCCTTCTCTGATTCTCAGCCACAAGGGAGCCAGACTGTCCAGGAAGGGGGATGGGGGGGCACAAGCGGGAAGGGCCACATTTGTATGGCAGAGCTTGGGCCCCAGGGAGCTCCCGCTTGGGGTGGGAAGGGGAGATGACAGTTCCTTCTCACACTCAGAACAGGAAAGGTGAGGGGCAACCTGGGAGAGATCTGGGATCTCTGTGGGATGGGATGGGGTGGGGCAGGAGGAGGTTTGAGAATGGGGCCGGAGAGAAGGGCGTTGCCTGGTCCAGAAAGCCAGTCTGACAAAAGGTAGCTCTGAGCCGTTGCGGGTGGTGTTTATGTGTGTGGGAGCGCTCACGGCCCTCCCCCTGCCCATCCAGGCAGCAGCTCTAGCTATGAGAGTGGTTTCCCCACTGGAGACCATGAGCTCTTCACCACCTTCAGTTGGGACGACCAGAACGTTCGCAGAGTCTTCATCAGAAAGGTAACTGTCTCCCCCAACTCTCCCAGACTGGGAAGCTGGGTGGGGGGAGCCTCTCGAGAAGCCGCTGGCCCAGTCTCCTGCCCAGAGGCCATCCCTCTCCCCATCCTTGTGATGCCAACTGACGGCACCTACTGGGAAGTTGGGGTGCCCACTGCCCCCTGCTGCGGCTGAACACGTGGTCTCTTCTCTCCAGATGCCATGGGTGTGGGCTCTGGAGCGTCTTTGCTGTCCTTTCGCCTTGTCCTGGATTCATTCCGATGCCCCCTAAGAAGGAGGGTGGAAGGCCCAGGATGCGGGTCTGGAGGGTAGATGGAGTCGCCGGGAAGTTGGGGTCTCCCTAAGCCTTGCTGGGGCCCTGAGCCTCTCTGGCCCCCAACAGGGCCCCCCAAGCTGAGCGGAACCCCCTCCCACCCCCAGGTCTATACCATTCTGCTGATCCAGCTGCTGGTGACCTTGGGTGTCGTGGCTCTCTTTACCTTCTGGTGAGTTGGCTGTGTGGAGCAGCACGTTCCACGGGTGGTGGCGCCAGGTCTCGGCCTGGGGAGGAGGGTCCAGAGTCAGACTGTTCTTAGAACCGTCTGCCTGAAGATGCTGGTGCAGGGCAGCGGCCCACCTCATGCTGGGAAGAACCTTAGACCGTGCACAGGGAGGGGTCCTCCGTCCAGCTGGGGGTGGCCCCGTGCTTTCTGGGCCTGCAGGTGTCTGTGAAGCAGTTGTTCCTCTCAGATGCAGCAGCCCTACACCTGGGCGCACCCAAGTCTCAGCCTGAGACTGGGAGACTGTGGCTGGAGCTCCCTCCCCCACCAGGGGTGTGGTCTCTCCTTTCTTCCTCTCGAGTCCTGTGAACTGGCGGGTGGGGCGGGGGGTGGGGGTGGTGGGGGGGGCAGGTGCAGAGGTTGAACTAGAAATGGAGACAGAGGGTAAATTCTGATTCTCTCTCCCTCCCTTCTCTGCAGTGACCCCGTTAAGGACTATGTCCAGGCCAACCCAGGCTGGTACTGGGCATCCTAGTAAGTATACCCAGGCCCCTTCCCAGAACACCCTCCACAGCCAAGGTGGGAAATCTCCACTGACAGAATCCCAGCCCATGACCTCTCCCCATCCCATAGGAACCGCCTCATAAGAGCAGGGCCAGAAGGGGCCTTCTGGGGTGTGTAGAGCTGAGGGGGAGGGGAGGAGATGGGCCTTGGTTCTGGTGCCTGCCCAAGGAGGGAAGGGTGGAAGTGGGGTCATGGCTAGGGAGACCCAGACCTTGGCCTGGAGGAGAAGGGGGGCTGGGACACCTTGGCCCACACTAATGATGATGTTGCTACTCAATATTAACGTAGTTGTTATTAATGCTTGTGAATTATTAATCATAAGAGATACCACTTATAAAGTGCCTAATAAGGGCTGGGCATTGTTCTATGTGCTTGATATGCAGTGTTGCATTCACTCCTCAGAAAACTAAGTCTCAGAGAGGTTGAGTAATTTGCCCAAGGTCACACAGGTAGGCCGTGGTAGAGCTGGGATTCAAACCCAAGCTTCAGGTTGAGGCTTGTACTCTTAACCCCTCTACTTGGCAGACTCCCTTCCCCTCGAGCAGTTGGCTTCTGCTTATATACTCTACTCTTTAAGGAGCATGGCAGGGAACTTTAGAGGTTATTCTGACCCTCCTATGTGGGCAATTAAGGAGTCATTCTGGATACTTCCAGGCCAGACCACCCTGTTCAAAGCAGAACTACTGTCAGCAAAGTCTCCTTCAGCACCTACTGTGAGCCCAGGCCAGAACTGGAGCTGGTGGAGAGGAGGCCTCTGCAGGGGAAGGTGGTGGGCATACAAGGCAACCTGTGAAAGAGCAGCATTCAGAGGAGGGGGAGCCCTCAGTCCATGTCAGCGGGTGCGCCTCAAAGAATGAGCCAAGGGCCTGGGGACTGGGGTGACTTAAGTAGAAGCTTGGGAGTGGGAGCACACGTGGTACATTGGGTAAATTAGGGACCAGGCTGGCGGAGCACTGCAAGCCTCCATGAGGGGAATCGGGACATCCCAGAGAGAAGCGAGGCCTTCCGGGGTGGAGGCTCTGAATGTCCACCCAAGGAGCTTGCACACTACAGCTGTCCCAGGCCTGTTCCTGGATGGGGGTCTGGTGGGAACGTAGGCTCAGCCCAGAGCCTCCTGGACCACCCGAGCCCAGAACAGTCCCAGAGTGGGCCTCAAGTTAACAAAAGCCAGCCAAAGCCCGACAGGAAGGAGACATCCTGGCCTCTGGGGCTCCCCGGAGGAGTGGAGGAGGAGCTCAGCCAAGTTGGGGATCCCAGGGGAGGAGACATTCACACCCAGAGCCTTTCTTAGGGCACAGGACAGAGGGCCTGTCTGCAGATCAGGCAGGGAGGTGGGCATTTGGGGGGATGGGGGGCACTGTAGGCTAAAACTGATGAGGCCCCAGGAACTGCCACCCCAGCCAGCCCCCGTGGCGGGTTGGCATGGCTCCCGGCACATCAGCACCGCCTGGCAGCCTCTGCGCCCTGCCACCTCGGGAATGCGGTCCCCAGGCCCCTCGTCAGGCCTGCTGCGGGAGGGTCTTTGGGACTCTGTGCCCTAAGCAGATGGTGGCAGGGGGACAATCCAAGAATAAGCAGGCTCTAGAATTGAGGGCAGGGTCCACCCCACTGAGAATGGTGTGAGAATTTGACCTCTGAATGGTGAGAGGTCCTTCCTCCTCAGCATCTCCAGGCAGAAAACAGATGCTGTCCCAGACTCAGGGGTGGGTGGGTGTGGAGAGAAGTCGGAAGTGGGCATGGACCGTGTGCTTTCCATGGAGCGTCGCCAAGCCTTAAAGGTGCTTGGGAATTCACCACCAAGATGCTGCCCTGTTCTCTAGAAAGCCAGCCTGTTGCTCTGCCCCATCCTGCCCCCTCCCCACATCGCTATCCAGTCCTGAGTCTGCCTCTGGGTCTGAGACCTAGCAGGTCTGACACCTAGTGGGTCTCACGTCCTCCAAATACCAAGCCCTTAATAGCAGTAAGAATAAAACAGGTCTTTTTCTATGTATGTAGCACTGTCCCATGTGATTTGCAAATATTCTTCATTTGATCCTTAACAACAGCCCTACGAGGCAGATACAGTTATTATCCCCATTTTTTTTTTTTTAAAGAAGACGTTGGGGGTAGGAGTTTATTAATTAATTTATTTTATTTTTGCTGTGTTGGGTCTTCGTTTCTGTGCGAGGGCTTTCTCTAGTTGTGGCAAGCGGGGGCCACTCTTCATCCCGGTGTGCGGGCCTCTCACTATCGCGGCCTCTCTTGTTGCAGAGCACAGGCTCCAGTCGCGCAGGCTCAGTAGTTGTGGCTCACGGGCCTAGTTGCTCCGCGGCATGTGGGTTCCTCCCAGACCAGGACTCGAACCCGTGTCCCTTGCATTAGCAGGCAGATTCTCAACCACTGCGCCACCAGGGAAGCCCTATTATTCCCATTTTATACATGAGAAAATTGAGGCTCAGAGAGAAGATGTTTCTTCCTAAGCAGCAGAGCCAGGATTGAACCCTGTCTTTCTGATTGAGAAGCTCGTGCACTTCCCCTCCATGCTCTGCTGCCTCCCCACAGCCTGGGACTGGTCCTGGAGCATCATAAGTTGGGGGAGGACACTGGGTTTGGACCCTGGCCTCCACCTGAGCCTCGTGCCTTGGTCTTGACATTCTGTAAACAGACCACGGCTCTAGCTCAGGCCCTGAGGCCCAGGCTCTGACAAGCAAGTCTGTCTTTCACTTCTTCTGTGATTTATTCTTCGCTCCCTGGGATGGCAGCCTTCCAGCACCACCCCCTCCCCCCGCCCACTCTTTCTCCAGGCCGCAATCATCTCCCTCAGTGGGCTCTCGCCTTATTGTCTGATTGCTCCCTCTGAGCCTTGGCAGCGGGAACTGCGGGCCTCCCTACCGTGCAGGGGAGGAGTGAGGGCTGTGGGGTGGAGGTGGGGGGACCGGACAGAGGAGGAAAAGTGTGAGACCAGACTTGGGGGAGGTGGGTCCGAGCCTCTCCAGGAAGCTGTCAGTTAGCCAGGTTCTAGTTATAATAATAACAACTCCCATCTTCAGGTCCCTACCCAGTGCCAGGCTCTGTGCTCAAGGCTGGACTGCATGCTCTCATTCAGTCCTCGCTACAGCCCAGTGAGTTGGTGCCAGCATTCCCGTTTTACAAAGCAGGAGGCTGGAGCTCTGCAATTAAGTAGCTGTTCAAGGTCACACGATGGTGGTGGCAGAGCTGGGATGTGAAATGAGGGTCAGGCTCCCAAACTGCCCCATACGCTCCAGGTCATCCGTCCCTCTGCCCTTCCTCCCGACCACTCGTCTTGAGGGTTGAGGAGCTCTGGACCAGAGAGAAAAGGAGGCTGGGCCCTGCCCTCAGGAAGCTTCCAGTCTGGCCAGGGAGACAGGCCCCACAACCAGGATACACATAGATAAGGGTATTATTATTATTATTGTTGTCGAAGTGACTGGTGACTCAAGGGAGACCGAAAGAGAGCAGATGCTGGGGTATTTCTTAACAACTGGGGCAGGACGACTCCACTGTTCCTCACGGAACAGGATGGCCTGCAGCCCTGGCCCTGGCACTGAGAACCCCTCCATCACTGTGACAGCAGTGATGCCTCATTTGAGAACCACTGAAGAATAGGAGAGGGTGAGGATGGAGGGCTCCTGTTTACCAAATGCAATAGGCTCGTCTCAACCCCTACCTTCCCTGTGCTTTCACATTTCACCCAGAAATACATAAAGATTGCCTAAGCCGTGCCAGGCCCCGGGTTGGACAATAGGTTGTTCCAGGTGCTACATCTGGGTGGGGATCAGATGAGCAGACCCGTGGGGTGTGGGGTGCAGGCTTTGGTTGAGTTATGCCCGTGGTGCACAGAGGAAGCCCCTCCAACCTCAGCCCCAGGCATCCTCGCCAGTCGGTCCTTTCCAGTAGAGGCAGAGAGTGGTGGGCACGCTGTGAGGGTGCAGAGGGCCATGAGGGTAGATGGAGGGGCGGAGTGCGGTGTGGGATGGGCTGCAGAGGTAGGCGGGGGGGGGGGGGGGGCGGATCAGGCAGGGCATCACCAGGTCTTTGGAATTTAAACAGGAGAGTCACATGATGGGATCTGCCTATAGCTTTGAGAGTGGAAGGCAGGACTGGAGGCAGAAGGACCCGATAGACAGAGATGACCCGACCTAAAAGGGTGGTCGTGGGGATGGAGAGAAGGGGACAGATTTGAGAACTGCCTGGGTAGAGGATCAGCAGGTCCAAGTGATTAGCTGGGCATGGCAGGGTGAGAGTCAAGGCTGACCGAGGTCGCTGGTTGGGTGACTCGGAGGCTGCATGACATCCTCTGCAACAGGGGATGCAGGAGAAGGAGCAAGGAAGAGGGCAGGTTCGGCTCTAACCTGCTGCATAACAGCCGTGTTTGCCCAGCAGGCAGTTGGGTATTCAGGTCTGAGGTTGAGAAGGAAATTCTAGATCAGAAATATGGTGTGTGAGTCATAAGCATCTGCCTGATAAAGGGAGTCCTAGGAATGAGTGAGCCCACCCAGGAGGATCAT
Organism: Delphinus delphis; assembly: GCF_949987515.2. Lineage (NCBI taxonomy): Eukaryota > Metazoa > Chordata > Mammalia > Artiodactyla > Delphinidae > Delphinus > Delphinus delphis. The sequence continues at coordinate 39,706,260 of NC_082693.1, read as the reverse complement.
GAAGGGAGACCCTGTGCTGAAGGAGATGGAGAAGGAGTGACCAGGGAGGTAGGAGGGGACCCAAGGCTGTGTCATTGTGGGACCAGGGAAACAACGAGAGAGATCAGGTGTCAGCATGTCCAGGTCAGATAAGGATGGACAAGTGTCAGTTGGACTCAACAAAGTCATAGTGATGTGGCAAAGCCAGCTCTCATTAAGTGGGACAGGGGCTGGTTTGTTAAGTTGAGGAGTGATTGTGAGTTGGAGAAGGTGCCGTGAGTGGAGACAACTTTCTGAAGAAGCTTGACTGTGAGGGTGGGTAAAGTGGCAGTAGCTGGAGCCGGGAAAGATGTTGGTTAAAGATGGAGAACAGCTGAGGAGGTTTGTGAGGGAGAAGATGTAGCAGTCGATGGCAGGGCAGTTGAGGGTGTGGGACCCAGAGGCTTGGGGGGATTCACCTGGGATGGGAGGAGGGACAGGAGGAAGGACACATAGATGCATGATGCGATGTTTGCAGGCGGCAGGCAGGGAGCCAGTGGAGCCCCCCACCTCATCTCGAATCTTTCTGGGACACATCAGGCCAGACCAGGCAGGAGAGTGAGGCAGCCTGGGAGGTTTGCAGATGAAGGAGGATGGTTGGCGTTGTTGCTGTAGGGGATGCGTGAGAGAACCGAGGAGGGAGATGGGGAAGGATGACAGGTGCCGTGTGTTGAGGGCACACTGAGAGCTGGAGACCATGCATTGGTGTAGGCACCAATCTAGGTAGACATGAGCATGCCCCAGCCTTGGGTCTTCAGCCCTCATGTCCCACCTCCTGGACTGGCCTCCACCTCCACTGCTCTCCAGAAAATCCTTAATCCTCGACCCCTGTCTCTGGGTTCCACCTGAGCTTCCTGCCAGTCTCCCAATGGATACGGCCACCTGATCCAGAAATTCATGCCACAGGTACTTCTTGCTGTGCCAGGTGCTGGCAGGACAGACAAGATCATTGTAGGTAGTGACAGAGCCAGGGAAAGGCCTAAAGGAGGCAGTATGGGGTAGTGGTTATAAGCTAGGACTCTGGAGGAGGAAGCCTGTGTTCTAACCCTGCCTCTGCCATGTGGTAGCTGTATGACCTTGGACAGCGCACCTGGCCTCACTGTGCCTCAGTTATAAAGTGAAGAACGTGCTTCCTAGAGAAGATAGGAGGGTTATATTAGCTAATCCTCATAAAGCATGTAGCCCTCTGCCTGGCATATGGAGAACACTGTATATGAGCTTTTCAAAATATATATAAGTAATAAGGTATTGTCTGGGGGGAACCACTTTGCACTGGGTGGTCAGCTACCACATGGCACCCAAGATTCAGTATTTCTAGAAGCAGGCTCATCTTACTCCCCTTCCTTTCTTTTGGAATTACACCATCACCCTGCCCATTGCAAGGTTCTGAGATGATCGTGCGCTTAACCAACCCCTGCCCCTGGCCCGTGGCAGCCTGCTTGGTGCCCTGTGGGCAGGGGTGGCAGAGAGTGGGACGAGCAGGGGCCTGGGCGGAGGGCCTTCAGGGGCGGCCAGCTCTCGCATCCGTCTGTCTCTCACAGCGCCGTCTTCTTCGCGACGTACCTGACCCTGGCCTGCTGTTCTGGACCAAGGTATGATGACGGCTTGAGGAGCAGCATGGCTGTGGGAACGTGAGCAGGACCTTGGAAGTCCTGGCCCCAGTCCTGCTTGCCGCCAGTGCACCCCTGAGACGGCCCCATCCTTCTCTGGGCTCCATCAAGGCCTGCCCCTCCCTCCTTTACTTGGCACCTCGGGGCGGGGGGAGGGTGAAGGCACAGATGGGGGCACGTGGGGATGTGGCTGAAGGAAGAAGCTTCGAGGCGTGGGGGTGAGTCTGTGGGGGAGCCCTCGGACAGCATGACCCAGCCTGTGCTGCAGGCACGCCCCCTCTCTCCTCTGAACTCGGTGGCTTGCCTTACAGGAGGCATTTCCCCTGGAACCTGATCCTCCTGACCATCTTTGTAAGTGATGTGGGGACAGATGCTGAGTGGGGATGGGGGGAGGAGGGTGAAGGGTGAGCTTCCAGGGCTAGGAGTTGGAGGTAGCTGATGTGAGGTCACTGGGGGTGGCAGGGGTATTTTCGCCCCACTTCTTCTGCAAAGACACCCCACCCTCTCTTTCCAAATAGCCTTTCTCTCCCCACTCCATCCACTCCCTCTTTCCGTTGTGATTTTGTTTTTAAGAGGTTTGTATGGGGACTCCCAGAGCTATGGATAACAAGAGCTGGGGGTGGGGGGAGGGTGTGAATCTTAGAAAGGGGGACGAGCAGGGCTGCAGAAAAAAGAAAGGGACGGCTGGGACCTCCTTCACCGGGAGAAATCCTGGAGGTAAATGTGTGTGTGAGCAAAGCAGACTCAGAGTTGAGGGGTACACACAAGGGGTGGAGACCCAGGCTGGCCCTTGAAGGTGTCTGGGCCCCCAGCATTCCCTCATCCTGCTTCTCCTTTCAGACCCTGTCCATGGCCTACCTCACTGGGATGTTGTCCAGGTAAAGGGGCCAGGGTGAAGGGGGCTGGCCACACCCTGAGGGGAGCTGCCCCAAGCACAGTCCTTCCAGGGAGCGTTTGGACGGGGTGGGGTGGGGCGTTCAGGCAGGCAGGAGACGTGGGCTTGGAGCGCGCTCCTCCCGCACTCGGCCTCCAGGACCTGGCCAGGCTGGTGGGTGGGGGTGGGAGACGGAGGAGAGCAAGGTGACACCTCTCAAGCTGCAGCTGAAAAGACCCCAGGTTCATGATCACACAGTTCTCTATAAGCCACCTCCAGGCACCAGCACAACCCCTCCCCACCCCCACTCCCACCTCTTCGAGATCCTTCTAACAGGATTCTGAGTGTGAGCATGTTGGGGAGGGTGGGTCCCAGTAGAAAGGATGAGGAGGCAGAGAGAAGGGGGAGCCTGGGAAAGGGGAGAGGCTGGGAGCCAGAGGTCGTGGGATCAGGTCCTGGCAGAAGGGGAGGACTTGGGAGGGGGGCAAGGGGAGACCAGAAGCCCTGCCCTGAAGCCGACCCCCTGGCCTGCCCGTCCTGCAGCTACTACAATACCACATCTGTGCTGCTGTGCCTGGGCATCACGGCCCTCGTCTGCCTCTCGGTCACCGTCTTTAGCTTCCAGACCAAGGTCAGCCCTGGGGCCTTCGGGCTGGGGAAGGTTGGTGGGGGGCGGGGGCGGTGGGCTGCAAGCTCGGATTCCCCAGCTGGGGGAGGTAAAAGGCATGCGTAGTGTCTGGGGGGGCCGCCTGGGATGGGAGGGGGAGGAACAGCGGGTTCTGGGGTGAGCACGGGAAGGTGGCCTGCTGCCTCGGCCTCAGCCTTCTGGCCAGCACACTGCCATGCTGGGCCGCTCTGTGCAGGCCTGAGGGCCCCGGCAGCTGACGCCCGTCCTACCCCTGCAGTTTGACTTCACGTCCTGCCAAGGTGTGCTCTTCGTGCTGCTCATGACTCTCTTCTTCAGTGGACTCATCCTGGCCATCCTCCTGCCCTTCCAATATGTGAGTCTCCAGGTCTCCAAGCCGGCCCCGTGGGGATGGCGGGGGTGGGACTGCCGGCCCGAGGGTGCCGTTTCCTCCTACACCCTCCAGGGAAGGCCGCGAGCCAAGGGCTCACAGCCTGCCATCCTGTCCTGCCCCGGGCTGCTTGGCAGTGTAAGCAAACAATGAAGCGAGGCTTTTCTTGACGGGTCTGGGCACCTGCCCACTCCACAAGCCACATCCGCTTCACCTTTCCCATCTTCTCCACTAGCGGGGAGGTGAGGCTGAGGGGGAGGGCTCAGATCATTTAAACCCTAGGCCGGGGAGGGGGCTCCGGAGCTCCCTGGGGCCACCAGGCCCAGAGGGGCCCTGAGGAAGGGCTTCCTGGGCCCCTTGGGGGATCAGTCAAGTGCAGGGAGGCAGGATCTGGCTGTCCAGGCAGGCGGGAAATGGGACAGTGGGGCTCCGAGCATACCCCTGCCCCATGAGGGTGTCCATGGCGACAGCTGAATCTCAGCTCTTTAAGAAGTGTCCGGCCTGCCTGGGAAATCCCACTAAGACTGCTCAGGGCTCAGTGACCCATTCCAGGAACTCAGGCTGCTGCAGGTGGAGAAGGGGCGGACTTAGGGCATCACAGGAGGGGGTTTGAACCCTGGGAACCCAAGAGAGCAGCTGTTGGACCCGTGCTGAGGGCTCAGGGCTTGTACCTGCCGCTACCTCCTCTTAGCTACCTCTAGTACGGGGGTCCCCCACTGCCCCTTTGCTGCCAGGCTGAGAGCAGTATTCCTCACTCCCCCTCCCTACCCCATCCTGCCCAGCCCCAGGTTATTGCCTCCCAGTCCAGAACGTCAGGATTGGTTCTGGCATTTCCTTGGCTCTTCCCAGGATCCTGTTGACGAAGGGAGGAGCCGGAGCTGGCCTGGGGGCCCTCTGTGTATCTAGGATGGGGGGAGGGGTACAGGAAGGGGCCTCAGAGCTTCCAAGAACCCTTTATCGACCCGGGTCAGGCTGATGGAATGCCTGTGTTTCCAGGAGTCTTCTGCGGGAAGGCTCTTCAGAGGGCACTGTTCGTTTGGCACCTCTTGCAAGGTTTCCGCACTCAGCTGGGTGCCCCTGAGGCCTGGGGGGAGCAGAGGTTGGGAAGGGGTGCTGTTCCAGCCTCTGCAGGGGATCCCAGCAAGCACAGCTGGCAGGGATGCCAGATGCCCCCCCAACCCCTGGGCCTAAGTCTTTGTCCCCTTCTACCTGAGCCCCTTTACCCACACAGGCAGAGCCAGGAAGCTCCCGACATGGGGACAGACGGCACAGGGATGAGTCCACACTGGGAGAAGGGCACAGCCTCAGGCCAGACCCAGGCTGGGAGGATGGCAGGGACCCCATAGGATGAGTCACCCTGGGCCAGCCTGAGCCTGGGGCTGTGTGTGGAGGAAAGAAGTGCTGGCCCGTCTGGACCTCGCCTGCCAGCCCTCCAGGATCACTGTTACCCTGGGGCTCCCCCACCCACCGTGAGCACGCAGGGGATTAAGGACCTCTCAGTCTGGGGCAGGGTTGGGGGGGTGAGAGAGGGCCCCCACTGGGGAGGTCTGTGCCACACCCTCCATTCCTGGACTGATCCCTTCTCCCTGCCCCTCTGCCGCACTGCCCATCTCGCCATCCTTGAGCCCACTTTTTGTCTGCCCTGCAGGTGCCCTGGCTCCATGCAGTGTATGCCGTGCTGGGAGCAGGCGTGTTTACGTTGGTGAGTGTGGCCTCCCGGGGGCCCTGCCTTCTCAGCCTCCCACCATGTCCTCAGGTCCCTCCACCATCCCCATCTTCCTCATAGTCCTCTTCTCTGAACCCTTGTGAAGTACCAGTGGGCGCAGAGGGGCTCAGTGCTGTCAGGTCTCTAAGACAGACCAGCTGACCTGGGCAGAGGGGCAAGGAAGGTCGTAACAACAGGATTGACGCTTTAGACAGAGCTGGGAAGAGGTACCCCTGACTCCTGGGGAGGTTCAGTGCTGCTTGTTGGGGTGGGAGAGTGAGGGTGTCCCAGCCGCATGGACTAAGTTAGTCCTTGCTCTGCTGGGAGTAATCTGGGAAGGCTTCTTGGAGGAAGGGAGATTCCAGGTACCCTGTGACAGATGCACTTAGATTGAGCTTGTCCTTGGCCGTCCTCACCAGACTGAGAGTGTTAATGATGATGATTATGGTTATGGTAACAATGATAGCTGGTATTTTTTGAGCACTTGCTTCTCCCACAGCAAGCTCTGCACACGTACTGAATCCTCACCATAACTCTATAAACTAGGTTCTGCTGTTCTCAGATTCAGATGAGGAGCCTGAAGCTCAGAGACTTGAAATGACTTGCAGACAGCAGACAGCCTCCTGGAAGTGGAGGGTTAGACTGGGGATCCGCACAGATGGCTCCAGAGCCCCACTCAGGGTCTGAGGCTAGGTGGGGAAGGGAGTGGGGTGGCTGGAGGCAGATGCCCAGGAGATGCAGGTGACCAGGGGCAGATGTCTGCCTAGAGCAGCCCAACACAGGTCCTTCGCTCAGTGGGCTCCCAGCACCTGAATGTGACGGTGCACCAGGGCAAGCCTGTGTTGGTGACATCTTCTTATGTGGTGGGGTGGCATCCAAGGTAAACGTCCACTGCCAGTGGGAGCAGTGACCAGACCCTCCTGTCCCTCACTGGTGTTTTCAGCTCAACTCAGTCTGGTCAGAGTTCTGGGCTTAATCACAGGGTCCAGAGGCTTATGGCTGACAGAGTGGGGGAGCAGAGATGGGGGGAAAATAGGGGGTCAGAACTATGAGCAGAGACTGTGGGGGTGTGGATAGGGATCGAGCCAGGAATGGAGGTGTGGTAGATTCATTCATTCATTTCCACAGGTCTTTATTGAGCACCTACAAAGTGTGAGGTGTGTGCTATGTGCCCAGGATGCCACAGTCAGCAGGAAGGGCACAGTGCATGGCACACAGTGGCACTCAGTAAATACCTATGGAGTAAATGGCCTCCAGGCTCAGAAGCTGAGGGCTGGACAGGACTGAAAAAGGGGTCTAGTGAAACTTCAAGCCTCTCATTTTAGAGATGAGAAAACTTAACCCCAAAGAAGTTAAGTGATTTTTCTAAGGTTTCCCTGCAAGATAATGGTAAATCAACTAAGTATGATTGACCTTGGTCAAGACTAGGGTGACCAACTTATCCCAGTTTACCCAGAACTTTCCCAGTTTTAGCACTGAAAGGCTCACTTCTTGGGGGAACGCCCTAGGAACTCCAAGGTTGGGCAAACCAGGATGGTTGGTCATCCTGTGGCACTAACTTCTCTGGCTCCTGGTCAGCACTCTTTCCTGCACACAGTACCTGCTAAAGACAAAGTTTGATGAAAAGGTTGGGGTGGGGGTGGGGTGTCGGCTAGGAGGAAAGGAAGGAGGGTCAGACTGAGGGGAGGGAGACTGGGGAGGCCTCAGAGGACAGCGTTTGCCAGGGACACATGGAAGAAGAGGGGTCCGTGCCGGGCAGAGCGGGAGGAGGGCGAGCGCTGATGGAGGGTCAGGGAGTTTACTTGGCTTCGCGCCGATCAGGACACAGCACGTGTGTCAGCTATGCGGGGAGGCTGTGTGTACAAGTTGGGTTGGATGAACAGTAATCCTTTAAATTCGTTTAATAACCCCTTGCATTATTAGAATAATAAAAATAATCCCAACCATCTGTTCCACCCTTTACATTTTACAAAGCACTTTCACACCTATTACCTCACTGGATCTCCATCACAACCCAGGGAGGGAGGTAGTGCTGCTGTTAGACCTGCTTTCTACATGTGAAGACCCGCTTTCCACATCCGAAGTCCCGGGTGTTAAGGGGCTGGCACAGGGTCCCACCTCCAGGAAGGGGCCGATTTAGGACAGGACCCAGGTGTCCTGTGCCCAGCCTGGTGCCATTGCCAGAACCCCCATTGTCCCTCTCAAAGAGGACAACTTCTGTTGGCTTGAAGTGGGGAGAGGCTGGGGTGATCTCTCCAGCAATGTTCCCCCTCCCTCTCTCGCACCATCAGTGTTGCCCTCGCTACTGGATTATTTCCATCTGCGTAGAAACAGGCTGCAATTTCTCCCAACTGAAAAACCAACAACACACAAAACACTCTTAACCCATATCTCCCTCTAGCCCCCCTAATTAGAGCAAAGCTCCTTAAAATGGAATCTACACTCTCTCCAATTCCTCTCCTCCCTTCCTCCCTTCTTCCTACTCAGTCCTTCTCCCATTCTCTCTTACCCTCTTAACGCTCTCTCCGAGCTCCACAGTGGCCTCCCTGTGACTGAATCCAGCTGTCATTTCTCAGTCCTTGTCTTGCTCGACTCTCAGCAGCATTTGACACAATTGCTCATTCCCTCCCCCTAGAAGCATCTTCTTCATTTGGTATCTAGGCATCAGCTCTCCTGGTTTTCCTCCTGCTTCCCGGGTCGCACTGGAGGACTCTGGGGCCATGGACCGTCCACACTTACTCCCTAGGGGATCTCAGACTGTCTCAAGACTTCGAATACCATCTTTTATGATGATGACCCTACATTTTACATCGCTAGCTGGGAATCCCACACTAGACTTGCCAATTGCCTACTCCGTGTCCACACTTGGAAATCTAATGGGCACCTCAAACTTAATGTGCACAGAGTTGAGCTCCTGCTCTTCCCCTGAACCCCTGCTCCTCCCACAGCCTTCCTTGGTGCTGTAAGTGGCAGCTCCATCCTTTCAGTCACTCAGGCCAAATGCCTTGATGACACCTCGACTCCTCACTCTCCCCACGCCCCACAACTGGCCCAGCAGCAAATCCGGTTGGCCTCACCTTCTATCTAGAATCTGATTGCTTCTCTCCACCTTCACGGCTACTTCCTGGTCCATGTCGCCATCACCTTCCACCTGGATTCTTGAAATGGCCTCCCACGGGTGCTGCCCCGACAGTCTGTGTCCCACACCACAGCAGCTAGAGTGATCCTGTTAAACATTGATGAGGTCAGGTCATTCCTCCGCTTGGCCTCCAGCAATCGCTCTCCACTGCCTGCAGGCCCTCCCTGACCTCACAGCCTCCCGTCGCCCACTCTGTGGCAGCCACGCTGGCATCCTTGCTGCTCCTGAGGACGGCAGGCTCACTCCCAGCCCGGGGCCCCTGCACCCGAGGTTGCCTCTGTCTGTTCCTTCCCATCTGCTCACAGCTCCCTCTCTCCCCTCCTTCAAGTGTTTGCTTTATTTACAATCTCTTGTGCTGAGTGTGTACACGCGCACATGCAGGCACGCACACACGTTGCTCCCTACACCCCCGTTTCTCCATAGCACGTCTCATCCTCTGACATACTACATATTTTTCTGGTTTATTTATTGTTTGTCTCCGTCCAGCAGAATTTAAGTTCCTTGAAGGCAGGGATTTGGGTCTGGCTTGCTCATCGCTGCATCCGTGGTGCCTAGAACAGTGCGTGGCGCACAGCAGGCACCCCTGGATGTTTGCAGAATGAACAGATGCCTGAGAGGCCAGGTCCGGCTGAGGCGCTGTCAGAGTGAGGCAAAGAAAGCATGGGTGCGTAGCTGACTTAAGCATCAGTTTTCTGTGAGTCACGGCGGGGGGGCGGGGGGGTGGGGAGGAACCACTGCGCCTAATTACCTGTTAATGTCTCATTAGGAGAGCAACGCTCTGACAGTTTGGGGCTCATCCTGCAGGTTATGTAAACAATGGTTGGGAGCACGTGGTGTCAATGCCCCAGTCCCATCTCCTGCCCTCTGCCACCTGGCTCAAAGGAGGGACGACCTGCAGGCCGTCCCCTGGGTCCCATGGCGTGGGGAGAGTTCAGGAGGGGCTGCTAGACTCATTCCCCTCCCTCGTCTCAGTGTCAGATGGATGGAGACCCACAGAGGCCCAGCCCCATGAGAACTAAGGTCCCCATTCCTCCCCGTTGAGCTCAAGTCAGAAGGTCCTTGACCTCAATCTGATCCTGCTTCCAGCATCACTTCTGTCCTTTAGAATCTGTGGTCCTGTAGCTTCAACCCATCCCCAGAATCAGTGCCCAGCACCCCTGGTCTCTCCATCTGCCCATCCCGGCATCTCCTACCCTAGCCGATGGAGAATTCTCAGCACCATGAGGGGCCATTCCCGCACTGCAGCTAGGCAAGAATGTCACTCAGCGATCCCTATCCTCCTTGCTGCCTCGAGGAGGATGTGTGAGAAAAGGGGGAAGAGAAGTGTCAGAGGAGGGCCCAGATCCCAGTGAGACCCACCCCAACCCCCAGCAGCCTGGGCCTTGGAAGGGCTGTGAGCAGCAAAAGATTGTCTCCTAGAGACCTCAGCCCCTCCCCTGAAGGACCCTGCCATCTTTGAGAGCAGGGCCACCCAGATGGACTAGTCTGAGACTGGGGAGGTGGGGAGCCAAGTCCTCTTAGGGCCGTGGTCCTGCCTGCAGGAACGGGCCCCTCCTCGGCCTCACCCCGACTGGCCTTGGCACGTTCTCAAGAAGCTTGGGTTTTCTCCCTCACGCTACCACGTAACCCCCCTCTAGGCACTAGACTCAGATGCCAACGGAAGTGGGTGAGTCAGCCGAAAGGTACTGGCCTCAGGCTGGCCCCATCCTCCTCTCCCGTCTAGTGCCCTCTCCTGGAGTGCTTTTCTGTAGGAGCCCATGGAAAGTGAGGCAGAGGAACATGAGGGCTGGGCTGGGTGATGAGGCAAGGTGGAGGGGTTTGGACAGAGCAGGAGGGTTGAGGCAGGGAGAGGGAGAGAGAGAGAGAGCGAGCGAGCGAGGGAGCACAGGTGGCGCCCAGGGCCTGGCCAGCTGCTTTCCTGCAGGGACTGAGCCTCTTTGCCTGCATGACTCTGGGCAGGTTGCTCTGCCTCAGGGTTGGTCCTTCTTTGGGGAAGCTAAGCCTCCCAGCCAATTAAATCAGGAAGCCAAGCCTGGATACCTAGGGAAGAAACCAGGAATAGGACTTTAGAAACTAGGTGATGGGCCCAGTGGGAACAGAACTCTCTCCTGCCTGCCCCATCTGGCCAGTTTGAGGACCTCAGGAAACATCAGTCTCTATGCTTTAAGGAAGATTAGTGAGAAGCCAGATTAATGAATAGGAGAGAGGCTGAGAGATGATTAGTTAGGAGGCCACTGCAGTATCCCAGAGTCAGGGATGGGGTGGCACGGAGAGCCTGTGTGGTCAGTACTGGATGCATCAGGGCCTGTGGTGTTCGGATGAGTGAAGCTTGGATAGGAAGATGCTTTGTTTGTAGAGGTGCTGGGCCTCCAGTGCTGGGCATTGACTTCTCACCATTGAGGGGACACACACAACCGTCTGCTCTCAGTTCCTAGAAGAAAAGGAACACTGAGACTGTGAGCCCTCAGAGTGACAGGGACCTCCCTGCGCTGAGACCCAGAGAGAGCACACCCAGACACACACACCACACACATGTACACACACCACACACATACATACTACACACATACCACACACACACATACATACCATACACACGTCACACATACACACCACACACACATACACACCACGCACAGACACCATACACATCACACACACCACACACACATATATACTACACACCCACACACACACCACACACATGCATACCATACACACGTCACACATACACACCACACACACACACCACACACACACCATACACACATCATACACACACACACCACACACACACCATACACACATCATACACACACACACCACATACACACACCACACACACGTATACACGTGCACACCATATACACATCACATATACATTACATACACACCACACACACATACACACCACACATGCATACATACCACACACTCACACACACATCACACACACATATACACATGCACACCATATACACATCACAAACACACTACATACACACCACACACACACACACACACACACACACACACACACACTTGCATGCACTGTTGGCCGCCAAGCTGGATGAAAGCCCCATTTTCCTGACTCTCAGCCCAGCATTCTTTCTACTCTGTCTCCCTGTCCATTTCACAGATGGGAAGATAGAGGCCTAGAGAGGTCCCCCCACAGCAGGAGGGCCCAGAGAGGCCTTCTCAGCCTCTGTCACCCTGAGGCTAGGCTTTGGGCCGTTACTTCCATTCAGCCCCAACAGGGAATCTGTGTGTCCTGTGAATCCTCCCACGGCATGTGAGGGATTTGGGGAAGAGACTCCAGTCTGCCCCCACCCCACCCCTTACCCTGCTTTTCTAGCGGGGGCTGTGATAGATGCCCTGCCTTCTTCAAAGTTAGAGAAACACTTTGAAAAGTAAAAACGGCTACACAAACCCAAGGCAGGGGTATCACTTTATTTTAGACTCATCTTTATTTCATTCAGAGTTTAGAGACTCTTTTGCCTCAGTGGTTTACATGAGCCTGAAATATCCAGTGAGAACCTTCTCTGTCCTGCCGCCCACCCTCTGCCACCACAACAGCCCTGATGCCCACCCGAGGCCTCATCTGAACCCACTCGAGATTGAGTGGATTCCTCTGAGGGTGGCAGGAGGGAGGGTGGATTGACCAGTACTTGCTCCTTCGGGGGGAAAGTGCGCTCGTGTCCCCCTCCTGGACCTCACCTCAGTCTCAGTTCCTGAGACACTAATCCTCCGAAACCAACGCCCTGCTCAAACCAAGCCTTTCAAACCAACACCCTGACCTGGAGAAGGTGAAAGAAGGCCCCCAGCCCCAGTGCTGGTAGACTGAGGGAGGGGTGATTCAGAGTCCCCGTAGGGAGCAGGGCAGGGGAGCCTCTACACAGGCATGCAGGGGCAGAGCCGGGAAAGGTGCTATCAGGAGGGCCAGGGGGGCTCTTCTGGTGGCCACGTGCACCCCACCCAAACCACAGTCAAGGCCTAGCTCATCTTACCACTGTGGCCTTTGGGCAAGTTACTTGATCTCTCTGTGCCACATCTTAAAATGAGGCTAATATTAACTATCTCACAAGGCTGTGGTAATGCATTATAAGATAATATATGAACAGAAAAAAGAAAACAGCCTAGCACCTGGAACATGGTAGTCTCTCAACTACCATGGTAGCTTTCACCCTTATTGTAAATGTTAACCTTATAATTCAGAACACCAGATTTTGGAGCACAGTAGCTGGGTTCAAATCCATTCTCTGCCACATTCGAGCTGTGTGGACTGATCAAGTCATGTTACCTCTCTGTGCTTCTGTTTCCTTATCCGTAAAATGCAGATAATAATAGTACCCGCCTCGTAGGTTGTGACTTTTCAGTGAATTAATATGTGCAAAGCAGTCAGAAAGTGCCTGACGTGTCATCAGTGATCAATATTACCTGTTAGTAGTAGTCAGTTGCCTAAGGTCATAGGCAAGCTTTGAACCCAGGTCTATGAGACTTCCCAGTCCGTGCTCTTAAGCACTGTATCACACGCATGCCCTTCCTCTTTCACATACCTTTTCACACTGCTCCCCTTTTATCTTGGGCCAGACTTTCTGGCTCACACGGCTGCCAGACCCTGTTCCTTTGGTGGTGGTGACCCACCTGGGAGTGCTCCCCAGGACCCAGGGCTGCATGCAGAGGTCGTCTGTGCCATTTCAACTTTTGACACCCAGGTTGCTGAAGACAAGAGAAGTATCTTCTATGGGCCCCAGACGAGTCTCCACTCAGCTCCCCTCTCCTTGTCCTGCACCCAACTGAGGGCACAAGGGCTTAAAGCTGGTAGTCTCTTTTCTCTGGAATCCTCAAAGCCCACGCTTAGGGCTTCCCTGGTGGCGCAGTGGTTGAGAGTCCGCCTGCCGATGCAGGGGACACGGGTTCGTGCTCCGGTCCGGGAAGATCCCACATGCCACAGAGCGGCTGGGCCCATGAGCCATGGCCGCTGAACCTGCGCGTCGCACAGACACACACACACACACACACACACACAGACACACACACACACACACACACACACACACACACACCCCCCACACCACACCCCAAAGCAGTGTCAGTCACATGGTGGAGACAGAATAGGATTGTCTGTCCTCTCGGCTGTGTGAAGTGGGCGAGTCATTTATACTCTCTGGGCCTCAGTCTCAGCTCCATGATGGAGATGATCATGCAATACCTGTCCCAGGGGATTATGGGGACAGTTAAATGACAGCGTTCACAAACTCTTCTTTTGTGTTACTTTAACCCTTCTCTTAGTTTTTTCTAATATAATGTATGAATACACTTATTCATATATTTCATTTTTTTAAATCTTAAATGATATAGATAAAGCAAATGTCATTTGGCTGTATAACAGCTGTGGTCAGTTGTCTCTCCTTCCAGACCTCTCTATATGCATTTTATAGATATATGCTATGTAGGCCCCCTATAACATAGTTTTGTGAGGTTTTTTTGTTACATAAAGGGGCTCATGTGATTTGGACTTTTCTGCAAGTTGTGCTTTTCTCATAAGAGTGTATATCAGAGATGTTTCTGCTTCAGCACTGCTGCCCACAGTTTACTTAACAATCCCCTGGTTAATAGAGCTTGGGTTTGTTTCCAGGGTTTCACTGTTAGAACCTAAGCTGCCGTGAACAGCCTTGGGTGTGCTGCTTTGAGCCCTTATGCTGGCATTTCTGTAGCATGGACATGGTCCACGTATATTTTTTATGCTGATTCAACACATTGCAACCCCAGCTTTTCGTATTCAGTGCCTGTTTGTTGGTGGCTCTGAGCCACCCTTTCCATGGCATGGCTCCCCCAGAGCCTCTCAGCCTCATCTCTGGGAGGACAGCAGACATAAGCCTGGACGAGGCAGGGTCAGGCCGAGTATATGGCCGTGGGACCCTGACCAGGTGCAGCCCTGGCCAATAAGGTGAACCAGGAAAGTTTGCCTTTGTCTCCTCTGCCCTCTGTGCGTGCTTCCTCCCTCCCTTCAAGCCCACCCTCCCCCCTTCTCTGTTGGAATGTAGGAGACAGGTAATCTGGTTCCAGCTAGATAAATGACCATCAGCAAGTCACTCACCTGCTCTGAGACTCCTTTCCTCATATTTAAAATAATAAGGGTGAATATCCACCTCCTAGAGTGAATTGGGCAAGTGAGATAAAGGACTAGCGTGTGAAAAGACGGTTCAGATGTAAGTTAGTAGCATCCTCGCCCAGCTCCTGCCTCTTGCCCCTGACCCACGTGCCCCTCCTTCAGGGTCTTGTATCCAGTTGCCTCGCAACTCAAGCACCTGCTGTCCTCTTTTTTTTTTTTATGACTTTGGCAGGATTGGGGAATTTTTTTTTAATTTATTTATTTTACTTATTTATTTTTGGCTACATTGGGTCTTCATTGCTGCGCGCGGGCTTTCTCTAGTTGCGGCGACCGGGGGCTACTCTTGGTTGCGGTGCACAGGCCTCTCATCATGGTGGCTTCTCTTGTTGCGGTGCACGGGCCTCTCATCATGGTGGCCTCTCTTGTTGCGGAGCACGGGCTGTAGGCGTGCGGGCTCAGTAGTTGTGGCGCACGGACTTAGTTGCTCCTTGGCATGTGGGATCTTCCCGGACCAGGGCTCGAACCCGTGTCCCCTACATTGGCAGGCGGATTCTTAACCACTGTGCCACCAGGGAAGTCCCCTGCTGTCCTTTTAGGTGTCAGTGGTCAATCTGGTTGTTGGCTCTCAACTGAGATCTTAGCTGCCAACTACAATGTTAACTATGACCAAGATATCTGCTCTCAGCCAACATGTTAGGGAACAGCGCTCGTCACCCAGGGAGATTATCAAGTTACTTTCCCCTATGTGAATGCATGCTCGTAATGTAATCTCTGATCATGTCTTTTGCTTTCATGTTCCCTACAACATAGTAGATGCTCAACAAATGCTGCTGGGAATAAATGAATGGGAAGCCTTCAGCTGGCTCACAGGCATGAGGTCGCAGTGATGGGTGTTCCTGGGCAGTGGGTTGAAATTTGTGGCAGGCTCTCGCAGATAGCCCATGTAGATAAGCGTCCATGGCCCTTGGCCCAGGACAGGGACAGAAACCATTTCATTCCTCTTTTCTCCAAGAGAAAAGCCAGCTGGCTGTTCTAGGAGGCTCCTTGGAGAGGCCACCCCCAGACCGGGTCAGGTCCAAGCCTTCTAGTTGAGAGATTCAATTTCATTAGCTCACCCAGGGGTGACCGGGCTCTGGGAAATCAACCAAGCAAGTGACTGATTGGTAAGCCAGATCAGCAGTTTATTAACTTATGCTGGCAGCCGTGACTGCGAAGCAGCCGGTAGCATTGAGTCAGCCCCTCTCCTTGCCTGTTCTTGCTACAGAAGGAAACTTTACCTGGCAATCCAAATCACACTGAGAAGGAACAGAGTAGAGTGGAGTAAAACGACACTAAAGAATAACTATAGTTGATGACACATATGCTGTGATACCTTTACCCTCAAAACCACACCCTGGTGTGGTTGTCATTACTGTCCCATTTTGCAGGTGAGGACACTGAGGTCACGTGGGTGATGGCTCCAAGCTATAGAAGCCCAAACCCAGGCGTTCCGGCTCCGGTCCTGTGTTCTCGTGCCCGGAGCAGGGCCCCCTCAGCCCTGGCTCTGGTTCTCCATTTGCCTGCTGTTAAGGCTACACAGCTTCCCTAGTGACATTTCTGCCTCCTTGCTGAGTGGCAGGAGACCTGAGTCTCAGCAGCAGCGCACACAAGTTCTCAAGGGGGCACCTCTCCTTCTGCAGATATAACAATAAAACTCCACTAACAGCCACCATTTATTAAGTGCTTACCGTGTGTCAGGCACCTTGCCAGGCACCTTGCACGCATTATCTCACTCTCACAACATCCTCAGGAGGCACGCACACTCACCTCCCTTCTGCCAAGGTGGACTCACGGGCTCACAACGACTAAATAACCTGGCCCAGGATCCCAGAGCTAGTGAGTAGCAGAGCTGAGACTGGAATCCAAGTCGGTCTGACTTTCAAGCCCATACTTGTAATCATGCCCACCTCCCCGCGCTCAAGGGTGAGATGCCTTGATGTCCCACATGCTGGAGCTGCTCCCTGTTGGAGCCTCTGGCCCCTGGGCTCCAGCCTCTGTCCATCCATCCCTTTGCCCCACTGCTCCTGCCACAATGAATTCCTCATTCTGCACACCACCACCCTCACCTCCAGGGCTTCCCCAGGCCTGCTTAGTCTAGCAAACTCCTACTCATACTTCAAGCCCCAGGGAAAGTGTCACCTCTCCCGGGCCACCTTCCTCCTGCCCAATCAGCACTAATTATGGCATTTGCCAGGTTTTATTGTAATCATCTGTAAGTGTCCCCCACTAAGTGGTGAGCCCCCGAAAGCAGGCATGGCATGGTGTTCCTCGTTGTCTCTGCAGCTCTGAGCAAGTCACTGGGGCTCTCGGGGGAGCCTGTTTCCTGGTAGGAAACACATTAACCCTGGGTGCTGCCCATAAGCTGCAGAGCAGAATGGCTAAATGAGGGGGCTCTGGAGCCAGCCTGCTTGGGTGCAGATCCTGGCTTTGCCACTTCCCAGCCCTGTAACCTTGGTTAAGTACTGAACATCTCTGGGCCTTGGTTTCCTCTAAGAAAGGTAGAATCCCTACTCAATAGGGACGTTATTAGGACAAAGTAGGCTAATGTCTGTAAAGCACCTAACAAGTGCCTGCTCCCTGCTCACTGTTACATGGAGCATTCGTTCATCCTCTGAGTAGGGCCCTGAGGGAATGCAAGAAGACTATGCCTCTGCTTGAAGGTCCCCTCCTCCAGGAAGCCTTCCCTGACCGCTGACACACTCACATTGGTCAGGTTCCCGTTATCAGCCCCCTGTGGCACTTTGTGTTTCTCTTTGTTACTCACCATACTAACAGTTACTTTCCCGCTAGACTCTAAGCTCTACGAAGTCGGGGATCTTGTCTGTCTTGTTCTTTCCTGCATTGGTGGCTGGCACATAGTAGGTGCTCAGTAAATAAGTGTTGAATTAGGGATGGAAGGTGTTGGGAACGTGCCATATTCCGGGCTGTCACAGGAGGGTCACTGAGCAGCCAGGTAGCCCGTGATAACAAAATTGGGGGTGGGCCTGGGCTGGGACACTGGGCTCCCTTGGCCAGTGTCACAGTGACCAGACCTTCTGACCTCTCTCTCTCTCTTCCCCCTTCCCTCAGTTCCTGGCATTTGACACCCAGTTGCTGATGGGTAGCCGACGCCACTCGCTGAGCCCTGAGGAGTATATTTTTGGAGCCCTCAACATTTACCTAGACATCATCTATATCTTCACCTTCTTCCTGCAGCTTTTTGGCACCAACCGGGAATGAGGAGCCCTTCCCACCCCCGCCTTCCTTCAGAGAATGCCCCCTTGCTGGTCCTCTGACACCCCCACCCCGTGCTCCTGCCAGCCCAGATATAAAGCTAGTTGCCAGCCCAGCCTTTGGCCAGCCTGCTCACTTCCCTCAGCCAGCCCTCATCCTCACCTTCTGCAGCTTGTACCCATGCCATCAGGGGCCCTGCGGTACCCAGGTCACACCATCCCCTGTGCCACCCCTTCCCCCCAGTTATATCTCCCAAACTGAGACAGTCGAGGCTGGAAGTTCCTCTGGGTTTGAGGACCCAAGGGATGAGTGGGAGAAGCCCAGCAGGATTTCAGAGGTGGGAAAAAGATCCCAGGAAGCCTGGCCGAGGCCTGCAGCCCCACCATGATCCCTCCTGAAGTTGCCACAGCTGTAGGACTATGGGGCACACTGTCCTGTGCCCACCCCCTGCCTCCTCTCCCTCCTTCCAGGTTAGGTTTTGACATTCGGTAAGAAAGGGGTGGAGAGGACAACTGGGAGACAAGATGTGGGTGCTCTGCAGTGGGGGGATGGGGATAGTGGGTGAACAGGATGGCTGTTCCAGGCTGCCTATCTTCTCTCAGCTCTGGGACCAGCGGCTTGTTCTAGGCACCAGAGCCCTGCAGCAGAGAGAGGGGCAGGAAGCCAGTACCATCTGTGCTTGCCTTGGTTTACCCTCCTGGGTCATGACACAGAGCTATTGGGGCAGGAGGTGGGGGCAGGGGCCCTGCTACTGAGTGGGGACCTGTCCTGAGGCTCCATGGGAGGTGGGAGCAGGCAGCCAACCAACTGGGAGGCCTGGGCTCTGCAGCACCGCTAACTCACCCAGACCTGCATCCTCCTGGGAGGCGTGGCAGGACTGAAACCAACATCTGCTCACCTCTTCTCTTAAACTCCCAGGCTGCTCCCACAGACCTGAGGCCGAGTGAGGGCTTGGGCCCTGGAGGACCGGGTGTTCTAGGGAAGGGAGGCTTATCTAGCAACTGAGCCAGCCCCATCAGGAGGGAGTCCGGCCCTGCCTCCAGCCCTTCCCCATGGTCTTTCTGCCCATCTCACTTCCTAAAGCCTCCCCCCATCCTCTGCCAGTTGCTGGCTTATCCCCAGTCAGGCCTCCTGAGGCCTCCATTGGCAGTGCCCATGTCGCCGTTTCACTCCTTATCTCCTCATCTCTCCAATTTGGAAGGCGTCCAGCTGATGTTAACAACCAGGGCAAGTCCCTCCAGCTGGTCCCCATGTGATGGGGTCGGGTCTCCTTATCAGCCTCTGGGCGGCTGAGATCTCACGCAGGGTGTGCGTCAGCCACCCAGCCCCCTGCAAGTCTGCTGGGGAGTGGACCCGGGGGCCACACCTGGGGGAAGCGTGCAGCCTGCCCTTGCTAGCGGCTAACTGGGCCAGTGGAAAGTTACTGTGTGGAGTCGGGGAGGTTCAGAGTGGATACCTGGACCCTTCCTTGGCCTCTCCCTCCAGGGTTGCCTCTCTCCCCATATGCCGGTGGCTCTGTTTGCCCCTGGGGGTGGGGGGATAACTAGGTATGCTATCTAGGTGCTCCTGATCCCTCCCTCTCCGCCCTTCCTATTTCCAACTTGTAAGAAATATTGCAGAAGCATTTGAAGTTTTGTTCCATCTCGGGTATGAGGAGAGAGGGAACCAATAATGGATGGCGGTGTTGGTGTGTGAGATAAAGGCAACTGGGAGCACAGGTGGGATGCGCCCCGCGTGCTGGTCTAAATTAATCCATACGGCAACCCTACGAGGGTAGTACTCAGTGCATCCCCATTGCAGAGAGGAAAGCTGAGGTGATGGAGAGGCTAACAGACTGGATGGGGGCTGGAATGAGACTGGATGGTCAGGCCCTGACAGCTCGGGGGATTCGTCGTCCTCATTACCACCCCTGGCCTTCCCTCCCCACCCCACCCCAGTTACCACCACCAGATTTTGTACTCTGTAGTTTCCACCTTCTAAACACAAGCTGGGAAGCAGGATTCTGGTGTCTGATTTCCAGCCTCATTGCCAACGGGCTCATGGTATTAAGCAAGTGTTTCTTACTGACTGTGATTCAGTTTTCCTGTCAGCAAGATGGAAGACCGTGGCCAGAGTGCCGCAGGGACAGGCACCAGAACATTTATTTGCGCTGACTTCCTTATCCAGTTGCCACCTCTCCTCCGAGGTCCCCTCGATTCCTCTCCTAATCTCCAGTTCCAGTGCTAGAGGGGTTACTTCCCCCACCCCTTGCCCTGTAATTCTCAGCCTGGGCCTTGGTCATGCTTCCCAGAATCCACTTGTCAAAGCCCTCCTCTTCCTAGGACAGTTTATGCAGAATTTGGCGTTTACGCAGCTTTTCCAAGGCTGAGCTCCAAAAGCGTGAAGGGGAAAGCAAGCACTCAGCAATATACAATGTGGCAGGGCAACTCAGGGCCATCGCATAGCAGAGTATGCTGCGGAGTCCCTTATTCTGGGTCCTGAGAGGGGTCCAGGACATGCTGAGCTGGCAGCAGAGCCAGGGCTGAGGCTCCTGTGTTCCACCTGCACTGAAGCCATGAGGCACCCCAGGGACACCTGGATGGGCCTTGGAAGGAGGAAGGGTGGGGAACAGGAATGCAGGATTTCAAGAAACAGAGAAACCGAAGCTGGGCAGGTGGCACAAGCTGCCGAGGAGGAGAGGAGCCTGCTTCCCTGCCCAGGAAGTGGTGGGTTGGATTTTATAAAACTGCAGGCAGCCGAGAATCTGACCATCTGTGATGCAGGTCAGAGGTCTCTTACTGAGGGGAAAACAGAGCAAAAGATCCTCTCCTGGGGATTGTAGATGGGGGGGCCAGGGAGGTACACACAGGTCCCTGGCCTCTAGCACCGATTCCCAGGCTCAGGTGTGGCGCCTGTATCGCCTGGGGAAGCCCCTGGAATCTTGGTTCTGCCATCCTCGTCTTTTGCTCCTGGGGGCATCAGGATCAGACAGACACCCTTGTTCCAAAAGGCTCCACCTCTCCCCTCCCTGGCCCACCTGGGATTTCACTCAAGCACTTTGCTGCCCCTCAGTGGCTGCCTGAGGAAAAGCAGGGCCTGGTTCTGCAGGCGAGAAGCAGAAAGATGTGCGGCCTGAGGTTTGCGGGCCGGATCTGGCCACTGGCCTTCATTCCCTGCTCTTCTCGGATCACCCCAGACCACTCTCTGCCTCAGCCTCCTGCTGTTCCCTTTAGTCCAGCCACTGTCGTATCTCAGACGCTGTTTACCTGTCTGTTGGAAACACCCCTGTGCCACCCAGGCCCAGAGCTTTCTCTCGAGTGTCCGAGGGCAGAGACACACCCCCAGAAACAAGCCCTTCAGGCCTCAGCTCCTCCAAGTTTCCTGGGATCTGCGCTGTTTCTTTCCCTGGCCTCACCTTCCTGGTCCATGACTGACAGGAGATAAGAATAAAAGTAATAATGACACCTGAATCTTCTCCTTTGCCTGCCTTTTGCTCGTCCCCTCGGATGGCTCAGGGAGAGAGAGAGAGAGAGAGAGAGAGAGAGAGAGAGAGAGAGAGAGAGTGTGTGTGTGTGTGTGTGTGTGTGTGTGTGGCAGTGTGAGGGGTTCACGCCAGAGCTGCTGCTCCTAGTGTAGCTCAGTGAGAATTAAACCTCCACGTTCCACACCGGCCCTCCTGTCAATATATATAGACCCTTGGCGGAGGCCCTTTGGATCCTTGCACCTGTGACAGCCCTGACAGAGGCTCCTCCCGACAGGAAGCCTTCCATGGAAGCCTGTTCTTTTGTGCGCAGTTCTGTTAGAAGAGTCTTCCTTATTTTGACCCAAAATCTGGTTCCCTAGAAGGAAAGCCTGTGTTATACCTGGAAGGATCCCCAAGAACAGCGGCTTTTAGAGTTGCCTCTCCTATGAAGCCTTTCTCAATCCTTCCCCCAGGTGCCCTGGCCACTCCCTCCTCGGACCCCTCCTGCTCTGTACCACTCTAGCTGCGTTTTAACCTCTCCTTCTGTCTCCTAGTATAAGACCTGAGCTGCTTGAAGGCATGAACTCTGTCTTGTTCCCCCTTGAATTCATAGGTCTTATGGCAAATGGCGTCAATACACAGCCTTTGAATGAATGGAATTAATGAATGAACCTCTTCCAACCCTTTTATTTTACCTAAGAGGAATCTCCGGAGCAGAGGGTGCAGTGACTTGTCCAAGTTTATACACGAGTGAGCGACCAGGGGTGGGATTACAGGGCACATGGGGTCATGTTCCTCTGAGCAAGTTCCTCTGAGGAACTCAGGGCTGAGCTGACCTGACCTGGCTTACACCTGCCATCTTCTTCACTCACGTCTGGCGACTCTCAGCGAACCTGTGTTTGCCCGCTCACTGATTGTCCCCTACCCCCATCCCCACACACAGACGGCTAAGATCCTCTCTCCCCAGCCCACCCTCCCCAACCCCTCCTGGGGTCTCTGCTTTCTTTTCTGGGAAAACTCTGCCAAAAGGAGCGAACCTCACCCTGTCTCAAAACGAAGAGGACTTTGGACTCCTGAACTTCGGTGGACAGGAAGCAAGCTGAGAAAACGATTCAGAGGCCCCACCCCGCTCAGAGGCCTCCCCTTCCCACAGCTCCACAGCTCCTCAGCGCTTGCTTTCCTGCTGGGGCCACTTTAAAGCACATTCACTTGGGACTCGCAGCTAAATGGTCCGGAGCTGTTGGGTATGGTTTCTCTTCTGCAACACTCCTGGTGATTTCTCCCTCTCCTATCTTCTGCCGGCTATGGAAGTGCTTTGTACACAGTAGGTGCTCTGTGCCCCTTTGTTAGCTCCTTTTTCCACCACGCTAGGGAGGCATGTGTGGGTGCTCTAGCCAAGAGACCAGGCTGAGCCCGGTCTTCCAGCCATGCTCACCAAGTGGCAGCCATGTGAGGGAGGAAGCCAATTTGGAAGTAGATTCTCTCACTCCAGCCCCCAGACATTTGAGTCTTCCCAGTTGAGGCCCAAGACATCATAGAGCAGAGACAAACCATCCCCTATGTCCCCTGTTCAAATCCTAATCAACAGAATCTGTGAGGACAACAAAATTGTTGTTGTGTTATGACACTAAGTTTGAAGTAGTTTGCTATGCAGCAACAGATAACTGGAACAGAATCTGTTCCCTGGAAGTGAGGCACTGCCATGACAAAACTTCAAACACACAGCATTGATTTTGGGACCAGGTGGTAGGAGATGCCTGACAAGTCTCAATGAGACTGTTAAGGAAAGCTTGAAGGGCTTCCAGGAGACTGCATATGAAGGTTCAAAGGAAATTGAGGAAAATAGAATTGAAACCCGGAGGGACACAGACCCTTGTTATGTCATGGTAGAAAGTTGAGCAAAACTTTAATCTACACTCATGTGAAAAATAGAAAAAAATACCTAATGAACTGGTGGATCTGGCTAAGATGATTTACAGGTAGAACGCTGAAAGGGTCAGTTGGCTTGTTTTGGCTTTTTATCACAAGAAACAGATAGTGAGAGAAAACCTAAAAAGGAATATTGTATTCCTTCTCAAGCTTCTCAATCCCCAACTTCTGCATAAACTGTCCTAGGAAGAGGAGGGCTTTGACAAGTGGATTCTGGGAAGCATGACCAAGGCCCACACATTGTATATATGTGCCACATCTTCTTTATCCATTCATCTGTCGATTGACACTTAGGTTGCTTCCATGTCCTGGCTATTGTAAATAGTGCTGCAATGAACATTGTGGTACATGACTCTTTTCGAATTATGGTTTTCTCAAGGTATATGCCCAGGATTGATGGGTCATATGGTAATTCTATTTTTAGTTTTTTAAGGAACCTCCATACTGTTCTCCATAGTGGCTGTATCAATTTACATTCCCACCAACAGTTTGCTTGTTTTTTATATTCCACATATGAGTTAAGTCATGTGGTAGTTCTCTTTTTCCATCTGATTTATTTCACTTAGCATAGCACACTCAAGATCCATCCATGTTGTCACAAATGGCAAGATTTCATCCTTTTATAGCTGAGTAGTATTCCACTCTGGGAATCTTTATCCATTCATCCACTGGTGGGCACTTAGGTTGTTTCCATATCTTGGCTATTGTAAATAATGCTGTGATGAACATAGGGGTACTTATATCTTTTCAAGTTAGCATTTTCTTATTCTTTGGATAAACACCCAGAAGTGGGATTGCTGGATCATTTCTAGTTTTAATATTTTGAGGAACTGCCATACTGTTTTCCATGGTGGCTGCACCAATTTACATTCCCACCAACAGTGCCCAAGGGCTTCCTTTTCTCCTCCTTGCCAACACTTATTTCTTGCCTTGTTATTTATTCTAACAGGCATGAAGTGATATCCATTGTGGTTCTGATTTGCGTTTCTCCAATAGTTAGTGATGTTGAGCATCTTTTCATGTGCCTGTTGGCCATCTGTAGGTCTTCTTTGAAAAAATGTCTATTTAGCTCCTCTGCCCATTTTTTAATCAGGTTGTTTGGTTTTTTGTTGCTGAGTTGTATGAGTTCTTTATGTATTTTGGATATCAACCCCTTAATGGATATATCATTTGCAAATATCTTCTCCCATTTGATAGGTTGTCTTTTTGTTTTATTGAGGGTGCAGAAGTTTTTAGTTTTATGTAGTCCCATTTGTTTATTTTTGCTTTTGTTTCCTTCGTCTGAGGAGACATATCTAGGAAGATATTGTTAAGACTGATGTCAAAGAACATACTGCCTTTTTACACAATTTATGTAATTTTTGGTATAGAAAAATTAGTAAATCTAGATAAAACAAATAATAAACAAATACAGGGACAAATACAGAAAACATACACGTTTTCTTCTAAGAGTTTTATGGTTTCAGGTTTTACATTTAAGTCTTTAAATCTACTTTGAGTTGATTTTTGTGTATGGTGTGAGGTAGTAGTCTAGTTTCATGTTTAAGCTGCCCAGTTTTCTCAACCCCATTTATTGAAGAGATTATACTTTCTCCATTGTATGGTCTTTGCTCCTTTGTCATAAATTAATTGTCCGTAAACCCATGCATGGGTTTATTTCTGGGCTCTCAATTCTCTTACATTGATCTATGTATCTGTTTTTCTGCCAATACCATGCTGTTTTTTTTTTTTTTTTTGCTGTACACGGGCCTCTCACTGTTGTGGCCTCTCCTGTTGCAGAGCACAGGCTCCGGACGCGCAGGCTCAGTGGCCATGGCTCACGGGCCCAGCCGCTCCGCGGCATGTGGGATCCTCCCGGACCAGGGCACGAACCCGTGTCCCCTGCATCGGCAGGCAGACCCTCAACCACTGTGCCACCAGGGAAGCCCAATATGGACATTTTAACAATGCTAATTCTTCCAGTCCATAAACATGAATTCCTTTCCATTTGTTTGTGTCTTCTTCAACTTCTTTCAACGTCTTACAGTGTTCAGCGTACAGGTCTTTCACCTCCTAGGTTAAGTTTATTCCTAGCTATTTTATTCTTTTTGTTGCAATTGTAAATGAAATTGTTTTCTCAATTTCTGTTTCTACTAGCTCACTGTCAATGTATAGAGACACAACAGATCTCTGTGCCCTGTCACTTTACTGTATTTGTTTTCTTTTAATATTCATTTATTTATTGGGCTGTGTCGGGTCTTAGTTGCAGCACGGGGGATCTTTGTTGTGGCATGCAGGATCTTTTGTTGTGGCACATGGGCTTCTCTCTAGTTGTGGCGCGTGGGCTCTAGAGTGCGCAGGCTTAGTTGCCCTGCAGCATGTGGGATCTTAGTTCCCCAACCAGGGATTGAACCTGCGTCCCCTGCATTAGAAGGAGGATTCTTAACCACTGGACCACCAGGGAAGTCCCTGTATTTGTTTATTATTTGTTTTATCTGGATTTACTAATTTTTCTATACCAAAAATTACATAATTGTGTAATAAAATATCCTGCAAAGGGAAGTTAAATAAAACAAATAGAGAAAAAAAGGAAGGAAGGAGAGAAGGATGATAAGAGGAAAAAAGGAGAAAGGGAGGGAGGATGGAAAGGAAACTATTTTTATCCATTATACAACTGATAGGCCTTTCAGTTCTGGGCAATTTTCTTGAATTATTTCTTTGCTAGTTCTTTGATTTATTTGCTAATTCTTTGACAGATAGTTTGATAGTTCCCTCAGCTTTCTCTTTCTGGAACTCTTATTATTTGGATATCAGACCACCTAAGCCAGACTATATCTTTTTTTTTTTTTTTAAAGATTTTTTTGATGTGGACAATTTTTTAAAGTCTTTATTGAATTTGTTACAATACTGCTTCTGTTTTATGGCCGCAAGGCATGTGGGATCCTAGCTCCCTGATCAGGGATTGAACCTGCACCCCCTGCATTGGAAGGCAAACTCTTAACCACTGGACCACCAGGGAAGTCCCCAGACTATATCTTTTGTCTTCTATTTTCCATCTTTGCCTTTTTTGCTCCACTTTGTAGAAGATTGCCTCAATTTTGTCTTCCAGCTACTCTATGGAGTATTTCATTTCTGCTATCATATTTTTAATTCCCAACGCTTCTGTTTGTTCTTTAAATGTTCTTTTTCCCCAATATTTTGCTGTGAGAAGTTTCCAAACATATAGAAAAGTTGAAAGAATTTTATGATAAACATAACCATCACTTGGATTCAATGTTCTTTTTCTAGCTTGTTTCATGGTTGTAATATCTCTCTTAATTCATAGAGAATGTTAGTATTTTAGGATTTGGGGATATTTTTCTTCTCCCTGCATGGTTTTTGCTCCTCTGACTTACTTGTTTCCAGGCTATTTGAACTCTATTTTTCATGTTAGAGACTTTCCTCAAATGTCTGATGATCTAGGGTCATCTGTTCTACTTTAAGAGTGGGCCCCCCGATGAGATACAATAGGAAGTACATCCCCACCTAGTAGTTTTCCTGCCAAAAATCAAATCTCAATCTGAACAAGATTCTAGAGCTAACCAAGAGTTCATATAGAATACAAAAGTTGAGAAAATTATTACATGACTTCTACAATCCAGAATATGGGAAATGCTACAGGATGAAATATCTAATTTCTTCAACAAATAAGCTGTAAGGTTTTTATTTTTGTTTTGTTTTATTTTTTAAAGAGGGTGGGCACCAACAGATTGAAAGTATACAGGTATGGAAGAAATAAGATTGGCTGTATGTTTGATAATTTTTGGAGCTGAGTAGCAGGTACATGGAAATCATACCATTCTCTCTACTTTCACATACACTTGGAATCTATTTAAAAAAGAATGGGGACTTCCCTGGTGGTCCAGTGGTAAAGAATCTGCCTTCCAATGCAGGGAATGGGGGTTTGATCCCTGGTCAGAGAACTAGGATCCCACATGCCACGGGGCAACTAAGCCCACACGCTACAACTACTGAGTCCACACACCACAACTACTGAGCTCACGCGCCTCAACAAGAGAGCCCATGAGATGCAAACTACAGAGCCCATGCGCTCTGGAGCCCGTGCGCCACAATTAGAGAGAGAAAAACCCACACACCACAACTAGAGAGAAGCCTGCGCACCGCGGTGAAAGGTCCCGCATGCGTAAATGAAGATCCCATGTGCCACAAGTAAGACCCAACACAGCCAAATAAATAGATAAATAAATAAATAAATTTTTTTTAAAAAATGACTGGGGCACTAAAAAGCTCTGAGCTGGTGGTGGGGTTGTCTCTGTGAGCTTCACTAGTTCTGGCTGGGCCGTTTCCCTAGAGAAACCCCAGATGTCTGTAAGTTTCCCCAAGCAGGGCTTCCCTGGTGGCACAGTGGTTAAGAATCTGCCTGTCAATGCAGGAGACAAGGGTTCAAGCCCTAGTCAAGGAAGATCCCACATGCTGCAGAGCAACTAAGCCCTTGTGCCACAACTACTGAGCCTGTGCTCTAGAGCCCACGAGCCACAACTACTGAGCCCGTGCACCACAACTACTGAAGCCCGTGCTCCTAGAGCCCGTGCTCTGCAACAAGAGAAGCCACCGCAATGAGAAGCCCGCGCACCTCAATGAAGAGGAGCCCCCGCTCCCCACAACTAGAGAAAGCTGCACGCAGCAACAAAGACCCAATGCAGCCAAAAACTAAATTAATTAAAAAAAAAAATTTCCCCAAGCAGGTCCTCCAGACCTCCCACTTGAAGGGTGTAACCCTGGCTGCCAGTTATCTGGAAAGTGGTAGGGCGAGAAATCTGGGGTTTTCAACATTCACTGTGTAAACTTTCACTTAAGCCTGCAGCAGGTTATCCTTTCCTCCAGTGGGCTGGTGTCCCCCAGACCAGAGATTCTCTATTTTACCCTGTTCACTTTGCTGCCGGGGTTAGAGGCAGGCGGGGGCATAGATGGCTACATTGGGTGGTGGAGAGGGTGAGGGTGTAACTGCTTCCTATATTGATTCTCTAATAATTCCTCTTATTCTTTTAACTGTTTATTTTGAAACAATTATAGATGTACAGGAAGTCACAAAAAGGTATGGTGAGGTCCCCTGTACCCTTCACTGTTTCCCTCAATGATTACATCTTATATAATTATACCACACTACTTAAACTGGGAAATTAACATTGGTACAACGCGTGTAAATAGTTCTGTGACATTTTATCACATAGATTCATGTAGCCACCGCTATAATCAAGATACAGAACCATTCCACCACCACAAACATCTCTATTAAGCCACGATGTTATGGTCACATCCACCCCCCTAACCCTAGCAAACCACTGATCTGTTTTCCATTTTCTATGATTTTTTCATTTTGAAAATGTTATATAAATGGAACCATATAGTTTGTATTTTTTGAGATTTTTTTTCACTCAGCATAATGCTTTAACATCCATCCAAATTGTTGCAGGTATCAGTAGTTCATTCCGTATTATCACTGAGTAATAGTCCATGCTATAGATGTACCACAGTTTGTTTAACCATTCACTTACTGAAGGACATATTGGTTCTTTCCAATTTTTAGCTACTACAAATAAAGCCACTATGAACAGTCTCATAAAGGTTTTGTGTGGATATAAGTTTTCATTTCTCTAGGATAAATACCCAGGAGTGTGATTGCTGGGTCATATGGTAAGTGTATGTTCATTTTTTTAAGAACAGATTTATTGAGATATAATTCACATATTCAAAGTGTACAATTTAGGGACTTCCCTGGTGGTCCAGTGGTTAAGAGTCCATCTTGCAACGCAGGGGACACCAGTCAATCCCTGGTCGGGAAACTAAGATCTCGCATGCCGCAACTACTGAGCCCACATGCTCTGGAGCCGGCGCACCACAACTAAGACCCAACGCAGCCAATAAATAAATAAATATTTAAACATAAATAAATAAAGGGTACAATTTAATATTTTTTTCGTATATTTAGAAGGTATGAATAAGCCATCACCACAATCTAATTTTAGAACATTTTGTCCCCCCAAAAGAAACTCTATATCCATGAACAGTTAATCCTCACTCCTCCCAATTCCAGTTGTTGTTTGTTTGTTTTTAACAATCTGCCAAACTATTTTCCAGAATGCCTGTGCCATTTGACATTCTCACCGACAATACATGACAGATCTAATTTCTCTGCATCCAAGAATTCAAGCATTTGGTGTTGTCAATATGTTTCTATTTTCTATTTTCAATATGTTTCAATATGTTCTAATAGATATATAGGGATAGCTCATGGTGGCTTTAGTTTGCATTTCCTTAATGGCTAGTGATGTTTCACAACTCTTCATGTGTTTATTTGCCTCCAGTGAAATGTTTCCAGATGTTTTTTAATGTTTCCATATGTTTTTTAAAGCTTCTAGATGGGTCCATGAAGTCTCTGAGAAGCAGAGGCCCCTTCCACCCTACCCTTGACTCACATTGAATTGAGACATGAGGGAGAAATAAACCTTTATTGTGGTAAGCCACTGAGATTTGGGGGTTGTTTGTTACAGCACTTAACCTACCCTCACTAATTCGGTTCCAGCTTTGGAGAAATTGCCTTTACCTCCTGGGTCTCAGTTTCCTCATCTGAAAATGAGAGGTTTGCATATCCATACATTTATAAATTGTATGAATATTATTTCCAAGTGGTTTAAAAATCTACAAGGATTAATTGCAGAGTTTCTCAACCATAATAAAAAGTAAATTCTCCATTTATAGATGGTTTGTGTTCCAAAAGTCCAGGTATGAGTCCCTTATTGGAACATTGTTTCTGGGAGAAAAGAGATTTAATATTTTAAAATATGCATAGATTCCTGCTTAACCATCAGTTCTGAGGCCCCCCCAAACCCCAGCTGGAGGTAGTGAGTGAGGTGGGAGAGCAGGAACTGAGCAGAGGCTCTGGGGTGTGATTAGAGAGGGACAGGATGGGAGGGTAGGATGAGCTGGACCATGGGCCAGGATGTCAGCTGCGCAAGGTTCCTTGGGAGGCCATAGATGCCATTATGCATGTGAATAGTTCCTAACTTGGTTATTTCAAATTCTACATATACTTCTTCATTTTAACTGTGCTTGGATACGTGTTCTGTGCAGGACAGAAATGGATTTACCATGGAGCTAATGAAACTCAACCTTCAGGGTCCTCACTCATACCCAGGACCCTTCCAAGGCCTTAGAAATTTTTCTAAGTGTTTACAAAGTCATTTGATTTTACAAAATTTGAAAAAGTTAAGATATTTTAATTGCAGTTGATTAAGACTGCTGTTTCCTGGGCTTCCCTGGTGGCGCAGGGGTTGAGTCCGCCTGCCGATGCAGGGGACGCGGGTTCGTGCCCCGGTCCGGGAAGATCCCACGTGCCGCGGAGCGGCTGGGCCCGTGAGCCATGGCCACTGAGCCTGCGCGTCCGGAGCCTGTGCTCCGCAACGGGAGAGGCCACAACAGTGAGAGGCCCGCGAACCGGGGGAAAAAAAAAAAAAAAAAAAGACTGCTGTTTCCACTTTGACTTACCCTCCTTCACATTTCCCCTTGTGTTAGATGGCACTGGAATGGCCACAGGCATTCTTGGAATCCAGCTAAGGGGAAGTTTACTTGGGGATACGCTCTGTTTGGGATCTATTCACATGGTTTACAGTCACTTCCATGCATAGTTGACCTATTACAGCTATTACCTGACGCCCAGATGAAGGACTAGCTCCAGGAATCTCTTATCTGCCCACCGGGCTGACTCACCTGAAGTTGTGACCTGAAGGTGCAAGGCCAGAGTTCAAATCAAGGTCTAAATGTGTCCTTCTGCACCTGGCACCAGAATTGTATGGGAGTAGAAGAAAATCAAGTTTTGAAAATATATGAAGCTGAAGTCAGACAGAGAAAGGCAAATATCATATATCGCTTATACGTGGAATCTACAAAAATGGTACAAATGAACCTAAACAAAACAGAAATAGAGTCACAGATGTAGAAAACAAACAAATTTATGGTTACCAAGAGGGAAAGGCGGGGGAGGGATAAATTGGGAGATTGGGATTAACATATACACACTACTATATATATAATAGATAACTAATAAGAACCTACTGTATAGCACAGGGAACTCTACTCAGTACTCTGTAATGACCTATATGGGAATAGACTCTAAAAAGAGTGGATATATGTATTTGTATAACTGATTCACTTTGCTGTACACCTGAAACTAACGTTGTAAATCAACTATACTCCAATAAAAATTAATTTTAAAAAAAGAATATATATTGAAAAAATAAACACATTTTCTTTAAAAAAAAAAAAAAGAAAAGAAAAGAAATGTATGAGGCCAGAAGCTAGTCTGAAGAAAACTCTTCCACTTGTCAGCTGTACAAAAACATAAGCAGAGGATCCTGTCCTTATTGACATCCAGTCAAAACAAATTTTGTTGTGTCAGCAATATACTCAATAACACAGTAAATATCATTATATATGCATTCTTTTCTCTTTTGATAAGAACTGTTCAAAACACAAATTATCAAAACTCCTATCTTTACACCTTTTGATGACTTGACACAAATTACTGATATCAATGCAAATAATAAAAAACTCATAATTCACCATTTATAATGAGGTTTTCAAAGACAAATTGGCTAGTAAACGAGTCAATTTGAAGAGCACAGTCCCTGCACAAGAAAATTTGAAACGCTCTGAGATTGTATAGCTCCTAGATGAAAGAAACTTGATCAAGGTTTTTCCCCAATTTGATAAAAAACCTAAACATTTACATGACATTGCCAATAGCAAATTGTGAACCTGAAAGAAACTTTTCTAAATGATTAAATAATAAAAAGGCAAATTTGATAAGTCTGAATCATCTTTCTAGTCCTCTTAGTAAAATGGTATTTTCAAATCATTACCATGTGAAGAAGCAATCAAAGCGTATGCAGCCAAAAAATGTAAGAAAATAGTAATATTCAAATGTGACTGGCATTTGATTCATCAATTATGGGATTTTTTGCGATGTTTGTGGCATTTGTCAGCTTTTTAAAAATTGTAATTTGTTGTGATTTATTTTCTCATTGTAAATATTCACTTTCATACCTATCTTTGTTTGTAATTTTTTTCTTTAAAGCACTGCCCACCCGCACAATTGTATAGGCATCAGGCTTCACAAAATCTAGCCAACTGCAGTGCAGAGCATGCTCTTAGGTGCTACTACAGCTATTTGAGGTGTTGGGGCTGGTTACTCAGGCCCCAGGCTCCAGCTGAGCACTGTCAGGTCACTTGGGCTGATCAGGCTCTGAAAAATGGGCACAGGTTCAAAAAGTCCCCGGACTGAGTCAAACTCTAATGCCTCTTTATGGGCTCACCTCTAAGGCATTTCAGGTCCCCAGTAACATTACCAGGCCCACTCCTATCTTTACTTCTTGAGGCTCCCGGGGTCAGGAGGAACCTGCCATTCACCACCTAGGACTGTTGCCTATTTCTTTTCGGGTGAACAGTGTTTTGAGAACTCAAAAACCATGCCCATGTCCTTGATGAAATTAAACTCTTTACTGGCAAATATATATATACTGTGTTTAAACAGGCAAAGAAAAAACTGCCTACAAAAGCAAGGTGATTCCTGCTCTTTGGAAATTAACGGTTGCCAAGTGTTTGTGTTAGCATCATCTAGTGACAAAACGGGGTAAGTTCAGCTCACCAAAATCTGTCAAACACTGGAGAGAGAAATGGTGGTGCTGCTGTTCCCCCACCCTCCCCTGCCCCCCTTTTTCTAGAAGTTGTGCAGAATATTGTGGTTAATTCAATCCCACTGTGACTTTTGGTCATTAACTTATGTCCTCTCTGTCTGATAGATCAGACAGAGATGAAAGTATGAAGTAAAAATTGAGAGGAAAAGGGACAGGGCCTATTTTAACTTCTGATGGTACTGTCTGCAGGAGTCATGCTTCAGTCCTTGGAAGAAGTTCAGCAAATCGCTGGCCTCATGAAGCTGGAGGCCCCTTGAAGATGGCTGGCCAGGTGGGGAGAGGTCAGCACAACTCTGCAGACCCCTGGCTGACGCTGCTGGATATTCTGGCCCATCCCGGCTGCTGACTTGAACCTGCTACCTAGGCCGATGCCATGCCCCATCCTGCCACCTCGGCACAGTTTCTTACCAGCTCAGTTTTTTTTCTTATCTCTGGCTCAGCCCACATTTTGCCTAGTTCCACTCCACCAGGTCTCTTTCAGTTCAGTTCCCTTCTTTCTTCCTTTTCAGTTTTCCCAAATCAGACCTGGCTTTAGTTGCCTACTTGCATCCTGTATGGAGTTCGGGTTTTTTTTAAAATTTTATTTCATTGCAACAAGAATACTTAACATGAGATCTACCCTCTTAACCAGTTTTTTTTTTTTTTTTTGCGGTACATGGGCCTCTCACTGTTGTGGCCTCTCCCGTTGCAGGCCCAGCCGCTCTGCGGCATGTGGGATCTTCCCGGACTGGGGCACGAACCCGTGTCCCCTGCATCGGCAGGCGGACTCTCAACCACTGCGCCACCAGGGAAGCCCTTAACCAGTTTTTAAGTGTACAGTATAGTACTGTTATCTATAGACACAATGTTGTACAGCAGATCTCTAGAATGTATTCATCTTGCATAACTGAAACTTTATACCAGTTGACTAGCAAGTCCCCCTTCCCCTCACCCCAGCCACTGGTAACTACCATTCTAGTCTTTGCTTCTGTGAGTTTGACTATTTTAGATACCTTATATAAGTGGAATCATGCAGTAATTGTCCTTCTGTAACTGGCTTATTTCACTTAGCATAATGTCCTCAAGGTTCATCCATTTTGCCACATATGGTAGGGTTTCCTTCTTTTTTAAGATGAATAATATTCTACTTATGTATATACCACATTTCTTTTATCTATTCATCTGCAGATGGACATTTAAGTCATTTCCACATGTTGACTATTGTGAACAGTGTCACAATGAACATGTGAGCACTAATATCTCTCCGAGATCCTGATTTCAATTCTTTTGGATAATACCCAGAAATGGGATTGCTGGATCATGTACTAGTTCTATTTTTAATTTTTTGAGGAACATCCATACTGTTTGTCATAGAGGCTGCACCATTTTACATTTCCACCAACAACGCACAAGCGTTCCACTTTCTCCACATCCTTGCCAATACCTCTTGTCTTTTGTTTTTGTTTTCATAATAGCCACCCTAACAGGTGTGAGATGCTATCTCATTGTGGTTTTGATTTGCATTTCCCTGATAATTAGTGACACTGAACATCTTTTCATATACCTGTTGGTCATTTGTATGCCTTCCTTTGGAAAACTGTCTATTCAAGTCCTTTGCCCACTAAAAAAAAATCAAGTTACTGGTTGTTGTGCTTTTGAGTTGTAGGAGTTCCTTATATATTTTGGAAATTAATCCCTTATCAGTAAATGGCTTGCAAATATTTTCACCCATTCCACAGGTTGCCTTTTTACTGTCAGTGGTTTCTGTTGCTGTGTAGAAGCTTTTTAGTTTGATGTAGTCCCACTTGTCTATTTTTGCTTTTGTTGTCTGTGCTTTTGGCATCACATCCATGAAATCATTGCCAAGATCAGTCTTGAAGCCTTTCCCCTATGGTTTTTTTTCTAGCAGATATACAGTTTCAGGTCTTACATTTAATCCATTTTGAGTTGATTTTTGTGTAAGGGCCTACTTTCATTCTTTTGCATATGAATAACCAGTTTTCCCAATACCATTTGTAGATATTGAGTTTTCATTCAGCATGTACTTATTAAGCATCTTTGGGTCAGGCATTATGGCAGGTATAAGGGATTCAGGCTGAGAATAACACAATGGCTGCAAGTACGTCCTCTGGAGCCAAAGTGCCTGGGTCAAATCCTGGTACTATCATTTCTAACTGCAACACCTTGGGCAAGTTACTAACTTTGCTGTGCCCCAATGTCCTCATCTATATAAAAGGGATATTAGTTACTGTTCTTCCCTCACAGGGTTGGTGTGCGAATTAAATAAATACATGTAAAGGTCTTAGCAAGGTGTCTAGCGCCTGGTAAGCACTCTTAAGCACCGGCTCTTAAGGCATAGTCCTTGCTTCTCAAGAGCTCACACTCTACAGTTGCCCCTGTCCACCTGACCCATGTGGCAGGCAGGGCCATCTGGGTCTTCTGACACCTCGAGTGACCCATAGTTCCTGGCATCACAGGATGAACCAGGTGAAGTTCCAGCGTCACAGATTCGCGTGTGACCCTGGACAAGTAATTCCTACTCTCTGGATCTCACATGCATTTGTAAAGGAAGGACGGTGGACCAAAAGTGACTTCCAAATCCCAACAAACTCCTTGTTCTGGGTAGCCCAAGTTGAAACTATGTCAGCTTGAGCAAGTCACTCAACCTCTCTGAGCTTGTTTCACCAGAAAAACGGGATAATATTACTAACCACCTCCCAGGTTATGGCGAGGGTTCCTCACGCCAACGGAAACCCCAAACTTCTGCGCTGGCTCAGGGGAGGCCGCCTTTATAGTCACTCGCCTTTGCCATGCAGCGCAGGCGCGCTGGAGCCCGGACCGCGCTCGCCGAGCCTGCAGGTTCCCGACTTCCGGTTCCGAGGCGACCCCGAGGCCAGACTGAGACTAATGGCGGCGTCCATGAAGCAAGCAACCGGGGGCGTTGAAGAGACCGCGGCGGAAGAGGAACCGCGAGTTCTGGAACCCGGGGCCGCCCCATTCGGAAATTTCCCTCATTATTCCCGCTTCCACCCTCCAGAGCAACGGCTCCGCCTCCTGCCTCCAGAGCTGCTTCGCCGGCTCTTCCCTCAGAGTCCAGAGACAAGGCCGATCCTGGGGCTCGACGTGGGGTGTAACTCCGGGGTGAGTGACGGGGGAGGGATCGGACGTCGGTCGAGCCGAGAGGTTGGCAGCCTCCACATCCTCTGGGGTTCCGGCCAGGGCGTGGCACCAGACCCCTCACAACTTTCCCAAAATGAGTTTAAAGGCGTAGTGTTCGACCCCGTGCTGCTGCTACCTCACCTCTAGGGTCCCAGCACCATCTCTTTTAGGAATCTTGGGGAGGAATCGTTTTCAACTACGTTCCGAATTCCTGTGTCCCCGCCTCCGCGCTTGCGGCCTCCTGGCAGAACGCCGGGTGGGAAGGGCCACTGTGCCTGGGCTTCCAGCGGTTGCCTCCTGTCCAGCGTGGCTGGCGACCTGGCTGGGGGAGAGGGGACTTCCCGAGACCCAAGTTTGGGAGCGTGGGGTTGGGATTGGTTTACTGGGAGCCAAGGGTGACAGAATCATGCCTGGAATTAAGATTAGTGTGAAACGGTGCAGAATGGACCCTGGAGCCAAGTGGATATTTATTTTAAAAGCAATCAGTTGGCTGAGTACAGGGAAGAAGATCGAGAAAGAAAAATAAAGTATTCTGTGGGAGGAAGGCATTGCCACATTTTCTTACCACAAAGTATTTTTAGGCGTAAGAATGCTTATAGTCAAACCACAAGCAAAATAGCGAAATGTCTCTCTGACACCTATTTGTAGCCACTAGGATATCCTAGAGGAGCAGGCATTCTGACCCCATGATTACAAATGCTTCAAAAAGTTAGTACCCTCACTCCATTCCAGACCCGGAGTGGGAGGGGATGAGGAGATTTTATCGTGCTTCTGGCCTTAGGCAGAAGAGAATTTGGTAGAGGGTTGAGGGCTGTAGGCACAGGGCTGGTAAATGGGAGGGAGACATTTGGACACAGGCTAAAAAGCTGGAATGAGCAGATGGGTGGGTGTCTGGCTGTCTCTTGCAAACATTTCTCTACTGTGTTGATATAGCAGATCAAAGGGGTAAAGAGACTTGGTTTAAGACTTGGGATTTCATGAAAGGCATTAGGAAACTACAGGAGATTTTAAAGTTGAAAGTAGTATACGTGTACCTTGGGGGCCAGGACATAGTTGCAGTTAACTAGGGCAGTGGTTCCCAAACCTGGCTGTACCTTTAGGGAGTTTTTTATTTTGCACTTAAGAAAAGATGCTTGCACTTGATAAGACCAAAAAAAAAAAAAAAAAATTCAAAATACAAAGGGGCATATAGTAAAAAGCAAGTCTCTACTCCTGACCCTAAATCCTCTTCTCCTACACAATGGGAACTGCTGTTTATAATTTCTTGAGTATACACCTTACAAATAATAGCACACTCTTTTGCACCTTGCTTTTCATTTAATAATTTGGAGATCACTCATGTCACTACAGTCTTTTTTAGCAGCTTCATAATATAGATGTGTGATAATTTGGGGTGCTTTGTTTTTAGAATTTTAGATTTTAGAAACTCCTAGGCTGTACTCTAGACCTACTGAATCAGGATCTTGGGGATTGAGCCCTTGAGTCTGTGTTTTCTTTTTTAAGCTTCCAGGGGTCTCTAGGATTGGATGGAGAGGATTAAGAGATGTGGTAGAGGAGGGACTGATGTGATGAAATGACTGGTCAAACATGGAGCACACCCAAGATCAGATAGGAGGAGGAAGACAGCAGAGAAATAAATAGAAAGACGGGGAGAAATTTTTAAGCAGCATAATCTTCCTACTCAAAATGTGGTCCTTGAGCTACAGCATCAGCATGACTTGGAAGTTTATTAGAAATACAGATCTCCGCCCCCAACCCAGATCTACTAAATCAACATCTTTATTTTAATAAGATCCCTAGGTGATGTGTATGCCTATGGAAGTATGAGAAGCCTGGTATGGAGGAAAGAACTTAATGTTGCCTAAATCCTGCCATGTAGTAACCATGTGACATTGGACAAGTCACTAGCCTCTGAACCATAATTTTTAAAATACAGGTTTTTTGTGAACTATGCCACACATAGAGAAAAGTGCACAAAACATAAATTCACACTTTATGAATTATTATAAAGCAGACATCTTTATGACTACTGTCTATATCAAGAATAAAACATTGTCAGCACCCCAAGAAGTCTCCCATATGCCTTTCCCTGCTCATAAACGCCCCTCTCCACCCAGAGAGCCCAACTTTTAC
Organism: Delphinus delphis; assembly: GCF_949987515.2. NCBI lineage: Eukaryota > Metazoa > Chordata > Mammalia > Artiodactyla > Delphinidae > Delphinus > Delphinus delphis. The sequence goes on along the minus strand of NC_082693.1, from coordinate 39,668,158 downwards.
TATTATTGTTTCTTTCTTTTCTTTATAGCTTGCTATTTTTGTATCCGTAAACAGTGTAGTTTAATTTTGTCCATTTTCTAACTTCATATAAATGGATGCTTGCCATGTATTTTCTTTTGTGTCTTGCTGTTTTACTCGGCATTATGTATTTGTGTGAGTCATCCATGTTGCTGCACTGAGCTGAATTCCTTCCTTTTTAATTGCTATCTGGTATTCCGTCTTAATCCATGCTACTATTATTGGACATCTGGATTGTTTCCAGCCACACTTTCTTCACCTGCGCAAAGGGCATAAATATTTTCCTCACAGGATTGTTGCGCAGAGCAAATGAGGTAGTGAATAGAAAAATGCCTTAAAAAAACAGAACATGAATTTGAGTTAGTTATAATGGTTATAGACGTCAAAGTTAGAGAAAGGAAATAGTGACTTGTTTAAGAGTCAAAAAGGTGCTAAGATGGTGAAAATCACAAATCATTGGATTTGGCTAGAAGGAGGTCTGCAGGTAATGGATGCAAAAGCAGAATAAGTCTCAGAAGGGGGTGGTGAAACATAACGCATGTAGCAAAATTGAAGCTGTAGAGTGAAGGCTGAATGAAGACTTTGGAATGCAGACTTTCCCAACCACATGTCTGAGAAGTAGATTTTTATAAGGTGGTGCTTGCTCTGTTCCTCACCTTCCTGGCAAGGAGCACTGGTTATGCCCCTGAAATCTTTTCCTCCTCCCTGGGGTCTGAGATACTCAAAAAAAGAAAAAGATAGTGAGCTTACCAGCATATTACTTAAGCTGGAAAATACTGCTCTGGACTCCTTTGCTGCATCCATTGGGCTGTAACTTTCAACCACACAGCCCATCAGTGTCAGGAAAGTATGGAGATAATGCATTACAGCCTGAGACTCCTGGAGGGCACTGAGAGCCTGCTTTGTGGAAAACTTTTGGGGGGCAACCTGCTTAGGCTATAGTTTAACAACCTTACATCCTATAAAGCCAGGAATAAGTGGCAGTCTCAATGGGAGGATAAGAGATATAGGTTTCTCTTCCATTCCCTGGTTGAGAGCTGCAATGACAAAGCTCTTTTGGATTCCTCTAGGATCTGAGTGTGGCTCTATACAAACATTTCCTTTCCCTACATGATGGGGAGACCTGCTCAGATGCCTCAAGAGAGCTCCATCTCCTCTGCTGCGACATAGATCCAGTCCTGGTGGAACGAGCTGAAAAAGAATGCCCTTTTCCTGATGGCTTGACCTTTATCACCCTGGACTTCATGAATCACAGGACCCGGAAAGTTCTCTTGAGCTCTTTCTTAAGCCAGTTTGGATGCTCAGTTTTTGATATTGGCTTCTGCATGTCAATAACCATGTGGATTCATCTGAACCATGGGGACCAAGGCCTTTGGGAGTTCCTGGCCCACCTTTCTTCCCTGTGCTGCTACCTCCTTGTGGAACCACAGCCCTGGAAGTGTTATCGGGCAGCTGCAAGGCGTCTCCGGAAGCTGGGCCTCCATGATTTTGACCACTTCCGCTCCCTAGCTATCCGAGGTGATATGGCTAATCAGATTGTGCAGATCTTGACCCAGGACCATGGCATGGAATTAGTATGCTGCTTTGGCAACACCAGTTGGGACCGAAGCCTTCTGCTCTTCAGAGCAAAACAAGCCACAGAGACTCATCCGATCCCTGAATCACTGATAGAAGAAGGGAGAGAAAGGAACAGAATAAGATTCTGGAGACAATGAGATGGGAGGGAGGATAGAGATATTGAAAGAGGTTTATACAAAGAATTAAGTTCATTCTCCTTAACTCCTGATAGTTAGGCAGCTTTAAAACTTGGCAGAAGCTTTTTAAATGTCCAGGACATGCAATTAAAAGAATCAGTATCTTCCTCATTTGGGGGGATGATCCCTGAGGAGAATATACCTGTGAGGCAATGATCTGTCCTATCTGGAATGACCTAGAGAAAGTGACCCTGGTTCTGGGATATGCAAGGGGCTGCTTTTGGTGGTTATTTAGGAAGACTTAGACCAGGTTAGCCTTAGAATGTCCCTTCCCTGGGCTCCTTAAATCTGATCTGCCTTCAGGCTTCTTCTAGACTTACTCATCCTGTCTATGAGACAAAACCTCACAATACAATCTGGAATGAAAAGTCATTGGCCTGGCTAAAGGAGAAGCTTTGGTAGGAAGAACATCTTTCCAGAGCAGGTCAAGTTTCCAACATGCCCAGGCTGCGCACAGCAGTTACAGATACAGTACTAACCAAGATGCATCGACTAGCATTTAAAAGATGTTTAAAAGATTAAATTATGAACTCAAAATCCAACCGGTACAAATGGGATGAATGAAGTGGGATTGTATAGAATATATACAATTATATTTTATATATAATAAAAGTGACTTGAGTATGGTTGAGAATGCCCTGTGAATCTGGAGTAGGAAAGAAATTTCTGCCTTTAACCACTCTACCCATGGAGGTTTCAACTCAAGAAAAGGAACCTCACCCAAGCTCAAAACAGAAAACATGCCAGCGAGTAAGTTAATTCAGGACTTTTTTTGTCAGTGTCCTCTGTCAAAGCACACCAGTATGGAGGTGGGGGGCATACACCAGTATGGGGGTGGGAATACGTGCAGAGAAGCCTACACAAAATGCAGCCTACAATTGGATGGCTACAGCGTCAGTGCTGTGGGATAGGTGTCACTGATGTGTGGCAGGTGTTGATTTTTAAAACACCCATGAGTCCACTTCAAGGGAAAGTGAAAGATAGAGAAGATTTGGCGGAGAGAAGATGGAAAAACAAAACATACCTAGCTAAGAAGGGAGATTGGATTGATGAGCTTCACAATCTCTAAGATCCTGTTATTTTCTGAGTTGATGTTATAGAAGGAGGAACAGGGAACAAGAGAGTCTGAACCACCAATGAGAGGTTGGACTTTTTGAAGAAGTTAGTAAAAGTTCCTACTAAGGAATTTGAACTTTATGCAGAGAGAGCAGAAGCCAGAGCAGTTCCTAAATAATAGGAGGATGGAACCAAAACCTTCATTTAGGAAAACCAGTTTTTCTATTTTGTGCAGGATAATTGTATGGTTGGTGCCATTTCCAGTCTCAATTAGGCTCTAATACTACTTCTCAGTCTTTTTATATTGCTGCTCCTGATCACTTTTATCCTAGTGACTCTTCCAGACTTTTACCCTTCTGCAGGCAGGCTCTTGACTCTATTCCTGCTCCATTCTCCATTCATCTAAGCAGGTGACCTAACCACCAACTAGTGCCATTTTTGTTTACTGTGTCAGGAAGTCTTTTCTTGCCCTCAGTCTTGAACCCCTTCATCTTCCCTTGTTTTCACTTCTAAACTTACCCAGTGAGCTTTTACCCAAATAACCTCTGCCTAAGTTCCAGATCCCAACCTCTACTACCTGTCCCAAATTGTATTTTATTAAGGATCCCCTTGGTGTCTCCTTGGCCTCATTGAACGTTCCTGTCCACCTACCAACATGCTCAGTTCTCTCTCACCTTCAAAACCACCAACTTTTCCTGTGTCCTATCTCCCTCTCAGCCTTATGCAATCTCCATCTCTTCACCACCATACATGAGCAAAGCCCTTGAAAGAATACATGCCACCACCTCTGCTTCCTCATCTCCCATTCATCAGTGGCCACCTGAATGCCATATTTTGAGGCCTCTTTTCAGTCTTCCTCCTGGGCCATGAAACCATTCAACACTATTGACTCCTTGCTTATGGAATCACGCTCCCTTTAATTCTCTGCCATTCTCTGCCATTATTCTCTTCCAATCTTTTAGTTTCTCTCTACACCTTAAGCAATTGGTTCACATTTTAATTTGCATAAGCATTACCTGGGGAGTCCTGGATTCATCTCTAGAAACTGTGATTCAGGTCAGAAATGGGGCTCAGGATTCTGGTTTGGTTTGATTTGGGGTTTTTTGCAATTTTTATTGAGGAAAAATATATGTAACATAAAATGTACAATTTTAACTGTTTTTGTTTGTTTGTTTGTTTGTGGTACGCGGGCCTCTCACTGTTGTGGCCTCTCCCGTTGCGGAGCACAGGCTCTGGATGCGCAGGCTCAGCGGCCATGGCTCACGGGCCCAGCTGCTCCGCAGCATGTGGGATCTTCCCGGACTGGGGCACGAACCCGTGTCCCCTGCATCGGCAGGCGGCCTCTCAACCACTGCGCCCCCAGGGAAGCCCTTAACTGTTTTTAAATGTATATTCTGTGGCATTAAATACATTCACAATGAGGAATCTTTTTAACAGGCATGCCATATGATTATGATGCAAGTCGAAACAGACCACACTTTGATGCTTAGGGTTCCTTAGGGTCCATCCAGTCCTCTTCTACATTTTTTTCCTGGGGTGAGTTCCTCCACTCCCATACCTTTAACAACTACCTATATGCTAATAACCCCCAATAGTTATAAGCCCCACCTTCACAATTCCAGATTAATATTTTTCCTGTTTTGTAGTCATACTCCCCTAGATAGTTCTTTGGCACCTCAAATTCAACGTACCCCAAAAGCAAACTCATTACCCTCATTCCAAACCTAATCCTATCTCAATTGTTGGCATCCACCCATTGCTCAAGCTACAAACTTCAGTTAATTCTCCTCATTTTTACTTCCCACATTGAAATAGTCACAAAGTCCAGTGAATTCTACCAATAACATGTAAGTTCCACTTATTTCATCCATGTGGCTGATGCCTACCAAAGGTTTCTATGTTAAGTCCTCTACCCTCCAATCCATTGTCTTGCTGCTAGTGTTCCCTTTCTCAAATATTTAGCTATGCTAGTATTATGCTTAAAAACCTTCAGTGGTTTCCTAGTGCCTAGAGTCCTGTCCTTTATCCAGTGCCTAAACCAATATTGTCCAATAAGGTAGCCGCTTGCTATTTAAATTTAAATTAAGGAAAATGAAATAAAATTTAAAATTCAGCTCCTCAGTCCTACTAGCCACATTTCAGGTGTTCAGTAGCCCTATGTGACTAGTGACTACCTTATTGGACAGCACAGATATAGAAAATGTCCATTGTTGCAGAAGGTTGTATAGTACAGTGCTAGTCTTCATGCCTTTCCTCTACACATCAGTCACACTGAACTTCTTAGCACAAACTCCGGCTTCCCTTCTCTCTCCCCAACCTCTCCCACTTTGCAATGTGGTTCAACTGTTTGTCATAAAAATGGCTCAGATATTACATTTTCTCAAAAATCTTCCCCAACTCCTATAGCAGTTTGCATTTGTTACTATATTCTAGTGAGGATTTTGTGTAGAGGCCTCTATCACAGTGTTTACCTCATCATATTATAATTGTTTCTGTGCCTCTTCCCCACCACCAGGAGACTGAGCTCCTCAAGCCCAACTTAGTTTTGTATACCTAAGCCTAGCTCAATGTCTGACACATGGCAGGCAGCTGAGAATTACTTGTTGAATGAGTATATGAGTGAACAAAAAAGAAATGCACCCGAATTCAAGTACTGAGAAGAAAAGGGAGATATATGATTGGGCAAAAGATTGCCCAGGATACTGGGCACAGTGGTTAAGAATCTGCCTGTCAATGCAGGGGACAAGGGTTCAAGCCCTGGTCCAGGAAGATCCCACATGCTGCGGAGCAACTAAGCCCTTGTGGCACAACTACTGAGCCTGCGCTCTAGAGCCCACGAGCCACAACTACTGAGCCCCCGCGCCACAACTACTGAAGCCCATGTGCCTAGAGCCCATGCTCCACAAGAGAAGCCACTGCATTGAGAAGCCCGCGCACCGCAACAAAGAGTAGCCCCCGCTCGACACAACTAGAGAAAGCCCGTGTGCAACAACGAAGACCCAATGCAGCCCCCCACCAGGGAAGCCCCAACATAACTTTTAAAATCCTTAACCCTGTTGGGGTAGATACTATTATCATCCTCATTTTGCAGATGTTGGAACTGAAGCACACACAGCTTAAGTGACTCTCCCAAGGTCACGTACCTTGTAAGTGGCAGAGCTGGGCTTACCTAGGCAGTGTGGCTGCCGAGACTGGGCCTTGGCTACTATCCCTTGAAATGTCATGGAAATCAAGACCGAGAAGAGACTCCAGAGAGCCAGTGTAAAAGAGCATGGGCTTTGGAGTTACTGTGCTTCCTCAAATTATGTGTTCAGACCTGGGAATAAGAGACCCAGCCAGGCCACTCTTAGCTATCCCTGATGTTCTTAGAATTCCCCTCGCAGAAATCAGGCCTAATTCTAGGTTGAGTACGCAGTAGCACCCCTGCTGCTGCCTACCAGTTAAATAGGCACATACAGCAAACATAGACTCTTACGTCTCCATAAGTGCTAACTACCCTCTTACTGTACCCTTGACTTGCTAGCAACCCTGACCTTCCCCTGAATTCCCAATCTGCCCCTAGCTTTGACTTCTGGGTAGGACCTCAAAAAAGTGGATTTCGGGCTTCCCTGGTGGCGCAGTGGTTGAGAGTCCGCCCGTCGGTGCAGGAGACAAGGATTCATGCCCCGGTCCGGGAAGATCCCACATGCCGCGGAGCGGCTGTGCCCGTGAGCCATGGCCGCTGAGCCTGCGCGTCCGGAGCCTGTGCTCCGCGACAGGAGAGGCCACAGCAGTGAGAGGCCCATGTACCGCAAAAAAAAAAAAAAAAAAGTGGGTTTCATCCTCAGGAGGTAGGGATTTCAAGGCCAACTCTAGGATGTATTAAAATCCCAAGATCGGTTAGCTCCTCCTCAGCCTTCTGGGATTGAGTTTGGCCTGGGAACAGAGCAGTGAAAAGAACATCAGGTTTGGAACCAGGATCTGCCAGTAACTCATTGTATGACCACCCTATTCAATTCATTTAACCTTTCTGAGCCTCAGTTTACTCATCTGTACAACTGAAATAACAAGACCTTCCTTTTCCTATGCCCAAATGTGCTAAAGGATATGATGGTAATTTGCAGAATATGGATTGTTAAAGTGCTGTTACATTCTAAGCATGCTACAGACCACAACCATGCCTGTTAGATCAAAGACTTACGAGAAAAACATCTCATCTCTGTAGAAAACATGCATCTTACTATTTCAAATAATTTGTTTTTTAAGATGAGGGAGTAATAAGTAGTTCAACTTCAGCCTACAGAGCATTTTAAAGGAAGCAGTGCTGGGAGGGAGAGAGTGATCATTGCTAATGGAAGTGAGGTTTATGATGGTCGCAGAGTGATAACTGATTATAGACGTGAATTTACCTACTTCTCTGTAGATCTTAATTTAAGAACACTTTGAAACCTTGTGACCCTGCTGGTGCTCTCTCCCTTCACCAAGGCAGTGCAAAGAAATATATATGGTTCGGGGGCAGGCTGAATACTGGTCCTCCAAAGTGTCCACATCCTAATCCCTGGAACCTGTGAACGCTACCTTAGATAGCAAAACGGACTTTGTAGATGTGTACAGTTGTGTAGATTAAGGATCTTGATTAAGGATTAAAGATTTTGAGATCAAGAGATTAATCTGGATTATCACGGCTGGCCCTAAATGTAATCACAAGTGTCCTTATAAGAGGAGGGCAAAGGGAGATTTGACCACAGTAGATGTCATGACAGAAGCAAGAGGTTGGAGTAATGTAAGGAAGGGCTACAAGCCAAGAAATGCAGTTAGAAAAGGCAAGGAAATGGATTCTCTCCAGAAGCCTCCAGAAGGAATGCAGCCCTGCCAATACCTTGATTTTAGACTTCTGATCTGTAAGAGAATAAATTTGTGTTGTTTTAAACCACTAAGTTTGTGATGATTTGTTACAGCAGGAACAGGAAACTAACACAGGGACTCTGACTACAATGAGACTAGGCTACAAGCCAAGCAGCACCAGTCTCAAATAACTCCTGATGGCAGAAAACAGCCACAGTGACCAAAGGAATAGGCTGGGCTCCATCTACATGGGTAACTGAGGAATCTTCGATCAGTAAAAGCTTCGGGAGATCCTTCAGCATCTGAACCTGACCTCTTCCCTCCAACATTTCTGTTGGCTGAGCAGTTACCTGACGTGTTGGGAGGAACTGTTGTATTTGAAGTCTGTTGCTGTTAGTTTCAAAAAAGATGTGTAAATAGTGCTTATAACGATGAGGTCTCGGTACCAAGAAGGTAATGATTGTGTAATGGCCTAGGAGAGCCGTTGGAGATGGTAAGAATATCTTTGGCTTCAAGAAAAGATCATCTTTATCTATCCTCAAAACAGCCTAATTTGGGAACCAATACCAAACATGACAAGAGACTTACTGAGGGACAAGAATGAAGAATGGTCCTGGATATACTTTAAATATATAGATATGTAATCCAGTATATTAAAAAATTAGCATTTCAACATGCAGTCAATATAAAAATTATTAATGAGATATATTATTTTTTTAATACCATCTTCAAAAACTAGTGTGTATTTTATACTTACAGCTCATCTCACTCTGGACTGGCCACATTTCAGATGCTTATTAGCCACATGTGGCTAATGCTACACATTTATGGCAAATCAAAAAGTAATTTATCAAGTTCCTTCCATATACCCAGCATGCTTTTAGCTGCTGTGGAGGGTAAAGAAAAATCAGTTAAACAAACCGGGACTTCTAAGGTTAGACTTGATTCTTTTAGCAACTATGTTAAAGTTGAGGAGAAAAGGAGAGGCTTATACATGGTAGCATGTGATCATGTGAGCTTCAGAAAAGGAAAAATCTTTGTGGACTACAGTGGGCATGGAAGAGTTTTGGAGCATATGGGATTTGAGCTGTCTCTGAAAGTCTTATCTGCAGGTTCTGCATCCACAGATTTAACCAACCATGGATCAAAACTATTTGGGGAAAAAAATTCCAGAAAGTTCCAAAAAGCAAAACTTGAATTTGCTGTGCACCTCCAGCATAGCATTTACATTGTACTTACAACTATTTATGTAGCATTTACATTATATTAGTTATTATATGTAATCTAGAGATGATTTAAAGTATAAGGGAGGATGTGCATAGGTTATATGCAAATAGTACATTTTATATGAGGAACTTGAGCATCCATGGATTTCGGTATCAATTGGGGTCTTGGAACCAATTGCCTATGGCTTCCAAGGGACAGCTGTATAGCTTTTGCAATGATAACAAGAGGGACAGGAGTATGCCCTATGAGCCACGTAGAGAGGAACCTCTCTGCAGAGGTACACAGGAATGTGTGTTTTGTACATTGAAAACAGAAAGGACTGGCTGGTCTAGAATGGAGATGTCATTCTGAGCAGCAGTGAAAAATAACAGTGGTCTTTGCCATTTAAATAGATTCTGGATGGAATATTTATTATTTTAAAGTATCTTAAAATTAATTTTTATTAGGGTATGGTTGCTTTACAGTGTTGTGTTAGTTTCTGCTATACAGCTATACATATACATATATCCCCTCTTTTTTGGATTTCCTCCCCATTTAGGTCACCACAGAGCATTGAGTAGAGTTCCCTGTGCTATACAGTTAGGTTCTCATTTATTATCTACTTTTTAATTTATTTTTTAAAGAGAAACCCTTCCCGTTAAGGCATTTGTGCTTTTTTTTTTTTAATATTTATTTATTTAGGCTGTGCCAGGTCTTAGTTGCGGCATGCAGGATCTAGTTCCCCGACCAGGGATTGAACCCCAGGCCCCCTGCATTGGGAGCGCAGAGTCTTACCCACTGGACCACCAGGGAAGTCCAGTTATCTATTTTATATATAGTAGTGTATATATGTCAATCCCAATTTCCCAATTCATCCCACCCCCTTCCCCCCACCAGTAAGCCATATGTCCATTCTGTACATCTGTGTCTTGATTTCTGCTTTGCAAATAAGTTCATCTGTATCATTTTTCTAGATTCCACATATAAGTGATATTATACGGTATTTGTTTTTCTCTTTCTGACGTACTTCACTCTGTATGACAGTCCCTAGGTCCATCCATGTTTCTGCTGGATGTAATATTTAAAGTAAAAAGAAAACCATAAGCATACTAGAGAAGAAACTCCAATTAAAAAATTGGAGTATGTCCTAAACACACAAAAAAACAAAAGCCATAAAAAAAAAGATCAATAAATTTGACTACCTAAGGCAAAGGAAAAAAAAAATTCCAATAAACTCACATGACAAACTCCCAACTAGGAACACTATTGGCAATACATGTGACAAAGGGCAATTTTCATTATAATACAACCAACTCTTATATATCTATTAGAAAAAGACATTCACAGGGCTTCCCTGGTGGCACAGTGATTGAGAGTCCACCTGCCCATGCAGGGGACACGGGTTTGTGCCCCGGTCCGGGAAGATCCCACATGCCGCGGAGCCTGTGCGTCTGGAGCCTGTGCTCCGCAGCGGGAGGGGCCACAGCAGTGAGAAGCCCACGTACAGCAAAAAAAAAAAAAAAAAAAAAAAAAAAAGACATTCACAGAAAATGATAATGGCAGATAACACCTGAAAATTTGTTTAATCTCTCTTCTTTTTTTTTTTTCTTTGGCTGCGTTGGGTCTTCCTTGCGGTGCGCGGGCTTCTCATTGCGGTGGCTTTCTCTTATTGCAGAGCACGGACTCTAGGCACATAGGCTTCAGTAATTGTGGCTCTTGGGCTCAGTAGTTTTGGCTCGCAGGCTCCAGAGCTCAGGCTCAGTAGTTGTGGCACACGGGCTTAGTTGCTTCACAGCACGTGGGATCTTCCCAGACGAGGGCTCGAACCCGTGTCCCCTGCATTGGCAGGTGGATTCATAACCACTGTGCCAACAGGGAAGTCCCATACTCCCTGGCTTTAGTTACCACCTATGATCTGATGTTCTGATGACTCACAAATGTCTTAGTCCAGATATCTCTTCTGAGCTTCAGAATTATTTATCCAACATCATCATATATTAGTACTTCCCAACATTTCCCACATCATGGCACGCATAGAAAATGATGGTGTTTTCGTGGCAGTCCACCTTACTGAGATTGCTGTCTGTTGGAGCGAGCTTGTGCTGCTCTGAGGGTTGAGAAGATCAACATGCAGCACATCTGTAACCTCTTCCTGAGGCACAACAGTTGGGAAGCTCTGACCTCTTGGATAGACATTTCCACTTGGATGTCTCCCAGGCATTTCATTGTCAACATGTTTGGAAGAGAGTATATCATCTCCCAAACCTGCTCTTCTTCAGGTGTTTGATATTTCAGTGATTGGCCCAGAGGTCTTGGCTTCTCTGCTTCTCTCTACTTCCAATCCCAAGACCTCCTGACTTTAATACTATTTATTTCTTGAAGTCATCTCCTCTCCATCATCACTATCATTTTCCTAGTCCAGAGCACATCGTTTCTCATTTTTCCCAATTACTACAAAAACTTTCTGTCTGGTCTCCCTGACTCAAATCTTGCTCTCTCTTATCTGTTCTCCACACTGCAACCACAGCGATCTTTTTAAAATGCAGTTCTAATCATGACACCCCCTTAATACCATTCAAAGGCTCTGCATTGCTTTTAGGATAAAGTATGATCATCCCACTACTTATCTTTTCAATCTTATTGCTTATCATACCCCACATGAATTCTTTATTAGGTAGCTAATACTATATGCACAGTGCCTGGGATACAGTAAAGACTCAATAAGAATTTTCGAATAATGAAAATGAGGAGAAAGGGGTTCAAGGACCTAAGCAGATCCATTATATCTGTACCAAGTATGAGGTTTCAAAGCACATACTGGCAATGCTGTCAGAACCCAAGGAACATGTTGTCCTATGTAGAAGTAAGCAGCACTAGCAAAGATCTATTCCTATTCAGCAAATGGACCAAATAATAGCCTCTTCCCAGCTCCTTTCTTCCTCTTAGTGAGCAGGAAAGACATCAAGAATGCACTCAGAGGACTTCCCTGGTGGTTCAGTGGTTAAGACTCCCTAGTCGGGGAACCAAGATCCCACATGCTGCGTGGTGCGGCCAAAAAAAAAAGAGAATGCCCTCAGAGTCAATCCAACCTGGAGAATAGTCAGATTATTAAAATCTTTTGAGAGGTCAATTACCAACCTGACCATCTCCTGATGTCAGGAATTCTAAACTGGGGTCAGTTCATCAACCAATGTAACACAGTAGCCAAATGGCTACAATGCCAAACTGAGGAATGAAGATGCTCCAACACTGAATGAAGGAACACATAGTATTGAAGCAGAGGATCCCATTCAAAGTACTGATGTGAGCAGTGAGGGCATGGTTCTCTGAGATGCCATCTACCAGTCATTCATCAGCACTATCTGCACTGTTAGACCATGCCACCAAACTGGTTTGTTACCAACAGCTTGCAGCAACCAGAGACCTAAAAGGCCTAGCTTGTTTTGTAACATAGATAACTCAAGTAAAGAACAATTTATGATTGGTGGTATACAACAAGGTGGAAAACCAACATTGGAACTTCAGTGTAATTTTTAATAAGTGAATAATACCACTAAGTGTGGTAATTAAAGTGTGTTGGGCCTCATCAAAGACAGAAAGCATGGAGCAATGGTAGCTATACTTCTTTCACCTCCTGTCAGTGAAGATAAAGGTCTGTGAAGCATAGAGAATCTGCCCAAATCTGAATGTCTAAACTTTCAAGTGTGCAAGAGCCTTTAAATTAAGGAGAATAGGTACTTGTCTGACAAGTGCAGATGTTCCAGCTGTGTTTATTAAACAGGGGCAAACATCTGAATGTAAAGTAAAAAATAATCTACATGGTTTGTTTGCTTCCCAAAATTTATTTATTTGGAAACATCCAAAAATAGTTAGAAATGCCTGGCAGACTCTTAAGGTTTTTCTACCCCATGGTTTTGGAATGCAGCAGATTAGTGGACTTTTACTGGACTTTTAAGCCCTTGGAGGAAACGATCGTGTCTAATTTTTGTTGTAAGCCCAGGACTGGGACACGGATTCCTATTCAATAAATGTTAGATGATTGAATGAATAGAATTAATCAGTGCTGCAGGATTACAAAGATGCCACTAGCTATAATCAAAAAATAAGGTGAGCTTTTTCAAAATGAAAACACATTCACAAAAAGCTTTGCACAAGAATATTTAGAGCAGCCTTATTCATGATAGCCCCAAACTGGAAACACCCAAATATCCATCAATTGGAGAATGGATAAACAAATTACAATATATTCATACAATGGACTATTACTCAGCAATATAAAAAATAGACTACACATGGCTGAATCTCAAAAACGTTACTAAGCTAAAGAATATAGACACAAAAGAGTACATACTGTATGATTCCACTTATGTGAAATTCAAGAACAGACAAAACCATGGTGATAAAATTCAGGAAGTTGCAGAGGGTGGGTGTTGGTAGGTGCAGGGTAATTGACTATACAGGGGAATGAAGGAATTCTTTGGGGTGATGGTTCAGTATCTTGTTTGGGGGGTTACATAAGTGTATATATTATTGTTGAAATTCACCAAACAAAACACCCAAGATCTGTGCATTTTCTTGTATGTTAAGGATAAACCAGGCTTCCCTGGTGGCGCAGTGGTTGGGAGTCCACCTGCCGATGCAGGGGACATGGGTTCATGCCCTGGTCCGGGAAGATTCCACATGCCGCGGAGCGGCTGGGCCCGTGAGCCATGGCCGCTGAGCCTGTGCATCTGGAGCCTGTGCTCCGCGATGGGAGAGGCCACAACAGTGAGAGACCCGCGTACTGCAAAAAAAAAAAAAAGATAAATCAATTTTAAAAATTGTTTTAAAGCAAAGGTGAGAGAGCTGGTGGGAGTAACCTCCACGACATCTTCTAGGCTCCAATAATCACTATCCTCAGGCAGTCTTCATCAAGCTACCTCTATACTCAAGAATCCAAAATGACTTTTTAAAATCGCCTGTCCTGTCAAATCCATATCCTTATTCTGATCTCCTCCATACAAAACTTCCTCCATTAACTTCTCCCACTTCCCACCCTACCAACGTTATCTGCTCACTGTCCCATGCAGATAATTTGCTCTTTCCTATGTGAATCTCCTTGTGTCCTTACTTCACCTGGATCCTATTCAAGTTCTCTCTGCCCTTCAAATCCCATTTTAAATTAAGGAGCCTCCTTCAGAGAGGCACTCTTGGTCAATTCTAGCCAATTTGAGCACTCTATGTTCCCTGAGCTTTTATGTTCATTTATTGGATAATATGGTGCTTTAATACATCCTGTGTATACCCGCAATAGAAGCAATTTTAATAAAATGGGCAGAGCCTGTGGCTAGGGATCCCTTTGTATTTCTCTGCAGAACCCCCTTCAGAACCTGCACTAAGGGGCCAGATTGTGAAGATTATATGGTATCCAGACAAGGGCAAATAATTGTTTAACCAAGGACCAATGAGAATGATATCGAAGGGAGCTCTGAGGCCCTGCTGGGGCCTAGGTGGGCTGTTTGCTTTTCCTCCTTCAAGCACGCAGTTAGTTCAGCAGGGAAGGAACTCGCCCCTACTGAGACAGCAAGTGGCTGAGAGCAAGATTGTATCCTTTTTCTGGTCAGCCTTCCCTCCTCCTTAACCAGTGAGGAAAAGGCCAACACTGCTCTGAGAGGTGCAGAGCCTGTTCCCAGCGCCCAGGTTTCCATATTGCTGGAAGGACCCGATCTGGGAGGAAGAAAAGGGAGATGGGAGCATTTAAGGCCAAGCAGGCACTCAAGCCTCTTCCCTTAGATTTACACCCAACACGTATGCAGGAAGGCAAATTACAAACACCGACGCTCACAATCACATACACACGTGCACGCCCAGCCCTACAGAAGCAGACGCGCATGCCCACGGGTCCGCGTGCACCTACTTAGTTTTCTCTGCTATAGATGCCCCCCATTCCACCCCCGCTCGGCCCAGCCCGGCTTCTCCTACCCCGGCACTGGGGAGGTTTACCGGGCCCGACCCGGCCAGGTCTGGGAAGTCTGTTTCGCTATAGGGGGGAGGGGAGGTCCTTTCCTCCAGAGCGGAAGCGGAGCGCTCAGGCCGGGCGGACCTAGCTCTCGTCCTGGGAACATCTGGAGGGGGCTGGGAGGGGCGCGTATCCAGGGTGAACGTGGATTGGCTGCGCGGGAGGGGAGGCGGGGTCTGAGCGAGGGGCGGGGCTCACTGGCCCCTTTAAAGCCTTGACATCAAGAGGCGGCCCCAGCACCCCCCTTTTTCTCTGCCCCCCTCCCCCGAGCCGCGGCCATGGACCTGGCGGATCCGGCCTGCCCTAGCCCAGCTCAGCACCTGATTTCGGTGAGTTCTGGGCCCACTTGCGATTTAAAGGGCGGCGAGTGGGGGGTGTATTTAAGCCCGGGCTGGGGGTGAGAGATATGGAGGGTAAGGCTCTCGTGGCAGCCTTGGGTCGGAGAGGGCGGCGCGGCTTCCTGCCGGACCTCGCTGGCCTCCCCTCCCTCCCGCCTCACTCAAGCCGAGGGGTCCGGCCGCGACTCTGTCCACCCCCACCCCACCCCCTCCCGCCCCTCGCGCCATCCTCGCGCACACTCCGTGGCCCCGGAAGGGAAACTTTCCGGAGAGGGCGATGTTCCGGGGGCCGGTCTACCGCCCCCTTTGAAAGCACTGACCTTGCCCCAGCTGCGCACCCCACCCCACCCGCATCCTATCGTACGGGTGCCGCTTAGCGGTGCTGGGTTGTTGCGCGGGGGAGGCTCTCCCCAAAGCGCAGGCGCGGAGACGAACCTCTGGCTTCTCTTCGCACTCCTTGCTGTCTCCGTGGCCTGGGGCGGTGGGGTGGGGGAGAGGTGGGGGGAGGCGGAGAGATAGGGGTCTCCCGGAACGACCCTTCAGTGGCTCTGAGGGACTGCGGGAAGGAGAAGGGTAGCTGGGTGGGCTGAACACTAAAGAGAGGCTGAGGAAGGGAGAAGGGCTGGGCAGGGAGTGAAGCCAGGACAGCTCTTGCAGGAAAGGCTCTCTGGGTCCTGGCTGCGGTGCCAGAAGAATGCAGAGAATTTATCTGTGCTCGACACTCCACTGGCCTAGGCCGACTAGGAAAGCGGCTGTCTGAACCCCAGCCCCCGTGGTCTCTCCAGCCCTGGCACTGCCCCAAGGGCACGGAGGACCCTTACCTCCCACAGGCCTGGTTTTCCAGGTGTCTCAGCGCTATCCACCAGCCTGTCCAGCTGCTACTTCTGAAATGCCTGCCTTCCTGAGTAGCCAGGGATCTTAGGCTGCCCGGTTGTCTGGCTGTAAAGGCAGTGCTTCTATGCCCTCCCTACCACTGCTCTCCCTCCCCCACAGGTCCTCCTGCTTAAGCACAGTTGTCTGCCAGAGATAGTGGTGGAAACAAATGCCTGGGACAGGTGTGGTCCTGGAGGACAGTAGCTAATGGTCAGTGTCTAATGGTTCTGTGGGTGGTACTTTGGGGAAAGTGAACCTAGCCCAGTTGCCTTGTTGCAGACCCTCTCTTGCAAGATATGCCAGCTGACTCAGAGACTCCTTGTCTTTTAAGAAAGGAGACACAAAATTCACTTCTCATATTTATTGGGTTCCTGTCTTTCTAAGAACAACGTGGGGTTAGTGGGTTTCTTACCTCAGAGAAACACTTGCATCCCTGTCTAGGAAGATAATCTCCACTTCATTCAACTTTGTCTTCAGTTTATGGTCTGTGCATGAGGTGGTGTGAGCCCTCCAGCATCTCTCTCCAGCTCAGGCCTTTGGAAGAGAGTGAGAACCTGGAGAGGCAGATGGCCTGGGCTGCAGGGAAAAAGGCCCTTCTACAATAGGCAAGCAGAAACCAGTGTGTATGAGGACCAAGCTGTTATCACTGTGGACTGGGAGTCAGAAGCTCTGGTCCCTGCTCTTCATAGGTTGCTGTGTGACCTTAGCCAAGGTAGTTTGCCTCTCTGGTGCTCTTTTCCACCATGTGTAAAATTCAGTTGAATTAGAAAGCTCTACTATTCCTTTCCACTTTTTGACATTGTGTGGTTCCACTGATGAGTGAAATTGGAGGGGAGTAAGGTCCTCCAGCAGGGTGGCTAAGTTTGAAGAGGTAAGCTGCTTAGGAGTAGAACCTTGGGTGGAGGGACACAGACTCCCTTATCCTGCCTAAGAATAGCCACTGTGCTGCTCGCCCCTGGTGCCTTGGAGTATGAACTCCTGCTGGCTGGGGTTTGGCCCACCCATCAAGGCCTCTGGTGAGACATCCTGGCAGGCCAGTCTTTGAGCTGTGCCTTTGGGGAGGGGTTGAGAGAGGAGGAGGCAGCCAAGGGCCAGCAGGGGAAGCAGATTCCCAGGAGACAGTTTGCATCTCAGCTTTTGGGACTTGTTTTAGGATCTGGGCCAGGGAGTACAGCACACTCATCTACCCTGTTAATGGGAAGAGGACAAGGAGAGCCCCGCTGCTGTTGCCCATCCCACCCGTTGGCCCTACTCACCTCACCTCTGTACTCACACCCCCAGCTCCCAGGCAAGGGGTGTAAGGAATCTTCCCTACTGCCCTCGCCCAGCCAGCCTCCCAGACCCTGCCACGCCAGCCAGGCAGCAGCAGGGAGAGACTGCCGCAACCCCACCTTTCCCAGACTCCTTCTTCCATCCTGGGGGGTAGAGCTTTCTCAGGAGTCAGACTCTCCAGGCTGGGACTTGCTCTCTAGCCCAAGAACCAAAGACCTTCACGTTCTTCTTGTTTGTTTTCATCCTTGGTCTCCCAGGTGCTGAGGGAGATGTTAAAGGAGAGGTGGTGGTTAAAAAGGCCGTGGGATCGGTTGAATGTGGAGCATTCTCCTGCATTGCTTTTCCCTCTGCTAGCTCCCCAGGAGCCCTCTTCCCTGGGCCCTGCTGCCCATGAGAGTGAAGCTACAGCAGGAGGTGTTTAGGTTAGACCCCAAGGAAACCTTCCTCACTGCTAGAAACCCCTGGGATGGAGAATGGAAGCTCCCAGGAAGGTCAGTTTCCCAGAAAGTGGTTAACAGTGGAGTCCCTGTCAGAGTGAAGGATGTGGCTGTTGCTAG
The DNA here is from genome assembly GCF_949987515.2 of Delphinus delphis. Lineage (NCBI taxonomy): Eukaryota > Metazoa > Chordata > Mammalia > Artiodactyla > Delphinidae > Delphinus > Delphinus delphis. Next base: position 39,650,262 of record NC_082693.1, on the reverse strand, counting down.
GCAGAGGCTGCCGTTTCCTCTTGGGGTGTGGCTCTGAGGCCAGCCAGCCAGAGGCCCTGTTAGAAGCAGGAGGAGAAAGGACTCTTGCCTGATAGCAAAAGAGGGGTCCCTGGCTCCATCAGCCTTGGGTCACCAGAAGCACGTCTCTCAGAACAAATGCCGCTTCTGCCCCTGCTTCCCCAGCTCCTCCCCTAATTCACCACCACTACCACTGTCTGCTTTGACAATCCTCACCCAAACCTGGCAGACTCCTCTAGCCCCAGTCTGGCTGCACTAATGGACTGATTGGATTTTCTATACTTGGAGTTTGGGATTTCTGATTGAACATGCAAATTTATGTAAATCAATCTGGGATCTGCCACTATGTCAAAACAACATAGAGTCACAGGCTGGAAGGAATCCTAGAGACAGTCTAGTCCAATGCCCTCATGTTAAAAATGGGGAAACTGAAAAAAAAGGTGGGGAGTACACTGAAGTCTAGAGGGGGCAGTGATTTGTACAATGATGAGTGTCAGAGGCAGGGCTCCTGACTGGTCTAATGTTTTACGTTGTACCATTCTGCCTTAATTTCTTGTGCATGAGGGGGCCTGGCCAGATTTAAGGCAGAGAGGGCAGTTCTTGAACCTGATATTGTGGAGAGCTAAGCCCTTGGGGTCAGAGTGTTATCTCAGGGTCCCCCATGGGCTCTGGTCAGCTCTCTTAACATGCTGAAGAAAAACAACTTCAAATCCCTTAGAATAACACCCTTAATATTTTTCCCCAGGCCCTACCCTGGAGGGTTGGAAGACAAGGTCTTTGGTTGCTCCCTGGCTTGACACTTATGGTTCCCCAGAGCTGAGGTTGTGTCTGTTCCCAGCATCTCTCACAGTACCAAGCACGTAGTAGGCTGCAGGTGGATCTGCACAAGCAGTGCCTCCATCTTTACACTTCATCCACATTCAGGTGTGTGCTGCTTCCCTCCACGGCCACAGTGGGAAAAGATATTTGGTCTTCTGTGACCACCCTCCCCTCCTCTCCTGGAGGAGGCACAGACCAGCTGAGCCTCCTCTGCCGGTTTCTAAAGCAGTGACCGACTAGGCAGGCCTTGCTGTAGAAAAGATCTCATTATTTTAAGGTCAGTGCCAAAGGTGGGTGGGGGCTGCTGAGATGGGCTTGGGTCCCAAAGAAGCAGTCTCCCCACTTGACGTGATTTTGATCTGATCTACCCACCTGGCTGCCAGGTGCCTCCTGCTCCCACTTCATGGACTGCGCCTGTCACATGGGGCTGTTTGGAGAGCTGAGCCCTCCCTTAGCCTATAGTGCCTGTGCACGTTGCAGAGGTGGCGGAGGTGCTCAAAGCAGCTGTTGGCCTGCTTTACGGTGCTTTGGGAGAGGAGTGTTTTGGCTCAAGATCGGAACCCTGGACTCCCTGCCAAGGCTTCCACCAGGTCCTGGCAGCCTGGGGAGGGGGCTTGGGGCACATATGTGGGGTCTTCCTCACCTTCACCCCAAACCCAGGTCTGGCTGACTCTGAAAGAAGCGCCCTTGTCTTCAGCACCTTCCCAAAGCACGACAGATATGGAGCTCTAGTTCCTCACTGCCCAGTGGCCCTCGGCACCTATATCCTTAGCTCCGTGTGAGCCAGATCTTTCTCCCTGGGCCTCAGTTTCCCAGTCTGTGCTGATAGATTAATAAGACATCATCACTGGGGTGTGGCACCTGCTTGGTAATTAACGTTTTCCCTACTCTGGGAGTCACACAGATGAAAGAGGCCTGAGGAGGCCAGGTTGTTATTAAGGTGAATTATCACTGCTGCTCTTCCTGATTTCTAAAAATCCAGCAGCTGCTGAGAAGAGCCCAGTCAGGCACAGCTCCCTGAACCTTATGCTGGTCCTTAAGCTCTGGGAGTTCTCCAGGACTCGCTAAGCTTTAAAAAAAAAAAAAAAAAGTATAGGTATTTTAAAAGGAGAGATGCCTCATTCTGCTGCTTGTGCTGTTGCCTGCAAGACTTGAGTGGTGAGTGCTGCTTGGGGTGTTGGTCTGCAGTTCTCACTATAATGCAGGGCTTGAAATTGTCCCTCCCTGAAGACCCTCTGGGTAGGAGAATGATGAGGTCTTTCCTGGAGGGGAATGTGAGAGGCCCTGGAATTCCTGGGGTGTGGCCGTGGGGTTCTCAGCAGCTGCTCTTCCAGGGGCTGATTTATTTCACTCCCAGCTGGCTTGATGTGAGGGCTGTAACTGGCCCTTTTGTGTGAGGATCTGTTGAGACACCCCCAGAACCTGCCCGCAGAAGCCCCAGGCACTTCAGGAGTCCTTTACCCTACCTTATCGCTACCTGTCCCAAACCTTCCCCTTGCTCAAGCTCCCACCTCTGCCTCTGCCCTTGGCCAGACCTTACCCCCTTCCCAGGAGTAAGAATGAACCCAGCTCTTATCCAGGCGGAAGTAGCCCTGACTAACTTTTTTCTTTTTGAGATATATTTATTTTACTTTTTTGGCTGCATTGGGTCTTTGTTGCTACATGCGGGCTTTCTCTAGTTGCAGCGACTGAGGGCCACTCTTCATTGTGGTGCACAGGCTCCTCATTGCGATGGTGGCTTCTCTTGTTGCGGAGCAGAGGCTGTAGGCGCGTGGGCTCAGTAGTTGTGGCTCGCAGGCTCTAGAGTGCAGGCTCAGTAGTTGTGGCGCACGGGCTTAGTTGCTCCGCGGCATGTGGGATCTTCCCAGACCAGGGATCGAACCTGTGTCCCCTGCATTGGCACGTGGGTTCTTAACCACTGTGCCACCAGGGAAGTCCCCTAACTTCTGAATAGTTAGTTGCTACGAATGCCCACCACAGCGGGGGCTGGGGGGGCCTCTCCCCTACGTCGGGGAGAGATTGCTGAGAAGAAAGAGAGTGAAGAAACTGGTGTTCCTTGGCCAGACCCCACACTCATCTGTCTAGACCTCCTCACCCCTCCCTTGTCCTGGGGCCTGGTCCTTACTTCCTAACGTGGGAAGAAGAGAGTAGATGGCCCCATCTGGGGGGGCTTTAGAAGTCACCTGGTCAAGTGGTTATTCCTTCTATTTTTTTTTGTTTTATATTCTTTTATTTTTTCACTAGATTTTTTTTTACATAGTCCAAAGATCAAAATGATACAAAAAGGCATACATTGAGAAATCTTACTCCCCCCTCCACCCCTTCTCCCTCCATAGATAATCACTTATTAATTTCTTACATAGCCCTGGTTTTTTAATACAAAAATAAACACAAGTATATATTCTTCCCCCCCCTCTTGCCCAAAAGATAGCAAATAGAATATACTGTCTTCATCTGTCACCAGTTGGCAGTATCTGTGTGTACAGAGATTTCTTCTGCCACCATGTCAGGACTCTGGTTTCTGACCTTCACCACCCACCTCAGGGTCCCCCAGTCGACCCCAGGCCAGGAGCAGGGTTCATTTACCTTCATATACCAAACTTCATTCGGATGCCAAAACCAAGGAATTCTCAATCTAGGGCCAGCTCTTACTAAGTACTAGGTGTGGTGCCAGGCTCTGGGGATACAGTGGTGATCCCAGAAGTCCATGTTAATCAAATAATTAAACAGTTATAAAGTTACAGCTGTGATGGAGGCTGCAAAAGAAGGACAAGCACTGTGAGACCAGATAATCAGAGGCCCTCCCCACCTTGGCGTGTGAGGGATGTGCGTGTGTAGGGGCAGGCACGTGACACATCACAGAGCTGGGGCAGGAATCTGGGGCCAGGGCTGCAGAAATGGTACCACGTGACCTGGGAAGCTGGGTTCCTCAACTTGACTTCAGTGGTGTCTCTTCTCCCCACTACCCCAGTCTGTGGGATGTCCTGGACCCCTTGAGTTTTACTGTGTCCAAGACAAGAGGCCCCCTTCTCTGCCAGATGGTGCTGCAAATGCCTACTCCCCTGCCTCCATCCCATTGCCTTCTGTTTCCCCAGCTCTGGGCCTGTGGGCTCCTGAAGCTAGAGCCTTCCTTTCCACTGCAGGCTGAAGGGAAGTTGGGGGGTGTTTGCTTCTCACTTCCTCTGTAGACGGCACCTCACTTCCTGTCCCCAGGGCTAGAAGAAGGCTAAAGCTCTTGGCTTTGCTGTCCCTTCCTCTCTACCCGCCTTGCTTTCCTGGGAAGCCTGTGGGGCCCATAGGAGGAAGGCAGCATCAAATCCAAGGGCTTCTCCCTAAAGGCCCTGCTGGGCTCCTCACCCCCACATCCCCCACCCCACACAAGGGGATCTCTTTTCTCAGATGCAGTCCATTTCCAGACGTGATCTCATCCTTCTCTTCTATGCCCTCTGGGAAGAGAGGAGTCAGAGAGGGAGATCACCCCATTTGACAGATAAGAAAACTGAGTCGGGGGTTTCTAGGCTTCACCTAGGGGCATGCAGTATGACTGAGCCAGACTGGAATCAAGGAAGCCTGACTCCCATTTATGGGCACAAACGAGGAGAGCCTAGTCGGAATTGTGGGTGAACCAGAGCTACTTTCTCCTCCCAGAGCAGAGCTGGCAGCTTAAGAGGTCACCTATGGGCTCTGGCCAAATGGCACCCACTGAGCCAACAGTAAAGCTGCCTGGACAGGAAGACACTTGGTTGGCCAGAGCCCGTTCCCTTTGAAGAAAGAGGCCAGGATATGAAGCCTGGGGGAGTGAGTACTAGGGACTGAGCATGGGGGGCTGGCTGAGTATATGCCCAGCTCTTTGGGGCCTGCAGGTGCAGCCTGAGAGCCAATAGGCTGTGCAGCCTCCCAGGCCCTTTTTCTCTTGGATCGGAGAGCAGATAGCTGAAGTTCCAGTTGTCAGCTCTGGTATTGTCTCCAGGAGCCTCTCTGCCTCTGTTCCTCCTGTGGGACCCAGCATATGTCTCCAGTTACACCCAGGATGTTGAAAAGATGCTGATTCTCCTGTTCGGTCAGGAGATAGGAGATGAGTTGGTAACTGGCATGGGCCAGGGGACCAAGAAACACTCACCTTCAAATGCCCTTCAGTCCAGCTGCACTGAGTCATTCTGTTTCCATACACACCCAGAGACATCTGCCTCCTGCTGCCTAGAATGACCCCCTTCCCTTTTCCTTGTAGCTAAACCCTATCTGTCTAAAAAGGCTGAGTTCCCTAGATGCTCAAATTCTGAAAAACTGTTCCAGCTTAATATTTCTCTCCTGATTTTTAAAGTTCTTCAAAGACTTCTCTTGTGGAACCTCCTTCACAGTACAGCTATTTACCTACATGTCTTACATCCCCTACAAGTCTGAAAGCTCCAAGAAGTCTGAAAAGAACTGACCCATCTCTCAATTGCCTCCCAATACCCAGCACTGTACCTCCCACTGAGTGATCTGCCCAGAATATTTGCAGAATGAATAGATTAGTCCCTTTGCCAGAGGGCATCACTGAGACCTGGGAGAAGGTTGAGAGCTTGGAAAAGGTCATATCAATGTTCGGGACAAATCTGAAAATGTCCTTGCTTACTTCTCAGTGTGGCTTGTCATCTGGACCTTCAGAGCCACTTGGGTTGGGGGCTGTCACTGGGGATCTTTAAGGGAACCTGATGAGTCCACTGTACCTTCTCACCTGTCCTGTCTTTCTGGTCTTTTTCTGTCTGTAATGAAAGGAGATCACCAAGTTCAGGACCTCGTTGGCAGGAGCAGTGCCCTGGCAGGAAGTAGGGGTGGGGGAAAGGAAATATAAGCAGGGCCCCTCCTCAGGGAGCTCCCCTTCTAACAGCATGGAAGTTGCCCCTTCTCTCAGAGAGTACTAGAGAACAGGACGCATTACAGTTTGAAATACTGATCCTGCAGGAGGCACTTGAAGAAGAGAGATCAACGTGGGCCACGTCAGTCCAGGACAGCTTTTCAGAAGATTGTTGCTCTGCGGCCAGCCCAGGGCAGGGCTTCCAGGGCCATGTTGAGGGCTTTCATCTGTCCCCAAGCAGTAGGCGGTCATGGGAAGATTTGAAGCAGGAAGGACGCAATCAGATTTACAGTTTTAGAAAGAAGATTGCTCTGCTAGAGCTCCCTTGGAAAAGAGATTGTGGCAGGGAAAATACAAGATCAGCCTGGAACATCTTCTCGTGCCAGAAACTAAGCAAATGTTAAAAAATAAGTAAACGTTTTTTTTTAATGGAGGCATGTTGAAAGGACACAGGAGCCAACCTGAAAGCATGGCCGAAGCTGGAATTTAAGCAGTAAAATAAGTGGTGATGATAATATTGGATTAAAATCCAAAGAATAAAATAATGCCCGTGAGTCCATACTCATACAAATATGTAATTAAGTAAATAAATGGGAGTGAAGAGACAGCTTTTTCTTACAGAAAACTTCCAATTAATAAATTACAAGGAATGAGGGAAATTGAAAATTATTGTTAGGGCACCATAGTAATTGCTGCAAGCAAGATCCACTGATGAACCCTAAAATGAGTGGGTGAAAATTTAAGCAGAAACAGGATTTTGCATGGTCACAAAGTATTGCCCTCCCCCCAAATATTTATTATTAACAAAAGAAAAAGTATGTTTTCATTTTACTGTACAGAAACCCACTAGTAGACGCCACCTAACCAAGTGATCAAGGTTAACATCACCAGTAATAAGATATCTCAGCATCATGTATACACACCCCCTGATAGAATGCACTGAGAAGGGCACATCACCTCTGTGATATTCTTTCCCAAAATCCATAACCTCAATCTCATTGGAGAAAACATCAAACAAACTCATATTAGGCAATATTCTCCAAAGTACTGACCAGTTACCTTCCAAAGTGTCAAGGTCATAAAAGACAAAGACTGGGAATCCCCTGGCAGTCAGTGGTTAGGACTCCGTACTTTAACCACAGAGGGCTTGGGTTCGATCCCTGGTCGGGGAACTAAGATCCTGCAAGCCGCTTGGAGCGGCCAAAACAAACAAAGACCGAGGAACTGTCATGGATCACAGGAGACTAAGGAGTCATGGTGACTAAGTACAATGTGGGATCCTGGATTGGATCTTGGGATAGAATACCAGTGGAAAGGACATCAGTGGAAAAACTGGTTAAGATCCAAATAAAGTCTATGGATTGTTTTTTTTTAAAATATTTATTTATTTATTTTGGCTGCACCAGGTCTTAGTTGCGGCATGTGGGATTTTTAGTTGCGGCATGTGGACTTCTTAGTTGTGGCATGTGAACTCTTTAGTTGCAGCATGCATGCGGGATCTAGTTCCCTGACCAGGGATTGAACCCGGGCCCCCTGCATTGGGAGCGTGGAGTCTTACCCACTGGACCACGTGTGGTTTTTTTTTTTAAATTGTTTTGCTAATGAATGATGTAGAACAGTGAGAGCATGCTGCTATGTCTGTTTGTTGTTTTTTTTTTTTAAGGTATACACACATACACTCACAAATAACTAACACAGAAGAAGAGGTGGAAGATAGCTGCAGAGAGTGATAGACAAGGGAAACGTTGTCCAGGAGGAAGTGGTCACTATCAAGACAGAAAAGACAACCACAGAATAGGAGAAAACATTTGCAAATCATATATCTGGTAAGGGACCTGTGTTCAGAATATATAAAGAATTCTTACAACTCGACAGTAAAAAGACACATAACCCAACTAAACAATGGGCAAAGGGATCTGAATAGACTTGTCTCCAGGGAAGATATACAAATTGCCAATAAGCCAATGAAAAGATGTTCAACATCATCAATCGGAGGAATATAAATCAAAACCATAAAAATCACTTCAGGACTTCCCTGGTGGCACAGTGGTTAAGAATCCGCCTGCCAATGCAGGGGACAAGGGTTCGAGCTCTGGTCCAGGAAGATCCCACATGCCGCGGAGCAACTGAACCCGTGTGCCACAACTGCTGAGCCTGCGCTCTAGTTTCCGTGCTCCGCAACAAGAGATGCCACCGCAATGAGAAGCCCGCACACTGCAACAAAGAGTAGCCCCCACTCGCCGCAACTAGAGAAAGCCCGTGCACAACAACAAAGACCCAACACAGCCAAAAAAAAAAAAAAAACTTCACATTTACTAAGGTGACTTAGAATCAGAAAATCAGACAATAACAAGTGGTGAGGATGTGGAGAAATTACAGCCCTCACATATTGTTGATGGAACTCGGGCTTGGGTTCGATCCCTGGTCGGGGAAAATGGTGCATCCACTTCGGGAAACAGTTTGGCAGTTCCTCAAAAAGTTAAACCTAAAGTCACCATACAACCCAGCAATCCCACTGCTGGGTGTATACCCAAGAGGAAATGAAAACATCCATCCAGACAATTTGTACACTGGTGTGTACACTGCTTAGAGCAGCGTTATGCATAATAGCCAAAAAGTGGAAACAGTTCAAATGTCCATCAATAGCTGAATGGATAAACAAATTGTGGCACAGCCATACAATGGAATATTATGTGGCCATAAAAAGGAATGTAGTACTGATGCATGCTTCAACAGAGATGAACCTTGGAAACATTATGCAGAGTGAAAGAAGCCAGTCACAGAAGACCACCTATTGTATGATTCCATTCATATGAAATGTCCAGAATGGGGAAATCTACAGAGACAGAAAATAGATTAGTGGTTGCCTTGGTTTGGGTGTGAGGGGCTGGTAACTAAGGAGTAATGAAAATGTTCTAAAATTGACAATGGCCATGATTGTATATGTCGGTGAATATACTACAAACCACTGAACTGTACACTTTAAATGGGTGAGTTGTGTGGGAGTTGAACTACGTCTCAAAGCTTTAAAAAACATAGTCCAGCAGGAAGTGCCACCAGAGGCATTTGTGCTTGAGAAGGCAATGGGGACCGAAAAACATTGTAAGATTTAGCATTGTGGTAGCTACTGCTGAAGTTGGACCACGTTGAGGAAGGAGTGAGAAGTGAGGATGGCTTTTTTTTGGGAAGTTTGGCTGTGAAAGACAAAAGAGGGCAGTATCTGGAGAGATGTCAGGGGGAAATTATTTTTAAGATGAAAGGTACCTGAGAAGTTGTAAAGGTAGATGGGAAAGATCCCTTCAGGAAGTAGACCCTGAAGACATAAATGGGGAGGGTCTGGGGTAGGAACGACTGGCCTTGCCTGGGAAAAGGGCAGCCCCTCTGCTGTAATAGGAGGAGAGAAGGAAGTACAAAGGACTCCGATGGGGCTGGGACTGTGGTGGTGGGAGGTTTGAGGGGTTTCTCCTCTGCTGGCTTCAATCCGCTGGGGAAGCGAGGGGAGGTGGTAGACCAGAAGTTTGAGGCGATTGGAGAGGGTGTGAGTCATTGCAGAGAATGAGAGAGCAACTCTAAGTCTTGGTAAGAGTGCCAGCAGGACTGCCCATGTGGCTGAGATGGCCTTCCTTTGGTGAAGAGAGAGTGAGAAATAGCGTGAGCAAAAGCCTGGGGACAGGAGTGTTAAGTCCTGTCCTTCCCTTCCCTACTCTAGACTGGAAAGAAGCATTGACCTCGAATGCTCAAGTCAAGGAATCCCAGGGATCTTCTAACTTCACTGTCCAGTATAGTCGCCACCAGCTGCATATGGCTATTTAAATTTAAAATTCAGTTCCTCAGTTGGACCAGCCACATTTCAAATGCTCAGTAGCCATGTGTGGCTGGTGGCTGCCATATTGAACAGCATGGAATAAACATTTTCATCATCACAGAAAGGTCTACTGGACCACACTGTTCTAAGAAAAGTGACTCTTTTCAAACTGCTGAGTCTAAGGACCCCTCTACAATATAAAAATTGAAGACCTCAAAGAGCTTTGATTCATATAGATTGTACCTATTGACATTTACTGTCATACAAATTGGAACTGAGAGTTTTAAACATTTATTTAATTCATTCAAAAGTAACAATAAACCCATGTTAACATATTTTATGAAAAATAATCATATATTTTCCAAAACAAAAAATAGTGAAAAGAATGGCATTGTTCTTCATTTTTGCAAATCTGTCATGTCTGACTTAATAGAAGGCAACTGGATTCTCATATCGGCTTCTGTATTCAATCTGTTGTGTTATCACATATCACGTAGTCTCTGGAAAATGCCGCTATGTACTCATGAGAGAATGAGAGTTAAAAAGGTAAATAATGTCTTAGTCATATTGTGAAAATAGTTTTGACCCTGTAGATTCCTTGAAAGGGCCTCGGGGTCCCTGGACCACACTTTGAGAACCACTGTTCTAGAACAACCTCCACTTGGCATGAAGGAACTTATCCTTGAGAAACTGAGTGATTTGCCTAAAGTCACACAGCAAATAAATTGCATTGTTGGGACTATAAGCCTTCTGCCTTCTGGTCTGAGGCTTTTTCCAGTACCCTTGGCCGGGCTGGGATGGGCCTGCTGGGCTTTTGGGAGTGGGGCCTAAGCTTCTTGGCTGCAGAACCCCTGGTGTGTGCCCCTATAAATAAACCCATTGTGTCTGTCCGTGCCCCTTCCCTCTCCCCACCCGCAGCAGTTGCTTTTATTGTTGGGTTATGCTGTGAACAGGGAACGTTGAGGAAAGGCAGGGGACTGTCCTACTGTCAGTTTGAAAGAACCTATACCATGGTCTGGAGGTTCTTGGAGTGCCTGTGAAGAGGAAGTTGGAGGAGGGGTGCAGTGGGCCCCTTCCCCATGGACACTTGCCTCTCAGAAGGGCTATTGTGTCTTGGGGCCAGTTGTCTGGAGGAGGAAAGGAAATTCTTGTCTGCCTCTTTCCCTGAGTGGGGAGGAGACCAGTTGGAATACTTAGGGCTAAAAGATGCTTTAGGCCAGATTAAGGTGGCCACTTTCAGGCTAGGAATGCCCTGGGGCCTCAGTCCTCATTTTCCTCCCCACACCCCAGGGCAGCGCAAGGGCTGATCTTGTCTGGAAGGGAGCGTTTGCTGTGGGTGAAGAAGTTGCTGTTTACAAGTAGACTTTTGGGTGTGACTGGGATTTCAGAAAGCAGCTGGGGGATGGGGGGAGCAGAGGGGAAATGGTTGTGTTACGGATGATTCTGTTATTAAAGTGAGCTCCATCTCTGCCTTCCCACAGCTGCCCACCCCTCCCCCACCTCCTGGCCCCTTGCTTTTTTCCCTAGAGGACTCCGGGGGGGAACAGCTGGTGAGCGAGGGGCTCATCAGGGCCCAAAGGCCTTGGCTAAGGGCCAGGGTAAGGGAGCCTGGAGGACAGGCTTGCTGCCATCTCTCTGGCCCCTTCCTCCCAGGCCTGGACTCTGAGTTTAGGGAGGGGTCTTGCTGGTGCCCTGGCTGGAGAGGGGGTGGGAGCTGCAGACTCTACTCCTTTGATCTGGCTGACTGAAAGGCCAGGACAGTCCCATCTTTTGGGGCTGGGGGGCCATACATGACTGACTAGGCTGAAGAGATAGTGGTCACCCAGATTCACTCAGGGATGGGGCTGCACCCACCTCATCCCCGGGTTAGCCAGAAACCCCCTGAGCAGCTGTTCCCTCCTTGTCTCTGAAGGAGGGCCAGAGAGGCTCTGCTCTTCCTCCCTTCCTCCCCCTCCCTCCCCTCAGCACTGAGGTCACCTCCCTCTGAATCAGGCTTTTGCGGGGCGGGGTTGCCCGCTGGCAGTTCTGGCGGGAGAAGCCTCCCATTCAAGCTCAAGCTCCCACCCACTGCAGCTCCATCCCTACCCATCCTGGCCAGCACCATGTGTTCCAGACCCACATCCACCATCTGGGATATGGTGTGGGACCACCAGAGGAATGCCTGAAACCAGGGCCATCCTGAAAAACCCAAGCCAGGGCTGTTCCTGGGCCCCAGGTGGGCTGAGCACAGAAGCTGTGAGTAGCAGTTGTGGGGCCTGAGGGAGGATGACGGTGCTCGGCCCTGGGGAGGTGGGTCCCACTGACCCTGCAGGGACAGCCACTGGGGAACCGACCTGAGTTTTTTTTGTTTTTTTTGTTTTTGTTTTTTCTCATGAGATTTGGGTCGAAAACCCAGACTCTGAAGGGCCAAATTCCTAATTGGGCTCAGATTGGGAGCTAGAGGTGGTATTATCTCTCTCGATCTTAATGTTCCCTAGAGGAGGGTAAAGATGCAGGAAGTTTTCTTTTCACCATAGAAATCTTGAGCTCAAACTCACCCTGCTCACAGCGTGCGTGCGTTGTCTCCCCAGCGCCAAGTTTAAATGCAGGCCTCTTCCGAGTGACTCAGCAACCCAGGCTGACAGCTTCCTGCCTGCCCTCTGCTTGTGGCCCTGCAGACACAGAGAAAACCCGTCGCCCTGAGTTGGCTGGACCACTTTGGCAGAGGGCAGAAAACTTCTCCCCAAGGTGGGGCTGAGTCACAGCCTGCCTTCAGCCGACATTTCCGGAGCCTCTCCCAGGCCCTGCTCAGGATACGGAGACCGACCCCCATGACCAAGTTGTTGCACTTAGGGGGCTTGTCCCTTGGAGGGTCTCCCCTAGGTCACAGTGGGACTCAGGCCTCCCTGCCCTGGGATCCCCAGGGGCTCAGATCAGGAGTGGCAGTAGTTGGCTTTGTGGGTGTGTTGGGTCCCTGCCCTCCTCAACACGCAAAGCCACATATACCTACTGCACAGCCAGCCCTCGCAGTCTGGGCCTCATGCCTAAGCTGGATGCTTTTTTATTTTTATTTTATTTTATTTTTTTTAGAATAAGATACCCTCCTAAACCACCTTCACCCTTAGTTTGGTTTTTGTTGTGTGAAGAAAACAAAGACTCGAGGTTTCTACTGTTTTATCTTTCCCTTTTCTGTCCTCCAGACACTGCCCTGTTCATCCTACTCCCCTCCTTCATCCCCCTGTTTTTTTTTTTTTAAATTTCCCACCCCAGCCCCTCTACTCCTGGAGGTGTCCACTGGGGAACTAAGTGGTGAGGGGGCTGAGGGGACACTGGTGATCTGTGGGGACAGGCCTCTCCTAGAGCAGTGGGAGCCTCTGCCTGGCAAGAGGATGGTGGCCCAGAGATGGGTGATGTGGGGTGGCCTGGAACTGGTCCAATGGTGGAGGTAACCCGAGGCCTTTTTTGGTTTTAACCTCTATTTGTGTATGTGGGAAGGAGGATTTTTCCTGAATTTTTTTCGTTTCTTTCGAGGCCTGTCCATTTCTAAATATGTCATGCATGATAATGTTGCGAGCAAAATGAAGTTATACTTGATACATTTTTATGACGTTAAAATAACAAAGGACTTTAGATTGTGGCAGAGTGTTAAAAAATACGCATTACACAGTTTTTCCTTTTATTCTGGTTTTCAGAAGCCCCCTTCCCATTATTGTGCACACATGCTTGTTCTCTCTCCCTCCCCCATCCCACCCAGAAAGGAGCATTCTCCCTTTCTGCTGTTACCCTTTCTCTTTCTAGGGTATCAGGCAGAGAAGAATGAGGACTGGGCTGGCCCTGCAGCTGGAGGGCTGGCAGGGACGGGGTTGAAGAGGAGGAGGCCCCTGAGGGCAGGGCAGAGGGGCAGCACCTCACATCTTTGGGAGACCCTCCTGCTCAGATCCCCTGGGTGACGGGCCTGGGACTCAGAGTCCACTTGCAAGTGAACCGCTGAAGTAGCAGTGGGCTCCAAAACGTGAAAAGCCTCCATTTATTGAGTCCATGCAAGACACTCTACATATCTCACTTCATGCTCCAACAACCCTTTGGACTAAGTATTCTTATCCCCATTTTACAGGTGAGGAACAGATTTTGCAGAGTCAGATTCTAACCCAGATCTCTCTAGCTGCAAAGCTCTGAGAGCACCGGGACTAACTACACAGAGCACACAGTACAACGTGTGTGTAGAGAGGTTGCATAGGAAGGGGGGACCCAGGCCCATCCACTGTGCTTTGTGAACCTGCCATATGATGTGGGCAGCATCCTTTGCCTCTGGAGCCTGCTTCAGACCAGGCTGGCACCCCCGCCTTGCCCTCCTTTTACGAGGTCAGTAGGAGAATCAGATGCGATTGATGATGCATGAGAAAGCGCCAGCACACAGGATGCACTCTGGGTATGTGGTGTAGCTTCCTGTGCCTCAGTTTCCTCATCTCACATATAGGTGTTGATAATAGCACTTAATTCCCTTTGTGGTTATGAGGATTAGAGAAGAATTTTGGAAGGGCTGTGTGGCTGTTCATTCCCCTCTGGCTGAGAGCTGGGGATGTTTGCACTGGCTCTTTCCTCTGCCTGGAATGCTTTTCCCATTCCAGGGTTTCATCCAGCCTTCATTCAGGTCTCTGCCTTGCTGTCACCTCCAGAGCCTTCTTGGAACCTGGTGTCTGTTCATTGGTTTATCTGGTATTACCTGCCTCCCCCAATAGAATGGGATCCTCATAAAGGCAGGGCTTTCTCTGGCTTGTTTATCCCTATGGCCCGGGATGCCAGGCCGCAGGAACCCAATAAATGCATGGCTGACGTCGTCTCCCTCTGTGTCTCCACAGGCAAGGTGACCATTCTGGCTGCTTGCATGAGTGTGCCAGCCTGGGTGAGAAGGCAGAGACAGGTGAGAGGCTGTGGAGCCTGTGCGTGCTGGTGGTGGGGACTGGAGGAGGAGGGCTGGGGTGGGAGAGGCAGCCCCTGTGCCCCATGGGGGGGGAAGAGCATTCAGATGCCTGATCGCTGCCAAGGGCTCCTCTCTTCCTTGGTCCCAAAGTGCTAAAGCCCCTTTTGTGGGAGCTGCAGTGGGTCAGGGAGGCAAGTAGCTGGTGGTAGACTGGGGGCCTCCCGCCTTTTATGTTAGGAAGGGTTTCCCATCTACTGGAAATTTCTGCAATATTTGTGTAGAGGAAGGAAATGAGTACTTTCCTCTAGCTGAGAAATTGAAACTCAAATGGAAGGTGAGGACTAATCAGGTAAAGCCAGTCACTATGGCAACAGTTTGGGGGCGGGGGGTGCGGGGATCACATAATGTGATACAGGTCAGAACCCTGGCTCTGTGTGCTCAGGCAATGACACACTAGTCTGTACAGCTGTCAGTCTGTCTCTTATATGCCACGTATCACACCAAGAAGTGTGAGTGTGGACAGTGAAGTGAAGACAGTGACCCTGCCCTCGCAGAGTCTTGGGGGACAGTCACAGAGCCGTGCGGGAGCAGTACCTGACCCGGCCTTGGAGTGGGGGCCCTGGAGAATGAATAGGAAGGAGCTGGCCAAGCAGTAGGGGGGTAGGTGTCAAGAGACCCCTGTGGAGGGCCCAGCATGCACAGAGGCTGGTCCCCCGGGGCCTCGCTGCAAGCAGGGAGTCTTGGAGGCCTGCAGGCCACCTCCCACTCTGCCCGAGAGGATACCGGGCGCCAGTCTGAGGCCAGCGTCAGCGGAGAATTCAGGTTTCTTGGCTCCTGGCCAGCGTCTGTGTGACCTGTGAGAGGGCGAGAGCAGTTACGCGTTTTATAAAACAATGGTCTGTTCTTGAGATGGGAAGAGTGTGTCTATGTATCTGTCCCGTGAGCAGGAATCTTAGCCTGACCCTGAGTTGTTACAGTGTCCGTGGCACGGGGGTCACACTGATCCAAACTCCGAGAATACTGACAAGTTTCATCTCTGTCCTCCTCCGCCTCCGCTCATCTCCCCATGCCCTGGAGTAGCCTGCGGGGCTTCTCTCACTTGTCCCCAGGGCCTGATGTCGGAGGCCATGGACCAGCCGGCCGGGAGCCCTGGAAACCCGAAGCCAGGAGAGGGTGGTGAGGGCAGCATGGAGCCGGGCACCTGCCAGGAGCTCCTGCACCGGCTGCGGGAGCTGGAGGTGGGGCACGGGGCGGCGGGGGGCAGCTGTGCTGGCCAGAGCCCTGGGGAGCTTGGGTGGGTTCTGGGGTGCGGGGGGCCTTCCTCTTCAACCTGCTTTGCCAGGCTGGAGCAGAGCTGAACGTTTCTTTAGCAGAGCCCCTCTGAGAACCCCTTTCCTTGCTCTTTGCTCTGCAGCCTGCGTGCCAGCGCAGGACAAAAGGCGTGCGCAAGGGGGGGCCATCCTAACCCCCAGAATGTCTCCCTTCTTTACCCCTCTTCTCCCCTTTCATGCCCCTGCTCTAGGAAAGGGGTGGCCGCAGAGGCCACAGAAAGGTCTCAGGAGTTGAGGGACAAAGACATGGATCCTTAAACTAGGCCTTTTACTACATGCCTAAGACCCTGCCCTCCTCCCTCCAGGCTCCTCTGCCCTCTCCCCAGGGAAATAAGGGTTACTTTTGGCACCTCCCACCTTCGGTCCTCCTGGTTGCTCTGTCTCCCCAGCCCCTGCAGCCTCACTGACTGAAGTTGGGGTAACAAAAGACCAGCCATCTCAGCTCTGCCTTCTTCATGCCCTGGGTCTGCAGGCCTCCCCCTGGCAGAATCAGACCAGAGCCAAGAGCTGGGGCAGGGGTAGAGCTAGTAGGCTCCTTGCCTCCCCTTCCCCAAGAGGGACTTGCCCGGGGGAAGAATGATCCCTTAGCTTCCTATTTGCCCTCCTCTTCCTTCCTGCAGGCAGAGAACTCGGCACTGGCCCAGGCCAATGAAAACCAGCGGGAGACCTACGAGCGCTGTCTGGACGAGGTCTGTGGAACTGATGCTCCCCACAGGGTGGATAGCTTGTCGATTCCAGGCAGAGGCTGGGTTGGCTGACAGCTCTTCCTCAGCTCTGCCTTTCTGTCCCCAGGTTGCCAACCATGTGGTGCAGGCGCTGCTGAACCAAAAGGTAAAAGGCCACAAGAGACTTTCTCACCCTCTGCCCTGAGCCCAGATGCCCTGGGAGGAGGCCCTGGGTACAGCAGGGGAGGGCCTTCCTGTGGACCCCTGTACCTGTTTAGATAGGGAATAGAGGAGGGTGGAAATGGCGTCTTGGCCCTCCAGTGAAGTCCCCTTTCTCTGTCTTGGACAGTCCATACTTGGCTAGGTAAGGCCAAGTCTCTGAGCTATGGTAACTTTGATTTGGGCTTGAATCCTTCTGTTATCCTGGCCCCAGCTAGTTTCTCCAGGTTTCGATGGCCCTGATAGCAATGTTGATGTTGTAAGCATAAGGTGACATCTAAATATTTACTCAAGTAGTGTGGGTAATTTCTTGACATGTGGGCCACTGACCCCCAGGTCTTCCTCTGCCTTATATGGGCCCTTCTTTGACGTGTGCTTTCTAAGAGGCAGGGGATTGCCTCCAGGATTGTGAAAGTTGCCAAAGGGAACGGAATTACCTCTGACCAGGGGTGGTAAACGTTAGAAAATTTACCATCCCCAGAAGATGTGATAGCCGTAAACATAGGCAGGGTCAGCTCCCTCAAAGAAGGAGGTTGCAAGAGAAGGGCATGCCCAGCAGGAGTGCCCGCTGCTCTGATGAAGGCGACTGCTCATACCACTCTCCCTCTCCCCACCATCCTCTCTTTGTCTTCCTCCACCTCCTGGGGGTGGCAGGACCTGCGGGAGGAGTGCATCAAGCTGAAGAAGAGGGTATTTGACCTGGAACGGCAGAACCAGATGCTGAGCGCCCTGTTTCAGCAGAAACTTCAGCTCACAGCAGGCTCCCTCCCTCAGGTGGGCACAAGAGATTCTCCTTCCTTCCTCACATCTCGGCTTCCTGCCTCCCCCCAGCCCTGTCAATATCATCACCCTCTCTTCTCCCAGACACCTACAGAAGTAGGCCGTCAGCCATTGCCCTCCATTCTGGGGGCTGTGGCCATCCAGGGCAGGCCGACCTAGCCTGATAGATCTGAGCCTTAGATGAGGGAGAAACTTCGTGAGTTCCCTTAAGCTTGGCTCTCCCCCACCTCCCAGGTGCTCCCCGCCCAGCTGGACGGTATCCCTTCTTGTTGACAGAAAAGATCCTTGCTTCCTCCTCCTTCAGATTGGTGGAGGCTGAAAATGCCATTATTTCGAGCTCCCAAGGGGCCCCTTTGGCCACTGCGTTGCCTTCTTCTTGGCCAGGGGCAGGGGTGGGGCCAGGTGTAAGGCAATGCTTGGTGTCACAGAGAGGTCAGGAAAGGCACTTCACCTGGATGACTCTGCATGCCTAGCTGCATGTGCTCACCCACTGACCCGAGAAGCAGGAGGCTACTGGGAATAAGTCCTGGGCTCAGTTAAGATGTCACTTGGGGTCCACTCTGTCAGGAAGCCCCAAGGATGGGGTGAGACCTGGGTGGGTCAGGAGCGGCTCCAGGTACCTGAGGTGAACGGTGGGGTTCTTAGGTCAACCAGCACACCGCCAACCCACCCCAACCTTGACAAGAAGAGAAACGCCTTGTGTGTATGTCTGAATTTGTGTGTCTGTGATGCAAACCAGGCAGCTCTTGGCCCCCAGATCCTGAGCAGGATGCCCTCAGCTCTCTGGGAAACCTGACCCCTGGCAGAGAAAGCGTCTCACCACCATGGCCTTTCCGCAGCTCCTGTCTCACCAGGCCGGTGCAGACCTGGGTAAATCAGCGGCAGTGACTCTGCAGCTCCCCCTGCCTTGGGTCTGTCCCTACTGTAGGGTTGACCCAGGAATCCCCAGAGACCTGACCCACACCAGCCAAGCTTACCCGGTTGTCCATACCCTTCTCAGTGACTGATGATAACAGAGGTGAAGATCATCCTGAAATCATTTGTTTTTTACTTAAATGAATTCTGGGATTTGAATTGGGAATTTTTTAATGAATTTTGGGGTTTGGGACCATAGATTGATCTTCCCCAGAAGTAACATGACATAATGGAAAGAGCACGAACCTTGGCCTCAGATAAACTTGGATTGGGTCCCTAACTTATCTAATTCTTAGCTGTGCAACCTTGGGTAAATTATTTAACCACACAAACCACAGGTTTTTTCCCTTATAAATGGGGATAAAAATACCTCTATTGCAGGTTGTTGTGAGGATTAAATGAGATAATATCTAGTGCTTGGCCCGTAGTAGATAGTCAATGACTGGTGGCTAGTTGTCATTATTAATGTTATTTCCAAGTTGTGCTTCGCTAGGATGGAGGCTCCATTGAGCAAATGCTAATTAAGCTCTTACTGTGAGCAGTGCCTTTGCCAACAGATATGGAATTGGACAGAGCTGTGGCCTGTGCAGAGCGAACGTAACTGCTGAGAGCTGGGGCTGCTGGACACTAAGGCAGGGCTACAGAGTGTGACACTGCTGGCCAAGAGCCCAAGGGGCAGAGAGGCCATCAGAGATGGGCTGGGGAGGGTTCCTTGAAGGAGGTGACGTCAGACCTGGGCCCTGATGGATGGGAGATTTTAAAAGACTGCAGTAGGGGTCTGGGAGAAGGGGTTCCCTGTGGAAGGAACAGAGCAGGGAATCCTAGGGAGCCGAGAGTTGTCTAGCTGGACTTGAGCAAAGGATGTGTAAAGAGTGAGTGAGAGAGCTGGGGATGGTGTCAGGGAAGGACCAGCAGGCCGGGCCGGAATGCCGGCAGAGGGCTTCAGACTTGTCTCTGGAGGCAGTGGGCAGGCAGAGGAGGCTATGAGTACAGAGACGCTTTAGACAAAGAAGAAAAAGATGCTTTAGGCTGCCTGGTACACAGGAGATTGAAAAGCCACCCAGCCAGGTCAGAGAGACTGAAATGCTGAGCAGGCTAGAGGTGTGAGGATCGTGGGCCGCAGGAGAGGCTGCAGCTGGCCAGGCTGGAGGGGAGGCAGAGACACCGCAGAGACAGGATTTAACAGCCATGGAGAATGAGACGGGGAGAGTTAAAGCTGACTTGTATCTAGTCGACATGCCTAGCAGAAGGGGAATGAGAGAGAAGTGATCCATGATTAAGTACTACTTTTGTGGGAATTCCCTGGCGGTCCAGTGGTTAGGACTCCACTCTTCCACTGCAGGGGGCGTAGGATTGATCCCTGGTTGGGGAACTAAGATCCCACATGCCGTGTGGTACAGCCAAAAACAGTACTACTTTTGTAATCCTCAGAGCAGAGATTTCACATGAGGCCATTCAGGGGAGACAGAAGTGATAACTCCCACTGTCTCTTTTCCAGGACCCAGTAACAAATGCCTCTTCCCTTAGTCTCAGCCAACCCCGTGGATGCTGGGTCACGGGTAGTCAGAACAAGAAGGGGCCTCGAGGCTCACCCTCTCTGTGATCAGGGAGGAGGCCCCTCAGAAAAGCAGAGGGTCCTGGAGGCTCGCTGGACACCTGGGTTAGGCCTGCCACTGCCTGCTGGCCCAGGGGCACTCCTCTTTCTCCAGATCTCCCTACCCTGTCCCACCTCCCGGCCACCTGGGCTTGCACGTCTTCAATCTACCTGTGCTGTGGTCTCCCGAGGCTCCTCTGACCAAGTGGTGAGAGCCACACCTTGGGCCGGGAGATGTCACCCAAGGAACAGACTTGGAAGAATGTTTCCCTGCCCCTGGATGGGAAGCCATAGCTTCCTGTGGGAGTAGGGACCTGGGATGGACAGCACCTGTGCTAACCTCGCCTCTCCCCTGCAGATCCCACTCGTCCCACTCCAGCTGCCTTCAGAGCCACCAGCCTCTCCCTCCCTGAGCTCCGCTGAGGGACCGGCCACCTCGCTGCCTCTGGGGCGCTGTGCTGGGCAGAGAGAGGTAGGAGCGCTGGGCACCGTGGTCTGTGGCTCCGCTGGCTCCGGGCTCGTCAGCCGGTGCTCCACGGCTGTTTCCTAATGAGTCCCAGGGGAAGGGCTGCTTCCGGGCACAGATTCTTGTCCAGGCTGGGTGTGAGCCCTCAGCTGTCTGCCTCGTACCAAGAAAAACAGATCCCCACCCCCAGCCACTGGTCTCATGAGCAGAGGCGTTATAGTACAGCAGTGAGCCTCACAGTTAATACTTCCTGAGCTCTTAGTCTGTGCCAGGCACTGTGCTGGACACCTGGATCTCATTTTTTTTTGGTAATTTTTGGCATAAATTTATAATCATACACATATTTACTTATCCCAGTCCAGAACTATTACTCATTCATTCTTTTGCATATCTGGTTTCATTCATCTTATTTTGTGAAATTAAACATAATCACCATCCTATTTTACAGGTGATACAATGAAGCTTAGATTAAATAACTTGCTGAAAGTCATATAACTAGTTAAGCAGTGGACCTGGGTCTTGAACCCCTACAATCTGGCTCTAGAGCCCATGTAGGTAACCACTGTACCAGATTAGACGGGGCCTAAGAAGGCGCCCGGGAGAAGCAGGAAAGGGTTTGCAATGGAGTCATTCCCAGTCTGCTTCTCCACGGGGATCAGCTCAGCAGGACAGCTGCCTGACCTGAGGAGGCCCGGGCTTGCCTGCAGCAACTGACTTAGGACTTGGCCACATCACATCCCTTTCTTGAGTCTGTGTTCTTTCTGGAGCCTGAGAAATGGACAGGCCTCCCTCCCCTGGGGCAAACATAGATACCAGGGTTGTAGGTGGTCAGCCCTGTTGACCCACAAATACTGGTAGCAAGTGGTGCTGAGATAACCAGAAAGGGAGATGGGTGCCCACCCAACCCGAGGTGTGCCAGGAAGGACAGCTGGGGTAACCCGGACTCAGAGACTCCTGGGGAAGCTTTCCAGCATATCCCAGAAGCTATCAGTTCCTTTTTGGGGACACAGACAAACCAGGCCAGCTCTGTTCCTGGCATACTCAGTTATGCCAGCTCGGGTCTCCGGCCTGCACACAGTCTCCTCCTCATGCCATTTCTCCCCCAAGGTGTGTTGGGAGCAGCAGCTGCGGCCAGGAGGCCCAGGACCCCCGGCCGCCCCACCCCCAGCGCTGGAGGCCCTATCCCCGTTCCTTCGAAAGAAAGCCCAGATCCTGGAGGTGCTGAGAGCCCTGGAAGAGACTGACCCCTTGCTTCTGTGCTCACCTGCCACCCCCTGGCCGCCTCCAGGCGAGGGTTCCGGCTCCCCAGAGCCCATCAATGGCGAGCTATGTGGCCCACCTCAGCCTGAACCCTCTCCCTGGGCCCCCTACCTGCTACTAGGTCCTGGTAGCCTGGGAGGCCTGCTGCACTGGGAGCGCCTCTTAGGGGGCCCAGGGGAGGAAGAGAGTGCTGGGCGGCCCTGGGGCCCTAGTAGGGGCTCCCCACAGGCCCAGGGCACCGGTTCCGGGCCACCCTGCGCCCCAGGCAGCAGCTCCTCCTCCTCTTCTGATGAGGCAGGTGACCCCAACGAGGCACCCAGCCCTGACACCCTGCTCGGGGCCCTGGCCCGCAAACAGCTGAACCTGGGCCAGCTCCTCGAGGACACGGAGTCTTACCTACAGGCCTTCTTGGCCGGGGCCGCTTGCCCGCTCGGCGGGGAACAGCCGGGTCCCAGGCAGCCATCCTCCCCAGACCAGGGGCCCTCACAGCTGTCCAAGTCCAAAGGCCTCCCCAAGTCAGCTTGGGGAGGGGGTACCCCGGAGGCCCACAGGCCGGGCTTTGGTGCTACCTCAGAGGGCCAGGGGCCTCTCCCCTTCCTCAGCGTGTTCATGGGTGCAGGGGACGCCCCCCTGGGCTCACGATCTGGCCACCCCCACTCCTCATCTCAGGTGAAAAGCAAGCTCCAAATTGGCTCCCCTTCTCCCGGGGAAGCCCAAGGACCCCTTCTGCCCCCTCCAGCCAGAGGTCTCAAGTTTCTAAAGCTGCCTCCAGCCTCAGAGAAGGTACCCAGCCCAGGGGGCCCCCAGCTCAGCCCCCAGCTCCCCCGGAACTCCCGAATCCCCTGTCGGAACAGTGGCTCAGACGGCAGCCCCTCCCCGCTGCCGGCCCGCAGGGGTCTGGGCGGAGGAGAGCTGTCCCCAGAGGGGTTGCAGGGTCTGCCCACCAGCCCGTCACCCTGCCCCACAACCCCAGATTCTGCACAGCTCAGACCTCCCCAGCCAGCCTTGTCCACTACGCTTTCCCCGGGACCAGTGGTGTCTCCTTGCTACGAGAACATTCTGGACCTTTCCCGGAGCACCTTTAGGGGGCCTTCCCCAGAGCCACCTCCATCCCCGCTGCAGGTGCCCACCTACCCACAACTAACTCTGGAGGTGCCACGGGCCCCTGAGGTCCTCAGAAGCCCTGGAGTCCCCTCCAGCCCTTGCCACCCAGAATCCTGCCCCTATGAGAGTGCCCAGGAGAAGAGTTTGGACAAGGCAGGCTCGGAGTCTCCCCACCCTGGCCGCAGGACCCCCAGCAGCTCGTCCAAGAAACCTGGTCAGGGGCCGAGCCGGCGACCTGGGGATCCTGGCTACACACCTCTGCGGGACAGACTAGCAGCCCTGGGGAAACTGAAGACTGGCCCCGAGGGGCCCCAGGGCCCAGAAAAGAATGGGGTGCCAGCTAGGCCTGGCACCGAGAAGGCCCGGGGAGGAGGGAAGTCAGGGGAGAGCACTGGAGACACAGCGCCCTCTGCCTCCAGGCCCCCTGAGCAGCCAGAAGCCAAGGGGGCCCTGCGGGGGGCCGTGGCCTTAGGCACAAGCAGCCTGAAGCAACAGGAATCTGGGCTCCTGGGGGACCCTGGGTCCCGAGTCTACTCTTCGCACTCCATGGGGGCCCGGGTGGACCTGGAGCCTGTCTCACCAAGGAGCTGCCTCACCAAAGTGGAGCTGGCCAAGAGCCGGCTGGCAGGGGCCCTGTGCCCCCAGGTACCCCGCACCCCTGCCAAAGTGCCAACCTCAACCCCTAGCCTCGGCAAGCCCAATAAGAGTCCCCATGGCAGCCCGACAAAGCTGCCTTCTAAGTCGCCCACCAAGGTGGTGCCCCGACCTGTGGCCCCACCAGCCACCAAGGAGGCCCCCAAGCCTGACAAGGGGAAGGGCCCACCCTGGGCAGACAGCAGCGGCACTACAGCCCAGCCCACACCCCCAGCACCTGGCCCTGCCGACCCAGGCCCAGGCCCTGAGGGGCGGGCCCCACACTCGGCCATTGAGGAGAAGGTGATGAAGGGCATCGAGGAGAACATGCTGCGGCTCCAGGGCCAGGAGCGGGCCCCCGGCACCGAGGCCAAGCACCGCAACGCTAGCAGCATCGCCAGCTGGTTCGGCCTTAAGAAGAGCAAGCTGCCAGCGCTGAACCGCCGCACAGAGGCCGCCAAGGGCAAGGAAGGGGCTGGCGGGGGCTCCCCGCTCCGGAAGGAGGTCAAGATGGAAGCCCGGAAGCTGGAGGCCGAGAGCCTCAACATCTCCAAGCTGATGGCCAAGGCGGAAGACCTGCGCCGGGCACTGGAGGAGGAGAAGGCCTACCTGAGCAGCAGGGCCCGGCCACGGCCCGGGGGACCAGCGCCAGGGCCCGGTGCAGGCCTGGGGCAAGTGCAGGGCCAGCTGGCCGGCATGTACCAGGGTGCGGACACCTTCATGCAGCAGCTGCTCAACAGGTGAGAGCCTGGGACCAGCTGGCAGGGGCTTGGTGGCTGGGGGCCCTTTTCCCTACACAGGCATCCCTGGGGTTGGGACTGCCTTTCCCAGGAACTGGGGCTTCCCAGAGGTCAAAGGGTGTAGGAGGTCAAATGAAATGGCACCAAAGCATCTTGAGGGTTAACGGCCTGGCCCAGAGGAGAGACTGGGGCCTCGAACAAGGGGCCAGGGGTTTGTGTCCCAGCTCCCCTCCTCTGTGGCTGGCTGATATTCAACTTGCTGAGACCCAGTTTCTCATTTGAGAAGAGTTAACAGTCCACATTTTCTTGGACTGTCTTGAGTCAGGTGAGGCAGCCTGTCTGAGGTGCAGCATTGCAGTAGTTAAGGGAGTGCTAGTACCTAACTGGGCTGACGCAGGTCTTCTCCCTCCGGGGTTTTCTATCCTGTAGAAAAAGGAGGGCTCCCTTCCCACCTTGCCCTTTGGCACCTGCCACAGACTCGGCAAAAGGAGCTGTGGTTTAGAGAAGGGGCTACCCCATCTTGGGGTTGCTGTGTCTGGGCCAGGTAAGGCAGAATGTCCTCAGGAATCGGGCTCCAGGCAGGGTGTGGTTTGGACAGCAAGTGCGCTCAAAGTCAGCTGGGGTAGGCAGGGTGTGTCGCGTGTGGACCAGTATGTGACCAAGTTTGCTCTCTACCGGCAGACATTGTCGGAGAGGTCTCTAGGCTTGACCCTGAGTAGCTTTGGGGGAGTTCTCCCATATTCCCTGCCCCTGCTGATCCTCTGGAGTTTTCCCTGGGGTCTTGGCCTGTTCCTGGTGTCAGGAGAGGTTGATGTGGGAAGCCACCAGGGATATGTCCTCTTCCCCAGGGGCAGGGAGCAGTGGGTGCCTCACTAGGCCCAGCACCATTGGAGGGAGGGAGGCCAGAATGTGGAGTGGGCTCAGGCCTCCCTCACAGCAATCTGCACTGCTTCCCCTAGGGTGGATGGCAAGGAGCTGCCCCCCAAGAGCTGGCGGGAGCCCAAACCTGAGTATGGCGATTTCCAGCCAGTGTCCTCTGACCCCAAGAACCCCTGGCCGGCCTGTGGGCCCCGAAATGGCCTGGTGGGCCCTCTTCAGGGCTGCGGAAAACCTCCTGGGAAGGTAAGTTCCTGGGGCGCAGGCTGGGTGGAGGGCCTGGCTCTGTGGCCCTGCCAGGTCTCTTACCGCCTGGAGGGCTCCCCTTCCCTGGGACCTGGAAGCTGCTGGATGCCTTTCTGGTCTCCGAGGAGAATGGGGAGGGGAGAGGGCCTCCTGAGGGCTGGCAGGTTGCCAGGACTCTCAGACCCATACTCCAAGGATCCTGATGGAGGGGATTAGGGTGGAGGAGGAATGGGCTCTGAGGTCTCCTGTACCCTGTACAGCCAAGCAGCGAGCCGGGGAGGCGGGAAGAGATGCCCTCAGAGGACAGTCTGGCTGAGCCAGTGCCCACCTCACATTTCACAGGTCAGCAGGGTCAAGGGCCAAGGCTGGGACCTGCCCCTTACCCCCTGCTTGCTTTACTCCTTCCTGTCACCACGGCAGGTGCCAGGCCCTATAGCATCTTGGTGCCAAGCATCAGTGGGCACTGGGGCTGCACAGGAATAAATCCCTCCCAGCCTAATAGGGTACCTGCCCCGCCCTCTTCCCCAGGACTAGGGGAGGTGGGGCAGGGCAGGCAGGGATGACTGAGCCGGTGGGGCCAGGAGGGGCCCTGACCAAGGGTGGGACCTGGGCAGGGGCAGAAAGCCAGAAGAAAGCAGAGGGGCTGAGCCGTTTGCAGCTTCACATCCCTGACTTCCCCTCCCCTCCCCAGCCTGTGGCTCTTTGACTCGAACTCTGGACAGTGGCATTGGGACCTTCCCGCCCCCAGACCATGGCAGCAGTGGGACCCCCAGTAAGAATCTTCCCAAGACCAAGCCACCACGGCTGGAGCCCCCAGCCGGGGTGCCCCCAGCTCGGCCCCCACCCCTTACCAAAGTCCCCCGCCGTGCCCACACACTGGAGCGTGAGGTGCCTGGCATAGAGGAGCTGCTGGTGAGCGGGCGGCACCCCAGCATGCCGGCCTTCCCCGCCCTGCTCACCGCTGCTCCGGGCCACCGGGGCCATCAGACCTGTCCCCACGGTGAGTGCCTGGGCAGGGGGGTGGGCCTCTCTGGGAGCTCCACCCACCACCCACCTTCCCCTTGTCCCTGCATAGATCCTTGTGAAGACCCAGGTCCTCCTGCTCCTGTCCAGCTGGCCAAGAACTGGACCTTCCCCAACGCGAGGGCAGCCAGCGGCTCCTCTGACCCTTTCCTATGCCCACCCCGACAACTGGAGGGGCTGCCCAGGACCCCCATGGTGAGCATGGCCGAAGGGGAAAAGGGAACAGCACTGGAGGGCAGGAGGGAACGACATGGGGTGAGGTACAGCCCTGTCCGGGAGGAGTACTGAGTGGGCAGCCCACCCCCCACCCCCACCTTCTCACACCCCTCTTGGGGAAAGGGCTTCTCTCCCTTCCGGAACCTTGGTGGGACTGTGGGACTGTGCTCAGTCGCGCCTCCAGCCTGCTTCCTCTGCAGTGCCCCCGTCAGGTGGGCAGAGCCTCTCAGGCGGGGAGGGGTGAGAGGAGCTTCCTCCCGAGCCTTCCCTCCTTCCCCAGGCCCTGCCCGTGGACGTGGACGGAAAGCGGAGCCTGGAGCCCAGCCGCCCAGCTCCTGCGCCCCAGGGCCCAGCGTTTGGGGGGAGCCGCACCCCCAGCACATCGGACGTGGGCGAGGAAGGGAGAGTGGCCAGTGGGGGTCCCCCGGGGCTGGAGACCTCAGAGTCTCTCAGTGACTCACTCTATGACTCGCTGTCCTCCTGCGGGAGTCAGGGCTGAGCGGTTGCAGCGGCCACGCCCCGCTCTGGCGTCGGAGACCGCGGACTGGGCCGGCTCGCCTCACGCCCCGCCCCCTCGGGGCCCGTGGGGCCCCTCCCTGAAGGGACCAAGGAGGTAGATGGACAAGAAGGTGAAGGGGGTCCCCGGCACACCCCACTGCCCGCCGCTGCTGTGGAGGAGATGACCGCTCTCAGCTCAGGGAGAGACCCCACCCTTGGTCCCTTCTCTCACCCAGAGTAAGGCTCTTCCTCTGCGGGACTGGGGGTTCGAGGCCGCTGTGTCCCGGCCCCCAGCTCCCACTTCAGGCTGAGCCATCTTGTGGTGCTGGGCTTCCTGCCCACCAGCCGTGCCATCTCCACCCACCCTGGCAGCTCCCCTGCCTCAGAAGCCCCGTGCTGGTGGAGTTCAGGGGCGAGGGGTCAAGTTGCCTTCTCTCTGTCTGCCCTGGCCCTCCCCGCTGTCTGGATGGTGCTGCCCTCTCCTGCCCCATGTCTTTGGGGCCCATTTGTTGTCTTTTTTGTTGTGTTTTTTTTTATATTAAAGCACCTGGCCCAGTCTCCACCCGCCCGCGCCCCCTCCTCCCATCCCCACACTGCGGTTAATTTATCTGTTGTTAAAAAACGCGGCTGCTCTGCTTCCAGCCTCTGCTTCTGCCGTATCCCTAATAAAACGTGGAGGCCCCTCCCTGCCCCTGACTCAGCTCATTCTGTGGGAGGACTCAGGGATGGACAGGCAGGTGGAGACTGCGTGGGCACCGGGGTGCAGGACTCCAGGGCCCTGGACTCTGCTCCAGGCTCCCTTGTGAGGCAGCTCCCTCCACCAGGGCCACTGGCTGGAGTCACCCTAGAAGGTAACTAAGGGTTGGGGAAGTGGGGTCTGTTTAGACCTGGAATGGTGCCTGGGGGTGGGGAAATTCCCCTGGCACAGAGCTTGGGTGGGGCAGAAGACTGGGCTGCCCCTCGGAGAGAAGATGGGGAGGGCGTCTTTGGGCGTGCGCTCAAACACTGGACATACCAGCTCAGGTGGGACGTGCATCTGAGCTTCAGGGGCCCAGGAGTAGACAGAGTTAAGTGTCCACACCTCCCGTTGTCGTGAAGTGAGGCGCAACTGGGCCTCCAACTTGCCGCCTTCTAGTCTCTCCACGGACTTTGGGCTTTCCTCAGAGCTTCTTGCCCCTATTTCTACCTCAGATTTCAGCCAGAAGTTCCCCTGGCTCTCGAATTCTCACTTTAGGATGGGGAGGCCAGGAATGAGGCTGTGTGGAAGGGTCTCCGTGTGACGTGAGAAGGCCATGGGGTGAGTGGTTGTCGCCCTCCAGCCCTTGGATTTCCTGTTAGACGTGGAGTTGGACAGTGACCTGAAGGTGACCCAGGTGGCCCCAGCCCATCTCACACTGGCCAGTCAAGTTGGGCCTATGGGAAGGCCTCCTTCCGGCCCAGGTTGCAAGATGTGGGGTGACTCGTCCAGAGCACACCCCCTGCCGTTGTCTGCACTCACCGCCGCCCCATGACATACCGTCTGGAGGCCACCTGGGCATCATGCATGCTTAACACCCCTGGCCTTGTGGCTGGGACTCTGGACAGTTCATCATGGAGATAGGGGGCCCTGTACTGAATACATGGTCTTTGTTGACATCACAGGCTTGCCAAGCTGAGGTAAGGGGTGCCTGGACAGGGAGTAGTGCTGGGCCTGTTCACAACTCGGTTATACCACTGGATGCTGTCCTGTACTCTGACCAGCCCAAGGAAGGTCAGGGGCGGGGAGGTTGTTAACGCCTCCCTTTATACTAGCTCCTTCCAGCAGTGTCTCTCCAGCCCTGAATGGTCCAGAGAGCAGTGAAAGAACTCCCTGTTAAATACCTACCATATTGCCAGCCTCCTGTTTCATTTCATAGATGAAGACATTGAAGCTCGAAAACATTCAATGGGGGAATTTCTTGGTGGTCCAGTGGTTAAGACTCTGTGCTCCCAGTGCAGGGGCGTGGATTCGATACCTGGTGGGGGAACTAAGAGCCTGCATGCCACATGGCGCAGCCAAAAAAAATAATAATAAATATTCAGTGATTTTCCAAGGCTGAGAAATGATGGAGCCTGGTGGGAGTGATTCTTTTTGGGTGTGTAACTTTGCTCTCTTCTGCCAGGACTTTAATCTCCTCCTCCCTTTTTGGCCTTGGATCACTTCTGAGGGGCAGGGCTGGAGAGCACTGGACTGGGCGTCGAGTCTTTCTTAGCCACTGAGTCTGGTTCTGTGGGGAAAGTTACATCCCTTCTCTGGGCCTTGGTTTTCCTTATCTATGGACGATTGGGAAATTGGACCAGACCAGCTTTCTCCTCAGCTCTCTGCTCTTCCCACCCCTCTCCCAACCTGGCCATTTTCCCTCCTGTTTCCCTTAGTTGATGTCATCATTGAGGAAATTAACACGACTTAGAGAAGTGTCGAGTCAGACATCTTGATTTTCTTCAAATGTCAGGATCGCATTTTCTTCTATCTTCTGCTTCCAGGTAGCTATGCCACTGTCCCTTCTGCTTTTAGGGGCTTAAGGATGTTATTACCAAGCTGCTGATCTCTGCCTCTTGCCAGGCGGGCTTAAAGAAGTCTACATCCTTCTCTTAACTTTTTATTTCTTGGTTTCTTAAGCCCTTCATTCTGTTTGAACCTGATGCATTACCTCATTTCCTTGTTAAAACAGAATTGTTCGCCTACAGGATATTTATCCTACTTCCTTTCCGGGAAGGAGCTTGGCATGGTGGGTTCAACTCTGGACTCCACCTCCTACAAGCTGAGACCAAGGATCCATGCATGTTTCTGTCACCAGGGTCTGCTCAGTCTGCTGCTGGGCTCTGTCCTGCAGTGTTTGCAAATGCAAGGTGGCCTCTTAGGCCCCAGGGCAACGTGGGCCACCTGAGAAGAAGCTCACTGCCAGTCACCAGGGCAGAGTAGCATCAGCCATACTTGGTACCTGGAGCCAGCCCTTCCCTACCAACCATTCCAAGGTGGGCAGCTCTCGTCCCTAGGTCCCCCAGTGTGCTACCAAGGGGTGCTGGGCCCAGACAAGCCACCCCCGGTGCACATGACTGTGTGTGCCCTCCACACAAACAGAATATTCCATCTGAAATAATTCTGTGGCAGGGGACACACAGGTGAGTTCAAGACACTCCCGGGAAACCAATTTCTCTTTGTACTTCAGGGAAGGGTTTGGCTAAAAGACCACTTGATCCTCACTATGGCAGGACACTTCATATCTCAGTTTGCAACATCTGCTTGCACAGTTAAGGTGACCTCACTTTTTTCTCCATGAACAATGGGTGAATGTTTGCCTTACCATTGTGTATGACCCTTTCTGCTGGATTTCCCAGACAAAAGAAGCCCAAACTTTCAGACCCCCCTTCTTTGTCCCCCACAAATGGCATCAAGTCATCAGCAAAAGACTATAAAAAGGTTCCAGATTCCACCTTAATGGGTACCCTGTCTCTTGCAGGAAATGTCCCAAAATGTTAACTGAGGTTTTCTGTGGGTTGCCAGTGGTTTTTATTTTCTTCTTCACCCTCTTCTAGATTTTCTACAAATAGTGTTTTGTTTCCTTTATCAAAAAGTTTTTAAAGGAAACAGTCATTCTCTGCAGCAAATTCTAGGTATGTATCCCCTTCTATAGTCCTGGGTGAGTTAATTCAAGCATATAAGTAATTTTTTTTAAGACATATGTTTGTTTTTTTTTTTTTTTTTGCGGTACGCGGGCCTCTCACTGTTGTGGCCTCTCCCGTTGCGGAGCACAGGCTCCGGACGCGCAGGCCCAGCGGCCATGGCTCACGGACCCAGCCACTCCGCGGCATCTTGCCGGACCGGGGCACGAACCCACGTCCCCCGCATCGGCAGGCAGACCCCCAACCACTGCGCCACCAGGGAAGCCCGACATATGAATTTAAAGTAAGTATAGGTGAGCATTTCTTTGATCTTGGGGTAAGGAAGATCTTTTTTAAAAACCTTCTTTTGTAATTATTAAAGACATAGATTATAAAAGTGCATGTTCATGGTCTAAAAACTAATTGAGATTGAATAGAATATTCATATAAGGAAGAGGAAGTCTCTCATATTCCAACTCCCAGTCTTACTCCCCAGACATAACCCAAGTTGATTGGAATTCCTTTCAAATCACTTTTTTTTTTCCTTTGAGAATTATGTTTTATTCGGTGGACATTCTGAGGACTTCAAGCCCAGGAGACAGTCTCTCAGATAGCTCTAAGGGATAGCTCCCTCAAATTGCTTTTTAAATGCACACACACACAAACACACAGAGTATGTTTATGTTGACCTTTTATTAGACAATGAGATTATTCTATAATTACTGATCTGCTTCTTTCAGCACTTACTAATGTATCTTGGAGATCTTTCCAAAGCCCATGAATATCCATTATCCTACACGGTCTTCCATTGTATGGGTGTGCAATGTTTACGTGTTTTCCCATGACAAACAATGCTGCAGTGAACGTTGCATATGTGTCTTTGGCCACTCTTGTGTATTTCCATAAGGTAAATTCCTATAAATGGAATTGCTGCATTATAGAATATGCTTAATTTAAAAACTTTTATAGGTATTAACAAATTGCGCTTCGTCAACAATGTATAAGTGAGACTATCTTCTATATCATTGAGTAGTATCAAATTTTTTTTTTTAATTTATTTTTGGCTGTGTTGGGTCTTCATTTCTGTGCGAGGGCTTTCTCTAATTGCAGAAAGCGGGGCCACTCTTCATCACGGTGCGCAGGCCTCTCACTATCACAGCCTCTCTTGTTGCAGAGCACAGGTTCCAGACGCGCAGCCTCAGTAGTTCTGGCTCACGGGCCTAGTTGCTCCGCAGCATGTGGGATCTTCCCAGACCAGGGCTCGAACCCATGTCCCCTGCATTGGCAGGCAGATTCTCAACCACTGCGCCACCAGGGAAGCCCAGTATCAAACTTTTTATTCTTAGCCAGTTTGGTAGGATTTAGTGATCATGTCTTGGAGTCTTGGAGCCCAGTGTAGGGACTTTGGCTTTTACTCAGAGTGAAATAGGGAGCAATTAGAGAGTGATAAGAATAAACCATAGAGGGCAAGTATGGAAGCAGACCAGTAAGAAAGCCTCTTGGGCAATTCCAGTGAGAGATGGGGGCCTGTTCCAGGGCAGAGGCACTATAAACAACAAGATTTGCTAATGTAATTGATGTGGGGAAGAGAGGAGAGTCAAGGATAACTCCGACATACAGATGGCCAATAGGCACATGAAAAGATGCTCAACATCCCTAATTATTAGAGAAATGCAAAGCAAAACTACATTGAGGGGGGCTCCCCTGGTGGCGCGGTGGTTAAGAATCTGCCTGCCAATGCAGGGGACACGGGTTCGTGCCCTGGTCCGGGAAAATCCCACATGCTGCAGAACAATGAAGAGTAGCCCCCGGCTCACCGCAACTATAGAAAGCCTGCACGCAGCAATGAAGACACAAAGCAGCCAAAAATAAATGAATAAACAAATAAATTTTTTTAATAAAGGATAACTCTAAGGTTTTTGGAGCAATTGGTAGGAAGAAGTTGCCATTAACTGATATGGAAAAGACTGTGGACAGAGCAGACTTGAGGGAGGGAAGCTCAGGAGTTAAGTACTGGATGTGTTAAGTTTGAGATGTCTGTTGGACAATATCCAATGGAAAATGTGGAGTAAGCAGTGGGTTATAGAAGTCTAGAGTTCAGAAGAGAAGCCCGGGCTGGAGATATAAATTGGTAAGTCATCAGCATATGGATGTTATTTAAAACCAGGGGACTGTATGAGATCACCAAGAGAGTAGAAGAGGAAAGGTCTGAGTCCTAAGCCCTGGGATACTCCATCTCTTTAGAGGTCAGAGGAAATGAAGCAGAAACAGCACAGAACATAGTGGGAAGGTACTTTGAAACTATGTAAATATTTCACTTTCATCAAACTTTCTATTTATGCATTTATTTATATCAGTATGGACTCACGGTGTCCTGTTTTATTCAATGGTTTATAATCCATTACTACCATTATTTACTTTGGTGCTCAAATTGTCCATGATTTGGCCAGTAGGATCCCTTTAAAACTGGCTTTTGTTTTGTTTTGTCTTTTGACAAATCTCCATCATTCTTTTTGAGTGCATACTTTCTGGTGTAACATGTTCAAGATTCATCTTCGCAAACCCAACCCTGAAATCAGCCATTTTTCCAAAGAGCCCTGGTTTCTTTCAGTGGGGAACAATCTCTAGAAACCAAGATCTGGGGGCTGGGTGTGCTCATTATTATGGGGGAGTTGCTGTTCCCAGACTCTAAGAGAGGGTTTCTTAAAGATAGAAGTTAAAGCATTTTCTTATACTTATGGGGATGACAAAATAGAGAAAATTTGATGATGCAGGAGAGAAAAGAGGAAATTGTTGGGCTTCAGTGCACAAGTGTACTTAAGCAGCATCCACAGGTACAGGAAGGCAGGTAGGTGAGTGTATGTGGTGGTGTCTACTTATAGAAAAACTTTATTTATTTATTATTTTTTCGCTGCGTTGGGTCTTCGTTGCTGCGTGCGGACTTTCTCTAGTTGTGGCGAGTGGGGGCTACTCTTTGTTGCAGTGCGCATGCTTCTCATTGCAGTGGTTTCCCTTGTTGCAGAGCACCAGCTCTAGGCGCGCAGGCTTCAGTAGTTGTGGCGCATGGGCTCAGTAGTTGCGGTGCACGGGCTTAGTTGCTCCACGGCAAGTGGGATCTTCCAGGACCAGAGCTCGAACCCATGTCCCCTGCATTGGCAGGTGGATTCTTAACCACTGCGCCACCAGGGAAGTCCCAGAAGAACTTTTCTGATTGCTTTTATTTTCTCAAGGAAATAATCACGGTCATTGGCCAAGAGGAAGGATGGGAGAAAGAGTTGTTGGAGGTTTGAGAAGAGAGGAGATAGAATGAGTAGTCATCTAGGAGCTCAAAAGTTAGTGAATAGGCTAGAGAATATAGCAGGATTACCAGGCAGCGTGAAGGGTCCACTTTAGGTGATTAGGAATTAAAAGTGAGACTTACTAATATGAATGTGCTGGGGGGGGTTTCTCCTGCCATATTAGGTACAGAATAGGGAGCAAGTTGGATTAGCCAGGGCTGCCAATTTGCCAAATAAGTGCAACAAAGAGAGAGAGGCAAGGGAATCGAAGATACATGCATGGAAGCAATTCTATTAACTGGCTGTGGGCTTTACACTGGTTAAAGAGGGAAGAGAGAGCAATAAAGGAGAGAGGCATGAAGGGAGGTAGAATCAGTAGATTGAAGGTCCTGGTGGAATCAAAAGAGTTTTGGAGATAAAGTACTAGGGGGAATGAGTTGGAAAGACGTTGGGAAGAAAAGAGGTGATAGTCAGAGGATGGGATGTGTGAAACTGAGATTATGGGAGAATGGGAGATGTTATGGGTTGAATTGTGTCTCTCCCCTCCTTAAAAAATATTGAAGTCCTAAACCCCAGTACCTTGGGAAATGCCCTTACAGAAGTAATCAAGTTAAAATGAGGTCATCTGAGTGGACCCTAATCCAAAATGACTGATGTCCTTATAAAAAAGGGGAAAATTGGACACAGGGAGAATGCCACGTGAACATGATGGCAGAGATCAGGGTGAGGCATCTGCAAGCCAAGGAATGCCAGCGATTGCCAGCAAACCACCAGAAGCTAGGGGAGAGGGCTGAGAGGAACAGATTCTTCTTTGACAGCCCTCAGAAGGAAGCAGCCCTGCTAACTAACACCTTGATCAGACTTCTAGCCTCCAGAACTGTGAGCAAGTTAATTTCTGGTTTTTGAGCCACCCAATCTGTGACACTTTGTTACGGAAGCCCTGGGACACTAATACAGAAGGGTTGCGGTTATGGGTAATGAGAAGGACCAGGGGATGACCATGGGAGTGAGTGGCTCAGATAGGGTAGAGGGCAAGGTCATTGGAAAAGAGGTCATGGAATGCAGAGGCCAAAGTACTGGGAGGATTACCTCTGTAGATATTGAGAGCTCTCAGAATTAGAACAGAATTAGCATCAGAGGGGGTGACAGTGAGGCAGGAGCCAAAACCTCAAGAAATAAGAGGAAGTAACCCAGAGATTGATAGATAAGTGGAAAAGAGGGGCATGATGGGTGGAATAGTCCGTTGACATGAGATTCAAAGCTGAGGGACTTTAGGGAAGAAAAACGGTCTGAAAGCACTGAGGAGTACAGAGGGTGCCTACACACCCGCTGGCCTTATGGCACAGGGGCTGAGGGAGAGACAGCAGTGCCCACTTGAGAGGTCTGCAGGGAGGGCATCCTCAGGGAGAGCCAGGAGGTCAAAGGGAACATTCGAAGAGGCTGTGTCCATGAGAAGTTTGCTGATGAAGAGCCATGAGCTTGAGAGGACCCAGTGGAAGGGTTTCGGGAGACGGGAACAGAGCAGGGAATGTGCAGGGCTGTGAGGATCAGAGTGTGGGAGACAAAGGGTCATCCCGCGTCAAGAGGATAGACTACAAAATATGGTGGCATGTTTATCAAGTTACCACAGAGGGACTCTTTTTTCACTGTAACCTTTTATACCTTTTGAATTTCATACCATGTGCCTGGGGAAAGTGGTGACGATGTGGAATGGTCACTGCAGACAGAGCAGAGGGACCAGGGTAAGGACAAGTCAAGGATTTTTCAAAGGAGGCTGGAGCCCAACGGAGGCTGAGAAGCAGAAACGTCCAGTGGCACAATCTGCAGGAAAGTGGGATTTCTGTGGTTCCTGTTTCTTCTCTTAGCAGGTGCAGAGGCCTGGTTCTAGGACTAGAAAAGGAAGATGGTGGGCTTAGTGCAAGGACGGGCTTCGTTGAGGTGGCTGGCGATGTCATCCACCATAGGCTCCAGCCTGAGCAATAATAATAACATATAAGAACAAACACACACACAGCATTTACAGTGTGCCAGGCACTGTTCTAAGTGCTCACACATATTAATTCAGTTCATCCTCACCACAACCTTTTTAGGTAGGTATTTATCCCCATTTTAATATGAGAGTGAGGCTCAGAGAGCTTACGTAAGCTGCCCAAGGTCAAAGCTTGTCTGTGGAAGACCTGTGATTCAAACCCAGGCAGTCCAGCTCCAGAGTCTGCATTAAACAAAGACAGAGGTTATGCCTGAGGGGCCTTGAAAGGAGCAGGATAGAGTGGAGGGGTTAAGGGGCAGGACTGGAGTTTCAGTGCACCCAGAATGCAAGGGAGAGAGCATGTGAGAGCTGGGACGTTGTGGGCTGTGGGCTGAGAGTGGAAGAGTAGACTTCTATACTCTGAGGCTAGCTGAAATGAGCCAGAAGTGAAAGCCCTGGGAGGCGTGAAGATCGAGGAACCGGGCAGTGGGTGGCGGAGGGCCACGCACAGGAGCACAGGAGTTGAACACGGGTCTCTGGTAAGCGCCGCGGATGATTCCTGCGGGAGGGTGAGCGGGCAGGGAAGAGTCCGAGCAGAGGGCAGCTGGGGCCTAAGGTGGCGGAAGCCACCAGAAAATCGGGTTTCCGTCGTTAACTCGTAGGGTAGCTAACAGGGTAGCACTGGGGGCCTTCTCTAAGGCAGAAGCGATCCAAGGAGTTATTTAAAAGCCTCAAAGTCAAGTATGCCGCATATGTTCTTTGTTTGAGATTCTTCAACTTGAAAAGAAAAAAATCATTTCCTACGGAACAGTCGGAAAATACATGGCCACCAGGTGGCGCAATAGCGGCAGCGCCCGCCTAAGAGGTTTGCAGGCCTGAAGTGCCACTCTGTGGCGAGAAGACGAGATGCAGGGTCCCCTCCCTTCACCCCTGGTGACCATCACACCGCATCCTGGCTACTCTCTCCCCACACCCAATACACGCGTTGCACAAAGTACAGAGAACATGAATATGTGGACTTGGACGGACATAAACTGTCCCTGTCAGAGTCTGTTTCACCTGGAACCTCCCTCGCCAGTCCAGCCCCAGCGGGACCTCAGGGTGGGCACTTTTCCCACAGCCAGTCCCAAGGCAGGCAGCGTTGGCAAGGGAGCAGAAGGGACTCTGGGCCTGGTTTGCCTCTCTCTTCCTGCCCCTTCTGAAGTCAGGACACTCTGCAGGGGCCCTTGCGCCCCACGCCGGGCCTCCCCTTTCATTCCTTCATTTCCTCATGCACCCACACTGTTGTTCACACAAGGAACATTCACTGGGCACCTAGTAGGTGTGAACACTGAGCTAACTAAACCAGGGACCCAGGGATAAATGCGGCATGTCCCAGCCCTTGGGACTCACAGTTCTAGTGGGTGATGCCAGTCACTGGGTGATGGATCGTAGGAGAGCGCAGGTAGTGCTCTGATGGAGGGTGCCCGGGTGCGGTGGAGACCCCAGAAGGGGCTAAAACCCAGTCTTGGGGGCTCAGAGAAGGCTTCCTAGATGAGGTGGTATCAAAACTAAGAACTGCAGGGTGGGTATGATGAGTGAGGCCAAGTGGGTGTGGGTGAGAGTTCTAGGCAGAAAAATAAAAATACCAAGGCCTAGCAGTGAGGGATCAAATGGAACATTCTAGCATAAATATGAGTGTATTATGGCTGGAGGACTAAAAGATAAGAGGACAGAGGTAAGCAGGAGACTTGAATGTATGATGGGAAGTTTGGACTTTATCCTGACAGCAAAAATAAACCATTGAAAAGTTCAATGCTCGCCATCAGAAAGATTCGTCTAGAAATAGTGTGCAGAGTGCACGGGAGAGACCCAAGGCTGGGTACTCGGAGGCCGGTGAGGAGGCTGGAGCAATATTCCAGGCAAGATTCAGTAGGGCCTGCACCTAGGCAGCAGGAGTTGAGTTTGAGGGTAGTGCACAGATTTAAAAGATTTCCATATGCTCCTTAAATGGTGAGGTTCCTGGAATTCCACTGGGCTCACTCAATCTTCATAAAATAATGCCTTTGAGATGCACCTGAGTTGTCTGTATCTATAGCTTTTCCTTTTTATTGCAGAGTAGCATTCCATCGCTACTCTGCATGTATTTACATGCATGTATTAGTTAGTTTGTACATTCCCCTGTTGAAGGATGTTTGGATCGTTTCCAGTTTTTGGCTATTACAAATAAAGCTTCTCTGAACATTCTGTTCAGATTTTTGCGTGGATACAAATTTTTATTTCTCTAGGATAAATACCCAGTAGTGCAATTGCTACGTTGTATGGTTAATACATGTTTAATTTTAGAAGAAACTGCCAGTTGTTTTCCAGAGGTTGTACCATTTTACCTCACCGCTTGGCAGTGTGAGGGATCCAGCGGCTCCACATTCTCATCAGTACTTGGTTTTATCACAATTAACAAAAAAAATTTTAGCCATCCTCATCAGTGTATAGTGGTATTTCATGGTTGACTTCATTTGCATTTGCCTAACACCTAATGACGTTTAAGAGCTTTTCATGTGCTTATTTGCTATTTGTGTATCTGTTTTGGTGAAGTGTCTGTTCAAGGAGCTGACTCGTTCGTATGGGTTTAAAATGTGCCGAATCATCCACATGTCTGTCCCTGACTTCTCCCCTGAGCTTCAGATTTATATGCAAAGGCCTCCTGGCACCTTTGTGGAAATCCCTGATGGTGGCCTCCCCAGCATGTTCAAAACCAAAAGTGCCATCCCACCCCCAGTCCTGGGCTTCCCCAGGGGAAGAGCTAACGCTTGGAGGATTTACTACGTGCCAGACACCGTACTAAGTGCTTTCTTTACATGTTTTAATTAACTTAATCCTCACAATCATCCTATGAGGTAAGTGTGTTTTTACCTCCATTTTACACATGGGAAAATGAGACACAGAAAGGCTGACTGATTCTCCCAAGTTTGCAGAGCTGGCAAGTGGCTGGTAGGACCGTCCGGACACCTGAGAGTTACCCTAGATTCTTCTCTCTCTCCTCTCTGCATCTATTCATTCACTAAGGCCTGGACATTTCACCTCCTGAATATTTTATTTCATTGTCTACCTTCCTATCCTTATAACAACTGTTCTATTTCAGACCATCTTTTCTCTTGCCTGGACCATTGCTAAGTACCTTTTTTTAAAAAACTATTATAGAAAATTTCAACCGTACAAAAAGGTGAGACAATAATACAGCGAATATGTCCATTGCCCAGCTACGACCAATATAAACTCATGACCATTCACTTCACCTATACCCTCCACTCCCTGCTGCCACCTAACCTCATTATTTATTTATTTTTGGCTGCGTTGGGTCTTCGTTGCTGCATGCAGGCTTTCTCTAGTTGCAGCGAGCAGGGGCTACTCTTTGTTGCGGTGCACGGGCTTCTCATTGCAGCGGCTTCTCTTTTTGCGAAGCCCAGGCTCTAGGTGCGCGGGCTTCAGCAGTTGTGGCACGAGGCCTCAGTAGTTGTGGCGCACGGGCTTAGCTGCTCCACGGCATGTGGGATCTTCCGGGACCAGGGCTCGAACCCGTGTCCCCTGCATTGGCAGGCGGATTCTTAACCACTGCGCCACCAGGGAAGTCCCTAACTGTATTATTTTGAAGCGAATCTCAGCATATTAATACATCTGTAGATATTTCAGTATGCACCTCTAGAAGATAACTTTTAAAGAACATCATCACAATTACATGATTAGCAGTATTTATATTAATTATATTATATACTTAGCATTAGCAATACTTTAAATCCTCAACTATCGAGTCCGTGTTGGTATTAGTTATCTATTGCTGTGTAACTTAGTAGTTTAAAATAACAATAAACATTTATTGTCACTCAGTTTCTGTGGGTCAGGAATTCAGGAGCAGCTTAGCTAGTTCCGGCTCAGTGTCTCCTGAGATTGCAGTCACTTGAAAGCTTGACAGTTCCTGGAGGATCCGCTTCCCAGGTGGCCAATCACACTGGCTGGCAATTCAGTGCTGGCTGTGGCTTGGGTCCCCTCTGCAAGCACTCTCCACGGGGCAGCTTGAACGGCCCTGATCCCATGCCTGGTTTCCCTCAGAGCAAGTGCACCAGAGAGCCAAGGAGGAAGCTGCAATGCCCTTCATGACCAAGCTGCGTAAATCACACAGTTCTGCAGTATTCGTCCCGTTATAAGTACCAGCCTGCTTCCACGTAGAGGGTATGAATACCAGGAGGCCAGGATTCTTGAGGGGTGGTGGGCATCCTGGAGAATGGTTACCACAGGTTCAAGTCGCCCCAGTTCTCCCTCTCTCTCCTTCTCTCTCCTTTACAGTTGGTTTATTTGAATCAGGATCCAATTCAGGTCTACATCATTGCCATTTTCTTGATATGGCTCGTAAGTCTTAACCTCTAGGTTCCTTTCCCTCTATTGTTGTTGTTGTTTTTTAATTGCGTTCTTCCTTCTTCGCCTTTTCTTTTTCTTAAAAAAGAATCTAGGTTTGTCCTTACAGTTTTACTAGATTTTGTGGCTTGCATCCCCATTATGTCATTTAACATGGTCCTCTGACCCGTCTTCCCTGTAAACTGGTACTTGATCTAGAATGTAATATGCCTGAGATTCAACTTTTTGGACGTGTTGCTTACTTCCATCAGGAGGCATATGTCAGCTTGTCTCTTAATATGATGTTGTTGGCTATTGATTATCATCTCCTAGCTTCATTATTTCGTCAGTTAAAATAGTGATACTAATCCTATAATTCCTTCATGTAATAGCTGGAGTACTTCTATAGAGAGAAACATATTTTTTAAAGATGTTGGGGGTAAGAGTTTATTAATTGATTTATTTATTTTTGCTGTGTTGGGTCTTAGTTTCTGTGCGAGGGCTTTCTCTAGCTGTGGCAAGCGGGGGCCACTCTTCATCGCGGTGCGCGGGCCTCTCACCGTCGCAGTCTCTCTTGTTGCGGAGCACAGGCTCCAGACGCGCAGGCTCAGTAGTTGTGGCTCACGGGCCTAGTTGCTCCGCGGCATGTGGGATCCTCCCAGACCAGGGCTCGAACCCGTGTCCCCCGCATTAGCAGGCAGATTCTCAACCACTGCGCCACCAGGGAAGCCCCTATAGAGAGAAACTTTTACTGACTTTTTGATTACCCTGAAGTACAGTTTATACAGAAAAGAAAGGATAAATGCTGCTGTTTATTGACGAAGTGACTGGTTTCTAGCATCCACCAAAGCTGACCAATATTTTAAAAATATCATGAACTTTTGAGTTTACTGATGCTCAAATTATCCCATCTTTGGCCAGGAGGAGCCTCTTTAGATTAGCCCCCGAGTCCTTCTGAATGATACTACAGTAGTCACCTTTGACAGCTCCTTTGCTTTCTGGCAGAACATTATGTTCCAGGTTCATCTTGTACATTTCCTGGGCCATTTCTCCAAGGAGCTCTGCTTCCTTTTCGTGAGACAGGAGAGAGATCACATCTGGGCAGTAGTGTATAATTGCCTTTCAACTAGCCCCTTTCCCCCAGTCTACTCTCTAGTCACCTGAGATGTGAGGACATAAATCTGACCATTCCCTTGCTCAAGAAGCCCTTCAGTGCTCTCTGCTGCCGTCAGGACAAGGCCAGCTCCTTAGCACCAAACAGCAGGCCCTCAGTTATCGTTTACCCCCCTCTTCTCATTTCCTACTGGTCCGCTCCGTAAAATTTACAACCCAGCAATCGCACTCCCAGCACTCCCCATGCTGAATCACACTCCTGTGCCTTTTCTCATACTAATCCCTTGACCTGAAAACACCCACTCCTACCACTGCCTTTCTAACCTCATCCCTTGTCTCACTTGACTCAATCTTCGAGATTTCACCTTAGTTCAGGTTATCATCTCCAACACACTTTTCCCTGAACCAGGAGCAGGGCTCTCTCTGTTATCCATGGCCCTGTGTTTACCTGTAAGAACTTAATGTCTGCATGTAGCTCTCCTGCACTGCTCCGCCATGATGACTGAAAAGCAGTAACTATATCCACCTCTAGCCCCAGCATGGAGCACATTACCTGACACCAAGTGGACGCCCCCATCTGATCCCCTGCTTCACAGAACAGACCGTCTATTCTCCCAGCACAGACATCCTTCCACTTCTGCTGCCCACCGATGCCTTCCCCGCTCTAGCTCAGCCTGCAGGTCTGCTAGGCGTGGAACAAGCGGTGTGTTAACCTCTTCTGTTTAACTTGTGACTGATGGGCTAGTTGGGAGACTAAAAGGGAGCTCACTGCCCTGCTCTGGTTACAAAGATTGAGGGTGCAAAGATAGTACCTGAAACACCTCACATTTCCTGCTCCACCTCAGCTGGGGCCTCAGCCAGGAGTCAGAGTAACAGGAAGCTGTTTACAATGAGGGTGACAACCAGAGGGCAAGTGTGACAAAATGGAGTAACCTGACTGTAATGCAAATTTTGGTTTATAATCACATATATAAACTCTACGAGGACAAGGATTTTTATATTTTCACTGATGATTTCTACCGTCGGGAATAGAGCCAGGCCCAGTGGGTGACCACAGATATTGCAGACCACGGTACTTGCAAAATGAGTGAATTGTCATGCTTTTTCCATTATGCATCCCCAAATGGCAAAGCTTGGCTGTATACTGGAACCAACTACACGTGCTGCTACCGTGAACCCCCTATGATAAAGGCTGGGTAGGAGGAGGACCAGAAAAAGGCCTGGGCTGTGTATGGAACAGAGAATATCCCCAACATCTGTGGCAAGCTGGGGCTACAGACTGAGAGGCCCAAGTGGGGGGTCTCTTTATTTCTATTCATACCTAGAGCAAACTTAATCCTGTCCTACTCCCAGCCCCAAGAACAAGAAGTCAGACAGCACCCCAAACCTCCCATTCAGCTGTGGCCTTGGATTTCACACACACTTACACAAGGAAAGGTTAAGGAATTTTCTTTATTTTTTACAAATTAAGACTATGTAGATTCCATATATTTCTGAATCAAAAACACCTTTGTCTTCACAGTATGAGT
The DNA here is from genome assembly GCF_949987515.2 of Delphinus delphis. Lineage (NCBI taxonomy): Eukaryota > Metazoa > Chordata > Mammalia > Artiodactyla > Delphinidae > Delphinus > Delphinus delphis. The sequence goes on along the minus strand of NC_082693.1, from coordinate 39,607,439 downwards.
TAGAGAATGCAGCCTGAGCTGGAAACCAAAGAACTCGAAAAGAAAGTGATAATTACAGTGCTTACTGTATTAAAAACCTGTTAGGCATTTTCTTTAAAAGTAGTTTTTTATATCTTGTCATTCTTGGCACTGTTTCTAAAGAAAAACTCCTCATCCCAAGCAAAAAAAGCACAAGAGGTGGAGTTTGGCTTCAGGAGATGTAACTCAGATTCTCAGGCCTAGCAGAGAATCAACAAATGTAGGAAGAGTTGCTACTGGGGGCTGAACGGGAAGGAAATCCCTTTTAGTAAAGTCTCAAGCCACAGGCTGGAGACAGCAGTTAAATCAGAGGGCAGCATCCTCTGCAGCAGCGAGCCATTCCGAGTGGCATGCCACTCCAGGAATCACACAGCCTGGGAACAAAACTGTTTCACGGGATGGCACAGTGACGTGGTGCGCTGTGAACCAGTAGCCACTGGGTCAAACTGTGTACTGGTTGTGAACAGGGAAAGCCAAAATGGTGTCCTACTAGCAATGAGTTTTCGATGGCTCAGTTCCCCTTACGTTGAAGCCCTGTGAGTAGCCAGAGCTGCAAATGCTCCCAAGGCTGCCTGACCTTCTGTGCCAGCTGTGGCTGTGGCAGCTCACAGGGAAGGAGCTGGTGACCCCGTTAGTACTGCCCCCCCCCCACACACACTTGCAAACACAGAGCTGTAGGAAAGCAGAAGTCTTGCAGGTTTGGTCGCCCAGCCCCTGCCTAAAGAAGGCTGCAGATTTCCAGAAACAGGTGAACAGACCAAAACCTGAAGTGCATCTGTAAAATGGACATGTATCTACTGCCCCAAATCTCTGGCTGACACTACCTATTAGTGCCCAAGATAAGACAAAAACGCACCTAAGGACTGTTATGAACGCTGCCTCCCAAGCCGTCACGGCCCGTGCCACTGGTGTGAACAAAGACCCACTCAGTTAAGGGGGAGATACTACTCTCCCCTGCCCCAAACAGGCCCTCATCTGGGTCTGGCAGGATTAGTCACAATTACCTCAGAGGCTCAGCCATGCCCCTTCTCTATCCTTCCTCTCCCGGGACCTTTAATCACAGCCACCTGGTAGAGGCCACTCAGTAACCAAGGTAGTGATCAACTAAACAAAAAAAAAGGGCAAGTCTGGGCACTCTACATTATATCTTGCCATACATAATCAGCCACTTCATAGATGCTGACAAGAATTTCCCTTTGTGCTGAAACCCTCCCACCCCACGGATGGAAGGCAGGCAGATTCCAAGGGCCAGACAAGGGAGTGGAAAAGGAACCCACACAAATCCACACTCCTTCCGTGACGGCAAGGCAGGAAGGCACGTCTGCCAGAGCAGCAGTGACTCCGGCAGCTCAGGGGAAGCGAAGCACCCACCAGAAGAGGCTTTTCATGTTCTCTGCAGGGGTCGGCGGCTCAGACATAATAAGCCTGAGTAGCAATGGGACCAGCAAACGTCTTTCCAATGGAAAACACACTGCCTAGTCCCATAGGAAACGCGCATAAAGCAAACAACGCTGCGGGAAGAAGGGCCGAGCAAGGCGTCTCTACCGAACAGTTCAGGTCCACTGGGTGAAGCGCAGTCGCGAGGCGGACTCTGCAGATCCCGCTCATCACGGCGGACTGGCTGCCTGAGCAGAGGAAGAGGCTAGGGGTGGGGGATGACAGAAAAGGGAGCGGGGAAGAACCCCAAAAATATGAAGCCAAACTCCAAACTATAATTTGCTAATCAGTTTTTTGATCAAAAAATTCAAAACAGAGAAAACCACAAAGTACAAAAGCTTTTCTGATGCTTTTCATTATCACAGAACACGCCACCTGTAATGTGTGCAAAGAGGAAATGAGGGGCAGAGGGAGAGGAAGTCAAACTGGGGAAAGCTGGATGGTCATTTCACTTCTTCTCCTTCTTCTTATCCTAGAAATGGAGGAAAATTACCCAATTAACTTCTGGCATTGACATTTAAGCTAAAACTCTTGAGTCAGCCGATACCTCACTGCCTTTGGTTAGTGATTGGAAGGGATCCGGACAGTAAAAAGGGAGGAGAGATGCTCCTTCAGTATAGGAGGAACTAAATCTTAACCATCTTCTGCTGGTGGTCTCCCAAGTTGCTACAGACTTGACAAGAATAAAGGTTAAGCAGCTGTTCCCGTTGCTACCCCATGAGTAGCTAGGTGGGCTGCCTACCCACTCCTGGCTACTCACAACCACGACAGCTCAGATCCCAACCACTGAAGGCTGCAGACCAGCGGTGTACCCTAAAATAACTAAACGAGAGGCCAAGACCAAGCCAAGATCAACTTTCCATTAGGCCTGAGAAGAAAGCATAAATCCTCAGCATAAATCAGCATTCGAAATAATACAGTCCAGTTGAACTCTTCATTGCACTGGGGGAAGCCCAGAGTATCACTACATGGATGAAAAGGATGTTGTTTTGACTGAAACTGGAGGACCTGCTTGGTCCTCAGTCCAATCGCGGTACAGACCAGACAGAGGACCACCAATCCCATCTGGTCAACTGCTTCCATCACCACTGTACCGACTCACATTCCACCTTAAGTTCTGTAAAGAAAGGCCTGTGCTTTCATTTGTTCCCCTACTACTGGAATGGATGATGTCTGCCACTTACTAACCCTATATAGAATGCCTCTCTTGAAAAAAATTAAGACTAACAAATGGGTAAAACTGGCCTATTTCTAAAATATATATACAAAAGCTGGTGGTATTATATAAATCCTCTAGGATATCTTTTTGAGTCACAACTATCTTTACAGCCTTTAAATTCCTCATATAGTAGATTGTTTCTTGTTGCCACTAAAGCTCTTTTCCTTTTGATACTAATCTCAGGGATTCATTTAAAAAAGAAAAAAAAAAAAAAGGATGATTTTTACTTGTTCCTTTTTCTCCGACAGCTAAAGACTTCTAGTTGAACTCTTACTCAGCGGCCTGCCTTACAGTTACCCTGGACCCACACAGTGTGAGCAAGTTCTCAAGCTTTAAGTACACATAGATGCTGAGCTCAGGAGCCAGTCTTTCATCTTTAGGTGGTGCTAACCTTCTCATTCATAGCCAGGATCATCATGAGTTTTCTGAAGAGAGTAACGAAATCTAAGAAGAGGTCAACGCAGTGCCTGAAAGAGAAGAACCAGGTCACAAACTGCACTTCCCACTTTCCTTTATCCACAAGCCCACAAAGGTGCAGAACACAGAAACCCTGCCCCAACCCCAAGAGTCAACTTCACCAGCACTCCACCACCAACTAAGTAAAACTCTAGTGTCTGAGATCCTCTTCAACTCAGCGAAGCCATGGAGCACAGAGAAAAGAAAATTTAGACTCTGCAGAGGCCTAAGTCTGAACCCTGGAACTACCATTAACTAGTTGAGATTCTGAGAGGATTACTACATTAAAAAAATTATATGCATATCTTCTTCTCATTGTTAAAGGTTTAAAGAATACAACAGTATTAAGAGTAAAAGGTGAAAGATTCCTTTCCCTCTCCTCTGCCTAGAGGTAACCACTATTCAAAGTATGGATAATTAAATACATATTATTAGTCCAACTTTTAAAAATCTGATGTCTTTCAGGAATTGAGGGAAACGACGCTTTTTAGTGCACAGTTCCAAAGCCATGGCTATCCGACCACGTATGCCCCTGCGGCCACAGAGGTCAGCCAGTGCCATCTGGGCCACTCTTATTCCTACCGATGTGGAAAGAAAGGGGAGTCAAGCAAAAGATCATCCCAGAGAATGAGAAAAGAGTCGGCAAATGGAAGAGTATGCCTCTCCACTTCATACGCATTAAAGACCAGGTTTCACACTCACCAGATATAATCTTTATCTCCATTTTCAGCCTTTTCAATAATGAGCTGAGTATCAAAAAGGACAAAGCCACACATGACCACCAGTCCCACATACAGGTTTGCCTAACAAAAGAAGAATGAGATGAGGTTACCATGTGGTAGATATTGTAGAGAAAAAACAGCCATACCTCTTTCTGGCCCTTGGCCACCTGAAAGTACATCGAATGCTAACCCTACTGACATTAACATTCGTGGGAACTGAAGCCCACAGTGAAGACCATATTACTTCCCTAGGTACAATTCTGCACTTATTTTTTCAGGTCACTGGAAGAGCTTCCATCATTTTAACAAGGAGCCACTGCTGGACTGGCTTTAGAAAAATGATCTCTGAGCAAACCATCTCCACTGCAATGTCCAACCCCTGTTCAGTTTGTATTTCCACCTGTAGCAGAAGGCTCCGTCCTGGGAGGGTGAGTGGCGGGTCTTCAGGAGCACTGCCCCACAAAGATGAGAATTCTTAGTCTATCTTGGCTATAGGGGGTTAAGCAAGAAAAAGAAATGCAAGGTAAATGGCTGCTGCAAAGGTATATGCAAATCTCACCTGGAAAAGCCAAAAGGATCCGAAGAAAAGATTCCCCAGGGAAGACAAGAGCATCAGGCTCATGGCCGACATCAAGACACCTGTAAGAGAAGACGAAAAGCCATCTTGAGAAAAGCCAAAGCGAAGCAAAGCAATCCCATTAAGGCCATTCTTTACTTGCCCCCCAAAATGAAGGCTTTCAATTTCAACCCAACAGTCACAAGTTGGAGGCGAGGGGAAAGGTCCTAGTGAGAATTCTGGCTAAAGTGGAGACTCTCTCCCTATTTTCCAGTCCACACATACCTCCCAGAAAGAGGTAGCTACGGCGCCTGGCATAGAGTGCACTCAGGGTGAAGCAGGTGAAGATCATTGCTGTGCCCAGGAAGGCGGTGGGAAGGATGCTGTTAAGGGAAAAGACCATTATATCAAGGGCTACAGGTATATAACCTATACTTAGAAGGTATATTTAGAAGGTATATTCATAAGACACTAGTAATAGTTACCTGGGGTTGATGGCAATGCACAAGTCCAGAGCAGGGCCCAGGCCAACTCCTAGAAAACAAAAAGCCGCAGAACACAGCATTAACACCAATTTCTGAAGAGGATTCTCATCCCAAAGCTGATCATCAATAGCATGGGCATGCCTACAGTCCTAGAAAACAACAAAACAAGTGGACTAACGTAATTAAATCTTTCTCTCTTCCATCCTTAACTGTTTTCCAGAGAACAAATACTCGACTGAGTTATTTATGGACAGACCTGCACAACTGTCCCCTTGGCTGAAAATCATAGATGACCCAGTAGGAATAGACATTAGGAAAAATGAAGCAGGCATGTCAAACATTTTCCAGCTAAATTATAAGGCTGCAAAACTCTGAAGAGCAGTGATGTGAGACTGTAATGTAGGCCAGATCAGGAATTAGATGAAAAGGATAAAGAGCAAAGCAGTGCCTTGTGGCCAACAACCTGTAGTCATGAAGGCTGACTCCCTCTGTAGAAGAAAAGGCCAGACCGGTTCTGCATGGACACCTGCCAACAGGAGGGTGCAGCGGCAACCTGTGCCAGCTCCAACATCTCCTCTACTCTGGCTTTTCTCTCCTTCTGATAATCCCACCCCTTTAATACCTTCAAAAACTAGCTTTCCCTGATCTAAAAATCTTAATCTCTAAATCCCTTCCTTTCTACAATTTCTTCAACACTGTATAGATTAGACGCACTCAGAACGAGTTGTACTAACTCAAATGTTGCTTTGCAAATATTTTTACTATGTACTTTGAGACCTGTTTTCCTTAATGACAATTCTAGAAGATCTGCACTTTTAATTCTTTTCTTGAGAATCAGCAAAGTGCCCTGTAGGATGGATCTCAATGTATGACTTTAATTAACTGTCCACAAGATTCAGAACAGATGCTCCTATGATAGTTGCCAGTGTGAGTTCAACTAAGTCAGATCCTTGGCCTAGTTTAGTCCCATGTCCACCATTAACAAGCTATGCTACCTAAGCTCTTAAACCTCATTCATTCAAGCACACAAATGCTTATTTTTGGATACAAAAGTAGAAGTCACAGACACTAGTCACAAAGAGCCCTCTAGATGGGGAAGCAAGATGCACCTATATGAAATAAGAAAGCAATACAAGGCACACTCAAATACAAGACAGGATGGTACAGTGTGCCAGTTGGGGTGCATCTGAATAAATATATATCTTGGGCCTTAATCTAAAGAGATACTAAAAATAGTGTCCCTCCCTCAAAATTCAACCAATCCCTTAACGTACCTGTAAGGAAAGCAAATCCAGCAAGAAGTCCCAGTCTTTTTTGCTCAGTTTCATGGCTATGAGGTGTTGCCATCAGCCAAATCATCAACCCCAGGGAGCCCAAGGCAGAGAGCAGGCCAGCCTGTCAGATCCAGTCAATAATTAAACACTTGAAAGTATCAAATTTATTTTGCAAGAGACCTTATTGGGTTCAAATATTCACCTGGACTTCCTAATATTTGCTTCTAACCTGGAGGCAGCAGAAAAGGCAGTGAGGGCTGAGGAGAAAAACCAGAAGCTTGAAGGACAAGGTCAGGACCATGGTGGATGCTGGAGGCAGTCCATCAACTGTAACTGCCCAAGTCAAATTATGAGTCTGACCCAAGAAACAGAAAAGATGAATCGAAGTGACAAGTGCTTGAAGCATATTCCAATCTGCAGAACAAGTAGGAATGACCTCTCTTTGATCACTTTAAAACACACACACACACACAAATGTATATACACACACACAGAAAAAACTGAATCATTGTGCTCCCCCCTCAAATTCATGTTTAAATCCTAACCCTCAATTTAATGGTATTTGGAGGTGGGGTCTTTGGAAGGTGATTAGATCATAAGGGTGGAGCCTTCACAAAGGGAGATTAGTGACCTTATAAAAGAGATCCCAGAGAGCTCCCCTGCCCCTTCTACCATGTGATGACACGGGAGAAGCTGGCCCTCACCACAGAACAAATCTGCCAGCACCTATCATGATCTTGGACTTCCCAGCCTCCCAAACTCTGAGAAACGTTTGTTGTTTAAGCCACCCAGTTTATGGTATTCTGTTATAGCAGCCAGAATGAACTAAGACAGAGAGTAAGAACCAAAATGTTAAGTTAATTTAGGATAATGGGATTATGGAGTTTTATATTTCCTTCTTATCACTAGTCTGTTTTCTAAATTCTCTACAATGAACATGCATTAGTTTTATAAGAAAAAAAATTTTGTTTTAAAGCAAGTGGGAAAAGTTACAAGCATTAGAAAGAGAGGAAAATCATCAAGGATGTATGTAGACACCAAAGTTTCTTCCTTCTTTTAAAGGTAGAATCAATCCTCAGTTTTCACAGTAGTTCTGCTCTATACAGCCACTGTAAGCAATGAATCAGTGATACTGAACAAATGCTCCTGGAGGAAGTAAAGGTTTAAGCTCTTTCGAGCCTCCTGTCACATTTTTATCAACTGGTCAATACAAAACCTTGTCGTATATGTCTTTTCTGTTTAAAGACACTTGGATATATACTGTCGACTCATCAACATAGAACTCGTGCCCAGCCGCACTGTAATTCATGCCTGAACAAAGCTTATCTAACACACGTATTTTCTCTACAAGGCACATCACAGTCTTGCACTTAGTAATACTACTCAGCACTTTTTAGCACTATGCCTGAGGCCATTTTAAACATCAAAATCACCAAGAAAAATTATAAAAATGCCGAAAATGTGGCACTAAATAGACTATGAAAAAGACACTTGTTTACAGTATGAGAGCTTGAAAGAAGGCAGTGTTGCCACATTCAACCTCAACTAGAACATGGTGCAATGGACAGCTCGAATTTTTTGCCAATCTGTGTATGGCTGCAAAGGTCCATAAAAACACCATTAGAACTGATTTTAGGGTTACAAATGAATTTTGCTGAGTAGGTAGATCACAAATACGGAATCCATGAATAATGAGGATGACTATATTTCACTATATTACTTTAAAAAACAAACAAAACACAACCAGAAACCAAAAGGGCCACTTTTGCCTAAAAGGTAGAATATGTTTTAGTCTGAACTCGAGGGATCAAAGCCCTATCTCTGAGTGTCTAGAGCAATTTTTCACACAGCCTGTGCCAGGAGGTGCCTGAGCGTGGGGATGCCTGATCATGCCACTCCTCAGCAGTGCCAAATGCCAACAAAGCTGCACCCCTGTACTTACACTAAAAAGGCCACTCCAAAAGGGACAGGTCTTGGTTAGTGAGCTTCAAACTTTTCGAGTATTCCTCAACCATCCCTTTTATTGCTTCTAGCCAAACTCAAACTCTCACTCAACAAAGGAAAATGAGTTTCTCAAAGAATAAAATGGGCCAAATCCTTAAAGGTCTCAACCCTGTCTCTCCTGATAATCATACAATCAGTGTTTTGTACCCCAGTACTACACAGTCATTCAGGCAAAAAAAGAGGAAGAAAAGATAAAAAGGTTACTGTGCAAAACCACCCCAGCACGCAGACCTCTCCCCAGTGGGTGGGGGTCTTGTGTGTCAGCAGCATACCATTCAGTGTCAGGGTCAAAACATCCTGTTTTCAGCATCTAGAGAGGGCAGAGTTGGCAGAAAAATTAAATGGTTCTGCATGTCCTGATTTACAACTGGCTCTGGCTGGGTTCAGATCCCAAACTACTGAGAAGTATTAAGGAAGGACATAGGCTTGTACTACCCTGCTGAGCTAGTGTCTTCCTAATGCGATTTGGGCCACAGCAACTAGAGGAGAAAACTGCTCTTACCTGAATGAAATGGGTGACCACATGGACATAGGCCCCGGCAGCCGCCACAAACATACAGAGGGCAAAACTGGCATAGACCTTCTTCAGGTGCTGCTGCGTCGAGGGGGTTCTAGGAAACAATGTTAATAATGGCCATTACTCCAGGACCAATCTCATCTCTAAGCTAAGAATAATTTTCCTTCTTCTTCCCAGGGAATATGTGAAAGTTTTGGTACAATAAAAAAAGAACGCTTTGGGGGCTTCCCTGGTGGCGCAGTGGTTGAGAGTCCACCTGCCGATGCAGGGGACACGGGTTCATGCCCCGGTCCGGGAAGATCCCACATGCCGCAGAGGGGCTGGGCCCATGGGCCATGGCCGCTGAGCCTGCGCTCCGCAACGGGAGAGGCCACAACAGTGAGAGGCCCACGTACCACAAAACAAAACAAAACAAAACAAAAAAAAGAATGCTTTGAAAACTAGGTTAACAAACAGAAAATCTTAAATGCTGAGGAAAGCCCCAATGCCCAAACTATGAACAATCATTACCCAAACTAAAATAACTAAATGGCTTTCCAGCGACCACACCGCAGCCCTTAGACTTTGGGTGCTTTTATCAGATCCTCTGGATTCTAGCAAAGTTAGTATGTTAGTTTACACGTACAAAAGTTAATACACCAGGAAAAGGAAAAGAAACAAGATATAAAGGGAAATGTAATAAGAAAGTACAGTTAAGGTCAAAGCACTTACATGTGGGAAAATTTAAGGAGTGCATCAAAGTTGATCTTCCGATCAAATATGTTCATGATGCTAGATTCTGTGGGACACAGCCTCCACTCTGTGGAATCAAGGAAATAAGAAAAGTAATTTTAAAGATACAAGGACACACAAAATAACAAACAACTTTCTTATGAAAAACAGCAACATACAAGTTTGGAAAAATGAAAGTTATATCTAAAATCTCACTGCCCTAACACCACCATTTGCATTTTTATATATTTCCTTCTAGAATACATTTGCAATCATACACAACCATTTTAAAGGGGACAGAGGAACCCATCTTCTTCTCCCCAAACTGTTTCATTACTAGCATTTGATTTCTATTCTTTCAGAAGATAACCTGCCCCTTTAACATCTTTTTGTTTTTTCCTTCGGTACGCGGGCCTCTCACTGTTGTGGCCTCTCCTGTTGTGGAGCCCAGGCTCTGGACACACAGGCTCAGAGGTCATGGCTCACGGGCCCAGCCGCTCCGTGGCATGTGGGATCTTCCCAGACCGGGGCACGAACCCGTGTCCCCTGCATCGGCAGGCAGACGCTCAACCGCTGCACCACCAGGGAAGCCCCATCCTGCCCCTTTAAAAGACAGTTTGTTTCTTTGAGAAATTCTCTATTAGCAAGCTAGTTAAAGGGACCCAGTCTTACTGGAACATAAGGCAACTTGTCATTTTTTCAAGATGCCAGAGAATTCCCTCAGCAAAGGCACAGAAGTTTAAAGATAAAGAAGAAAAATTATAAAGCTGGATCTGACACTAGGGCTTGCATTTTTTAAATATACATTTAGAAACTTCCCACCCAATGCAATTTAGAACTGAACTGTAAGGGAGCCACAGTTTTAAAAAGAGGAAAGTTCCTCCATGAAAAAGAAATTTGTGCAGAGAGAATTTTTTAAAACACAATCTCAGAACCTTTCTTACAGAAGAGTGGGAATAGTACAAGGAACTTCTGCACACTTCACCCAGATTTCCTAAATGTTAGTGTGTCACCATACCTGCTTTATCCCCCCCCTCTATATAGCAATATATGGAGACCTTTTCCTAACTATGCAAGACAGAATGCCTCTTTACATCTAAACACTTCAGTATGTATATCCTGAAAACAATGATCAAAATCAGTAAATTAACAATACAATACCATTACCTAATCTACAGACCTTATTCAGATCTTGTCAACTGTCCCAAGTGTCAGAAAGGGCATTTTAAAACTGAACTACAACCAGGTTACCATAAAGTCAGGATCTTAAGTTTTGCTCTCTCCCCTATCTCACATGCAATCCTAAATAAACACATTTAACCTACAGAACTAAAAATCTAATCAAGAGCTTTCATCCTTCCTAAATATCAATCCTCCAGATTCTTATTAGACCCATAATACCCATTCATTTCAAATCAGCCAAAAACAGTGGAGAGGAGGGGATTAAAGCTAAGTTGTTTCAAAGACAGGCCTACTACTCACACCCATTCTATCGGCACCTAGCCCAAAACTCAGCAAAATTAATCCAGGCAATAAAAGTAACAATCCCCAAAATGACTTCCCGAGGAATTCTGGGCCAGTGGAAAGATGCCATTCTTAGAGTTCACAAGCATCACTACCGCGTGTTTCCTGAGGCTCTCTCTCATATATGGAACAATTACAATGGCTGGCTTGCTTTCTCTGATTTCGTCTTTCCTTTCTCACCAACATCCCTACTCACCTCAATTGTATTGTTAGTTTTGTTCTTAAGGATAGATACAGTGAGAAGCTGCAGAACCTACTAAAGCTGTTCCTCTCACCTCTAAGTCACGGGGTTCTGGGCCCTCTTGATCTAGATGGTGCAATGGTTGCAGGCTTTTGCACGGCCAACCAAAGCCTTCCATAACCATGATGAATCCATCCTCTAGAGAACACACTTACAGGATGGCAGAATCCAGCACCTGGAAAGTGTCTTTGTTTAAAGCTTCCATTAACCGCCTTAATGACATCCCTAGACAGAACTTGCAACAGCACTGAAGCAACCTTCAGAGCCAAGTTTCTCAGTATTCACAACAAAGCTAGAGTGCCTCTTGCTTCCAATTTCAAGAGTTGAAGTGTGTGTGGGGGGGTGTGTGTGTGTTAAATCCGCAAATACCCTGGGGATTATTAGTCAGAAAGGGGCAACACACTGTAACCAGACCCCAATGAATGGAAACTGTGCGAGGGGAGAATGTCAGTTTGCTCTCTGGCATTTCCAAGGGGGTACTGACTGTCTCTCTTACAACTGCTGATGGAAAAACCAAAACCATCAAAGGTTGTGAGGGTAGGGACAGAGGTATCAAATATGAATTTCTCCATGATTTAGTGCCTTGCAATTTAAAATCATTAAAAAATTAATTAAAACCAGTTTTCCAACATTACTACCAACTCTAAAATTTAAGTGAAATATGTAATCACCAAATTTTCTAGATGCAAAGGTACACAGCAATTTTAGTAGCAGCAGCTTCATGGGGAAAAATGCAATAAAATATACATTTAATAAATATGATATGATGTATATATGACATAATTTCAGAACTGTTAAAATTAGAGGAGAAAAAAGTTAGGTCTTAGAATCAAGGAAATATATGACAGTTTGCTCTCGGTCTGTTCTAGACAGACAAGAACTAACATACAGGTAAGTAATGAGTTAAAACTGTTCTTAGGGCTTCCCTGGTGGCTCAGTGGTTGAGAGTCCGCCTACCGATGCAGGGGACACAGGTTCGTGCCCTGGTCCGGGAAGATCCCACATGCCGCGCAGCGGCTGGGCCCGTGAGCCATGGCCGCTGAGCCTGCGCGTCCGGAGCCTGTGCTCCGCAACGGGAGAGGCCACAACAGTGAGAGGCCCGCGTAACACAAAAAAACCAAACCAAAACAAAAAAAACTGTTCTTATAACTTTTGCCAGATAGACTAAACTTACCAGTTTTCTATCTTAGCCTCAACTACTTGTGCTCAGAAGCTGTAGAGAAAAGGTATCTACGTTTCAATGGTTCATATGCAAACTCAGCTGAACAAGATTAAATTGCATTCATAACTCAAAAATAGCAGCTCCCATACCAAAAGTATTTTCAGTCCCAGGGACAGACAGCTCTCAACAGGGCCTGAAGTATTCAAAACCATTAACCAAGTAACTCGGCTAACATTCCAGAGGGGCCCCCCTAGTTAAGCGAAAATCTCGGTTTTAAAAAAAAGTACAGGGAATTCCCTGGCAGTCCAGTGGTTGGGACTCCGCATTTTCACTGCCAAGTGCCCAGGTTCAGTCCCTGGTCAAGGAACTAGGATCCTGCAAGCCATGCAGCTCGGCCAAAAAAATAAACAAAATAAAAAATAAAAATAAATGTAAAAGTACATTAAAATGATAAATTTTATGTTATATATATTTTACCAAAATAAAGGGAAAACGTATACTACAAGTTACTCAAAAATTATTCATTATAGGACTCCCCCTAACATACACTGAAGCCCATTACGGAACGGATACCAGCAATAGTCTGTCTCACCCTGGACCCCAACTCATACAGAGTTCTATACTCAAATCTAAAAGAGGGAGGTGGACAGTGCCTCAGAGACCCATGGGAAATTTGCCTGCACTGCATTTGTAAATGAGAAGTAAATGTTCAGGTGTTTCATAACCAAATTCCTTTAATTTAGTTTAGAGACTCATTTTATGCCTTCATCCTTTGAAAGGCAGGATACCAAAACTTGTCAAACTTTGTCATGCATATATTGCTCAAGCTTTGTTGGAAGTGTCACCATCCGTGGTTCCCCAGGCCAGCCTCTCTGCCAGAGCCACCCGAAAACAAAACAAAAAACTTATTGCACAATAGGACTTCCCTGGTGGCGAAGTGGATAAGAATCCCCCTGTCAATGCAGGGGCCACAGGTTCGAGCACTGGTCTGGGAAGATCCCACATGCCATGGAGCAACTAAGCCCATGCGCCACAGCCACTGAGCCTGTGCTCTAGAACCCGCGCGCCACAACTACTGGAGCCCATGCACCTAGTGCCCGTGCTCCACAACAAGAGAAGCCACCACAAGAAGCACACACACCGCAACAAGGAGTAGCCCCAGCTAGCCACAACTAGACGCAACGAAGATCCAATGCTGCCAAAAAAAACAAAAACAAAAAAACCCTTACTGCATAGGTTTATCAAGATAGAAAAACTCAAGTAAACACACTGTCCTGAGTTACGTATTCCTGGAGTCTGCTTTTGTTTGAGGAGGGAAGGGCAGCAGGGGCAGGTAGGAGGAGACAGATATTCTTATCAATTAACATCTTTGTCTTCTTACATATTGTTAAATCTCTTGTTGTTTTCTAAGAATCTTCCTTACCCATGTCCTAAAACAAAATATTATCAACAGCCAAGCCTTAAATTAAAAAAAAAAAATTCTTCTCAATCTTATTCCAACAACTACTAAGTACAATGCATATGAAACATGGCCAAGTGGCCAAAAGCTATGCAAAACAATCATGCATTTAGTATTCATTTTTAAAAAATCCTTGCCTTTAACAAAGAAAAGCTTGCTGACTCCTGGCTCCAGCCGAGAAGCTGCCTCAGTGTATACAATTTACCAACATTAAACCAACCAAAGAAACATTGTTCACACATTTAATTAAACATTCAGTGCACGAATTATATGATTCTTCATTCCTGTTGTAGTAATTCAACCATCTTGAATCCTGTTCCCACACCCCCAAAAGGGACCAAATTGATACTTGAGAGAAGAAAAATCTCATGTGGTTAAACAAAAAAAGGTGGTGGTGGTGGGGGGGGAATTGTAATTTTTTTTTAGTAGTTCTTTCTACTGAATAGTTTGTAGACTCTACAACCATGTCCCTAGCATAGTGGTTAAGAGCACAGCCTGCTGTGTTGGAATCTTGGCTACTTCCTTAGCTGTGTGATGGAGCAAGTTTCTGGCACTTAACCTCACTGTGCTTCAGTTTCCTCATTTGTAAAATAGTAACACTTAATATTCCCTACTTCTTACGGATGAGGACTAAGTGAGATAATACAACGTGCTAAGACTAGTGCTTCGTGCTAAGAATAGTGCTTTATGCTAAGAACAGTGCTTCGTACATAAGACCAGCTCAATATATTAACCATTGTTTTTACTAGTGTAATTCATTACTCTCATGTCCTCAGTGCACGATTTTCCCCCTTTTCTTAAATTTTTGTTGTTGTCTATAATCATTTAATGAATGTTCCAAACACACCCTTCACAGGCTACAGGTGATGATTTTCCCTTTTAGAAGTCTAGTTTTAGGGACTTCCCTGGCAGTCCAGTGGTTAAGACTTCACCTTCCACTTCCAATGGAGGGGGTAAGGGTTCAATCCCTAGTCTGGGAGCTAAGATCCCACATGCCTAGTGGCCAAAAAACCAAAACATAAAACAGAAGCAATATTGTAACAAATTCAATAAAGACTTTAAAAATGGTCCACATTTAAAAAAAAATCTAGTTTTAGAAGACATTTATCATAGGCCTAATTTACATATGCTCTGTATTTTAATTTTTTATATGTATTATTCAAGAATTAGAAATGAAAAAGGAGGGGCTTCCCTGGTGGCGCAGTGGTTGAGAGTCCGCCTGCCGATGCAGGGGACACGGGTTCGTGCCCTGGTCCGGGAAGATTCCACATGCCGCGGAGCGGCTAGGCCCGTGAGCCATGGCTGCTGAGCCTGCGCTGCGCAACAGGAGAGGCCGCAACAGTGAGAGGCCCGCCCCCCCCAAAAAAAAGAAAAAGGAGAAGTAACAACTGACACTGCAGAAATACAAAGGATCATGAGAGATTACTACAAGCAGCTATATGTCAATAAAATGGACAACCTGGAAGAAATGGACAAATTCTTAGAAAAGCACAACCTCTGAGACTGAACCAGGAAGAAACAGAAAATATAAACAGACCAATCACAAGCACTGAAACTGATTAAAAATCTTCCAACAAACAAAAGCCCAGGACCAGATGGCTTCACAAGCAAATTCTAACAAACATTTACAGAAGAGCTAACACCTATCCTTCTCAAACTCTTCCAAAATACAGCAGAGTAAGGAACACTCCCAAACTCATCCTACAAGGCCACCGTCACCCTGATACCAAAACCAGAAAAAGATGTCACAAAGAAAAGAAACTACAGGCCAATATCACTGATGAACATAGATGCAAAAATCCTCAACAAAATACTACCAAACAGAATCCAACGGCACATTAAAAGGATCATACACCATGAGCAACTGGGGTTTATCCCAAGAATGCAAGGATTCTTCAGTATACACAAATCAATCAAGGTGATACACCACATTAACAAAGTGAAGGAGAAAAACCATATGATCATCTCAATAGATGCAGAAAAAGCTTTTGACAAAATTCAACACCCACTTATGATAAAAACCCTCCAGAAAGTAGGCATAGAGGGAACTTACCTCTACATAATAAAGGCCATATATGACAAACCTACAGCCAACACCGTTCTCAATGGTGAGAAACGGAAACCATTTCCTCTAAGAGCAGGAACAAGACAAGGTTGGCAACTCTCACCACTATTATTCAACACAGTTTTGGAAGTTTTAGCCACAGCAATCAGAGAAGAAAATGAAATAAAAGGAATCCAAATTGGAAAAGAAGGAGTAACGGTGCCACTGTTTGCAGATGACAAGATACTATACATAGAGAATCCTAAAGATGCTACCAGAAAACTACCAGAGCTAATCAATGAATTTGGTAAAGTAGCAGGATACAAAATTAATGCACAGAGATCTCGTGCATTCCTGTACAATAATGATGAAAAATCTGAAAGAGAAATTAAGGAAACACTCCCATTTACCACTGCAACAAAAAGAATAAAATAACTTGGAATAAACCTACCTAAGGAGACAAAAGACCTGGATGCAGAAAACTGTAAGACACTGATGAAAAAAATTAAAGATGATACAAACAGATGGAGAGACATACCATGTTCTTGGATTGGAAGAATCAACACTGAAAATGACTATACTACCCAAAACAATCTACAGATTCAATGCAATCCCTATCAAACTACCAATGGCATTTTTCACAGAACTAGAACAAAACATTTCACCATTTGTATGGAAACACAAAAGACCCCGAATAGCCAAAGCAATCTTGAGAAAGAAAAACAGAGCTGGAGGAATCAGGCTCCCGGACTTTGGACTATACTACAAAGCTACAGTAATCAAGACAGTATGGTACTGGAACAAAAACAGAAATATAGATCAATGGAACAGGATAGAAAGCCCAGAGATAAACCCATGCACATATGGTCACCTTATTTTTGATAAAGGAGGCAAGAATATACAATGGAGAAAAGACAGCCTCTTCAATAAGTGGTGCTGGGAAAACTGGACAGCTACATTTATGAATGAAATTAGAACACTCCCTAACACCATACACAAAAATAAACTCAAAATGGATTAAAGACCTAAATGTAAGGCCAGACATTATAAAACTCTTAGAGGAAATCATACGCAGAACGCTCTATGACATAAATCACAGCAAGATCCTTTTTGACCCACCTCCTAGAGAAATGGAAATAAAAACAAAGACAAATGGGACCTAATGAAACTTCAAAGCTTTTGCAGAGCAAAGGAAACCATAAACAAGACGAAAAGACAACCCTCAGAATGGGAAAAAATATTTACAAATGAAGCAACTGACAAAGGATTAATCTCCAAAATTTACAAGCAGCTCATGCAGCTCAATATCAAAAAAACAAACAACCCAATCCAAAAATGGGCAGAAGACCTAAATAGACATTTCTCCAAAGAAGATATACAAATTGCCAACAAACACATGAAAGGATGCTCAACATCAGTAATCATTAGAGTAATGCAAATCAAAACTACAGTGAGGTATCACCTCACACCAGCCGGAATGGCCATCAAAAAATCTACAAACAATAAATGCTGGAGAGGGTGTGGAGAAAAGGGAACCTGATTGCACTGTTGGTGGGAATGTAAACTGATACAGCCACTATGGAAAATAGTATGGACGTTCCTTAAAAAACTAAAAATAGAACTACCATATGACCCAGCAACCCCACTACTGGGCATATACCCAGAGAAAACCATAATTCAAAAAGAGTCATGTACCATAATGTTCACTGCAGCACTATTTACAATGGCTGGGACATGGAAGCAACCTAAGTGTCCATCGATGGATGAATGGATAAAGAAGTTGTGGCACATTTATACAATGGAATATTACTCAGCCATAAAAAAGAAACGAAATTGAGTTATTTGTAGTGAGGTGGATAGGCCTAGAGTCTGTCACACAGAGTGAAGTAAGTCAGAAAGAGAAAAACAAATACTGTATGCTAACACATGTAAATGGAACTAAAAAAAAAAACTGGTTCTGAAGAACCTAGGGGCAGGACAGGAATAAAGACGCAGATGTTGAAAATGGACTTGAGGACACAGGGAGGGGGAAGGGTAAGCTGGGACAAAGTGAGAGAGTGGCATGGACATATATACACTACCAAATGTAAAACAGATAGCTACTGCGAAGCAGCCACATAGCAGAGGGAGATCAGCTCAGTGCTCTGTGACCACCTAGAGGGGTGGGATAGGGAGGGTGGGAAGGAGATGCAAGAGGGAGGAGATATGGGGATATATGTGTATGTATAGCTGATTCACTTTGTTATAAAACAGAAACTAACAAACCATTGTAAAGCAATTATACTCCAATAAAGATGTTAAAAAAAAAATATATATATATATATAATTGAATCACTAACTCACAGCTAGCTACATCCTGAAGGCATAATATTTACCCAAATGAGAGAGTAAAATTAAATGGGGGGGGAGGGGGAGTCTAAGAAAATTATAAACCGGAATTTGAAGGAACCTGGTAAATCTTACTACTGATTAAAATGACTTTTGTTTAAATGGCATGCCTCTCCTCTGGCACATTTACACGGTACCTCCTGTCCCCCAGGACCACAAAGGTGTTTTGAGACAGCCTAATGACCACTAAGTGATAATGTGATGTGGTAGAGAATTTGATGAAGTAAATGTTTATTAGCTTGATGCTTTCCTTGCAACCCCTAGGAGGTAGGTCAGTTTGATTTCAGGAAATCCAAGAAATTCTGTCTCGACTAGGGCTGGGCTTTGATTGTCCTAGATTTGGACTCTAGATGTCCCAGCCCATCCCTTAACTTGAACCAAAATCCCTGGATTAGGTAACCCTGAATCTCTAGGAGGCTGCCTCAGAACCAAACCAGTAACTGGAGATGGAATGCCTACTTCCTTCAATAAATTATTATTATTTTTTGCATCAAACTGACACGCTTTGCTGAATCTCCCTCTCTATAAGCACAACTGTTTGACAGACACTGAATCGCAGAACGGTCCCAATGTCCTAAATACATAATCATCCTCCAGTATAAACCAGCAATCCCTGCCCAATAAAACCATATTTAGCCCAAATGAGAGTAGACATAGATTAGGACAAACAGCACACCCACTCAGCCCTCATCCTTGAAGCCCTTTTTTTCCCAAGTGTTCTGGATTCCAGTTAATTGTTCAGGAACTTTTCTCACACTTTTCCCTGTAAGCACCCCCCCACACTTAAGTCTCTAGAGTAAATCTAGACCCCCATCATCTAATCAAGTGTTGCGACCACAAATCAACATTCCCCCGCTGGCTCAGAGAGGAGCCTACCTTAATAGAGGGCCACTGAAGTGGCCCTAAAAACCAGTCTCTACAGTTTTTCTCTCCTTGGTTTGAATACTGGTTTTGAAAACAAAAATGAGTATGTATAATATAAAAGCTACTTCATGAAATTTGGTTAGAAACTCTAGAGGAAAACAAGGTGGAGTAAAAGACACTTCTAGCGGATTCTACAGCCAAGTCAAAGTAGCAAAGGAAAATTTAGCAGGATAGTGCCTCAAGAGAATATTCAGTGTCTTCCCAGAGGAGACTCATACCCTTGGGTAGTTTATGAAATAAAGTGAAACTCTTCAGGCTAGCAATAGTACCTTTTATAACAATACCACTGACTGCATTTATATGAAATTAAACAAATTTCAAAGTGTTTTATTATATACACTATTCCCTTTGACCATCACACACATGAAGAAAGGGCAAGAATGATTAGTCCCACTTTAAAGTTTAAAAAGTAAGTTCAAAAAGGCAGCATAATAGTGGCACGAGCACTCGATTTGGAGTCACAAGTCCTGCCATATTCTACCACATAACTTTGGGGAAATCATTTTACCTAAGGTCATCTAGGCTTCCTCATCTGGAAGGATGATTAGCTAACACCTGCTCTACTAAGCTCAATGAATGCCGATAAGAAAATCTGTGTGAAATTATTGTAAAGTGCTAAACACTTTACAATGGACATTAAATGGACATTAGTACTGACCAACATCAGAAAGTTGAAATAGTAGAGCCACGGACTTCCCTGATGGCGCAGTGGTTAGGAATCCGCCTGCCAATGCAGGGGACACGGATTCGAGCCCTGGTCCGGGAAGATCCAACATGACGCGGAGCAACTACTGAAGCCCGCGCGCCTAGAGCCCGTGCTCCGCAACAAGAGAAGCCACCGCAAGGAGAAGCCCGCACACCGCAACGAAGAATAGCCCCCGCTCGCCGCGACTAGAGAAAGCCCACGCGCAGCAACGAACACCCCTAATGCAGCCAAAAATAAATAAATAAATAATTATTATTTTTTTAAATAGTAGAGCCAGAATCAGGTTAGGGGTCTTCTGACCTCTCAACCCTAGTGCTCTTTCTACTATTACACCCTACAGCTGAAAAGCAAGTTTTCCTATAGTTTCAGCTATAGGTCAAGAGAAATTGTAAAACAACAAACATATGTTGATTCCTATTATACTTTTCTGCATTTTTCAGCATTTCTACAGTAAGTACGAACCATATGCATAAATCAAGAAAAGACGTGGAAATGCTGACCAAATATCTGGATTAATTTTACCTTTCCTATTCTTTAGGAGAGTGAGACTTCACTGGATCAATACTGGGGAAGGGAGAGAAGGGAAGAAAGAGGGTACTAAGCCAGGTTTCCACAACAAAATGAATAATGGAAGAAGGAAACTCTGAATCCAAATTACAGACTGCATTTCTGAAGGATTCAACCATTCTGACCCCACTGGAGGAAAATGGCAGAGAATCTAAATGTCAACATACTCTTGAAGCCAGGCCAAAAAAAAAATTAGACAAGGAGGAATAATAAAACACCAAAGAGGGTAAATCAAATAATTACGGAAATGTGTTTGCAGAAGCTGTAAGAAATGTAGTTATGAAACTTTTATCTTTCTTGAACTTAATTCTTAAACTACACATACAACCAAAAGATAAACTTGAAATAAATAAGTAACTAGAAAAGCCCATTCGCCACTAACCTTTAACCTTGAAATTTTTGTCTATGTTTCAGGCACAGTCAGCTCTTCTACGTGATTACACATTCACAAGTTAACTATTACTGGAACAGAGACTCAAGTTCAGAAAGGTTTTTGTTGTTGTTTGGTCAATGAAAGGCTCATGCGGCAGGCAATGCAACCTGGGCTGGCACCGGGCTGCAATTCCTCACTTAATAAACACACAAAAATACCACAGCTCCAGCAAGTACGTCCAAGAAAAAAAGAAAAACAACCGCCCAACGACGCCTTTCCTGAGCGGACTTTGAGAAAGACGCCCACAAGGCCCAGGACCAAGCAAAGCTAAAGCCACCTCACCTGTCCAAAGGTAACCAATCAGACCAGAGCGGGGCCGCCCTGGGGGCCTGGCAAGCCAGGCCTGGCCCGGGTCTCTCCTCACCTCCCGCCTCTGCTGTTGGCTTCCAAGTAACTAAGGAGCCTCGCGGGTCACAGAGGAGTGTGACATCACCCGCCCCGCCGTGACAGGGCAGCCTGCCGGACCAGGCCCTCCTGAGTCCCAGCCCCCGCCGCTCACCCAAATGGGGCCCGGCCAAGAGGACCCCCAGGAGGCCAGGGATCTGTCGGGTGGGGCGGCGATGACCACAAACCCGTAAGGTTTCGCTTTCATTCTCCTCGGAAGGAAGGTGCGGGGGACGTGCCCTGAATTCAAGGGATCGAGGTTGGGCCTGGGCCGTCTACACCGGGCGGAGGAGGAGGAGGGACGCGCAATGCGGGGGGGGGGGGGGGGGGGGGGAGAAAGAAGGCCAAGAAGGAGCCTTCGCTAGCGCTAGCATGCAGAATCCGCGCCTTGGACTCGTCCCCGCCCCTCCCCCGCTCCGGTACGGTTGCGCAGGCGCGGTAGTAGTTCTCGTTTTCCTCCCCTCCCCGCCTAGCTTTCCGGAGTCCAGTTGTCGACCAGGGCCCACTTTCCCCAGGATGCAGTCAGTCCGAAAACGGAGACTACTCCCACTCTTGCTCAAGCAACAACTGCTAACCCTCTTTCCATTTCTCACTCCCGGCTTGCGCAGTCCTAGCTTCAGACGTACCTTCTGACCCGCCGCTCAGCAGCCCAGACAGCTCTCCTACCACCGGATGTGCTTCTGACTCTCCCAGGGTCCGCTCCGGACTCTTTACCTCGCGTCCGCCCCTCGAGGGAAGCCCCGCCCCCGCGTTCCGCTTAAGGCAAGTCCTCATTGGCCGTTGGTTGCATTTCTGCCTTTCCATTGGCTGTACGTGCATAAACAATGGCTGCTTACTTCCGAGCCATTTGCTTGACGCCCGTGTCGATCAAGACTCTAGCCGCCAACCAGCGTCGTAGCGAAAGATATCCGCCCTCTTCCCTCATAGTAAGAAAGGGTCGCGGTCCAAAGCCGCCTCTAGTGGACAAAAAGAAGAGGGGCAGGCCCCACCCAAGACACAGGGCAAGTAATTCAGCCTCCGATACGCGCGGTGGGATAGCACCGCGAAGTCCCGGGATTCTGGTCATGGACTGTTAAAGGGGGAAAGAGATTCAGAGAACACCTATAAAAGCGCTCTCACAAGGGCCAATTTACCGTGAATCTAGTGAAGCCGGGCTCAGCGCATTCTCCAGGAACTCGAGGAGGAATTAGCAGCCCCATTCTTGCATCGGACGCACGGACCTCACCCTGGAAATCACACTCTAAGCCTAAGTGGTGGCCCTGGGGTCTTGGGCGGGGCCAGCGGGTTGCAAGGACCACCTCCCCATCCACCTTGCTTGGGGGAGGTGGGTATTAGTGCAGTGGGTGGGAGGGGAACGAGTGTGGCTATCTGGCTGAGCTGCTCTGGCAGCCCTGAAGAAACTAAGCCAAGGAAAATCAAAGGACTGGAGCTCCCCGAGGACAAGAAGCAAGAACTTATAGTAAGGAGTTCTGAGACAGATTTAAAAAAAAAAAGTTTCTGCACTATCAATTTTTTTCAAAAACTTTTTTTTTGCTAATTTATCTGTCTAGTATCGCTTAATATCTTATAAAAATAATACAACATGGTCATACGAAGAGGCAAAGAGTATGCAGCCAAAAAAAGTAGAAAAAGATAAAAAAGCGTATAGTGGTTGACAGGCAATTTAGTAATAATAATGTGGGTTTTTTGAATTGTGTTATGTTTGTGGTTTTGTCAGCATTTTAAAATCTGTAATGGTTTCTTATTCTAAATAAATATTGACTTTATTACATAATTTTGTGTTCTTTTTCTTAAATACAGCCTTATAATTGTAGATGTTTGGGACTGCACAAAACATAGATCCACCCCTGCCCCTCATTTTACAAATAAGGAAACAGGCCCATGGACAGAAAATGTTCTGGCAAAATAAGAGAACAAATTTAGATTAAGCATTTGATCAGTGAAGATCAAATCAGAATGCAGGATTTAGGAAACTGCTTTCTAGAAGGATAGAATAGCTTTTTTTTTGGCCGCATCTCCCCGACCAGGGATGGAACCCAGAACCCGGGCCCTCAGCAGTGAAAGCGTGCAGTCCTAACCACTGGACCGCCAGGGAAATCCCTAGAAGGCTAGAATAACTATCTTTTCAGTAAAGAATACAAATAGACAGGGTATGATTCTCAGTACACAAATGCAGATATGCAATAAACATTTTATTTTCTATAGTGCAACCTAATGTTTACTCTGAACCTTATTCCACTGGAGTGGGAGAAAATACATTAAGTCTTCCTTGAGGTTTCTCTCCCTACCCCACCCTAATTTCTGCCACATTTCTGGGGCTAAAGTGCTTGGGAACAGGGCCTATCTGGTTCCTGGTCATCAATTCACACAGGTTGCTGCAGAAGTTTTTACCTTTGTACTGATGTGGCCCTTTCAGGTACAGCAGTAGCTATTTCCTTGCCATACTTAAGCCACAAGAAATCTTTTGTCAAGCTAATATTGAATTCTCCACCTAGAACAAGAGGTTGCTAAGAGTTTGTCCTGTACAGTGTTGACTGACATAGTTTATTCATTCATTGATGACATAGATTATTCCCTCCATTTCTGACTCGGGGTCTCTCATGAGGTTGCAATCAGATGTCAGCCAAGGATGCAGTTATCCAAAGGCTTGACTGGACCTAGAGGAATTACTTCCAAGGTATGGGTGACAAGTTGGTGCTGGCTATTGGTAGGAGACCTTAGATGCTCTCCAAATGGGCTCCTCCACAGGGCTGTTTGAGTGTCCTCACAGCATGAGGGCTGGCTTCTCCCAGAGTGAGCAATCCCAGTGACAGAACTAGGTGGAAGCTCTTTTTACAACTTATCTTTACAAGTTGCAATCACTTATAATAATACACTTATTCCCAGACCCCTGTCCTGGGTCTTGTGCCTCAGAGGGCCTCATGGTTTGGAAGGCCTTCCTGGAAATTTTCTAAGTCTCCCTCATGTGCCTGGGACCAACCTGGGCCAGTAGTGCCATCAAGGCTCAGCCCAGACCAGGTCCTGCTGAGCCCTTTTCCCAATTTCTCCCTTCATGGGGTTCTCCAATTCCAGGATGCCCGAGGAGCTCTGAAACTCATGCCTGTGGCATTATCCCAAGGCCCTGTGATCAGGTCTCAACTCCAAGAGGGCATCCTGGTGAGCTGATCACTCGTGCTAGCCAGCACAGTATTTCTTTTGTGGAATCGCATGAGATTGGGTCTCCAGGATCATGCTGACATGCCTACTTGGGGGTCAGACAGAAGAAGAGCTCAGGCCTCTGGGCTACCAACAGTTTTCTACTAACCTTTGGGCTTGAGTTGTATGTATGGGTCCCTGTATTGATCCTCTCCTGTCAGTGTTCTGACTGTGGAGCTGTGTGTGGTCCACAGCACCAGAGGACAACAGAATGACAGCAGGCATCTTTTATCCTGTACATCACTACACTCAAGCCACTCCCACCCCCACCCCCTGCCCACGCCACCACTGGCACCCAGGGTAGTCACTCCATCTCCTCCAAAGACTCTGGGACGTATGTCAGGCAGTCCTCTGGGAGTAGCCCCCCCTTCCTCCTCCAAGATCACTTCTGGCTGCTTTTGAGACTGTCGCTCCACAGTGCCAACAGGCCCTTCCCAACTAATGTCCTCTTTTTCTTCTGAATGCTGTGGTGATACAATGTTCTTACCCATGTCAGTCTTAAGTCATGCCAAAGGAGACATGTACAAATGATATCATTCCTCTTGCTCTATCCATGATGTGTGGAAGGTAAGGATGTCATTAACATTGAAAGAGATCACAGTCTGGGAATGCTGTGATTATGGTTTAAAGAGTATAAGAGAAGATATGATTAGAAGAGGTGTTTTTCTATGCTTATGGTATAAAATTCTGAATGAAAATTTAACATGACCGTAAAACAAATTGTTGTTCAAATTTTCTTGCATATTCTGGGTAAGACTTGCATTTGTGGTCACCATAAACAAAGCACAGTAATAATTTTTGAGAGAGTCATGGGTGACATGTGGATAACGTGGTGTCATGGGTAATGATATAATCTGGAGAAAACAAATAGTATAAGGGAACTACAGGAACAAGAATATCTATATTGTTTCACTATAAACAGAGTACAAAGACCTTGGCATTGCATTAACAGTGTTACTAAACAACCCAATCAAAAAATGGGCAGAAGATCTAAAGAGACATTTCTCTAAAGACATACAGGTAGCCAAAAAGCACATGAAAAGATGCTCAACAATTTTAATTACTAGAGAAATGCAAATCAAGACTATGATGAGGTATCACCTCATGCTGGTCAAAATGGCCATCATCAAAAAGTCTACAAACAGGGCTTCCCTGGTGGTGCAGTGGTTAAGAATCAGCCTACCAATGCAGAGGATACGAGTTCAATCACTGGTCCGGGAAGATCCCACAGGCCGCGGAGCAACTAAGCCTGTGCTCCACAGCAAGAGAAGCCACCTTAATGAGAAGCCAGTGCACTGCAACGAAGAGTAACCCCTGCTTGCTGCAACTAGAGAAAGCCCGTGTGCAGCAGCGAAGACCCAATGCAGCCAAAAATTAAAAAATAAAAAAAATAAGGTTTAGAAAAAAAATGTCTACAAACAATACATCCTGGAGAGGATGTGGAGAAAAGGGAACCCTCCTATACTGTTGGTGGGAATGTAAATTGGTACAGCCACTATGGAGAACAGTATGGAGGTTCCTTAAACAACTAAAAATAGAATTACCATATGACCCAGCAATCCCACTACTGAGCATATACCCAGAGAAAACCATAATTTAAAAAGACACATGCACCCCAATGTTCATTGCAGCACTATTTACAATAGCCAGGTCATGGAAGCAACCTAAATGTCCACCGACAGTGGAATGGATAAAGAAGATGTGGTACATATATACAGTGGAATATTACTCAGCCATAAAAAAGAATGAAATAATGCCATTTGTAGCAACATGATTGGACCTAGAGATTATCATACCAAGTGAAGTAAGTCAGATAAAGACAAATATCATATGATATCACATATATGTAGAATCTAAAAAATGATACAAATGAACTTATTTACAAAACAGAAACAGACTCACAGACTTAGAAAACAAACTTATGGTTACCAAAGGGGAAAGGGAGGGGGGGATGGATAAATTAGGAGTATGGGATCAACACACTACTATATATAGAATAAATAAGCAATAAGGATTTACTGTATAACACAGGGAACTATATTTAATATCTTGTAATAAACTATAATGTAAAACAATCTGAAAAA
This sequence comes from Delphinus delphis, assembly GCF_949987515.2. Classification (NCBI taxonomy): domain Eukaryota; kingdom Metazoa; phylum Chordata; class Mammalia; order Artiodactyla; family Delphinidae; genus Delphinus; species Delphinus delphis. The sequence continues at coordinate 39,580,929 of NC_082693.1, read as the reverse complement.
ATATATATATAATTGAATCACTTTGCTGTACACATGAAACTAACACAATATTATAAATCAACTATACTTCAATTTTTAAAAAAGTGTTACTATTACTTTTCTCCTTGTAGGAGATATGAAATTAGACAGCAATGACACATTTGACAGTAAAGAACATGATTTCTGAACCTGAACAAGAAGAGATGAAAAAAAAAAAAAAAAAAAAGAAGAGATGATACCTGGACACTGAAGAACCATCACCTCCTCTGATGTGTACAATAAACTGATTGCTATCCATTAGTCTAAATCTTCATCAATAAGTCATTATACCTCGTATAGGCTCATAAATTTGGTAATCCATTTTAAACATGAGATATAATTCACATACTATAAAATTCCTCCTTTTGGAGCTTGTACAATTCAGTATTTTTTTTTTTAGTATATTAACAAGGTTGCACAACCATCACCACTACCTAATTCTAGAACATTTTTGTTACCGCCAAAAGAAACCCTGTAGCCGTGAGCAGTCCTCCCCATTCCCCTTTCTCCACAGTGTTGGCGACCATTAACTTCCTTTCTCTATGAATCTGCCTATTCTGGACATTTCATGTATTAGAATCATACAATATGTGGCCTTTTGTGTCTAACTTCTTTAACTTAGCATAATATATTCAAGGTTCATTCAAGTTGTAGCATGTATCAGTAATTCATACCTTTTCATGGCTGAATTACATTTCATTGCATGGCAACACCACATTTTGTTTGTCCATTCATCCATTGACATTTGGGTTGTTTCCACTTTTTGGCTATTATGAATAATGCTGCTGTGAACATTCATGTACAAGCTTTTGTGGGAACACATGTTTTAATTTCTCTTCGGTCTATTCCTAGGAGTGGAATTGCTGGATCTGGAGCCATAATTGGGGTGGTTTTTCTAAAATGGCCTTGAATGCTTGACACTTATCAAGAGATTAAGTGTATTTCCTCTCCCCTGGATCTGGACAAGCTTATAACTGCTTCCCATAATAGACTACAGAAGAAGTAGTGCCGTATAACGGCCAGGACTAGCTCATAAATGCCGTGCAGCTTCTGCCTGTTTCTCTTGGAGCACTTCTACTTGGAATACTCTCTGGAGACTCTCTTAGAACCCAGCTGCTAGCTTGTGAGTCTAAGCTATTTGAAGAGACCACGTAAAGGTTCTCCCACCAACAGTTGCAACTGAATCCAACGTCTGAGTCATCCTAGCCCAGATGTTACACATGTGAGCAACGGAGGCTTCAGACGATTCCAGGCTCCAGACGATTCTAGCAAGTCAAGTCTTCCCAGCTGATACCCTACTGTGCCGTATCCAAATTCCTATCTCATAGACTCCACAGGCCTAATCAAATAATTGTTGGTTTATGCCAAGTTCGGGGTGGCGTGGATAAATGTGTTCTTTCTACAAATCAGTAAGAAAAAGACCAAACCAACAAAAAAATGGGCAAAGGGTATAAACAGGCAGTTCACCCAAGAGAAAACCCAAATGGCCAATAAACACTGAAAGTATATGTTCATTCTCACTAGTAACTAGAAAAACGCAAATTGAAACAATGGTATACCATTTTACACAAGATTGACAAAATCAAAAAGTCTGACAACTCCAGTATTGGTGAAGAAGTGGAAAAACAGGAAATCATACACTATTGGTGTAATGAAAAACTAGCATAAACATTTTGGAGAACAATTTGACAAGATCCAGCAAAGCTGAAATGAACATACCTCATATCTTCTAGGTATATATTTTAAGGCGTATGTATAAAGATACAAAACTAAGGCTATTTATTGCAACATTTCTTGAAAGAAAAAAATTAGAAACACGGTATATTTATACCATGCATTCTCAACTGGGGCAATATCACCCTGAAAGGGGTGAAAATTGGTTCTTAGGGATGCCGAAAATTAGACGTGGTTTGTGGTAGTGACTCTTCAAAGTTCAATCCTATCCAACAAAAATCTTATTCCTTAGTATTTAATTTCTGTTGTTGGGAGAAATTAAAATTAAATGTTATTCATTTAAGAACTCATAATTAATGAAATTTTCCCTTTGGGGGAAAATACAAAAGAAAGGTTGAAAAACAGCTTAATACAGTGAAAAACCGTGCTGCTGCTACAACAAATGTAGTACATTTATATGTATCAACACGGACTCCTCCTGAACACAATGTGAATAAAAACAAATTACATAATGTTACACGCAAAATGGTGCGATTGACTTATGTAAAATAACACCCAGAACAATAATATGTATTGCTTAAATATATACATAGCAAAGGTTTAAAAAAGAAAACGGACTGTATAAACATTAGATTCGTGACCATAGGAGTCTCAGAGGAGAGCGCTTGGTGAATGAAATTAGGGAAAGGAAGTTTCAACATATTTATAATATCCTATCTTTTTTAAAAATAAATTTATTTATTTTATTTATTTATTTTTGGCTGTGTTGGGTCTTCATTGCTGCGTGCGGGCTTTCTCTAGTTGCAGCGATTGGGGGCTACTGTTCATTGCAGTGCGTGGGCTTCTCATTGCGGTGGCTTCTCTTGTTGCAGAGCATGGGCTCTAGGAATACGGGCTCAGTAGTTGCGGCACACAGGCTTAGTTGCTCTGTGGCATGTGCGATCTTCCCGCGCCAGGGCTTGAACCCGTGTCCCCTGCATTGGCAGGCGGATTCTTAACCACTGTGCCACCAGGGAAGCCGTATAATATCCTATCCTTATGAGAAATTATCTGAAGAAAAAGTTATGAAATCTTAACATTCATTAATTCTAACCAATGGGAATGTGGGCATTTATTTTTATTCTCTGCGTTTTTCTGGGGTTTTTTTCTCCCAAACTTTTCAAGTTGAAAGAAAATGAAAATTTAAATATTAAAAAATCCTTTTTGTTTTAGGTGTATGTGCAGTGCATCTGTTTTGAGTGGGTCTGCGTCAATGAAATCCAATTTAGCAAGATAGAATACGAATGGATGAAGCAGACAAGGTTTGCATATAAAACAAATAGTTTTTAAAAACCCTGCCTGCTTCACCCTCTGCTCTCAGGCCCCTACAGACCTCCCCTCCATCCTATCTCTAATCCAAGGGAGGGAAATTCTTCATGGTTTGGTGAAATGAAGATCCTTCTCCTTTCTTATCTGGCCAAGACACTATACCCACACCCTTGAGTATTTTCCAATGAGCGAAACGTTTGGCAGGCATTATTTGTACACCAACCCTGTCCTACTTGCCATATTTTCCCCCAAGGCAATAAGCATAAAGCAAACTAACTGCTTGATAGGGGAAAATAGGGGGAAAATAAAGGGGAACATCTTAAAATGTGATTTAAGGCACTCAGCCATAGCTGCCATGTTTGGAGTACTTACTATCTGATAGGCACTGTACCCTAGATCCTTTTACAACATTGTGAACAAAGTTTTTAATATTTATTTATTTATTTGGTTGCACCGGGTCTTTGTTGTGGCAGTTGGGCTCCTTAGTTGTGGCATGCGAACTCTTAGTTGTGGCATGCATGTGGAAGGAGCACGGAGACTTAACCACTGCACCACCAGGGAAGTCCCACAACATTGTGAAATTTAAACTGACAAGATTCCTAAATTAGACTTTGTTTTTCTCCCCCTTGCTTCTTTATTTGTCCACATCACTGTCTACCCTTTGGTTCCCATTCTACCCACCAACGCCAAGCTCAGTTACATAAAAGGCACCTCCCAGGAGAGCCTGGAACTTGGCTTTTAGAAAGCATAGAAATATTCTTAGGAAATGGCTCAAGGAGACTGTTTCTATATAGGACAGAGGCCCAGGGAAATGGCCATCACCCAGTTCACCTGATGATCCTCAGTGTGTATATGTCCAACCTAAAGTTGAGGGAGCATTTACCTGGGTCTGAGAGGTTTCCCAGGATGCAGGACTTTCAGTGCTAAAAGTAGGACAGGCAAATTGGGATGATTGCCAGCCCTAAACCTGGGACAGAATTGGGGTGTAGGATGGAGGGCTAGGCAGGGAATATGGCAGAAGAGAAAGATAAGTGACCTCCTCCCACAGAAATAAATTTGAAGGAAAATTCTGTTGGGTTTCCAATTATTTCAAAGAGCATATATGCAAATAATAACCAAGAAGCAAAAGACCTCAGGAAGATCTCTTAAACCCTGTAACTTCCTCATATTTGTAACGTTATTGTTTGTCTGTTTTTATTAGTGAGCAGAAGCAAAACGTGTAATTATAGGTTAATTTTTTTCTTTTTACTTTGCTTTCTGTAATAATACTAGTTAATATGTGTTGTGTGCTGCTTTTTGTATGCTAGACAGTGTTTAAGATGCTTTATATTATAAACTAATTTAATCCTTGCAATCACCCTACAAGGCAGGAGCAAGTATTACATTTAGGATGAGGAAACTAAGACTCAGTTCACCCAAGGTCACAGAGCTCAAATTTGAGCTCTGGGTACCTCATTCTGAAGCCCATACTTTTTTTTTTTTTTTAATTTGGCTGTGCTGGGTCTTAGTTTTGGCACTCGGGATCTTTAGTTGCGGCATGCAGGCTCTTAGTCATGGCATACGGGATCTAGTTCCCTGACCAGGGATTGAACTTGGGTCCCCTGCATTGGGAGCACGGAATCTTAACCACTGGACCACCAGGGAAGTCCCTCAATCATTTTTTTCCCATGTGTTTATTTATTTATTATACAGCAGGTTCTTATTAGTTATCTGTTTTATACATATTAGTGTATACATGTCAATCTCAATCTCCCAATTCATCCCACCACCGCCACACCCCTACCCCCACCCCCCTCTTTCCCCCCTTGGTGTCCATACATTTGTTCTCTACATCTGTGTCTCTATTTCTGCCTTGCTAAGCAGTTCATCTGTACCATTTTTCTGGATTCCACATATATGTGTTAATATATGATATTTGTTTTTCTCTTTCTGACTTACTTCACTATGTATGACAATCTCTAAATCCATCCATGTCTCTACAAATGACCCAATTTCATTCCTTTTTATGGCTGAGTAATGTTCCACTGTATATGTGTACCACATTGAAGCCCGTACTTTTAATCATTAAGCTATACTGCCTCTCACTGTAAAATTGGCATGTATTTGCATGTTAATGCAATTTTGTAAAGTTTTGTCTTTTTTTTTTTGAATAAAATCTTTGAAAGAAAATAGCAGTTATACTTGACTTTAAGGGCTGAGGGAGATTAAGAAATGGTGGGGAGGATGTGGGAAGACAGCAACAGATTCTTCATCCCAGAAGTTAGGGAGGAGGTGAAAAGCAGGCTGAATTCCTCAGCCTAGGGCAAGGATGGAGAGGAGCAGAAGCAGGACAACTTGGAACGACTGGAGGCCCTACTCTCAACTTAACTGTAGGGAGGCTGAGTAGTTCCCCAACAAATGGCGATAAACATGGCTTCCCTGAGGTCACGTCTTCTGAATCTTACACCTTTCTTTGTCTACTTTTATAATGCCACTGCCTTCTTCAAACTCACTGACCTTGTTCTGCTCTATGGTTATGAGAACAAGCAGCTAACAAGAAAAAAACACATTAGGGCTTCCCTGGTGGCTCAGTGGTTAAGAATCTGCCTGCCAATGCAGGGGAGATGGGTTCCAGCCCTGGTCCAGGAAGATCCCACATGCCGCGGAGCAACTAAGCCCGTGCGCCGCAACTACTGAGCCTGCGCTCTAGAGCCCATGAGCCACAACTACTGAGCCCACGTGCTGCAACTACTGAAGCCTGTGCGCCTAGAGCCTGTGCTCTGCAACAAGAGAAGCCACCGCAACGAGAAGCCTGCGCATCGCAGCGAAGAGTAGCCCCCGCTCGCCACAACTAGAGAAAGCCTGCGCGCAGCAACAAAAGACCCAATGCAGCCAAAATAAATGAATTAAAAAACAAACAAGCAATCAAAAAACACATTAAAATCCACATCATCACCTATAAATGTGTGAGTATTTAACATTCTGTTTAAGATCCAGGAGGAGCCCTTTCACTTCCAAGATCTCATTTGCATTTCCACTGACATCTGAAGGACAGGAGTGAAGAAAATTGAGCTTTCTTTTTCCAATTACAGTATTGTGGGCTATTACTACTGAAGACTGGCAGGAGAAAAAAACTAAAAAATATAGTTTGCAAGATTTTTTACTATCAGCTCAGTCCCTTTTAACTTTTCAGAGTGCAGTGATTAACAGTAACAAGAGTATTAGAAGAACACTTTACTCTTTTCAGAGTAATTTTCCATCTGTCATTTCACTTTATCTGTATAACAACTCAGTGGAGAAGGTAATGCAGATATTATTAGTCCCATTTTACAGATGAGGAATCTGAAACTCAATTAGATGAAGTTAATTTCTGTAAAGAGCTATGACAGATGCTTCATTCTTAGAAGTAATTAGCTCTCTCCCTTTTACTGTGGAGCTTCAGTCTGAGTTCCAGATCAATTACTTTAGTATCTCCCAGCACTCTAAAGTCTACACTCTTCTATCCCATCACCACTTCCAAGCCCCGAACACTTGGCCAACCTCTTCATCTGCTTTCCCTGGTCCTGCCTCTGTCATGTAGTGCAGGTAGTGAAACAGAGCAAAGGGCTCGTGTGCCCAAGGCGCAGAAAGCCAACCTCTGACAGCGGGAATTTGCAGCAAAGTAAGGATTTATTGCAGGGTGCCAAGTAAGGGAGTGCGAGACAAGCCTCAGATCCTTTCCCACTCGGTCTCTGAGTTAGGGGCTTTTTAAAGGGGAAGAGCAAAGAGGCTGGGATTAATCATCATCTTGTGACAGTTCTGTGACGTTTCTTAATCATAGTTTGGGAAGCCAGGGTATCTCTGGTTTATGAGTCTCTGGCCAGGTGGTCCATGGCTTGGGGGTCTGTTAGCTCATCTTGCCCTGGAGAAACAATCTGAGTTTGTACGGTAGCGATATTATCTACAACAGCAATTTTAGTCATTAACGCTGTTATTGACAACAGCAGTTTTAGCCATCTGACTCTGACTGATTAGCACTCAGTTAGTACAGGATTGAGGTCAGAGGGGCCCGGAAAGGGAATAAAGTTTTGGATAGAGAGGTTAATCATAAACTCCACAGGGAAACTCGGTTTTAGGGGGACTCGGTTTCAGTAGAAAGGCACTACATTTGTATAACCGTTGCTTACTGCACTGACTTCTTGAATCACTATTCACAACTAATCACACAAATCTTTTCTTCCGTAAGGCTTCAACATATCTTTTTTTCTTTGCCTTACTGTGATGGTTTTAAAATAGGTCCACAAGCTCCTTGACACTTCTCCCTTCAAGAGGTGGAGCTTAATTCTCCTCCCTTCAGGCACAAGCTGGACTTAATGAGTTGTTTCTAAGAAATAGAATATAGACCTTCCTCAACTTACAATGGGGCTATATCCCAAGAAACTCATCAAAAATTGAAAATATTTTAAGTAGACAATGCACTTAATATATCTAACCTACCCAGCATCATAGCCTGGCCTACCTTAAATGTGCTCAGAACACTTATATTATTAGCCTACAGTTGGGCAAAATCATCTAACACAAGGTCTATTTTATAATAAAATGTTGAATATCTCATGTAATTTATTGAATGCCATACTGAAAGTGAAAAATATAACAGTTGTATGGGTATAGAATGGTTGTAAGTGTATTAGTTGTTTATCCTCATGATCACATGACTGACAGGCAGCTGCAGCTCCCTGCTTCTGCCCAGCATCAGGAAAGAGTATGGTACTGCATATCAATAGCCTAGGAAAAGATTAAAATTCAAAATTCTAACTGCAGTTTCTAATGAATATGTATCACTTTCACACCCTCATAAAGTTGAAAAATTGTAAGTTTAACAATGGTAAGTTGGGGACTACCTATAAAGTAGAAGTGATGAAGATTAGGAAGACTAAGTCAGAAAAAGCACTGCACCTTCCTCTCTGCTCTCTCTCTGATCACTCATGACCAGCTGCCATGTCAGGAGGACACTCAAACAGCCCTGTGGAAAGGCCCAGGTGGTCAGGAACTGAGGTCTTTTGCCAACAACTAGCAAGGAACTGAGGCATCCTGCCAACAGCCATGTGAGTGAGGCATCTTAAAAGGAGTCCAGGGAATTCCCTGGCGGTCCAGTGGCTAAGAATTGTGCTTTCACTGCCAAGGGCGAGGGTCGGGGAACTAAGATCCCGCAAGCCATGCGGCGTAGCCAAAAAAGAAAAAAATAAAATACACCACTTCCCTGGTGGTGCAGTTAGGTTAAGAATATGCCTGCCAATGCAGGAGACACGGGTTCAAGCCCTGGTCCGGGAAGATCCCACATGCTGTGGAGCAACTAAGCCCGTGCACCACAACTACTGAGCCTGCGCTCTAGAGCCCATGAGCCACAACTACTGGGCCCGTGCAACTAGAGCCCATGCTCTGCAACAAGAGAAGCCACCGCAATGAGAAGCCCGCGCACCACAACCAAGAGCAGCCCCTGCTCACCGCAACTAGAGAAAGCCCGAGCGCAGCAACGAAGACCCAACACAGCCAAAAAAAAAAGGTAGTCAAGCCTTCAGATGACTGGAGCTCTAGTCGATAGCTTTATTGCAACCTCATGAGACACCCTGAGTCAGAAGCACCCAGCAAAGCCTCTCCCAGATTCCTGACTCTCAGAAACTGTAGGATAATAAACGTTGCTTTGGTTTCAAGCCTCAAAGTTTTGGGGTTATTTGTTAGGCAGAAATATATAACTAATACCCTTATTTAATTTCCTTTTTTTTTTTTTTTTTTTTTTGCAGTACGCAGGCCTCTCACTGTTGTGGCCTCTCCCATTGTGGAGTACAGGCTCCGGATGCACAGGCTCAGCGGCCATGGCTCACGGGCCCAGCCGCTCCGCGGCATGTGGGATCCTCCCAGACCGGGGCACGAACCCACGTCCCCTGCATCGGCAGGCGGACTCTCAACCACTGCGCCACCAGGGGAGCCCTAGTTTCCATTCTTGATTCCAGCTGATGATGTGACGTAGCTTGAGAGTTTCATAGCTTGAACACATTTGGGTGCCAGTTCTTGGGGTAAAGAGGGGAACTAAATGACAAGGAGATTCTGTGGAAGAACTAGGCACATGACCTGATTAGGGTTTTAAAACCAACATTCTAACAAAAGAGAACAAGAGTGGCATCCAAGAAAGGAGTTAAGCTATTGGAACAGGAAAAGTGAGAGAGAATGAGGGCCTGGACTAAAATGGCAACTTGTGAAGATGGAGGGAACCAAATGGATATTTTACTGTATAGGGAAGTTTTGTGTTTTGTGGTTGGGGAAGACTGGGGGAAGGAAAAACAACCTGGCTTCTGTCTGAAGTCACTTTCTTCGGGGAAGCCAATGCCTTCTAACTGCTGAATCCAAAAATCCAAAGGCCTTTTCCTAATTCTTCTCCTCCCTGAAACTCCGTGTTCCTTTGGCTTTGCTGGCACAGCGTTACCTGGCTCCCCTTCACCCTCTCAGACTGTACCATCTCTGCCCTTCCTCCTCATTCCTCCACATCTATCAACAACAACGCATTCTCTCTTTCACTCAGGGTTAAAACTTGGAGTTATTCTCAACTGTTCTCTCTCTCTTTTCTTTCTTCAACAAATATCTGTCAAATCCCTAACATGCACCAGATTCTATGTTAAACACTAGAGATGTAAATAGGCACGGCCCCAGTCGTTATGGAGTTTTCACTCTACTGGGGAAGACAGACATCAAACAATCACATAAGTGAGGGAAGTGAGGGAATTCCCTGGCGGTCCAGTGGCTAGGACTCCGCTCTTTCACTGCTGGGGCCGGAGGGAAGGGGTTGGGGGGCGGGAGGGCGGGTGGACTGGGCAGGTGGGCTTGATCCGTGGTTGGGGAACTAAGATCCCGCAAGCCACGTGGTGTGGCAAAAAACAACAACAAATCACGTAAGTGAATATACACAAGGAGTATAGGGTATTTTTCCCTAGTCCAAATGTCTCTGCTTTAATACTTAAATAACTTTATTTAGGTATAAGTGGTATATAATAAACTGCACACATTTAAAGTGTATAATTTTGTGAGTTTTTGACATGAAACCATCATTATAATCAAGATGATGAACATATCCATTATTCCCCCAAACTTCCTCACGCCCCCCCTTTTTTTTTTTTTTTTTTTTTTTTTTGCGGTACGCGGGCCTCTCACTGTTGTGGCCTCTCCCGTTGCGAAGCACAGGCTCCGGACGCGCAGGCTCAGCGGCCATGGCTCACGGGCCCAGCCGCTCCGCAACATGTGGGATCTTCCGGACCGGGGCACGAACCCGTGTCCCCTGCATTGGCAGGCGGACTCTCAACCACTGCGCCACCAGGGAAGCCCCCTCATGCCCCTTTGTAATCTCTCTTGCCTTCACCCTCCCCTATCCCCAGGCAACCACTTCTGCTTTCTATCACTATAGATTAGTTTGAATTTTATGTAAGTGGAATCATACAATATATACTTTATTTCTTTGGCCTCTTTTTTCTCAGCATAAATTCAAGATTCATTCATTGTGTGGTACCATAGTTCATTTCTTTTTATTCCTGAGAAGTATCCCATTGTATGAATTACCATGAATTGTTTATTCATTTACCTGGTGATGAATTCTGGGTTTGTTTCCAGTTTTTTTGTGGGTTTTTTTTTTTTGTCATTATAAATATGGTGCCAAGAATATTTGTGTACAAGTCTTTCTGTGCTCATCTGTTTCTTCTTCCCTGGGGTAAGTATCTGGGAGTAGAATGGTTGAATCATATGGTAGATATATGTTTAATTTTTTAAAAAATTGCCAAATTGTTTCCAAAGTGTTTGCACCATTCATTTTACACTCCCACCAGCAGCGTATGAGAAATCCAGTTTCTCCACACCCTCATCAACACTCAGATCAGACTTTTGAATTTTAGGTGTATGTATAGTGGTTTTATTTGCATTTCCCTAATGACTAATGATGTTGAATATCTTTTCATGTGTTTATTTGTCATCCATATATCTTCTTTGCTGAACAATCCTCTAAATCTTTTGCCCAATTTTTTTATTGGGCTGTTTGTTTTCTTATTATTGATTTTTTAAAAACATTTTTTGTTTTTTTAAAATTAATTAATTAATTTTATTTTGGCTGTGCTGGGTCTTCATTACAGCACGCGGGCTCTCTAGCTGTGGCCTACGGGCTTCTCTAGATGCAGTATGTGGGATCCTAGTTCCCCGACCACGGATCAAACCCAGGCCCCTTGCATTGGGAGTGCAGAGTCTTAACCACTGGACCATCAGGGAAGTCCCATTCTTATTATTGATTTTTGAGAGCTATTTCTATGTTCTGGATACAAGTCCTTTGTCAGATACGTGATTTGCAATAGTTTCTCCTAGTTTGTGCCTTATTTTTAGTTCTCTTAACAATGCCTTTCAAAGAGCATTAGTTTTTAGTTTTGACGAAGTCCAGTATATCCATTTGTCTTTTTAAGGATTGTGCTAAGGATAACTAAGAAATTTTGCCTCACCCAGGTCACAGAAAAGGGCAAACTGTAGCCTGAAGGAGAAGATTGAAGAGACAGGGCCAGAGACAGTCACCAGGGGGGGCCCTGGGCAAGGGGGGTGGGGGAGGAGGAAGAGACCCAGTTGCGGGTGATTAAGACATTGGGTGGATTTTCGCACAAGCAGAGTAGTGGATATAGTTTATTAGCATTCAGCATATATTCCCACATTCCCAGCATGTATTTTCCTTCTAGTGCGCTTTCTTATACTGCAGAGGCTGAAAAGATAAGGATTATATTTCTCAGAATACCCTGTAGCCAGTCAGATGTATGCGGGTGAGATTTAGAAGGCAGAAGTGAGACAAAGGCCATCATGCTGCTGCTTGGGCTGTTTCTCCAGGCAAGCAAGCCCATAGAGATATGATCTATTTCTACTGCGGTAATCCAATGATGTCTCAAGCTTTGCAAATATTGAGAGGTGGTTGCATTAGAGTGTAGCAGCGGCAGTGTCCTGATCATAGATTCCAGATCCTTGGATCACAGTTGGCAACCACTTGTTCTCAAGCCCCATCATCAGTGGAAACCTCTAGGTGCCCCGCCCTCTCTGACTGTGGCAGAGGAGCACTTCTATCATGTTCTGGAGCTCATTGCTAGAGCTATCCTTGTACTACTTGGAGGGCTTTTTTGTTTCCTGCATTGAACCCTCAGTCATACAAGCAGTCAGACTGTATCTGAGAGGAATGATGAAGAGTAAAAGGGCTCAGTGGTGTGGGAAGAATGTCACAATGTATGCAATCATTCATTTGCTCAATGAGCATGTAACAGACACAAAGTGGGCGCTGTTGCTAGATACTAGGAATATCAGCCTGCCCTGAAGGAGCTTACACAATCTGATGATTCATGATCTGATGATAGAGATATATTAGGAAACTATGTGCTCATAGACGTGTTCTCATCAAATTTGGAGAAGTCATGAAAGACGTGACCTGTAAGCCTAGTTTTGATGGATGAATAAGAATTAGCCAGCCAAGAGGAAGGGGAAGATCCTTCTATCAATATCAGTTTATTATCAAAAGTTTTAAATGTCTATTCACATCCCCTCCACACACACACACACACACCTCCCCAGGAGAGAGAAGGAGAGCGCAGATGTGTGTCTCTAAAGACCTTAAAGGAGGCGGCTGGGGATAATGTAGGCGCCTCCTAGATGGGGAGGGAGCAGGCAGAGGTAGGAGTTTGAAAGCGTTTTGAGTAAGGGGGTGGAAGCAGTTGACCTAAGAGAGATTCTGGGCTTCCCTAGAGAATAAGGGTAAGGCAACCTCAAGCTGGCCTCAACTTTTCAGTCCTCTTTACCCCTCACTTCTCACAAGAGAATCAGAATGGCATGGGATTCCGAGTCCACAGCCAGGTTCTGTGCCAGGGTCTCTGCTTATGAGCTATAAGGTCTTGGACATATTATTTAACTTCTTTTAGTCTGTTTACTCATCTATGCAATGAGGATAATGACAGTATCTCCCTCCCACAGTGTTGTGAAGGTCAAACCAGATAGTGGATGTGAAAAAAAACGTTGTAAATTATAAAGCACTATAAAAATATTAGTCACTATTATCAAGTAGGTACCTAAGTCTTGTTGATTCTGTCGCAGGTATATCTCTGTTATAGACTGAATTGTGTCCTCCCCAAATTTGTACGTGGACAATGTGACTGTATTTGGTGACAGGGCCTTTAAAGAGGCAATTAAGGTTAAAGGAGGTCATAAAGGTGGGGTGCTAATCTGACAGGACGGTGTCCCTATTAAGAAGAGGAAGAGACACTAGAGCCCTCTCTCCATATGAGTACAGAGGAAAGCCCAGGTGAGGGCACAGCAAGAAGGCAGACATCTACAAGCCAGGAAGAGAGGTCTCACCAGAAACTAACCCTGAAGGCACCTTGATCTTGGATTTCTAGCCTCCAAGACTGTGAGAAAGTAAATCTCTGTCGTTTAAGACACCCAGTCTCTGGTATTTTACTACAGCAGCCTGAGCAGACTAATGCAATCTCCGCCTCCCCCCCGCCCCCCCAGCCTGTTTTACTTCTCTTCATCCCCCATCCTGATTCTGTTCAGGCCCTTGTCTTCTCCGTATCATCTCTGCAGACCTCTCTGTGTTCTCAAATGCTGCTAAAGGAATCCTTCCAAAGAGTATACTTAAAAACTGACTAGGACACAGGATATCTACAGCATAAAAGACTCAGCTGAGCATGAGACTCCTCTAAACTTGATTCCCATGCCTTTCTAGCTTTGTCTCCTGTCCTCCCACTATATACCCTATGCCCCAGCCTCACTGAAGTTCTTACCATTGCTCAGACATTCTGTGCTCTTTTCACAGTTCTCCACTTTCACCTGTATGGTTCCTCCTTCCTGAAATGCCTTTTCCCCTTCCTGATCACCCTTCCTTCCATCACCTTCTCATTCACACTGTCTCACTTTTTCCACTGGCACCTCTATTTATCCTTCAGCCCTGGATCAAATGTCATCTGCTCCCTGAAGGCTTAGGCAGCACTTTGCACAACCTTCTATTACAAAACTTACCACATTGTTTTGTAAACACTATTTTCAGAGTCTTTCCTACTAGATTCTGAGAACCTGAAAGAAAGACACTTATTCATCACTGAATCTTCTTTTGTACTTGAAACAAAGCAGGTACTGCATACGCATGTCTTACATAAACAAACCAAAAAAACCCACAGCCCAGACAAGACATACACAAAAAAATTAAGCAAAAAAGGCAGTAGAGGAACCACGAGTTATCAGGTATCCTCCATGACACCTAGCCCAGTGTCTTGCATGTAGTAGACTCTCAGTGATATCACTGAATTAAGTTCCAAAGGAAAAGTAGAGAAAATAAGAATTATGATCATTTAAATCTGGGAGAAATCCAGGATGGGATTTAAAAGCTGGTATCCACTAAAATAACACCAATTATCCTATCTGGTGCCTTCAAACTTCATCCATACTCCTCCTCTCTACCTTACCTCCTCTGCTCCAGACTCTGAGCTCTTTTGAAGTGCGGAGGGGCGAGTCTCTCACTCATCTTTGTACCTTGCCTTCTTTATCTACTGGTATTTAGCCAGATGCTTTGCATGTGATAAGCATCCAATAGAGTTTGTTGCATTTTGTTAAATACCAAAGATTATGCTGAACCTGGGGTGGGGGTGGATTTGAATAGGCTGCACAGAAGAAAGCAGAAATACAGATCAGGGACACAGCAGGAGTGTATGTGTTTCCTATTGCTGTTCTAACAAATTACCACAAACTTAGTGGGTTAAAACAATACAGATTTATTATCTTACAGTTCTAGAGGTTAGAAGTCTGAAAACAGATCCTACAGGGCTAAAATTAAAAAGTGTTAGGGCTATGTTCCTTCTAAAAGCTCTAGGGGAGAATCTGCTTCCTTACCTTTTCCAGTTTCTAGGGGCTGCTGCATTCTTTGGCTGGTGACCCTGCATCACTCTAACCTCTGCTTCTGTTGTCACATCTCCTTCTCTCATTCTGACCCTCCTGCCTCCCCCTTTAAGGACCCTTGTGGCTACCTTGAGCCCACCCAGATAATCCAGGATAACCTTCTCATCTCAAGATCCTTAACTTAATCTTATCTGCAAAGTCCCTTTTGCCACATAAAATAACATATTCACAGGTTCTGGGGATTAGGATGTGGTACTTTGGGGAGCCATTATTCCGTCTGAAGACATAAGAATGCACAGCTAATGTTAGGAGATGGACCTTTCCAGCTGAAGCAAAGGGTTTCTGAATAGTAGAGCCAGGTAAGATAGGAAAAGTAGATTGAAGAGGCATTGGGGTTTGGAGATGATACAGATCATTGAATACCAGATTAAGTTTCGGCTTTATCTGTATAAAGTAAGAAAGCTTTGAAGGTGGGTGAGCAGAGAGTTAACAATGAAAGACGTAATCTAGCAGACTCCAGAAGACCCTAGAGTATGTATATTTGGTGATCAAATAAAACCACAAATAAAAGGTTTGGGACCAAGAAACTGCACCAAAGTGAATACATTGCTGTTTACTGTCAAGTCTCTCCTTTCTGCTACATGTTCCTTGAGAATCCATAATAAATGACTGATGAGTTATTTCCTCTCTTGAATTCTAAATTTTTTGTCTAGTGGAAGTCTTCAGCTTTGCTATAACTGATCTGTCCTAGAAGAGTCTGCTACAGCAATTGGGAAAGTGTGTTTGGGGTGGGGGGAGGAGGAGAGGGGATAAGATGTGAGTTAATTGATTTGTCCAACTGACTGGAGGAGGCTGAGCTTTTCGGGAGTTTCAATGGTTTGCAAAGACAGGGACTTCAGTTTTTGGTTGTAAACAATAGAAACCTAACTCAGACTGACTTACAAAAAAGTAGAATCTACCAGCTTTAAATTGCATCAATATGCTGATGATTTTTATTTTTAAGCAATTTTTTTTGGGGGGGGTGGTGTGCTGGGTCTTAGTTGCGGCAGGCAGGCTCAGTTGTGGCATGCAAACTCTCAGTTGCTCCGCGGCATGTGGGATCTAGTTCCCTGACCAGGGATCGAACCCCGGGCCCACTGCATTGGGAACTCAGAGTCTTAACCACTGCGCCACCAAGGAAGTGTCCTGATAATTTTTTTTTTTTTTAGCGGTACGCGGGCCTCTCACTGTTGTGGCCTCTCCCACTGTGGAGCACAGGCTCCGGATGCGCAGGCTCAGCAGCCATGGCTCATGGGCCCAGCCGCTCCGCGGCGTATGGGATCCTCCCAGACCGGGGCACGAACCCATGTCCCCTGCATCGGCAGGCGGACTCCCAACCACTGCACCACCAGGGAAGCCCTCCTGATAGTTTTTATAAGTTTATTTATTTTTGGCTGCGTTGGGTCTTTGTTGCTGCATGCAGGCTTTCTCTAGTTGTGGTGAGCGAGGGCTACTCTTTGTTGTGGTGCGCAGGCTTCTCATTGCGGTGGCTTCTCTTGTTGAGGAGCATGGTCTCTAGGCTCATGGGCTTCAGTAGTTGTGGCTCACGGGCTTAGTTGCTCCGCAGCATGTGGGATCTTCCTGGACCAGGGATCGAACCCGTGCCCCTGCATTGGCAGGCAGATTCTTAACCACTGCGCCACCAGGGAAGTACCCCCTGATGATTTTTAAATTGACATTGCCAGCCTGGATCTCCAGTCTCATACATACCCAAATACCTAGTGGCTAACTCTACTTGGATGTCCAATCAGCAAATCAAGCTCAATATGGCCAAAACACTGTTCCTGATCTTCCCTTTCTGGCTGTCCCTCACCAAATCGACTCCTCCCACAATCTTTCTCAATTTCAGTTAATGAAAACTCCACTCTCCCAGTTGCTCAGGTCAAATGCTTTGGAGTTAACTTTCATTCGCCCGCCACATTCCAAACTGTCAAATAATTCTATTGGCTCTACTTTCAATCCATTGAAAATCTGACCATTTCTCTCTACCTGTACAGCTACTACCTCACTCCAAACCACCATCATCTCTCACCTAACTGGTCTTCCTGCCCATGCCTCTATTCAGTTTATTTTCCATGCAAGAGCCAGAAGATCCTTTAAAACATAAGTTAGATCATGTCACTCCTCTGCTCAAACTCTTCCAATGGCTACTGATCCTACTTAGAGAAAAACCAAAGTCATTGCAACAGCCTACAATGCCCCGCACAATATGGCTTCTAGTTACCTTTCTGACCTCATCTTTTACTACTCTTTCCCTTGCTCAATGCACTCCAGCCACATTGGCCTCCTTTCTGTTCCTCTAACACATCAGGCATAGTATGTACCTGTCATTCCCTCTGTTTGGATCATTCTTCCTCCAGATAGTCACATGGCTTAATTCCTCACTTTCTTCAGATCTTTATCCAAATGTTATCTTAATAGTGAGGTCTGCTCCGATCGTCCTATTTAAAATTGTAATCCCCTTCCACATCTATCCCCTTTCAATTTTATTTTTATTAACATGGATCACTAACATCTGTACGTTTTACTTATTTAGTTTATTGTTTATCTCTTCTCCTACCCAGAATGTAAATTCCAGGAGAGCAAGATGTATGCCTTTTTTTTTTTCTTTTCTTTTCTTTTTCCTTCGGCCGTGCAGCGCTGCTTGCAGGATCCTAGTTCCCCAACCAGGGGTCAACCCAGGCCTCCAGCATTGGAAGCACAGAGTCCCAACCACTGGGCCACCAGGGAATTCCCTCTATGCCTGTTTTTGTTCACAGCTGTATCTTCGATGCCTAAAACAGTATCTGACCTATAATGAACTTTTCGGTAAATATTTGTTGAATAAATGAATGAAAATGGTTGGAGTCAGGTTCTCAGCATGCTATTAGAACTCTCTTAGCTTCGCTTTCCTCTGCATTGACTTCATTCTCAAACAGGCTTGAGGTGTTACGGGTAATGGCATGCTGGCTACCAGCAGCTCCAGATTTACATTCTCACAATTCAGCAGCCTTAATGGGAAAAGAGTGCCTCTTTCCTGATTATTCCAGCGAAAGCCTTAGAAATGAGTTTTATATTCTGGCTTGGGTCAAGTGTCAATCCCTAAAACAGTCTCTAAAGGTAGAGCAAGAAAATGCTGTGACTGGCCAGGCCTGGGTCATGGGGCTTCCTGGGATGGGGGTGAAGTTCAGCTCTACGTAGACTGAGAACAGGGGAATGTAGTTCCCTAAAAGGAAATGGGGTGCTATCACTTGAAGAAGAGGGATGTAGATTTGGCCAGCAGAAACAACAGATGTCCATCACATCATAAATGATGACCCACCCAGCAGACCTAGTCCAGAACAACATTCTTCTCCTGCCCCTCCATTTTCACCTCCAACTAGATCAACCCCTGAACGTTGGTAAAGTCCTCTCCTCCTAAATGCCTTTTCACCTGTCTCTGTCAGTTAAGGTATTCCCCGTCCCTAAATGCCCAGTTCAAATATGATCTCCCTTACCATGACTCTTTAACAGATGTGGTCTCTCTCCCACTTCTGAGCATCCTAGTTGTTTCTACTTCTCTTGTCGTTATCTTTTCACACTGTACCCTATATCTCACTTATTTGTACACATTATGAGCTGTTGTGGAAAAGGGCCGTTTCCCGCGGCAGCAACTGCGGTGATTAGATACGCACCAAGGCCGCCAGGGCGCGCCAAGCGCCAGGCGCGAGGCAGCCGGGGGCTGGAGGCGCTGTGATTGGCAATTGCGGCAGTCAATCGGGCGCAGGCGGGGGCAGGGTGGGGCGGGCCGCCCTAGAGGTCCGTGGGCGAGAGGCGGGGCCTGCATGAATGGGGCGCGAGGCGCGCGGCTGCAGTCGGCGCTCGGGGGGGAAGCGGGAGTCCCGGCCGGGAGTGGGTGGGAGGAAGCGAGGTGGGGAGGGGAGGGAAAGAACGCGGGGGGCGGGGAGGGGCAGCGCCGGGGCGGCGCGCCGAGAGCGGCGAGGCGGCGGGTGTGAGCTAGAGCCGTGGCCGTGGTTCCTGTCGCTTCGGTGCCGCTGTCCTCTGCGCCGCCTCCTGCCGGACCCCGAGGAGCCCCCGACCCGGCGGAGGAGTCGGGACTGGGGTAGCCGGCGCTGAGGGAGGAGTCGGGTCCGAACGGCCGCGCCAAAGACCCACGGGCGTGGAGGTGGGGGGCTGAGGCCCCCGAGGGGGCCCCGCCGCTATGGGCAACCTGGAGAGCGCCGAGGGCGGCCAGGGCGAGCCTCCCTCTGTCTCGCTGCTGCCGCCGCCCGGCAAAATGCCGATGCCTGAGCCCTGTGAGCTGGAAGAGAGGTTCGCCTTGGTGCTGGTGAGAGCTGAGCCTGGTCCCTTCCCCCTCCTACCGCCCCGCAGGTCCCAGCGCCCCGGGTGGGTTCCTTGGTCCGGCCCACCCCTTTAGTCAGGGCCCCCGATGGGTCTCGGCCCCCAGCGCCTTCCCAGGAACCTCTGAGCAGCCCCGTCGGGGACCTCCCAACCGACGCCTCAACCGCTGGACACTTAGGAGGAGGGGTCCCCAACCCGGGACCGCCCCAGGATCCAGACTTCTTCCTCTTCCCTTCCCCTTCTGCCGCCCTTCGCACTTCTCCTCACTTCCCTGACAGTCTCCGCAGGTCCCTAGGATTCTCATTCCTAAACCTTTGGCTGGTGCGGGGGAATTCAGAAGCTCAGGGCCGGCCCACTCCCCAGCCTAAGTCCGGGTTCTCTGACTGAGGAGACCGCCTCTCGTGTTAACATGGAGGCTTTCCAGGGAGTGGGTCCTACTCCCAGCCCAGACCAGATGTTTGGGGGAGAGGAGGGGGAATGGAGGGGGACTGGCAGCTCGTGAAGGGGGTGGAATAAAGAGTGATGCCATTCTACTTATTTTCTGAACGGCCTGCAGGCATCCTGCAAAGTTACAGTGGGTTTGCCTAAAAGAGCTGAACATGTGGATAAGCCATTTCACTAGTGTATTTTTCCAATTGAAACAATACACAAACCATCCTGCCTCCCCCACCCCACCCCTTTTATGTTAAGCCCTAGTGGCTGGTTTGTGTTTTTTGCCTGTGCTTCTTTTTAGTCTTTCTGTAGGTTCCTAAATGATCTGTATGGATGAGTTTTTAGAGCTGACTTTGGGATTCTTCTTTGATGTGGGAACTGGACATTGATGTCGGTGGCTCTGTGGACAGAGAGCGTCTGAGCTGGTATCACTGAGATGGAGGCAGAGAATATGTCGGAGCTAAAAATGAAGTTTTGGAGAAAGAAAGTGAGCTAGGTGAAGGAACGTTTGCTAACAGAGGTAAATCTTAGAGAAACTTGGGGAAATAGTTCCCAGTTCCTCAAAGAACTCTCTAAGAGGCAGTGTTAATGCTGCCGTTATTGTTACTATGGCCTGAAGGGCTGACTTTGCCTTTGCCTGTGAGGAGGGTTAAGTTGTGACTTAGCAGCCTTATTGGATTTCATCTGCTTTGGAATAGGAAGATTAGATCTGTTGGCACCAGTGAAGCTGTCTAGAGATCCTGGCCTCTCCGATGGTGCAGAGCCTGACATCAGCCCACTGGCACCATAGCCAGATCAGAGAGGGTTCACGGGGTTCCGAGGGGAAGCTGGCACCTATCTGCCCATCAGCTCTGTGAAGGGCCAAAGGGATCTGGGCCACATGTCTTGTGGCCCTCTGCATTTCCCCCAGCATCCTCGGGGGATGGGGTGAGTCAGTGATTACTAATGTGCTGTGGCCATCTCAGAGGCTGAGGAGAGCCTGGGACTTGGTGCCCTTGCAAACAAGAGCTCAACTGTTGGGGGAAAAGAGTGGGAGGGAATCTGCCCTCCAGTGGGGGTGTGAAAACCCCCATGGAGTGGCATGAGGTAGCTACAGAAATTGGAGAAAAAGGGATGTAAAGGGATGTTCAGAGGTGGACTGGGTAGGGGGCTGCCTTAGGTAGGTGCTACCAGGCTGTTTGTTGTGAGAGCTCAGAACCAGAGTTGGTCATGTCCTCACTGGAGTTTGGTTGACACATTTGTTTAGTTGGCAGATTAATGGCTTAATATTTACAAAATGCATATGGTATCCTGATTACTAGCCAGAGAGCCTAGGTCAAACTGGGGACCGTACCACCCACTTGTAAGCCTAACTTTCAGCATAAAGTTTTGATTTGTTTCCTCGTGGCTTTTGTTTTCGTCTTGTTACTGTGTGCCTGAGCCGCTGCTAATGGGGAGTTGTAACAGGGCAGGCCAGGGCTAATTAGCTGTCTTAGGAAGGGAGGAGATTTTACCTCAGTTTTCTAACACAGGGAAATCATGCTTTCTTGGGGATTTGAGTTCTTCGCTAGGGACTCTTAAAGATCCCTCTTTCCTCTGTTTCTAAAACATGCCCTTTCCAGTATCCTTTGGGAACAGTACTGACTATTGGATGTTTGACCCTGGAACAGGCTCATGTATATTTCCTGACAGTCAGGAGAAGCATAGTACAGTAGAAAAAGCAGGAGCCGTGTCTTAGCGATCATCTTAACCTCTCTGAGCCTAGATTTGCTCATCTGTACAATGGGGCTAATGATTACCATCCTGGTGGGATTTTGAGAATTGAGGGGTGTATATAAGGTGCTTGGCACCCAGTAGGTACTCAATATAGATCAGTTTCTTTTCTTGATTGTGTAAAAGAGTAAGACAGGTTGCTCCTTTTATACCATTTTCTTCCCCAGATTGATTTGGTTTACGGACAAGCTATTTGTTGGTTTTGCTGAAGTGATGTACTGGTGTCCTGGTTAAGCATATGGATTTTCAAGTCAAAGTGGGCTCAAATACTGGCTCCTCACAGTCTCCAGTTAGAAAAGTGTTTGACCTTAATCAAGTTACTTAATCTTTTTGAGTCCCAGTTTCCTCTTATAAATGAGGATAATAATAGTATTTGCCACATGAGGTTATTGTGTGAATTTAATGAAACTAGAAGTTAAGTACTTAGTTAGCAGAGTCTGGCATCTACTATATGCTTGGTAAATGGTAGTTTTTAAATGTGTAACTCTCAGCAGTGACTCAGATCTGAGATCACTTGTATTCCCAAAACTGTATTTTAAGTTCAGTAATCTGATGAAACCAGTTACCCTGTTCTGTATTAGCCAGACTCAGGATATGCTGCTGCTGTTACATGGAGGGCTTCCCCAGTCCCACTGTATCTATGGAAACCCCCCCTGAAAAACACCCTGGCTGGGGAAGTTGTATCATTGCTGAGTCAAGACCACAGGCTCCCAGCTTTCTGGTGCAGACACATGATCTGACCCACAGCCTGTCAGCCGAGGTTGGGTAACTCGTCTGAAGCCATGAGGTGGTTTGTGCAGGACATAGTCCTACCCCAGCCCAGTGCCCTAATCCAGGGCTTTCCTGCTGGTATGCTGGGATACTGATCCCCTCAGCCCTGGCAGCAGCTCAGGTCCCAGATTGGTCCCGTCTGGCTGGATCAGCTTCCACCATTTACCCTGTGTACTGTGCAAATAGTATTTTCTAGGTGTGTCCTGGTATTAAAAAGGTTGTGAAGCTGCTGTGTTACACTGTTTTCTTGGGATCCTTCCTTACCCCCTGTCTTGGCAGCAGCCCCTATTCTGTTGAGGACTGAGAAGTTTAGGATGGTCAGTTATTGGAGCTCCTCTTTATTAATACCAGGATGAGATCTCTGGTCCGGTAAAGCCCCCTTCTGTGTTTTGGTCCTGACTAGTCTACTACCTTAGTTGCTCAGAAGCTAGTATACTGGCCAGTACTGGCCTTTCCTTAGATAGAGAGGGGAGGCAGAGGGCTTTAATGGCTTTAAAAGGATAGCTGTCTGCTTTTGCTGTGTTTGCACCCTGATTTTTCTGTTTACTGGGTTACTACAGATTTGAAACAAAGTCTAAAGGTTCTAATGCCAGAAAAAGCCCTGGATATCCCTCAAGAGGAGGCTCTCAGGGCATGAGGGTGGGGCTGTGTGACGGGCTGTCCCTGCCGTGGCCCCTCCTTTCACATATCCCTGGTGAAGACTGATGACTTGGGGTTTTGCTATAAGTGTAGCATTGATGTGGGAGCTAAGCTGGCCTGGGTGCTAGTTGTCAAGAGGCTTTGAGAGGCCTCCTTTGACATAGAAAGGGGCTGGGAAAAACTTGGACTAAATATCAAGTTCCAAATCGCCATGGTGGAAATGTTTTTCCCAGCCCTGGGGATTGTGGTGAATTAGTTCAGGCTGGGATAGAACTTGGGGGAGGGTAAGGGCCCTTGACAGCTGTCAGAGCAACCCCCTCGTTTAGAGACCCCACTGAGAAGACCCTAGGGCACAGAGAGAAACCTCATTCCTTGACTTTCCCATATGACCCTGCTTTAGATTGGGGAGGTGTAGGGGTAGGTGGGAGGGAGATGGAACTGATGCAGTGGACTCCTTGTGATTTGGGAATGTTTTCATGGCTCAAAGGGAAGCTCAGCTTTTTTCCTTTTTTCCCTTAAAGTAATACTCATTCTCTAAAAACAAGTTTGGGCAATTTAGAAAGAAGAAAAGATTGATGATTTAGGTTGAAGGAAAAAGTCCATATTTTCTCCATTCCTTTAGCAAATGGAGGCAATGTGTTTTATTTTTTTAATTTTTATTATTTTTTAAAATTTATTGTTTTATTTTTGGCGGTATTGGGTCTTCGTTGCTGCGTGCAGGCTCTTCTCTGGTTGTGGCGAGCAGGGGCTACTCTTCGTTGCAGTGCGTGGGCTTCACATTGTGGTGGCTTTTCTTGTCTCGGAGCACAGGCTCTAGGCGTGCAGGCTTCAGTAGTTGTGGCACACGGTCTCAGTAGTTGTGGCTCGCGGGCTCTATAGCTCAGGCTCAGTAGTTGTGGCTCACAGGCTTAGTTGCTCTGTGGCATGTGGGATCTTCCCGGACCAGGGCTCGAACCCGTGTTCCCTGCATTGACAGGCGGACTCTTAACCACTGAGCCAACAGGGAAGCCCGACAATGTGTGTTAAAACTTTCCATGTTTTTGTCTTTGCATAGGTTTTTTTTTTTTAATTAATTAATTTTATTTATTTATTTTTGACTGTGTTGGGTCTTTGTTGCTGCGTGCGAGCTTTCTCTAGTTGCGGAGAGCAGGGGCTACTCTTTGTTGCAGTGCGTGGGCTTCTCATTATGGTGGCTTCTCTTGTTGCAGAGCACAAGCTCTAGGCGC
The DNA here is from genome assembly GCF_949987515.2 of Delphinus delphis. Classification (NCBI taxonomy): domain Eukaryota; kingdom Metazoa; phylum Chordata; class Mammalia; order Artiodactyla; family Delphinidae; genus Delphinus; species Delphinus delphis. The sequence continues at coordinate 39,556,852 of NC_082693.1, read as the reverse complement.
ACGGGCTTCAGTAGTTGTGGCTTGCAGGCTCTAGAGCGCAGGCTCAGTAGTTGTGGTGCACGGGCTTAGCTGCTCCACGGCACGTGGGATCTTCCCAGGCCAGGGCTCGAACCTGTGTCCCCTGCATTGGTAGGCAGATTCTTAACCACTGCGCCATCAGGGAAGCCCTCTGCACAGGGTTTTGTACAATGTTGTGATAGTAATGTATGTGTGCGTGCGTGTGTGTGTACACACACATATATTTATCCAACATGGCTTTTTTTTTTTGCTTTTGTTATTTCGTTAGTTTTCCCAGGATAGTCACTGTAAACATTTTTAAATGCTTGTACAATGGTCCATCAAGTGAATGTACCATTGTTTACTTAACTCTCCTCCTCTTGTTGGACATTTAGGTTGTTTGCCTCTAGTTGCCATCATAAACAATGCTGTGATGAACATCTTGGTGTACCTTTTCAATAGTTAGAGTTTTCCTTGGGATAGAAACCCCAAATTGAACTTCCTAGATTGTAGGATATGTTTTTAAGGTCCTAAATACATATTTCCACATTTTTTTTAAAAAGAGAGTAATTCATGTGAGTGTCCTTAAAGGGAGGTTGCAGGATTGAGGATAGCTTCTTTTCTCCTGATTATGAAAATAAGACATATTTAGTAAGCAAATTTAGAAGTAAAAAGTGTGAAAAGTATAAAACATATGGAAAAGTATAAAGAAGAGCATTAAAATCACCTGTAATCTCTCCATTTACTATTAACATTTTGATATATATATTTTAACAATTAGAGTCATACTGTGCATATTGTTTTGTAAACTGATTTTTAATTTTACTATTTGAAGCATTTTCTCATTTGTCTAAATATTCTTCAGTCTTATGATTTCATGGCTAGTAAAGTATTCCATAATACAGTATTTTATTACTGCCTTATATTTCTCTCTCTCTCCGCTTTTTGCTACTATAATTAACACTGTGATGAATTTTCTGTGCATAAATATTTGGGTGCATGTCTGATTATTTCCTTGGGATAAATTGCTTTTAAAGGCCTTTGAGAAGTATGCCTTCTAAAAAAGTTGTTACCAGTTGTCTTTTCCACTGATAGTGTGTCTCCCTTTCTCCATAAGCTAACCATTACTGCATGGTTTAACTTTAAACACCTTTGCCAGTTTAATTAGTGAGCAATGGTATTTTGTTTTAATTTGTATTTCTTTTAACATTTCATCATAAGTGTTTTGGCCATCTTTTTTTTTTTAAACATCTTTAAAAATATGGAACACATCACGAATTTGCGTATTATCCTTGCGCAGGGGCCATGCTAATGTTCTCTGTATCGTTCCAATTTTAGTATATGTGCTGCCAAAGTGAGCACTTGGCCATCTTTTTTATGTGTTCTTAGCTCTCTGCTGGGGATTTATTATACATACATATTTCTATGTAATAAATGTATATGTTTCCACACTTGTTCATTATAAAATATTTTTCATATATGAAAGAGCATATATAACTATTATGTAAGATTAAAATAATAATGAAATGGTTAACAGTGTATCCACTGGAGAGTTCTTGGAATTGCTTCCTGCCCCTTAATTTCTTCTCTCTGCTATTTTATCTGGGATGAAAAAGCCCTTTAGCTCAGGACTTATTGGGTCTGTTTCTGCAGCTGGGACAGTCCAGGTGGCAGCCACACCAGTGCTTCATAGCTCTGTCTGTGGGGAAACAACCACTGCAGCTGGTGAGAACAGGAACTGGTTGTGGTGGAAATAGCTAATCTTCAATGAAGTGAAAAAAGAAGCCAAGGTGGAGAGGAAATGAGACCACAGATCCTCCCCTGCCCCTGGGGTTGCCTGGGAAGGCTGGTCGGAGCCAGGGCCGCAGTTCCGTGGTCGAGACCAAAGAATCTGCCCCAGAGCTGACTGTAGTCGGCCCAGGGGACAGCAGCGCTGGCGGCCTGAAGTCAGCGTGTTATCTGCTCAGCCAGGCTGGTCACCTCCATTCTGGGGAATGTTTCTCCTAAGTCTGCACTGAGCTGAAGCAGCGCCAGGGAAAGGCCAGGGGTTCATTCCAGTTCGGAAATGCACTTCAGAGAAGAGGAAGGACCTTTTTCTTAAAAGATAAGAGAGGATGCTGTCTCTACACAGCCCCTGCCCCCTGCTCCTTGCTGGGTACTCTAGGGCCCCCTCTTTTTGAATAGCACCACGTGGGAACTGAAGGGTTTCGAGGTTGTCATCCATGAAGAAGAGGTTTCCAGAATAGAGATGAACTAGGCAGCTAGAATCCCTGAGTTCCCATTTCCAGTCTCTCTGCCTCCCTCAGCAGAGCCACATTTTTCTATCTTGTTTTTCTTCCATGGGAGAATGAGTCCCCCAAGAAAGATATAAAGGTATTAGGCTGCCTCTCTGTCCTTAAAATACTCTGGTTGTCTGTGCCTCCCACACTCCTCTCTACTTCTTCTGTTTTCACCTTTCAGAATCCTCTTTCCAGAATCTCTTATGCTTTCTGTCTTCCATCACTTTACAACGAAGTTGTGGGTTGAAAGTTTGTGTGGTGGGTAGGGGAGGACCTGGATAGGGTTTTGGTGGAGCAGTTCCCCCGCCCTTTACTAATATGCATACTCTTCTCAGTTTATAAAGTACTTTGAGGTACTTGAAGGGTGTTCTAAACAATGTTCAGAACCACGAGGGGATATCAGAATTATTTACGTGACAAATTTTGCAAGTAGAGGAAGGATTTAGGCTGTTGTATGCTCGTGATAGTTCAATTCTTGTCCTCATCTCTTTCCTCGTTCCCTCCCCATCTCTTTTACCACCTTCTCACCCTCACCCGGGTTATTGACAGAGCTGGATGGGCTGGTGGTCCTGTCTCTGGGTCCCTAAAAGCATTAACGGGGAAGGAATATACTCTCTTCTTGCCCTGCTTGCTCATTTCTACTTAGATCTGGACTAGAGAGTGTCACAGCCCTCCTCCAATTGCTCATGCCATCTCTAAGTAAGAGCTGGGCATGAGCCTTGTGTTTGGGTACTTTTGGAGATGGTTATCTTGTTTTAAGGACTAGCTACAGTTTAGAGCAGAGTTAGTTTCCGCTCAGTTTTTACCAGCTTCCTTGCAGGGAGCTGGAGAGCCAGTCCCTAGATCTTCCCAGTATTTCCCGTGAAACCTTAAAAAAAATATGTCCTGGAAGGAAGTAGCTGGTTTGAGACTCTTGCAGGCTTAGGGTGTTTTGAAAGAAAAAACATCAGTTTTGGAATCAGAAGACTTGGGTTCTGGTCCAGCTTGATACCCTTTTTGTTTTTCTTTTCCCCCAGCTGATGACCTTAGGCAAAGTCTATAATTTTTCTGAGCCAATTTCATCCTTATGAAATTGGTGATGATCATGCCTACTTTACAGGGTTTTGAAGATGTTTAAAGTAGACAACATAATGAAAATAGTTTATAATCTATAAAGGTTCTACAATTAAATGTTTGTGGCATATACATTACCCAGTATATACCACCCCTATTCCCATCAGTTAAAGTGGTTTTCAGCTGGGGAAGGTACTGTCCCAGAAGGGAGCTTTTTTGGCAAGTGAGGATGTTTTGGTTATCACACTGACTTGGAGTGGGGAGGGGCGAGTTACTTCTGACATTTAGTGCCCGAGGGCTGGGGATGTTAACCATCCTACAGCACTTGGGTCAGTCCCACACAGTAAAGAATGATCTTACCCAAAATGCTGATAGCGCTTCTGCTGAGAATTATCTTCTACTAATCTGTACCTCTGTTGTCTTTTTTTTGGGGGGGGGGGGATAACTCTGTTTTTTTGTTTTTTTTTAAATTTATTTACTTATTTATTTTTGGCTGCATTGGGTCTTCGTTGCTGCGTGCGGGCTTTCTCTAGTTGCGGCGAGCAGGGGCTACTCTTCGTTGCAGTGCGCGGGCTTCTCATTGCAGTGGCTTCTCTTGTTGTGGAGCACAGGCTCTAGGCGTGCGGGCTTCAGTAGTTGTGGCACGTGGGCTCAGTAGTTGTGGCTCACGGGCTCTAGAGTGCAGGCTCAGTAGTTGTGGCGCACGGGCTTAGTTGCTCCGTGGCATGTGGGATCTTCCCAGACCAGGGCTCAAACCCGTGTGCCCTGCATTGGCAGGCGGACTCCTAACCACTGCGCCACCAGGGAAGTCAGGTGTTTCGTTTTTTTTTTTTTAATTTTTATTGGAGTATAGTTGATTTACAATGTTGTGTTAGTTTCTACTGTACAGCAAGGTGAGTCAGCTATACATATACATATATCCCTCTTTTTTGGATTTTCTTTTTTTTGTTTTATAAATGTATTTATTTTATTTATTTATTTTTGGCTGCGTTGGTTCTTTGTTGCTGTGTGCAGGCTTTCTCTAGTAGCGACAAGCGGGGGCTACTCTTTGTCGCGATGCACGGCCTTCTCATTGCAGTGGCTTCTCTTGTTGTGGAGCATGGGCTCTAGGCACGTGGGCTCAGTAGTTGTGGCTTGCAGGCTCTAGAGCACAGGCTCAGTAGTTGTGGTGCACGGGCTTAGCTGCTCCGCGGCATGTGGGATCTTCCCAGACCAGGGCTCGAACCCATGTCCCCTGCATTGGCAGGTGGGTTCTTAACCACTGCGCCACCAGGGAAGTCCCTGGATTTTCTTCTGTACCTCCGTTGTCTTGTGTCCCAGTTGGGGATGAAGCTTTAAGAGCAGTAAAAGTAAAGGCAGAATAACAGTTTTTGGTGCTTTCTTGGTTTTCCCATTTCCTATTACACCTTCAAGCAAGAGGTGGACATCCATCTTTTTATTACCTCTGTCTGTAGGTTTAAGGACTGATTCCCTGGTTCCTTCTGTACTGTGGGCTCTACCCTAAAACTTGTCAAGGAGCAGTTTGGGATATACATACTTCACTGCTGACCTTTACTAACCCCATTAGCTCCTCAAGCCAGGGTAAACGTTCTTTTAGGTTGGGAATATGTTTGAGAGCTTTTTGAACAGTGCTTCTGGATCTTTTGAGTAAAAGACTCTTTTGAAAATCTGATTAAACTTGTGACCCCTAATTCTGTGCACACATACAGTCCTTTGGGGGTTTAAAACCCATTCTTGGATCTGCTAGGGAATCCCTGACTTTGAACCTAGAGGAATGGGAAGGGAGAGCTGGGCGAGGAGAAGCCACTGCAAGAGCTCCTTGACACAAACAGTACTCAATATTTTTGTAAGGGGAATGGAGCCCTTACAAAAGGGCTGTCAGTTCAGATAAAATAATGCCTCTGTTGGTGGTTCCAAAAAAGAGAGCTTGTTGAAACTTGGTTGACTGTCATTCAGAGGGAGATACTCTGGCCCTTGGACATCTTAATTTAACTTAAAAAAATTTTTAATTTAATTTATTTTTTATACAGCAGCTTCTTATTAGTTATCTATTTTATACATATTGGTGTATATATGTTAATCCTAATCTCCCAATTCATCCCCCCCACCCTGCCCCGCTTCCCCCCTTGGTGTCCATACGTTTGTTCTCTACATCTGTGTCTCTATTTCTGCATTGCAAACCGGTTCATCTGTACCATTTTTCTATATTCCCCATATATGCGTTAATATACGATATTTGTTTTTGTTTCTGACTTACTTCACTCTGTATGACAGTCTCTAGATCCATCCACATTTCTACAAATGACCCAATTTCATTCCTTTTTATGGCTGAGTAATGTTCCATTGTATATATGTACCACATCTTCTTTATCCATTCGTCTGTCAACAGGCATTTAGGTTGCTTCCATGACCTGGCTATTGTAAACAGTGCTGCAGTGAACATTGGGGTGCATGTGTCTTTTTGAATTATGGTTTTCTCTGGGTATATGCCCAGTAAGTGGGATTGCTGGGTCATACGGTAATTCCAGTTTTAGTTTTTTAAGGAACCTGCATACTGTTCTCCATAGTGGCTGTATCAATTTACATTCCCACCAACAGTGCAAGAAGGTTCCCTTTTCTCCACACCCTCTCTAGCATTTGTTGTTTGTAGATTTTCTGATGATGCCTTAATTTAACTTTGACTAAGGATACTTTGTGGTGAGGTCTTCCCCTTTGAGCCAGACCCTCAACCTCCAGGAACATCCAGGTAGGGATGACAGGATGTACTTTGACAAGCCAGGGGAACCAGTGGCATCCTTGCAGTGAAGCCCAAAAGTTAGGTCATATCCTATGTTTTGAGGTACTGTCTGCCCGAAGCCACAACTCTCTCCAGCAGGCCTAAGGTCTCTGGGAAAATCCAGGCAGTTGTGGCTTCCCAGGGTGTGCCTTAAAGAGGACTTTGACATCCAGTCTCTAGCAGTTACTTCTATGCTTAAATCCTTTTGCTTTCTACCTTACAAACAAACAAACAGACAAAAATTACCTATACTTTTTTTGACTGCTCAGAATATTTCATACCAAAATTTTTGAAGAAAAATTCAGATCTTTTGGGGGCTTTATTATGAAAAAAAGTTTTTTTCAGAACAACATTAAAAATGTTGTTTTTTTCTGGGTGGAGTCTCCCATCTCATCCTTATAGGAATGGCTCAGTTTCTGGTCTCCACCAAATGCCTAGATTTAACTTGTATAGGTTAAGGAAAGAGAATTCAACATTTGTCGGGCATATGCCACATGCTTTTACATGTATTATCTCATTAAGCTTGACAACAGTACTGTAAGGCAGTTATTTCACTTCTTTTTTTATTAATTTTTATTGGAGTATAGTTGCTTTACAGTGTTGTGTTTCTGCTGTACAGCAAAGTGAATCAGTTATACATATACATATATCCCCTGTCTTTTAGATTTCCTTCCCTTTTTTTTTTTTTTTTTTTTGCAGTACACGGGCCTCTCACCTTTGTGGCCTCTCCCCCTGCGGAGCAGAGGCTCCGGACGCGCAGGCTCAGGGGCCATGGCTCAGGGGCCCAGCCGCTCCACGGCATGTGGGATCCTCCCGGTCTGGGGCACGAACCCATGTCCCCTGCATTGGCAGGCGGACTCTCAACCACTGCGCCACCAGGGAAGCCCTTCCTTCCCATTTTGGTAACCACAGAGCACTGAGTAGAGTTTCTTGTGCTATACAGTAGGTTCTCATTAGTTATCTATTTTATACGTACTAGTGTATATATGTAAATCCCAATCTCCCAATTCATCCCACTCCCCCTTACCCCCTTGGTATGCATAAGTTTGTTTTCTATATCTGTGTCTCTATTTCTGCTTTGCAATTGTTCATATGTACCATTTTTCTAGATTCCACATATAAGCGGTATTATACGATATTTTTCTCTTTCTGACTTATTTCGCTCTGTATGACAGTCTCTAGGTCTATTCACATCTCTTCAAATGGCACTATTTCGTTCCTTTCTATGGCTGAGAAGTATTCCATTGTATATATGTACCACATCTTCTTTATCCATTCCTCCGTTGATGGACATTTAGGGTGTTTCCATGCCTTGGCTATTGTAAATAGTGCTGCAATGAACATTGGGGTGCATATATCTTTTTGAATATGGTTTTTATTTCTGTTTTACAGGTGATGAAAACAGGGCTCAGAGGGGTTAAGTAACCTTGAGAAAGTCTCAGCTTAGATGTCACTTGGAGAGGCCTTAAGTAAAAATTTTTGGTTAGATTTTTTGTTAATGCTGAAAGGACTGCTAGAAATACAACTTTTTTTTTTTAGCTGTGTTGAGTCTTCGTTGCTATGTACAGGCTTTCTCTAGTTGTGGCGAGCGGGGGCTACTCTTAGTTGCAGTGCGTGGGCTTCTCACTGTGGTGGCTTCTTGTTGCGGAGCACGGGCTCTAGGCGTGCGGGCTTCAGTAGTTGCAGCTCGCAGGCTTAGCTGCTCCGCGGCATGTGGGATCTTCCTGGACCAGGGATCGAACCCATGTCCCCTGCATTGGCAGGTGGATTCTTAACCACTGTGCCACCAGGGAAGTCCACAACTTCTAAAAGATGCTTAATCCTTGATTCTATATATATATATTTTAAACTGCCTAGAAAAATTTCTGGAAGAATACAAGTAAATCTAATAACAATGATTACCTCTGAAATGTAGGGAGGGAATCATAATAAGAGGACCAGGAAAGTCAAAGGGAATTTAGCTTTATCTATAATGTTAACATTTCTACAAGGAGAATGTATTTATATGTCAGTTATATAATTAAAAGTTAAATAAAACATTCTTAACCTCCTTAGAAATCAAGGAAATGAACATTCCAATGCTACACTTTTTTTTTTTTTTTTTTTTTGCGGTACGCAGGCCTCTCACCGCCGCGGCCTCTCCCGCTGCGGAGCACAGGCTCCTGACGCGCAGGCTCAGCGGCCATGGCTCACAGGCCCAGCCGCTCCGCGGCACGTGGGATCTTCCCAGAACGGGGCACGAACCCGTGTCCCCTGCATCGGCAGGCGGACTCCCGACCACTGCGCCACCAGGAAAGCCCAATGATACACTTTTATACTAATCATCTGGGCAAAGTTTTAAAGATTGACAATGTCTATGGTTGTCATTAGTGGTACATTAATACACCATTAGTAGTAGTGTAATTTGGTACAGACATTTTAGAAGATGTTTTATAGGGTCTGCCAGTTTCAAATGTGCATACCCTTTAACTTGGTCATCTCACTTCCGGGAAACTGTCCTACAGAACTGTTTATACATGGCATGAAGGTGCATGGAAAGGATCCTCAGGGCTGCATTGTTTAACAGTAAACACCTGGGAGAAACCTGATTGTCCATTTCCTGTCCATATCTGTTTCTTTTCCACTCATCTGGTTACTCCAGGCAAATACTGGGAGTTATCCTTAATTTTTCCTTCTTCCTTCTCCATACTCAGTCTATTACTCTGCCAATTCCATCTTCAAAATATGTCTCAGATCTACCCATTCTCTCTATCTCTACTGCCACTGCCTCAGTCCAAGCCGATGTCAACTCTGGCTTGTATTACATCCAAACAATTGGCCTCCCAATTTCTTCTACTGCTCCTTTCTCCATCCTCCCAGCCATTCTCCACAAAACAGCCAAATTTAAAATATAAGTCAAATAGCATCATTTTCCTACCTAGAAATCTTTAATGGCTTCCTTTTGCACTAAAAAAAAAAAAGCAAACCCCTGGCCTTGGCCCTTAACACTGCATTATTTGGCTCCTGCTGACTTCTGTAACCTTACTGATTGCCGACCTCCACATTAGCCTTCCTTTAGTTCAGGACAAGTTCCTTTCTTGTCTCAGGGCCTTTGCACAAGCTGTTTCCTCTCCTGGAATGCCTTGTCCCTGGATCTTCAAATGGCTCAATCTAGTTTATGCTTCAGGGCTCAGTTTTAGTAATGCCACCTCTCAGAGAGGCCTCTCTTCTTTATTATTCTCTTAGCATCCTATTAACTTCTTTTGTATTATTTTCCATTTTAAAATTATTTGTTTAATTACTTGCTTATTATCTGTCTCCCCAGACTGTTGACTCCATGAGGGTGGAAACTTTCTGTATGCTTATCACTGTCCAGCCAAATACCTGGCACCGGCTAGGCACTCAATAAATGGTTGTGGCTGATGGAATCTCGAAGATATGTGTGTGTGTGTATGTATAAATAGAATCGTCTAAAAAGGGAATTAAAAGAAGAGTATATGTAATGCTTTATAAAGCCACATGTTTGTATGTAAATGTTTAGAGAAAAGGCCTGGAACAGTCAATACCAAGCTGTTAGTCCCTGTGGTGACCTACGGAGGGAAATGGATAGGGTTGGGGGCCGAACAGTGACTCCTTTTTTATTCTATAAGCTTTTGAGTTGATTAATTTTTTTAACAATATGTACCCATGTATTTGTTCCTCCTTTAAGGGAAAAGGAGGAATAAAAATAGGGGAGGATGACTCAACTTTTATTGCAAAAAAGAAAGCTCCTCTCTCTCACTCTCTGCGCTGACCCAAAAGAAGAGAGCAACAGGGAGAAAGGACACCAGTGAGGTCGTTCCCTGCCCTGTACTGAGCTTGGCACTAGTTTTCATAGTAGAAAGAATCCTAAGAGATGCCCTTATGCCCTGAGGCTATATTTTACATTCTTAAATGTAGGCCCAACCTTGGTCTCCCAGACACAGCCAAGTTGTATATTTTTAGCCTGTTTCATTTCTAGGCTAGTGAAAGCTGCACCTCCAGCCTCAGTTTAGCAGGTGAAGTCAGCAAAGAGAATAAACAAGCTCTGGGCTTCACTGCAGCTAAGCTTCTCAAAGTTAAGTCAGTTCAGCAGCCCCAACCCCCAAGGAAACTATGTTCTCTAGATTCTTGTCTCCCAGAAATGTGGATAGCTAATCATTTTCACAGCTAATGTTCATTGCATGCTAATGGTATGCCAAGCATCTGGCAAAGCTCTTTATACGCATTATCTCATTTAATCACCATAACTATGAAGTAGTTATAATTATCTCCATTTTATAGATGAGGAAATGGAGGGCCAGGATGGTTAAATAGCTCATCTGGGATCACGCAGCTAGTAGGTGGTGACGTCAGAATTTGAATCCAAGCAGTTTCACTCCAAAACCCACATCCTTAACCACAATCTCCTTCTCTTTCCAGGGTCACCACCCCGCCCCCGCCTTCAGTACGGCTTTGGTGGGGATTGTGTACATTACGGCAGAACACAGGGAAAGTAGAACAAGTCTTCCTTTGCTGAGAGGTGTGGTGGGAAGATTTGGGCTTTGGAGTCAGCCAGACTTGGGTTTGAATCCCAGCTATCCCACTAGGACTTTCACTATTCAACAAGTATTTCCTTTTTTATTTACTGTGTGCCAGTGATAGCACTGGGTATACAGTGGTGAAAAACAAATATCACCTCTGCCTTCATGGAGTTTATGGGAATGCAGATATTAAACAAATAAATGCTTAACTACAAGTTATATGTCCTCGGGAGACAAAGAACAGGTTGTTACGAGAGAGTATAACCAAAGCTTCCCTCTAAATGAAGGCCAGAGGCAGCCTTGGAATCTCTGAGAGACTTTCTACTTTCATTTCATTTTCCTTCCTTTCTTGATTTATTAAGGAAACAGGTCTTAGGTGCCTACTGCATATACAGCACTTTCTCGAGTGCTTTGGAGAATAACAAAGAAATAGAAGATAATGCAAGTTGGAGAGACAAAATAGAACTGTACTTTGAACAACTAGAGAATTAAAACAAGTGCGTTTCCTCAGATTATCCGTGAGGCTCCCTATGTGCCTCAGTTATTTTATCCATAACATGGGGATATTTGTCTTGCCCAATCACATGTTTTTGTGAAGACCAAGTGAGATCATGAAGTGATGAGGTGCCACACAGCTCCAAGCATAGAAGGACTAGAGGGTTAGGGAAGGATTAGCGTGGCATGGGATTGCTAATCAGGCAGTGCTCTCAGGAAGACATGGACTTTGTCAGGTCTTACAGGGGACAGGTGTGGTTCAGGAGAGAGGAGACTGAAGGCCAGAGCAGTGTGGGAGGGGATTAAAGAGGAAGAATTAGCCAGATATATGAAGGGCAGCCAGGAGCCCCACCTGCTGGGGTAGAGGATCCTCATCTCTTGCCTGGTCCATTGTAGTAGACTCCTTAGTTGTCTCTCTACTGCAGTCTTGCAGACCCAGCTCCACCTTCCTGCCCCCCACCCCCCATTCATCCTTATAGCCATGTGTAAAGATCTGGGTGAGAGGTTTTCTAGGAAGAGAGAGTAAACCTTGGGCTGGGAAAGAACTTTGCACATTTCGAGGAACTGAAGAGATGCCAGATTGGTCAGCAAGGATGCTAAAGAGACATCAGGGAAGGCAGAAGAAAGGTGAGCAGGGCTTAGGTCATGGAACCTTATCAGCCTTGATAAGGAGTTTGGGAAGTGACCGGGCTCCTCAGTCAACTCTGCCCAGCAGAGTGATCGTGCCTTCTGCTCTTTCAGGTTTGACTGGTGTTCAACCCTCCTTCCTACACCCTCCTCAGGCCAGAAAGGGCAGTGCCTCTGCTAGGCTGGCCCCAGTGTTTAGTGTGCCTGTCCATGGTCTGAGCCTATAATTTGGTGGGTTGGCTGGTTACAAAAATAAAAAGTGTGACCTATAACTAAAGCTGAGTGGATTCAGTAAAGAGGGAGCTTTTAATTTGCAGGGGTCCTGGGCTGTATTTAACTGGAGGAGAAATGTGTCTCCTCCCTAAGCGCTGCTGCATTTTCTCCCTTGAGTACCTGCTCTGCAGTGAGTTAGGGTTTTTGGGCCTGGGGGTGAGCTTTAGGGAGATATTTCGAAGGGAATTTAGGGTCCAACAGCAGGTTTGATGGTGCTTCCTGGGAGGTTGGCATTATTCAGTCTTGCCTCTCATATAACCCACTTGGAGGGAAGTAGAGTTTTTAAATGTTTGATTGAGTGATCACTCATTTATTCATTCAACACAAATGTATTGAGTGTTTACTGTGTATTTTAGACATTAGGGATCCCATAGTGAACAAAAGAGACAAAGGGACTTGCCCCACAGAGTTCACGTTTTTGTTGGGGACAACAATAAACACATACTCATGTCTGTCATAGAATGTTGAGCAGGGATAAGTGCCATGAAGAAAAAGAAGGTAAAGGGGTGGCGAGTAAGAGGGGCACTATTTTAATGAAGTGGCAGTTTGAGGGGTTGAAGTACAGGAGAAAAGTGGAATAGTGAAGACAACTTTCTGTGGACTCTGGACCCCAGCTCCCGAGAGCCCCCCAGGACAGGGGCTCCCTGAGCAGGGCAGGGTTAGGTCCGTGCTCAGCGAGGGGCCTGGCTGCTTCCTAGCCCAGGTGGGCCCAGTCGGAGCCTGTGGTTGCCTCTTCCCGGCTCCACTGGTCAGAACTGTCTGCAGGGCTGGGCAGGGTGCTGGTTGACTGTAAATAGATACTTGTCTTTCCAGGGCTCCTCAAGCCTGGTCCTCTCAAGATTTCCTGAAGTCACCGTGTGTTCTTGGCTAGAGGAGGACTAAGAAATCTGGCCTGGGAAGCTGCAAGGAGTGCAGGGCTTCCTTCTGCCTGTGCCTGCTGCTCACCAGGCCTTTTTCAGGGGCTTTGGGGCTCAGTGGATTTGGATTTGAATCCCAGCTCTGCCATTTATTAGCTCTGTGACCTTGGGCCAGTGCTGTAGCTTCCTCAAGCCTTGTTTTCTTTATCTATATAATCAGGATAGGAATATTGACTTCTAGGGATTTGGTGAGCATTGAATAACATATATAAAAGATCCAGGACAGTGTCTGGCATAGTGGGTGCTCAATAAATTTTAAGTTGAAATATTCTAAGACCACTAACCTCTTAAAGTCAGGGGTCTGGTATTAAGGAGCCCAGTGAAAATATTCAAGAAATATGGATTATTATTGATGGGTAAGAGACTGGTTCTGTGTACCTCAAAGTTGTGAAATCACTGAATTGCACACCACATATTAGTCACCTGGCTTTCCTACTCCATGTTGGCCTTGTCATGGCCTCTGCACGGGCCTTAGGATCTCCAGGAACTAACGTGGCCCTTGGCCTATCCTTTAGCACATTTCATCTCTAGTACAGCCATGGAAGGATCGGCCTTTAAGAGTCTTCTGGACTGGGGAACTTACCAAGGCCAGAGTAGCCAGCATAGGGCTACCGAGGTCCAGACCTCTGCCCCTGGGACTGTATTGAACTCTGGGGTGGTGGTGGCCACTGTTATGTGGGTTCATTTGCAGATTGAAGGGATCACAGACTCCCCCTCAAAACCAGCCTCAGAGTGAGACCCAGACAATGTTCTAGAATTGATGGACGAAAGATAGCTAAGTGGGAAGGAGCATCTTAGTTTGAACCTTCTGTGTCCAGAGTATGCTTGGGCCCCTTACTTTGCACAGACTTCTTGCTAATGGTTGTGGTTATTTTGTTTTTACTTGCCGCTCAGCAGAATCAGCATTACACAAACACTCGTTATCCTCAGGCCCTTGGCAGTCAGGGCACTTGGTGAGTCCCTTGTAAAGTGCTCACGTCTACAGATTATTTTCTGATGTATCTGGCATGAGTTCCAGACTGACAGTGCAATAGCAACTATCAATTGCTCCCTTTGGGCTTGACTAATTACTGCTGGCATCGTATGTAAGGAATTAAGAATCTCTTATGCTTTTACAGGGCAGCAGGGCCTGGTGAGCTCCCAAAGCGTTTATCTGTCATTTCCCCAGAATACCCTTGTTAAAAGTTGTGAGCAAAACCTCAGGAATTGAAGGGTAGCCAGCCAGACAGTATTGGGTGGCATTTGGCTTCTCAGTTGATTCCCTCTAAGAATTGTAAAGAAACCATCTAGTACTTGTTGCCTACAGATGCCTGTAGGGAAATGTCAAATGGTGTCATAATGTTGTAAAAAATGGTGTCATAATGTTGTAATGTCAACTAGTTGCTTCTGACTGTCTTGGAGGTGAGAGGGCAGAGAGGTTATTCCAGCCTTATTCTGTGGCTAGGTGAAAATTTACTCAGGACTCTGGAGGGCCTCTGGAGGCTGCGAACTGAGAATGGCGCAGGTGTCATCTTCCTCGCCTGGAGACAAGGAAGGGAGAGGGATGCAGTACTAGCCCTCAGAGACTCCCGAGTGCAGCACGGTGTTCATTCGCTCAGCAAGCACTTACTGAGCACTTAGGATTGTGTGAAGTGCCAGAGAAATAAAGGTGAGTGAGACAGTGTCTGCCCCTAGGAGTTCAGTCTGGAGGGGAAGACAAACACATTAAACATCTAATTGCAGTCTTCAGCTTGGGAAGCACAATGGTATAGACATGCAGGAACATCTGGGGAGCACAGGGAGGGGCTTGGGGAATACTGCCTGTAGGAGGAAGTCTCTGCTGGCTAAAGGGATAATTAGGAGTTGGAGAGAAGTGTGGAAGAGAAAGCAGGTAGAGTGGCGGCATCAGGGTGAGGCAGAGTGATGTATTTCAGAGAATCCTCCCGCTGCTGCGCGGGGCTCTTGGAGTGTAAGGTGTAAGGCAGACAGTGGTGGCAGGGTGGGGATGGCTCGAGTAGTAAGGAGGGCTTTGAATGCCATGCGGATGGACCATACTTCATGCTTTTTGTTGGAGAGTGTCATGGTCAGATTTTGAGGTGTGAGTGGATCATTGTGGCAGCCATGGGAAGGGAATCAGAACTGGAGGTGGGCAGCCGAGTGGGAGGCCTTCTAGTGTGGTGATGATGATGGGAGCCTGAACCAGAGCTGGTTTGCATGGTGGAGATGATAGGACAGACTCAATAAATAGTTTAAAAGATTAAATTTGGGGACTCAGTGATGGATTAGATTTGACATTGGAAAGGTAGAGATAAGGGAAAAGGGAGGAATTCAGGATGATACCCAGATTTCTAGTTTGAGATGGAAATGCATATTTGAGAGTCATTGGTGTCTACTGGTCAAATAAAATTTGGGGTCAAAACATTCTCATGCCTCTCTCTATATTCCCACAGACAGCACAGACCTTCAGGGACTGGGAGGGAAAACTCCTGAGACTTATGCAAGGTCACAAGGAGAGAAACAGTTGTTGAGAAGAGTAGTTAGCTGAGGGGGCCGAAAACAGAGATTTGTGGTAGATCAAACCTCAGGTTTGCAGACGGCAGGTTTAACCTGCAGAAGTTGGGAGACAACGGGGAGGTGAGGGACTTGAGATAAGGCGGAACACGAAAAACAATTTTCTTTGCAAAATCTCATCCCAAAGTTTAGAGGAATTGTCCCAGATCACTCAGCAGAGCACCTTAGTTAGTCGGTGCCTCAATTCTGTCCCCCCAAATTCTGGTCCCAGCTTTCCTGTGAATCCTCTGGGTGGCTGTTGGTGTTTTCAGTCTTACCTTTCGGAGGGGCGTGTGTGCAACTGCTCTAACCTAGAGAATTAATAAGCGTATAAATATATTTAACCTATACTCTTCAGCTACATGTATATACTCTCTCTTTTATGCATTTTAAAGTACTGTGAAATTATATTTTATGTATGTGCTTAGAAGCTATCTTTGAGTCACCTGCAACTCTTTGGAGTAGCTCATCCAAGTTACCATTTATAGAGCCCTTCTCCTGGGCTAGGCACTATTCAAACTCCTTTTCATTCTTTCGTCCCTTCACTTAATTCTTCTAGGAGGTAGAGATTGTGATTCACATTTTATAGATGAAGAAACTGAGATTCAGAGAAGGCTAGTAACTTTCCCACTGTCTCATGAAAAGTACCAGGATTCAAATCTAGGTCCTCTCTGTTCCAAAGCCCATGCTGTTATTTATAGCTCTCTGAATGTTTAAAATGCCATTCAGGTATGAGGGAATTGTCACCTTGTGGTGTCCAAGAGGGGAGTTCCCTTGTCTTTTTGCTCTGCATGGTGTCCTTCTTACTCTGAGACAGAAACCTTGAACTTCAGGTGTTTGGCACACATACCTCGTTCAGCTAGTTTCACCCAGTCTTGCTGGACAGGGAGGCACCATTTAATGATCAACCAAAGCCGGTCAGACCAATACAGATGGACCTTCCCAAGTTAGAAATGGAGATTTGATTTCTTTGTAAGGAGATGGCAGGGTATGGTGGAAAAAGCCATGTCCTGGCAAAAGTTCTGTTGGAGGCCACATATCTGGGTTTGAATCTGGGTTCTGCCACTTTCTGTATGACTTTGAGCCAGTTGGTCTCAGATTCTTAATTCTCTCACCAGTTAAGCAGGCATAATACCACTTACCTCCACTGGTTATTAGGAACAGTAAGTGAGATTTTGTGAGAAAAGTGCCTGGCATATAAGAGACGCTCAGTAATGTTTTCCTCCCCATCTGTGGCCCCAAGTGAATATGGCACCTAGGACACCAGACATTGAGAGAAGCAGACAAGATTCAGGGTCTCTCTGGGGTGGGAACTCCCAGAAGGCTACTTCCAAAGAGGTGTTTTTCTAGCTGGACAATCAAATGAGATGTAAAAAAGCTGGGGCACTCAAAGATGGGGTAGGGTGTGGGCAGTCATAACCTCTGTGTCAAGCTCTGGCCTTTAAAGTCATGAGGAGGGACAATGTTGGGAGGGTGGCTTGTGGATCAAGAGCAGACTGGGGTCTTTACGATTCCTCCCCAAAGAGCAGAGGAGCACTGAGGCACTGAGATGCACCTCCATTTGAGAGCAATTGAAAAAGCAAGGAGAGACAAAGGACTTGTAGTGCCTCTCCCCAGCTGATATGACTGGTGACAGATGTGAGCTCATGCTGGGGCATAAAGCAGGAGTCGTGCCCCTCCCACGTGTAGTCTGGATGTAGGAAGGGATTCATTAAGTTTTATGTTTTGATAATAAGCTCCTGGATTTATGAGACGCCTAGAAAGCCCAAGCCAGGCCCCCAGCTGGTACACTGGGTGAGATGGAGTGCTGCCCCCAGCTGGCCTCTGCCATCCACACAGGCAGCTCACAGCACCTATTAAGCTTTTTCTGTGTGTCAGACATCCTTGTCTAGGAACAGGTGTGGTCAAGGAAAGTCCATGCCCTCACAAAGCTTACAGTCTAGTTCAGGAAGTAATACAGAATGTGAGTAGTAATATGAGAGTGCAGTAATTTTTTGTGTGAAATCTTATAATTAAAAGATCTAGCATAGTGCTTGGCCCAGAGTAGACGTTTATAGGCCATAGTTTTCCCTTTTTTGGTAAATATACAAGAGTTATCGCAAGGCAAAATAGGACTTCCAGTTGGCACAGTGTATGATGCCTAGAAGACACCAGTATTTGGTATTGAAGGAATGATTGAATATAATTGTGGATGGGAAGCAAGGGCAGGAAGCCCCACAGAAGTTCAGGGGAAGGAGTGTGCAGAGGTCTGGGTTGTTTGGAGGGGGCTTCATGAGGAACGTTGATCGTATTGATCCTGAAGGATGCATGCAATTTGAAAAGGTTCAGAGAAGGGCTAAAACAATTGGTTGTCTCAGAAGAGGCATTGTATGGGAATACAAACTCAGGGTCAGACCTGGATTCACATCTCAGCTCTATTGCGTACTGGCTGTGTGACCCTGGGCAAGTTCCACGGCCTGCCTTTCGAAGCCTTTGTTTCCTCACCTGTAAAATAGGAATGATGTTAGTCCCAACTTCATAGGGTTCTTGTGAGAATTAAATGAGATAATCGTATAAAGTTCTTCTTTTTTTAAAATATTTATTTATTTTGGGGCTGCATCAGGTCTTAGTTGTGGCATGTCGGATCTTTTGTTACGACGCGTGGGCTCTTGATGGCAGTTCAAGGGCTTCTCTCTAGTTGTGACACGCAGCCTCATTAGTTGTGGTGTGAGGGCTCTCTAGTTGTGGCACGAGGGCTCAGTAGCCCCGCAGCATGTGGGATCTTAGTTCCCTGACCAGCGTCCCCTGCATTGCAAGATGGATTCTTAACCACTGGACCACCAGGGATGTCCCTCATACAGAGTTCTTATCAAAGTTTTGTCAATAAATGTTAGCTTTTGTCATTATTTTATCATTTTAATAGTAGTATCATTATTATCCTACTCATGCCTACCTACTTACCTTAGTT
Organism: Delphinus delphis; assembly: GCF_949987515.2. Lineage (NCBI taxonomy): Eukaryota > Metazoa > Chordata > Mammalia > Artiodactyla > Delphinidae > Delphinus > Delphinus delphis. The sequence goes on along the minus strand of NC_082693.1, from coordinate 39,538,439 downwards.
CCCTAGACCTTGTGTCATCTGGCTGTTCCCTGCCTGCTGTAATATCCTCATATATACTTTTATTCCATTATTGTAAATCAGGGACTCCCAGACCTTTTATGGCGTTTTGTGTGTCTGTGTACTTTCAATTGCTGTGTCCTTGCCTAGCATATCACCATCTTCCCCTGCTTCATTGCTTTTCCTGCCTTCCTCCTGCTTGATGTTTTAAGACTAAATCCTATAGCATTTCTTCCAGGAAGCCTTACTCGACTCCTCTATTAGATTTTGCATCCTCGGGATCCTACGGTGCCACGTGCACCTGTTTCACAGCTGTGCTGTGTGCACTCATCCCTGGTTTGCTTGTCTACCTTGCCCTCTGGATATAAACTTCCTGAATGTAAGGATCCTGTCCTATTTATTTTTATATCCCCAGCTCCTAGCTTAGTGATTGGCATGTTATTTTCCAGCTAATTGTTGAATAAGAAATCCAAACCCCACCCCCCTCAAAAAGCATAGCTAGCTTTATGTGTAACGTTTACTACCTACTTCTGACTTAAATGCTTTACATATATTAACTTTAATCATCATAGCAACCCTATGAAGTAAGTATTATTTCTACCTCCATTTTATAGATGAGGAAACTGGGGCTCATAGAGATTAAATAAGTCTCCCAAGGCCACACTAGTAAGTGGTGGAACCGAGATTCGTACCAGGGCAGTGTGGCTCCTCATTCTGTGCTTTAACCACTCTGAGATTTGTGATAGGATATTTATTGAACACCCAAGAAAAGGTGAAGAGACATTAGCTATAAATTACAACTCCATGAACACATTTTAAAGGCGTTAGTAAATGTGTGGAGACGCTGTTAGGGGGCGAGTGTAGACCTTACCAGTCTCGCTTATGAAAGATTTGCTAGAGAAGGTGGGATTTCACCCGTTGTGAATTGGATGAGGCGCATGGCTGGCAATTGGGAAGGAGATGATCTCTGAGGACAATGTAGAATAGAAATCTTAGGGTCAGGAAAAAGAGGAGTATATGTATGGGGAAATTCAATTTGCCCAAACTTTATTGAGCACCTACTACAGTGATAAACAAGCTGGTGATGATGGTGCCTGTGCTCAGGAGCTTGTGGGCTAGCGGGCTTTAAGATGAGTCTGGTTAGAAGATGAGTCAGGGGAGTGTCTTAGATTTATGGCGTGAACTGAAGGACAGAGTTGAAACTCAGAATGAGAAGTGGGAGTTTGCTGAGGGAGAAGCAGCATTAAGGAAAGTGACTTGGGCTGTAGCACATTAGGCAGATTATAGGAGAGGGACCAGAAATAGCAAGGACAATTGTAAGAATTTGGATAATCCCCTCCAGAAATAACCAGGGACTGAACCAGAGACTTGGTGATGGGAGAGGTAGTAGCAGGATCAATCAGTTATTTATTAAGCACCTGCTCATGATTCACAGAAGGATAAGGCATGACCCCTACCCTCCAGGAGTTCATGTTCTAATTGTAAATAAAGGAAATACACACATGAAAAGACACTATATGACTTAATTCAGTTTGTGTTAAGATCCATGGTATCAGTGAACAGCTATTTTTTTCCTCTTTGCTTCACTCATCTGGACTTCATTTCCAAGGTCACCTCATGGTCCAGAATAGCTGCTGAAGTTCTAGCCATTACCTCTGCATTCCAACCAGCTGGACAGAGGAAGGAGAAAAGAAGGGTATACTCCCTCCCTTTAATGATACTTCTCAGAAGTTGTACACACTACTTCTACTTGCATCCCACATGGTCACATAGCCACACCTGAATGCTAGGGAAGATGAGAAATATATTAATTCTTTTAATTTTTTAAATTTATTTTTTAAGTTCAAGTATAGTTGATTTACAATGTTGTGTTAATTTCTGCTGTACAGCGAAGTGACTCAGTTATACACATATATACATTCTTTTTTATATTATTTTCCATTATGGTTTATCCCAGGATATTGAATATAGTTCCCTGTGCTATACAGTAGGACCTTGTTGTTTATAGAAATATATTAATTCTGGTTGCTAAGTGCTCAGCTGAACATTGGAGGTTCATTCATAAGGAAGGTGAGAAGAGGTTGGGGATAACAAGCAGGTCTCTGCCGTATCATTCTTCACATGTGATTATGCTTTGGAGCTCAGAAGAGGGATTGAGCTGTGTTGGGTAGTCACAGAGTTGGATTTTGAGTCAGGTAGTAATAGGTAGGGATTCAGAAGATTGGGGAAACGTCAGTTATAAGCAAAATCCTATGGCAAGAGTGGCTGTTCTGAGAGAGAGTCCAGGAGAGAATGAGCTGGTCAGAGATGCTGGGGCCAACCCAGGGAGAATCTTACCTGTGAAGCTCTTTCTTATTTAAGATGCTAAGAACAGTAGGCCAAGGAGTTTAGGTTTTCTTGTGTAAATGGTAAGGAGTCAGAGAAGATTTCTGAACTGAAAAGAAACATGATTTATCTTATGTGCTAGGAAGTTTAGAAATTTCATCCACATGCAGGTTGGAAGTAGGGATGCCAGCTAGAAGGTTATCCCAGAAGGTCAGGAGTGAACAAGGGCCTATCCGATTGTGGCAGTGGGAATGGAAGGGAAGGGAAGGTATGGATGAGAGACCCTGGGAAGGACACGCCCTGGGTCCTAGTGGTAATGGGCTGTGGTCTGAGGAGAGAGAAGAAGATGCCTTTTGTAGGATGTTACCCCAGAAACGTTGTGTCCTCTGTGAGGTAGCGCTGCCTATTAGGTCTCCCCTGGCGGGAGGGCAGAATGTCATGAAGAGAAGGGTTGACCTTGGTTGGCTACCGGGATAATGTGAGGCTCTGCCCCAAGACTCCTTAGCTTTGGAAAGCCAGCTGCCCCCAGCAGAATAGTTTCCATTCTGCGTAACTGGGGACTGTGTGGGTCTGGCTAACCGCGAGGAGGGGCTGAGGAGCCAGCAGATAGATCAAGTTGCTGTGGCAGTGACTTTTCAAGCTGGGGCTTGGGGCCCCTAGCTAACAAAAGTCCTTCTATCCGAGGCTGTGTGCTTCTTGACTGAGTAGGCCAGAAAGGTGTCCTTAGCCAGGGCCAGGTTACCTGCCAAGGTTACCTGATGTCAGGTATGAGGCCGACAGTGTGGCAGAGGGTAGAGCTGGGGGGCTTTGCCGGCACTGGGGTCATGGCCAACTTCCCGTGCCGGCTCAGGATCCAACGCGGGAGTGTTCCAGGGTGAAGAAGAGGCCTCGGGGGGTATAGTTGTATTTGGATAAAGCCACCTCTTTGTTTGATTGTTGCTGGCCTTCTAGGACCTCTCCTTTACCCGACTTCCCTGGTGTGAGTTGCAGAGCTCAGCCTGAGACATCTGGCGAATCCATCTCTTTTTCCTCCAGGCTGCTCAGGGACTTGGCCCGTAACTGCTCAACAAGTCATTTCTGGTTATAGAGTCATCAGTGACCACAGAAGCACGTTCTCCAGACAGGGCTCTGAAAGCTGGCTTTTCCCTGGCAGCTTGTCCCCAAAGTGATAGCTTCAAGTAAACAAAACCAGAAAGCCAGACCTAAGCCATTACAGAGACTTAAGTCAAGGAGCACCCACCCATAAGTCTAGTAGGGTAGCTTAGGCCTTGAGGAAACCGTGTGTGTGGCTAGAGCTGTGTCACACCCATGAGCCCCTGTGCATGGGGCTGCAGATGGAGGGAGGTGAGGAGGGAGGGGCAGCTGTACCATTGAGGCTATGGGGTTTGGTAGCACCAGGGCAGGAAGCCTCGAGTCCAGGGAGGTGACTGCTGCTGTCCACCCCTTCCTATTCTTGAAGTGTTCATCCCACTCCATCACGGGCAGGGCTACCTCTTCCTCCAGCCAAGTGTCATGAACTGTTCTTGTGATTTCCTTTCTGCTGCAGGATATAGTTCTTCTCCCAGAGCCTTTCCCAGTTGGCTCAGGCTCATTCCAGACTCTGTCTCAAGTTATCTTCTCCAAACCTGAGCTCTGAAAAGAAGGATGGGAGGGAGGCAGGCAAGGAGAGCCATCCTGAGCTTCGTCTCCCAGGTTGGCAGCAAAGCCAGGCTTGGGCTCGGTCTGTGGGAGCTGCAGTGAGACCTGGCCACCGACCTGGTCTGCTTCCTACCCTGCATTACTCCCGCCAGTCACGGGGCTGGGGGAAGGTGTGGGTGTTTGCAGGGACTGCTGTGCTTCCCATGTCTGGACCTTCTTAATTTTCGCTCTTGGACCTTTGACCAAATTCTCTGATTTTTTTGGTTTCCTTTTGCCAGGATTGTACTTCTGGGGGGCAGTTAGGAGGAGCTGTGCTGAAACAACGAGATAAACAAACAGTGACGCAGAGGCGGCAGCAGCGTAAGCAACAGGCTGGGCCTGCCGTCTGGGCCGGCTGGGTGGAGGAGGACTCCCGCCCTGCACACTGGCCAGCTGGCTTGTGTTAAAGCGTTGGCTGAAAATAACTCTCATTGTCTGGGAGCTGCTACTGCGCAGGGCTGGCAGGTCTGGCTGTGGCCGCCAAGGGGGCCGAGGCAGCAGGGGCCGGTACCTCCCACCTCCTTGGGCTCTTGCCCTTTGGGAGCAGTGCCCAGCTGGCCACAGCTGCGTCTACTGCCCACCAGGAGAGACACGTGGAGAGTAGGCTGGGCCACTCCTAACACTCTGTCCTTTTGGTGGCTGGGCATGGCCCTTTGTGCCCAGTGTTGCCTGTTTCGCCATTGACTTGGGGGCATGAGATGTGAGGGGATCCTGGCAGGAACACAGGGCGGGAACGCAGGGCTCCAGCTGCTCCTACAGCAGTCTCCTGGACTCCCAAACCTGGGACCTCACTGCATTCTCCTCTGCCATCTGTATAACGGGCTGATCTGTGGATGCCCGAGAGGCTTTGCTGGCTGCTGTGACCCGGAGCTGGGGCTCAGCAGCATGTAGTGCCCAGGACAGTGCCTCATTTCATCTCTGGGGAAGTTCTAGACTCAGCTTCTCAGGGCTCCCCACCCCTGTGGGCTGAGCCTGGCGGCTGGGGCTGCCACACTGGGGAGAAGTGGCCAGCCGTAGGGGACTTGGTGGGGAGGAGGTTCTGAGAGGGAAGACATCAAGAAAACCACCAGCTCGCATTCTGTATTTGCTCAAAATAGACAGCCCTCGCCTGCCTTCCCTCAAGCCTCCAGAATCCCCTTCACAGGAAAGTTTCAGACATCTCTCTCCCTCTCCTCAGAGGACCTGTGCCATTTTTGTCTCTGTTCCTGAGATTTATCGTGATTGACTGGGACCAATAGAAGCAGCTGGGAATTTTGGGTGGTTCCTATTTCTGTTTGTTGGGTTTTCCCCAGGCCTGGCCCAAGGAGACTGACAGAGGCAGGGGTGAGTCGCAGCACAGGAGACACAGCTTTGAAGGAAACTCCAACCCTACCGGCATTTCCCTTCCCCTGCAGTGGGAAGGAAACGAGGAGGGGCTAACTGACCTGGGGTGCAGAGCAGGAAAGGGAAAGGAACCTCTGCGACTAGAGCCACCTCCCTCCTCCTCTGCTTCTCTGGGGCCAACAGGGGTCCGGTGGGGAGTAAGGAAGCCTCGCTTGGGGGGACTGGGCCCTTTTGCTCCCGCAGAGCCCAGGAAGGGGTTGGCCCCTGAGCAGGGCACTCTGCCTGGCCGCAAACTGGCAGTAAACCAGAGCGGCCTTGCCGGAGAAGCGTCAGATCCACCCCTTTCTGCTTCTTCCTGTTGTAGGTTTTTATTATTAGACTTCTGGCTGGTTCCCTCTGATTTAGGAATTAGTCCCAGAGTTGCTTTCAGTCTGAGTTCCTCTTCCCCCTCTCTTCCCATCTCCCTGGGGTCTCCCTTTCCCTCCCCAAGGATGGTGGTATTTCATTTCCTCCTAGGCTTCGAGGAAACCAGAGAGGGATCAAAGGAGGGGTAAGGGATTGCTCTGTCCCCAGAGTGTGGAGAAGCAGTGCTGAAGGAGGAGGGACAGAGGCAGAGATAGAGGGACAATCCAGGAGCCAGAGGGCAGGTCCTTGGGATGTCAGAACATTACTCAGTGTTTCTAGGAAGAGCGGGCAGGGAACTGTGTGTTCCAGACACATACGGGCCCAAAATATTTATCATTTAATCCTCATAAAACCCTGTGAAGTCGTGAGATTATCTCCATTTTATGGGTGAGCTCACTGAGGTTCTGTGACTCTGAAGAGCCTGAAGTTGGTCTTGGGCTGTCTGATTCCACCTTCAGTGCCCCCTGCTCCGAGACAGCTGAACCTCCTTTCTGTTCAGCAAGGATCTCAGTGAGGAGTTAGCAAGAACTCAGCCCAACTTCTGCCTCAAGAGAGCCTGAGGTCTCTGCGGAACCATGGCAGGAAAATGTCAAGGAAACAAACCTCTGACCGAGACCAGAAGGAACCATGTCAGATTTGCTCCCTGGCTGTCCCCGGAACTCAGGAAGCTGCCCTTCCTCAGGACGTTGAGCCCTGCTGGCCTCACGCACGTTTTCTGGTGGAGGCAGAAGCCCCGATTCCCTAGTCTGGCAGGGGGAGAACTGCCAGGCCCTCGTCCTGCCCCCTAGCCAGTGGCTCCCACCCCCCAATCAGTGATGGGCTTCTTGTGAGTGTTGCAGGCTGGGGAATTCCCCCACCCACCTCCTTCCCCATCACACTTTAGCCCCAAAGGAGCAGAGAAGACCGCCGCCATCACTGTCCAGAAAGTGCCACCCAGAACTCTGGACTGGAGGATGTGGGCCTGTGGTTGGAGCTGATTCATGCGTCTGCCACCCATTTCCATACACTGATGTCCCTCTCTCCTGGGCATCTAAATTTTGGCCAGGTCCCTGGGGTTCCTCCTCCATGCTCTTAGGCTAGGGTTCCCAAAGGTGGTGACTCTGCTTCGTCTTTGAAGCCCTGGGGGGACGTTTTCTCACCAGTTCACCTGGTGGGGAAGTCTGAGGCCACAGCAGCTGACAGTGGGTGGCTGAGGGAGGAGGTTGGTGTAGACGGGATGTGATGTCTGTCACAGTAGCGACAAGCTCCCACCCCCGGCCCGGTCGTGTTCTTCCAAGGGAGACAACTGTTTTCTACCTTCACGGCACAGACTTGGGAGAAAGGAGCAGATGACAGCGAAGTCATCTCAGGACGCACACAGAGCCAGAACCAGGCCTGGTCTCACTTGGGCTCAGCTGGCAGAAGCCTGGCCCTGGTTAGGTGGGAGAACTTGCTCTGGGCCACCTTTGATCTTTGGGTCCCTGTTCTGTTATGGCCTCCTGCTCCTGTCCTGTTATCGACAGAGACATGCTGAGATTGGCCCTTAGCAAAGTAATTCCAGAGAGAAACATCTGGGGTTGTATTTGCCTGTCCGGCCATCCCTGCTACATCGGCAGTGGGGAGGATTCGGTTAGCCCCTCTTGCCTGCGGAAGCTCAGGCAGGTTAATAGGGCAGCAGAAACCATGGGGAGAGGTGTGAAGTGGTGGTCTCTTCCCCTTCTTTTCTTCTCTTGACCTCTTTTGTATTCCTGAGTTCTTCTACTTCTAAACACTGAGCAGAGATCCCAACGCTACTTCTTTTTTGAACCATAGTGACCCTGTTTCCAGCAAGGAGCTGGGCCCAGAGCTCAGAACCGGGACATCTTAACCATAGGTTTACCATCAACTTACTCTCCACTCAGTGCCTGTCACAGGGTTAGACATTATTGGGGGTTGGAGATCGTATGAATAGATACAGTCCTTTAGGAGCTAGATGAGCATACAACTGGCTTAATCGTATGTATGTAAATAAATGCATAATAAATAGATACATGTAACAGAAATAAATGGTGTTTAAGGATTTTCTTTTAGTTTCTTAGAAAATGGAGGCCCCACTCCCAGGATACTCCTGATGCTTTTGGAATAATGCAGGGCCTGTGTGACTCCTTGGGATCCGGGGCACACACGATTCACGTTCCCAGGGATGAGGATGTCAAGGAGTGGGTAGCGGTAAACCAAGTGGTCATGCTTCGTTTACCCGGGAGTTAAGAGCTCAACTTGGAGCAGTAGGTAAAGGAGAGAAAGATGAGAGGAAGGCCTTCCAGGTGGCCTGAGTATGCTAGGGGAAGAGGCCAGATTTGTGGGTAGTCACGTGGGTCATCCGACAGCTCTGATACTTCAGGTAGGAGATCATATCTGATTCAGGAGTTGGGGGTGGGGTGCAGGTGAGTGATCTGCCTTTGGAGGCAAGGGCTGTGACTGCCACCAAGGCAGCCGCCGGACTGGCTAGAGGAGGGCCTTGGCTGGACAGGGGTAAAAGGGAGGGAAAGGTAGGGCTGCTGGCCTGGGTGGAGCTCACCCATGGATGCCTTGGCTTTTACTCATTTACACTTGTATTCGTTTATTCACTCAGCAAACAGTAGTGAACAAAATAAAATGACTCCTGGTCTGTCCTGTACTCTAGGTTAGAGTGTCTCAACGAGGGGTTGGGACACTTTACTGTGTCTTAAGTAATTGGGAGCTGTGTCATAAGTAATTGATACTAATAATTAAAGTCCTGAAATTCTGTAAATTATTTCCTTAAAAATTTGAGCAGTTACCTTTATGTTAATGTTATGCTCATTCACTTGTATCCTGATAGGAGGGAAAGGGGTAGACTTGTGACATCTGCACAGGCTGTGGGTGGCTCAGGATTCACCCATGGGCACACGTGGTGCAGGAAGCCCGCTCAGCTCTCAGACCGTGGGGGGAAATCGATTGAAGCTTGCCACTTTAGATTGGTAGCTTTCAAACTTTTTTGCCCGGTCCCATGTTAAGAAACACATTTTACAGCGTGATCTGTGTGTGTGTGTGTGTGTGTGTGTGTGTGTGTGTGTGTACATAACATAAAAAGAAACAAAACTTCATGAAACTTTTATTTATCTATTTTTGGCTGTGTTGGGTCTTCGTTGCTGCACGTGGGACTTTTCTCTAGTTGCGGTGAGCGGGGGCTACTCTTTGTTGCAGTGCGTGGGCTTCTCATTGTGGTGGCTTCTCTTGGAGCATGGCACACGAGCTTCAGTAGTTGCAGCACTCGGGCTCAGTAGTTGCAGTACGCAGGCCCTAGAGCACGCAGGCTTCAGTAGTTGTGGCTCGCAGGCTCAGTAGTTGTGGCTCACAGGCTCTACAGCACAGGCTCAGTAGTTGTGGTGCATGAGCTTAGTTGCTCTGTGGCATGTGGGATCTTTCTGGACTGGGGATCGAACCTGCGTCCCCTCCACTGGCAGGTGGATTCTTAACCACTGCGCCACCAGGGAAGTCTGTGAAACATTATTTATACTTCCTACTTGCAATGAATTCTGGTATCTTCAATCCTATTCTATTTTAATCTGTTCATTTTCTTTTTTCAAATTTAATTTTATTTAGAAAAAATTTTTATTGGAGTATAGTTGATTTACAATCTCGTGTTAGTTTCAGGTGTACAGCAAAGTGAATCAGTTATAAATACACATATATCCACTCTTTTTTTTTTTAATTCTTTTCCCATATAGGCCATTACAGAGTATTGAGTAGAGTTCCCTGTGCTATACAGCCATTTCTTACTAGTTATCTATGTTATGTATAGTAGTGTGTCTATGTCAGTCCCAATCTCCCAGTTTATCCCTCTACCCCCACCCCCTGATAACCAATCTGTTCATTTTCATTTAAAATAAAGTTACCCTTGACTGACTAAATTGATTCCACAACCTGTGGTTTGGAAAACATTGTTCAACCAAGCTTAAGCAAATATGAAGGGGAAGCAGGAGGATGGTCATGCCTCTCTGAGCCTTCCTTATGAGCCACAGAGTGTCAGGGTGAAGCCTGAGGGACCAGGCCTAAGGGAAGCCTATCAGCCCTGTTGACTCAGGTTCTCTCCTCAGAGCTCCATGAACCTGCCTCCTGACAAAGCCCGGCTCCTGCGGCAGTATGACAACGAGAAGAAGTGGGATCTGATCTGTGACCAGGTACGGGGTTTGCAGTGGGCCCAGAAGTGGGGGGTGTGTCTTGAGCTGGACGAGGCAGCAGGACCGTGGGCATTGACTGCAGCTCTGGGGTTCCTTGAGGAACCCTGGCCTGGGCGTGGCATCAGTCCATGCTTACTTCCTGATCCAAAACGCCTCTCCTAACAGAGACAGGGCTGGTAGGCCAAGTTCCCCTCTAGCTGCCACAAAGAACTGTCTTGATTTCTTCCCAGTGAGCAGCAGCCTCAAGGAGGTTTGTGTAGGTCTGAGGTATAGGGTCTGCTGTGGAGGAGTTTGGTGTTTTTCCCAGCAGAGCTTGTTTCTGCCTTTCCCCAGGGTGAGGGCTGTCCCTGGCTGGGAAATTCAAAGCACCATTTTTCTCTCACTCTGCTCCAGACCTGGCAAATAGCAGGATTTTCCCCATTATTTACAGGCCTCTAGGAATGAGAAGCCCCAGTCCTCTAGTCTCCTGTTCCCAAATCTCAGAACATGAGGACTGGAAGCTCTCCCTACACGAAAGTGTTTATAGACAGAAGAGAAAATAGAGATTATCACTTAGCTCAGAATCAAGAAGTAATGCCTGCGGCCTTGCTCTTTCCCCTGCCCACCTTTGAAGATGACAAGTCATGAGTTTCTGAACTCAGACAGGCCTGTCTGCACTGCTGGGAGAGTTGACTTTTAGTTCCTTACCTCTTGGGAGGTATGGGAGCACCTGGCCCAGAGTGTAGGCATTCTGTTTACCCAGCACTTTCTGATGGAGTTTTGTCATAAACATAATTTTTTTCAAGCCCTGAACAAAATCACAAAAATCACAATAGCTAACATTTACTGAGTACTTATTATGGACCAAGCACTTATATATATATTTAATCCTCACAAAAACCCTCTGAGGAAGGCACTGTTACATTTTATAGAAGCAGAACCTGAGGCTCAGTAACTTGCCTTTCACTGGTAGGTGATAGAGCCAGGGCTCAGGCTGCCAACTCCGTCTGTGCTAACTATTGTGCTCCTCTGCTTCCCAAGTCATGCTGCTTGACCTAAGGTAGAATCATGCTTCAGAGAACCTAGTCCAGGTCGCTTCTTATCCAGGGAAGGCCAATTTCCTTGAATTCTGCATTAAGAGGAGTTGAGCACCTACCTGGGGTTTGGAGAACAGTAGCCCTTTGGTACTGAGTGTCTTTAATTGATAATCTCTCAGTCTTTTCTAGGTCACATAATGTCAGCTCTTTCTTAAACCTTTCCTTTTTTTCTTTCATTTGTTTTTAGGTTCTGTTTCCTAACATTATATCATTCTCCTGGACCCTCTCCATCCCCTAACTCTTCAGATATCTCCGTTGTGGAGGCCCTTACAGGACCAGAATGCTTAAAAGTTTTCCCTTGGGTCAGATGAGGGGGTTGGGCCACAATGGGGAGCCTGTGCCCTGTGTGGAAGGGGACGGAGCAGTGATCTTGCTGAAAGCAGCCTGCAGCATTTGGGGTTGCTTGGATTGTGGGGGCCTGGGACCTGGGCAAGGAGCAGAAAGTGTGTTTGCACTCCTAACACAGCAAAACCAGTCCAGTCCCAAGTCTGGGCTCAGGGCTCAGAAAATTGGCTTCTACAAGGCCTAGCTTCCCTCCCTTTCGCCTTCCTAACCACTGTCCATTAGCTGGCTAGGAAGTGAACAACATTTCCCAATCACGTCTTTATTTTGGATGCTGTTTAGAGCTATGTAATCCCCGCATCTTCTTAGGAAGCAGCAGGCTCTTAAAATAATTTTTAGTGTAGAAAAATATTTGAGGCTCAGGGAGTACTAACTGAAGGAGGAGAAGATGGCAACAGATGAGAAGTAGCTGAGGATAAGTCAAGAAGGGGAACCTATGGTTTGGATGATGTTAAGGGCCAGGTGATAACTTTAGGAGTCCCCTCACATCAAACACTGTGAGTGCCCTACTTCCTCAGCACTCCCCTCAGAACCTTGGGTGGCTGTGTACACACACGTGTTTCCCTTACAGGAACGATTCCAGGTGAAGAATCCTCCCCACACTTACATCCAGAAACTCCAGAGCTTCTTGGACCCCAGCGTAACTCGGAAGGTGAAGTGCGAGGCAGGGAGTCCCCGTTTTGCTGCCCTTTACAGTCCTGTGGGGCAAACCGTTTGACTTGGGTTGGGACTGCTTCTGAGCAATGGGAGTTGGGTTTCTGTGTTCTGAGGCCATGGCCCTGGAGTGGCTGGCTAGTAACAGAGGGAAAGACTATAACTGCCTTCTTGTATGCCTTCCCTTTCCTTTTCTACCCCTTTTGCTTGTATTGTAAAGTTGGCTTGGGGACCTCCATCAGTGACAGAAAATTCCATGTTTACAGAAGTTCAGGAGAAGAGTGCAGGAGTCAACCAAAGTACTGAGAGAGCTGGAGATCTCACTTCGTACCAACCACATTGGGTGAGTCCGATGTGACCATCAGAGCCTTTTCACCTGGCCTCTTAGGACCTGGTTTCATCTCCCTGCCACAGGGCAGATTTGCCTCTTGAATGGCTTTTATTTCCCCAGAGAGCTTCAGACGGTTCCTTTTCTGGCTTTTCTCCCCCTCAGCTCTGCCAGCTGCTGACTGGATGCTGCTGGCAAGCCTGGGGCCTCTCCTGGGGTCCTCAGCCTGTGGCTTTGAGTGGAAGACATTCCCACAGCAGCTGAGACTGGAGTCTGCCTGTGGCCTGGGGCTGGGCCAAGGGAGGCCCAGAGAAGGCTGGGGATGGAGGAGTGTGTTGCACTGGGTAGCTGAGACCTACCTAGTTCATGGACTGTTTGGTGCCCAGAAGATTATTTGCTTGATTATAAGACAATTTTAGTTCATGAGCAGAAGCAGCTTCCTGAAGTACCAGGAAAGATCTAAGGCAGTGGGGGCCAGGAGCTGAACATCTTCCGTATTCACTGACCAGGGTACTGCCAACCCATTGACGGGGCCCCTAGAAACTACATGCGTCTTTTTTGCCAGAGAAGTGGGGAACCAGGACCTGCTGAACAGACAGAGGGCTAATGCGTGAGATACAGTGAAAGACGGCTATGGTCTCAGTTTTATAAAACCGTAACCAGCCAGAGTAAATATAGTGAAAGTGAGAGAGAGAGAGAGAGAGAGAGAGAGAGAGAGAGAGTGTGTGTGTGTGTGTGTGTGTGTGTGCATGTATGTATATGTATACACAAAGGACAGTGAGGGACACCTGATGGAGAACTGCAGGCAGGGCTACAGGCCTGACCGAGGGGCCTGGCATGAACATTGAGAGCTTACACAAGTGAGAAGTCGAGCCTGGGTTCGGGGTGGAGGTTTCTGGGCAGGTTCCAGCCCCGGGGTCCTGGGCTTCCTGAGAGCAGGGGTAGAAAGAGCCAAATGACATCATATGCCTTCCCCTCCTGTCCCCTCCCCAGGCTGAGGCTGCCTGGGGTTCTTATGGAGGCTACCTGTGTGCAGCCAGCTGCCTCAGCAACAGTGGTAGGGGAAATGGCACAGGAAAGAACAGGAAAGGGACAGTTCCTGGCCTCAGTAGCTGTGCTGGATGGCCAGAGTTGGCTTTCACACCTCTTCTGTGAACCAGACATTGAGAACTGACCTGCTTGGAAATGTGTAACTAGCCTTCACCTTTATATGGTGACGCTCACAGCAGGAAAAACTGCAGAGCCTCATCAGCTACCCCACGTGAGAGAGCAAGAGTGACACGGATGGCAGCTCCAGACGCCATCTCCCACCCTGCCTTGCTCCACAGGGCCTTTACCCCTCCCTGCTCCCTTCTCTCTCAGGCCCTCCTGTCTTGCTTATTAAGTCCTACTACGTGAGGATGGGGGTCCGCTTTTCTCAGGAGAGGGCCACAGAGCAGTGCAGGGCAGTCCCCTCTGCCTGCCCCTTCTACCTGGCGCCAACCCCCCTGGCCACTGGCCAGGAGCTGGGGCCAGAGCAGCATGGTTCCCAGGCCCGGGCCTCTTGGCGGTTGGCACAGAAGCTAGAGGTCTGGACCTGGTCGTTGGTTCCCAGGAGCAGCTTAGTGTCTGGCATTTTAGGAGCTCCTGTCATCCGGACTGTGGCTTCTCTGGGAGAGTTATGTGGGAGGGCCCGGATCCGTCCCGGATTTTGGGGCAGGAGGAGTTTGTCAGGCTGTCAGGCTGGGGTGTGGGTGCTTCAGGGCAGTGGGAGCCCAGGGCAAGGTAGGGAGAGGAGGATCTTGCTTCGGCAGCAGCCCGATCAGCCCCAGGCCTGCAAAGATGGGAACTCGGGCCTGGAGTGGGCGGGCTGGGAAGTAGGATTCCAGAGCCTCTCCTGCTCCTCCTCTCCCTGGTTTGTATTGGTTTGCGGCCTTGCCTAAGTGCCCTTTAACCTCTCCTCAAAGTGTCAAGATCCCGAAAATAGCAGTGTAGACTCAGACAGGAAATGAGAAGGGGGTGGGGAGCTGGAGCGCAGACAGACAGGAAACGGGAGGCCTGTCGGCCCCCAGAGAGGAAGCTAACTTCAGGCAGCTCCGGTGTCAGTCAGCCGCAGCCAGAGCCTGCTGCCGGATCTTAGCCGGGCCTGGTGCTCTGGCCCGGCCTCTCTCTGTAGCCCGGGGTGTGGCCATCAAACATGGCGCTGGTGTTCCAGCTGTGGGGGAGAAGCGGCCTTGCAGGGCTGTTTGGCGCAGCTGGCCTAGAAGGACACCTGGACGCTCGGAGGGAACAGAGCACAGCAGAGTCAGGGTTCATCCTGAGAGTTTTATGTCTCTCTGGGTCCTGTATGTCTATAGGACAGGAATGAGCCTGTCCTGTAACAGTCCTGGGACTCGCTCCTGACTTTCCTTCCAGGGATGTCTGAGTTCAAAAGGCCTGAAGGCAGGAGGGTGAACATGCCCCGGTCCACTGTCTTTAGGGTGCCTAGTTGTCTTCCCTGCTGCCTCCCTGGTTCACCCTCTTAGTGGCCAGAGCCATTCTGGGGTTACTTGAGTTCCTGACTGTCCCCGCATCCTTTTCCTATTCTGCCAGACTCACCCTGACAAAACGCTGAAGTCCCACGTATTCCTCTGCTCACTACTTCCCAAAATACCTTTCCTTGAACTTGGTGGAGAGCCTTTTGGCCCAGTATGCCTCTGTTCCGGACTCTCTTTGACGCTCCCTGCCTGTCTTTTAACTGAGACTTCGGTCAAGTCAGGGACCTGCTGGCTTCTGTCAGGAACAGCTCTGCACGAGGGCTACAGTAAATGCTCTGTCTAACCCTCAATTCCTCCCAGGAACGTGGCATCAGGACAGTGCGCCCAGCCACGTGCTAGACACCAGAGACCTAGAAAATGATTGAGTGGGGCCCTGGCCCTTGAGGAGGGGGCTTCTGAAAGCTGGTTTGGCTAACATGGTGTTGGAAGGCCTGTACCTTTCCTTATCCCTGGCTCTGCCGCCTAGGGGCGGTCCAGGCCGGTGACGTGACCATGGCTGGGTCTGCCACAGGCTTTGATCTTCAGAATTCTCCCAGCCTGGTGCTGAGTTCCAGAGGATCCAGGAGGGGGTGTCGTTCTGTCAGAGACACCTTTTCCTCCTCCCCCTCAATCCACTTTAGCAGACCCCTCCACTGTGTTTCCTTTATCTGCAGGTGGGTGCGGGAGTTTCTGAATGATGAAAACAAAGGCCTGGACGTGCTGGTGGATTACCTGTCATTTGCCCAATGTTCCGTCATGTGAGTACCACCTGGGATGAGGGTTGGGGAACCATGAGGAAGGACATGGTCCCATTCTACTTTGACGAGGAAGGGTGAGCTTGCAGTAGTGAAGATGGGAATGGGAACCCCAGGCAGGAGGGGAGGGCCTGGGCAGCAGCGTGGGGGTGGACAGGTGGCCAAGGGGCTGTCTGAGATCAGTGAAGAATGCCAGGTGGCTGGAGTAGAAGGTGCATTTTGGGGAGCAGGAGGAGAGATGTGGAAAGGGAGCTCAGAATCGAGCCTGAAGGATCCGACTCCATGCTGGGAGCCGTCCAAGGAAATGTCCTGGCTTCTGGGAGGGAGGCCCTGTGGGATTCGTTTGCTTTGGGAGAGCTCAGTCTTCAAGAAGCAACTTTGGGTCTCCAGTTGTGAGAGGGTTGCTCCAGGTCACCCCAGGAGCAGTGAGCATGACCTTTGACGCAGACTGAAAGTGAAGCATTCAGGAGCCTTTTGCAAGCAGATGGGGGGTTTGGAGGCAGCTGGAAGTGAATCAGCGCAGAGGAGAAGGCAGTGTGGGGTAGTGGAAGGAACGAGGGCTTTCGAGTTAAGACAAAACCCAAAGCCGGGTGTGGGTCTCTTCTGTCCTTTACTGTCTGCGTGACCTCAGGCAAGTTTGCTGAGGGCCTCCTATGTAAGAGGAGATCCATATTCCAGGGTTGCCGTAAGGATTAGATGATAACGTGTGTAAAGCAGTTGTAGTATTTGGAACATAGTCTATACTGTGGTGGCCGCTTTTTATTTGTTAGTTGTTATTATTTAAGGGGTTGCTCCCTACCATAATTACCTAAATATATGGAAAGAGGGATTATATTGACCGTTCATGGCATGGCCAGCACATGCAGACTCAGACCCAAGACTTACGTTGGCCCTCGGGTGACTGATCACCCCGGTTTGCCCGTGACTTTCCCGAGTGTTTGCGCTGAAAGTCCCGTGTCCTGGGGAACTCCTCAGTTCTGGGACTCAGCCCCAACCTCGACTTCCACTTTCCTTGCTACTGTCCTTGCCCCTGGGCTGTTCTCCTTCCTCAGCAGGTTTTCACCCTCATCTCCTTAGGGTTTCAAACTAATGCCTCTCCTAGGTTTGGCCTTTGTCATTTTTTGCAGGTCATCGCCTGTTAAAACCAAGAGTGGCCCACTCCCCATTCCCGTCCCTACAGAAGTCAAGGCTCATGATCCTCCTATCCCTTAAAAGAAACTCACTCTTTTTATAGAAAGAAATGAAAAACATTTGCTGAAGCGATTTTTTTTAAATTCAGAGCTTTTATAGAAAAAGATGTAGATTATTTTTCCAAATAAGCATATCTTGCTTCAAAAGCAAACAAATTCCAGCTGCTTGAAACCAAAATACACTGGAACCTCAGTATTGTAGTGTCCACAGCAGTACCTTTGACTGTGTTTTTAAAAGAAAGACTCGGAGCAGGTGAGGTAAGAGTGTGTGTTTTGGGAAGGGTTGAGGGGAAAAGAGCGAAGCCAAATAGAGTTTGAGTGAAGGCACTTATTTGTAAACTGCACATCCCAGCTCTGGGGAATACTATTATTCACGGAGGGAAACCACTGGCAAGTGGCTTCCCTGTCCGGGAGACTCCTCTGATGTCTGCTTGAGAGCCCCGTTAAGCATCTGATGGTCAGGGTCCTGAAGTCTGCTCCTGCTTCCTTGGGAACACTCAGGCATCTGCAGATACCGCTTCCTATTTCAGAGAGCCTCGGCCTCTGTGCCTTTGACCCTGGGGCTGTGCGTGTCTGAGCAGAAGGCCTTGCGGGAAGAGCCTGTAGGAAATGCTTGCTGAGTCCTGGGTGACCTACTGGGGGAAG
Organism: Delphinus delphis; assembly: GCF_949987515.2. NCBI lineage: Eukaryota > Metazoa > Chordata > Mammalia > Artiodactyla > Delphinidae > Delphinus > Delphinus delphis. Next base: position 39,521,067 of record NC_082693.1, on the reverse strand, counting down.
AGGACAGGAAAGAGGAGTGGGGCTTGTTTCTCAGAGGGGGTAGATCCCGATGTGGGGATATGTAAAGGAGAAGGCCTTGTGGGTTTGTGATCTTGAGCTGTCCTTCTTGCCCTGGCTACGCTCCCAAACTGCTGGTGGTGGGAGATGCCTGGTCCCAGAAGCAGGAAGTGACGTAGAAACCATCCCAACTCCTGTGGGGACTAAGGACCCCGGTTCACACCCTCGACCTGTGATTTCTTCCCCGAGGGAAGCTGAAGCCCAAGGAGCCTCTAAACCAGAAAAACCCAGAAGCCTCAAGTAGAGGCTGGAAAGAAAACCCGGTCATTAAAACCCAGTGCTAGGATGAGACCATGGTGCTTTTCCTGAACACAGAGGCCTGTCCCAGTCTGGGTTTCTCGGGACCCCCATTCCCTTCCACTCAGACCTGGCCTCGTGAACCTAGTCCAGAGCCCCCTGGGCCCCACCCTCAGGGCACTGAGAGGCCCCTTTGGCTGCTGCCGTTTGCCCCCTAGTAATCCCTTCAGTTGGCCTGTTCCCCACCACTGCTCTGCAGGGCAGATTCTCCGAGGGGAGCGGCAGCTTCTCTGAGATGTCCCCTCTATGGCTGGGAGTGCAGAAAGTCTGCCAGCTCCCCGCGTCTCTTCGGGCCCATGGGGAGGTGACTCCTGGAGGCCAGTGGGGGGCAGCGGCTGGCCTCAGTCAGCACCCGCATCTCCTCAGATCCCCCTCCTGGTTGCTGCCGGTGACTACTCTGCCCTCCTCGGCCCTCCTGACCAGGGTTGGGTCTCTGCTGCCCAATTCCGCTTTCTCTTCTGCTGCCCTTGCTTCTTGTTGCCCTAGACGTCTAAAGGGCGGGGGTGGGCTCGCCAGGCGGCTTGGCACTGAATTTCTCCTGTGTGTGCGCTTGTGTCCTTTCCTGCTCCAGGTTTGACTTTGAGGCTCTGGAGAGTGGTGACGATGGTGCATTTGACAAGCTCCGGTCCTGGAGCAGGTCCATCGAGGACCTGCAGCCACCCAGCGCCCTGTCAGCCCCCTTCACCAACAGCCTCGCTCGCTCTGCGCGCCAGTCTGTGCTCCGGTATGTGTGCTCTCGCTCTGCCCGCCTGCCTCCCACCCTCGTCCCCGTCCAGGTCTTGGGTGACAGCGGTGAGTGCTCATGCTCCTCCCTTCACTCTTGCTTCCAGGCTCAGCTCTCTTGTCCTCTGCCTGCCAGTCTGTCTCTGGTCTGTCCTCTCTGTCTCCTTGACTCTGCCCAGCGATCTGTCCTGGGTAAGTACGTCACCCTCGGCTGTGCCCACCCCATCTGGGGTTCCAGCCCTCCCCTCTCCTCTCCCCGTCTCTGGGGGCCCCTCCGTTCATCATTCTCACTCTGCCGTTCCTCCAGGCCTCTGGGCAGGGCTGGTCCTCACCCAGCTCCTTAGTCTTCACCAGCTGGTCCAGCACCTGCCCTCATGTCTGTTTCCCTCTGCTCTGCACGCAGCCCCATCGGCTGCCCGAAGACCAGCTCCCACCCAACCTGCTGCGCTCACCTTCCCTTCACTTCTTCCTTTAGGCCTTTTTTTTCCCTCCAAGGCTGCAGCGTGTTCATTTGTCTGTAGTATCTGAAGAGCCATCCTGCCCGGAGGCAGGTGGACGGACCGGATGATTTCTGAGAGCCCTCCTACAGAGGGAGGCTTTCCTTTGGGTCCTATGGCCCTTTCCATGGCCTCTGTCTCTCAGCCATGCTTTTCTCCCAGTCTTCTTTGGGTTTTGCCCATTCTAGTCATGCACGAGCAGATACCACTTGTGTTTCCTGTTTTTTCCATGAAACATCACTAGGGGCAAAGTCAGATATAGTCCCTAGCCCTTCTATAGCCTTTGGGGTCTGCTCTGTCTTTTCTAGGACATAGATGTGGGATGGGAGCTAAGATGCCCCTGCCCCAGGGAATGTGTTGAAGATGCAGTGACTAGAAGGAAGAGGAAGGATGCCTCAAATGAATGTCTCCTGGACCCATCTTGAGGTCTAGGAAGGCCTACACACCTCGTGTTGTATTTTGGAGGACGTCTGGGCTTAGGATGGTTTGGGCACTGGTTGTAATGCTGGGATCCTGGATAGTTAACTGACAAAGACCTGTTCCAGGGAGGTGAAAACAGTGGAGTGCCCTGCCCCCTGCACCTGCACCCCCTGCATCTCTCTGGGCTGCTGGTGCAAAGTCCTCCATCCCCCTTTTCTTCTGCTGCTGAGGGGCAGCCTGCTGTCTGGGTGATGGCAAGTGCTTCTAGACCCTTCACCAGCAGCCCCTCTCCCCCAGGTATAGCACTCTCCCTGGGCGCAGGGCGCTGAAGAACTCCCGCCTGGTGAGCCAGAAGGATGACGTCCACGTCTGTATCCTTTGTCTCAGAGCCATCATGAACTATCAGGTAAGGCGACAGCACTAGCCACGGGTGCTCTGCCTCATCTCCCGCACCAGGAGAGCTAGGAAGGCACTAGCTTGTAAAAGACAGGTTTGCTGTTGGGCCTGCAGTCAGGGAGCTCCGGCTGGGATCTGTCTTCCCCACCGTCATGGTCTCCCCTCCTCCTGTCCTTTCCCTTTGCTACAGTATGGATTCAACCTGGTCATGTCCCACCCTCACGCTGTCAATGAGATTGCGCTCAGCCTCAACAACAAGAATCCAAGGTGAGTTCCTTCCCTCCCCTTTCCTCCCCGCTCTGCCCAGGACTCTGGAGAACTGGGCTGCACTTGTCCCTGCCAAGAAGTCCCGCCTGGCCTCGGATCCTGCGGCTTAGGTCAGCGCCTTGGTTTGGCCCCTCACCTCTGCTGGAGGAGGAGTGTTCTGCTCTCCTCTGGTCTACACAGCTTAGGGAGGGAGAAAGCCTGCCTTCCCCTGCCTTCTTTCCCAAACCCACCCTCTCCCTCACCACCGAGGCTGTCTCTACTCTCTTGAAAGGACTCACCCAGTTGTGGAAGCGAGCTGTGTGGTGGCCAGGGTCAGGGGCTAGGGTGTTAATCTTCATTCTCCACCCCTTAGGACCAAAGCACTTGTCTTAGAGCTCCTGGCAGCCGTGTGTTTGGTACGGGGAGGTCACGAAATCATTCTTGCTGCCTTTGACAATTTCAAAGAGGTCAGTTTCCTATACCCATGTGTGTGCGTGCGTGCGTGTGTGTGTATGTGTGTGTGTGTGTTTTTGGCGGGGAGGAGGTGTGAGCCAGGTAGGTAAGCGCCCTTTCCTGTGATCTCACACATCCTAGGGATTTTAACAGCCTAGTGCTTTTAGCTAGGTATTCTGCCCCCTGCTTTTTTAAACCAAAACCAAAACTTCATTCTTACTAGATCTTGTGCCGGGAAAGCTCCTGACTGGCCAGCGAAGGATGCCCTCACTTGAGGGCTATAGTCCAGCAGTTCTAACCTGCTGTGCAGCAGAATACCTGAAGAGCGTGTGTTAAAGGCACAGGCCCCTGGGAGGCCTGGCCATCTGTGCATTAACAGGCTCCCCAGGCCGTTCTGAGGCAGTGAACCCACTGGTAGAACCCGAGGCAGTGATATTTGTAGTGGGAGGAGAAGGCAAGCAGGGATCCTCCTGGGGTGTTGGCTGTCATTGGTGAGGGGAGAGGGAGCTCCTACTTGGAATTCCCCAGACTTGGCCTGGCTTTGAAACCCCCATCTGCTTGAACATAGGATTCCTCGGCATACAGCTGCAGCTGCTGGTCCCACCTCTTCCTCCTTTTTGGACCTCTTCCCTAGCATCCATTGTTCAAGCCAGGAAATGGCTTTTCCTCCTTGAAGCCAGAGGCTCAGAGGAGTCTCTGGACCCCTCTCAGCACAGAGGCTTTCCTGCACCCAGGCCTCTCTCCTGCGTCCCCACTAGGACTTCAGCCTCCTGCCTCAGCCATGGCCTCCAACCTTCCTCCACCCTCCCTCTTTCCTTCAATAGCTCGGCAACACCAGGCCCCTGTGTTTCTTCTTGGCCTACACTCAGAGGCACCCAGAGCCCAGACTAAGGGCACACGCTTTACTGAGCTCCCTCAGGGACCCAGAGCAGATGCCATGTCCCAGGCTTTCTTCTATCATGTCCCAAGTGACCCGTTACATAGAAAGAATTGTGGTTACACTTGGTCTGTACCAGTCCCTTTGCTGGATGTTCCTGGGAACCAGGGCTCAGGGGCTTGGGTTCTGCATGGGACAGATCCTGTTACTGAGAAAGTTTGCTTGTTCAGGTATGCAAGGAGTTGCACCGCTTTGAGAAGCTGATGGAGTATTTCCGGAATGAGGACAGCAACATCGACTTCATGGTGAGGAGCTGGTCCTGGGTCAGGTGCATGCCCAGCAGGGCCGCCCACTCCTTGAGAACGGGGCTGAGCCGACAGCGTACTCTGACGTTCTGTGTAGGACCCAGAGTGGTTCTCTTCTCAGCAAATGCTCCTCATCCACTCACTCACTCACCCCAGAAAGCTTTTAGAAACTCCAGGACAATTTCTGTCTTGGGTCTCCTCCTTTCCCGCTTTGTGTGGCCGCACTGTCCCTGATTTGGACCCTTTGTGAGCTGCTTTCCTCTTCCCCAGCTTCTCCTCAGTTCTCCTCACTTCCCTTCAGTCTAGGGTATACAGCTAGTAGGGTTGTCTCAAGGAATACCTGCTGGTGTGCAAAGGAAATCCGCCAAATCTTCATGTACACCTATTTCTCATGTAATTTACTTGTCTTCGTAAAATGAATATTAAGTTCGACGTTTTCTAAGTTAAAATTCTCTTATTGCTCCCTGAAAGACGTACCTTTTTTACTCCTTTTGATGATCCGCCTGATGATGCTGGCTCTAACAGCCGCCTCCCCTCCGTGTCTCGGCTCTCTCTGCCCCTCTGGGCTGCTCCTTCCCCAGGTGGCCTGCATGCAGTTTATCAACATCGTGGTGCACTCGGTGGAGGACATGAACTTCCGGGTCCACCTGCAGTATGAGTTTACAAAGCTGGGGCTGGAGGAGTTCCTGCAGGTGAGCTGGGCTGGAGTCCTCACGGGATGAGGCGCTTCGGGGAAGAGGACCAGCTTAGCTGTATCACGAGGAGTTTTTCTTTTACAAGAGCCTAGTCACGGATGCTCCTGGCACCCTGCCTGTCTTCTGTGACCTGGGACTCTGGCCTTTGCGCAGAGGGCTCCTCAGTCAGTCAGCTCCGCAGGGCGAGAATCTGACACGGCTACAGTAGGAGCTCCCTGGGTCCTAGGCTCTAGGAAGGGGTCATGGAGGCTGATGAGGAGGCTCCCCCAACAGCTACTCTCTCTGCTTTCCCCCAGAAGTCAAGGCACACAGAGAGCGAGAAGCTGCAGGTGCAGATCCAGGCATACCTGGACAACGTGTTTGATGTGGGGGGTTTGCTGGAGGATGCTGAGACCAAGAATGTGGCCCTGGAGAAGGTGGAAGAGCTGGAGGAGCATGTGTCCCATGTAGGTGGTCCTCCTTTGCTGCCAGAACCACTGTTGAGGGTGGGGAGAGAGTGGGGACATCTGAGTCCCAGGAATCCTGAGCTGACCTGCTTACCTCCCGATTGAGCCTCAGGGAAGCCTCAGAATCCACTGGGGCTCTCTAGCGCACGCTCTGGCTGAGACACTAGTTCATCCACGGTGGAACACACATTGACCTCAGGACTGGGTGTGAGGTGGCCTCAGGCTCGAGAGAGGCAGATGTGGCCATTTGTCTTGCACTATTTCATGTGGTCTCAGACCCTGGGCTCACAGGAGTGACCTAGGGAAGCCACTGGGCCAAGCTGCCTTTGGGGCCCTGGGTGGAGGGGTCGGGCCTGGGTCCTGACTGGGGTTCAGACTGTGCTGAGTGCCCAGACTTTAGGGCCATCCCCAAACCTGCCCTTTTCATCCTGCAGCTCACAGAGAAGCTTCTGGACCTAGAGAATGAGAACATGATGCGTGTGGCAGAGCTAGAGAAGCAGCTGCTGCAGCGGGAGAAGGAACTCGAGAGCATCAAGGTACCAGGTTATGTGGGGAAGGGAGCCCCTGACTGGTACTGGGTGCTGGGGCCTGGGGAGCTTGCTTTTCGTTCCATGTCAGTCATGTCAAGTCCTCGAGCATCCAGATATTAATTCACTCCTGAGGCACTCGAATGAGGGTGGGCTGATGATTTCACCCCATGTTTTAGCTGGAGAGGGAAGCTGGAGCCAGAGTGGGCCAGACACACACACAGGAGGGTGGGAGCAGGTGGGGCACCTCTGGAGCCCCTGTCTCCTCCTGCCAGCCCACCCCCCTTGCTTCTCCCTCACCTGCACCTCCACGTGCTTCCCCAGCCCAGCACAATGAACAGGCTCAGAATAGCCCAGGTACTTGGGGCTGTTTATCAGGATATCTACCAGGTATTCCAGATTGGAGAGCAGGGCCTCCTCACATTTCGGTGTCTTCTCTGTCCCTCACCTAACTTTTTGTTAGTTATAAAATCATGCCCCAACCCATCTCTTCTTCCACAGGAATACAATTACGCTGGCTCTGTTGAGCTCAGTACATACCTGCCAAGCCCCTGCTAAGAGTCTGAAGCGCTGAGTCGGGAGTATGGAGGATACAGAGGTGGCTAAGGCAGGGTCTTGTCTGTAGGGGGCTTCCAATTGAGCGACTGTACAAACCAAATGGAATGAGAGCAGGACTGAGGCACAGAGGGCTGAGACTGCCATAGCAGGCTGCTGGTGGGTTAAGGAGAGTTTCACAAGGGCAGCCTTCTACCTGGGCCTTGAGGGACCAGTGAGACTGGGCTGGAGCAGTGAGGAAGGACACTGCAGGGCGCCAGCCAAGCAGGCTTGCTCTTCCGCCCCCCTCTTTTGTTCTGCTGCATTCCAGTTTTCCGTGGGTTTCTGCCGCTCTCTGCCTCTGAGTACCCTCCTGGAGACCCTTGGGTAGGAAGTCTCACTCCCAGGAGCATCGCCTGCTGCGCTTTCAGGTGCTCTTTTCTTAATGGTGCTGTCTGCCCAATAGGAGACTTACGAGAACACGAGCCACCAGGTACACACCCTGCGGCGGCTCATTAAAGAGAAGGAGGAGGCCTTCCAGCGCCGATGCCACTTGGAGCCCACCGCCCGGGACCTAGAGTCAGTGGGCAGCGAGGCCCTGGCCCGGGTAGGCCCTGAGGAACTGAATGAGGGCATGCCCCCCTCCGACCTGGACCTCCTGGTTCCGGCCCCGCCCCCCGAGGAGGCCCTACCTCTGCCTCCGCCGCCGGCTCCTCCCTTGCCCCCTCCACCTCCCCCGTTACCAGGTAAGCAGGACCCTTACCTGGTAAAAGGCAAGAGGTGCAGCCTTATTGTGGGGCCAGACCAAAGGCCCAGTCAGCAGCATCTCCACAGGGAGAAACTGGGGATGTGGCTGGAAGGATGTAAAGTCAGGTGGGAGAGGCTGAGGGAGGGTTAGAATCTGAGGGAGGCTCAGATTACTAGGGAAGGGATGTCTATGAGCAGACGTGGATCTGTTTTAAGGAGCGTAAAGATGCTGCTCCCGATTCTTCTGAAGACCTCCAAGGAGAGGGCTTAGACCAAAGCAGGGGAGAGTGGGTCAGAGACCGCACGACCTGCCCCGTCAGTTAGGACCCCTGGGAGCCACTTGGGCAGGGAGTTCATGCAGCCTCCTTCCCTGGTAGTCTTTAAGGACAGGTAGGGCGGACAGAGGGGAGTCTCTTGGCCCCTGGGTCACTGTGCTATTTCTTCTTTTCCCAGACAAGTGTCCCCCAGCCCCACCTCTCCCCGGCGCTGCTCCCTCTGTGGTATTGACAGTAGGCCTGTCAGGTGAGTGTCCCGAGGGCTCTGGGCAGGGCTAGTGGGACCGAGGGAGTGTGTCCCTGGCTCCTGCCTCACTGATCCTCCTTCCAAATTAGCCATTCGCATTAAGAAACCCATCAAGACCAAGTTCCGGCTGCCTGTCTTCAACTGGACAGCACTGAAACCCAACCAGATCAGCGGCACTGTCTTTAGCGAACTTGATGATGAGAAGATCTTGGAGGTAGCAGGGCCTGGGGCCCTCAGGGCTGGGGTTGGGAGCTGGGGCCCAGGTTGCCCTTTAAGGTAGATCTCTTGGCTTTGGAAGAGCCCTCAGACTCAGCCCTCCATGTACCAGAGCTGAGCTGATGCTGGTGTGCTGCCAGCGGGTCCTCTTGTAGGATGAGGCCACAGCATTTTCCCTTCTCATCAACTCCTGCCAGGACCTGGATCTGGACAAGTTTGAAGAACTGTTCAAGACAAAAGCCCAGGGCCCTGCCCTTGACCTCATCTGCTCCAAGAACAAGACAGCACAAAAGGCTGCCAGCAAGGTGACCCTGCTGGAAGCCAATCGTGCCAAGAACCTGGCCATCACCCTCCGCAAGGCTGGCCGCTCAGCTGAGGAGATCTGCAGGGCCATCCACACGTGAGGCTCCCACTGACCTTGCCCTGGTCCCCAGCTAGTTGGTAACCCACCTAGGATCTCCACCTAGGATCCTAGCCTTCCCTGGATTCCAGGGCATTGACAGAACTCCCTCAGTCATCCAGTGGCTTGGCCAGAATTTACTGCATCTGTGCTGTGTGCCAGGCACTGTGTGAGGTGCTGGGGAGTCAGCCCGGACCTTCATTCAAGGAGCTCCTAGCCTAGGGCTTCCCTGGTGGCGCAGTGGTTGAGAGTCCGCCTGCCGATGCAGGGGACACGGGTTCGTGCCCTGGTCCGGGAAGATCCCACATGCCGCGGAGCAGCTGGGCCCGTGAGCCATGGCCGCTGAGCCTGCGCGTCCAGAGCCTGTGCGCCGCAACGGGAGAGGCCACAACAGTGACAGGCCCGCGTACCGCAAAAAAAAAAAAAAAGAAAAAAAAAGGAGCTCCCAGTCTAATGGGAACAGTCCAGTAACACTGGGTGACAACACCAAGGTAGTGGAGGTACAGGCAGCTTTGGGAGAACAGGGAGGGCTAGGTAGCTGAGCTTGGTGATCAGGGAAGGCTTCCTGGAGGAGGTGATGTCTCACTTGCAACCTGAAGGATGTATATGAACTCCAGGTCAGGGCCTGGAGGGAGAGGCATGGTGCCCTGAGTACTGAAAATTGACTCTGGCTTTAGTGTAAGGAGGGGAGTAGGAGAGACAGAGTAGAGAGGCGAGCAGAAGTCTTGCAGGCTGGGCCTCGTAAGCCACGTCCGGGTGTTAAGACTTCTCCCTAGTTGCAGAGGGAAGACGTTGAAGGGTTCTTAAACAGGGCATGGAATGTGACCCTAGGATTGCTACTGGTGCTGAGTAACACCAGCCCTGGAGTTACTGGAGGTGAGACAGTGAGTCCTCTGCCTCTGGCTGTGTGGTGCTCAAGACCCCACCCTCCGTCCTTGTAGGAGCTGGAAAATGAAGGGATGACAGATAATGTGGGCAAAGGCAAGACCTGAGGTGGTCCCTCCCTCCTACACAGGTTTGACCTCCAGACACTACCCGTGGACTTCGTGGAGTGCCTGATGCGCTTCCTGCCCACAGAGGCTGAGGTGAAGCTGCTGCGGCAATACGAGCGGGAGCGGCAGCCCCTGGAGGAGCTGGCGGCCGAGGACCGCTTCATGCTGCTCTTCAGCAAGGTGGAGCGGCTGACCCAGCGAATGGCTGGCATGGCCTTCCTGGGCAACTTCCAGGACAACCTGCAGATGCTCACGCCGGTAAGGCCCCCACCTGTATCATGGTTGTCTGCGGCCGCCCCTCCGCCCTTTACCTGCTAGTCCCCTCCCCTGCCAGCCCCTCCCTGACTTTGCCGCATCCCGGCATGGGGTCACTCAGCTATTCATCTTGCCTTCCAGCAACTCAACGCCATCATTGCAGCCTCTGCCTCCGTCAAGTCCTCGCAGAAGCTGAAGCAGATGTTGGAGGTGGGGAGAGGTTGGGGATGGAGGTGCCGGGGCTTCCCGGGTCCTGGGTGGGGGCCTGGCGCTATAGAGAGAGGAGGAAGGAGCCCTCGGGTCTTGCCCTGAGTTCTTCCCGTGCCTCCTTTGGACAGATCATACTTGCCCTGGGGAACTACATGAACAGCAGCAAGCGGGGAGCTGTGTATGGCTTCAAGCTCCAGAGCCTGGATCTGGTGAGATGGTGGGGACAGCAAGCGGCCAGGAAGCTGGATGGGGCAGCGGCTGGGGCGCCAGGGTGTTCAGCCCTCTTGCACTGACCGCTGTCCCCCTCTACCAGCTGCTGGACACCAAGTCCACTGACAGGAAGATGACACTGCTGCATTTCATCGCCCTGACAGTAAAGGAGAAATACCCAGACCTGGCTAACTTCTGGCATGAGCTGCACTTTGTGGAGAAAGCTGCGGCAGGTGAGGGGAGCCTGGCCCAGGGAGCCTGCCTCGCGTCCAGCTCAGGACAATCCCTGGAAGCTATGAGGAGGGGGAGCACTTGGGTGCCTTTCTTTCTTGCTTTTGTTTTCTTTTTTCTGACCACTTCAAAGTTTTCCGCTGGGGCCATGGGCAGGGGCCACCCCAGAGGGAGCCTTCCTACAGGCACCAGGCCCCACCCAGCCCTTTCCACTTGGGTGCTGTGGGAGCTGGAAGGGAAGGGCAGCGGTGGCTCTTCACTGCCAACTCCCCCAAGCTGGCCCCAGAGCCTGTGTCTCTGTGATGTATGGGAAGTGCTTAGAAAACCCATAAAGCCCCCCACAGACATAGGGTGGCTGTTATTTTTGCCCCCCTCGTGAAACTGGGGCAGGCCTGGGGCAGCTCTGTTTTGGAGCCCAGCAGTCTGCGGCTCACCTTCCCTTGCTACCTTCGGGGGTCATGAGCCCACGGCCTCTTTTCCTTTTCCTTGCCCCTGTGAGAGCTTGGCTAGCTTGGTTTGCCCCTCTCCGTCCACGCTGGTAGCTCTGGAAGGGGGGCGTGAGGAACCGAGTGAGCCCATGCTGAGCGGGAGGGCTGGAGCTGGCTGTAGTCCTCAGCCCGGGCTCTGGTGACAACAGTGTCCCTGGAGAACGTGCTGCTAGACGTGAAGGAGCTGGGCCGGGGCATGGAGCTGATTCGGCGGGAGTGCAGCATACATGACAACAGCGTCCTGCGCAGCTTCCTTAGCACCAACGAAGGCAAACTGGACAAGCTCCAGCGCGATGCCAAGACAGCCGAGGTGAGCACAGGGTGGAGGTGGGTGGGAGAGGCTGGGGCCAAGGTGCCGAGAGCCTCTGGCGGGCTTAGTTCTGGTTCTTGGGTCAGAGAACTTTTGTCAAGCAGCTGGCTGGCTGATCGTGGGGAGAGGGGGCGCTGGGGATGGCAGGCAGCTGCCTCTGGAGACGCACTCTAGGGGGCTTGGCGAGCCCCTAGTTCTTTGCCCTCCCACAGGAGCTGTGGGGGGCTGCGGCTTCCTGTGGGCCTCCTGCCCCTGCTGGGAGCCGGGCTTCTCCTTCCCCGCCAGGCTGACCCCTTCTGCCCACCCCCTCCCCAGGAGGCCTACAATGCTGTTGTGCGCTACTTTGGTGAGAGTCCCAAGACCACGCCTCCTTCTGTATTCTTCCCAGTATTTGTCCGATTCATTCGTTCTTACAAGGTGAGCAGAAGAGAGACTTTTAAAGAGGAGTTTGGCTGAGAGAAAACTGGTAGGGGGAGAGAGGGCTGGGCTTCAGGCTTGGGCCTTTTCCGTCTCCTCCTCTGAGTCCTGCGAGGGAGCGATGGAAGCTGGCCACAGGCCTCTTAGCTGTGAACTGGTGGGCAGGGTGGGGGCCCAGGCCCTTCCTGTCATTGTTTGGGGCAGGAAGTGCCCCTCCAGAGAGTGGCCACCTGGGGTTGCTGGTCCCACTGACACCCACTCTCCACCCTCAGTGTCAGCCCCTCCCCTCACAGCTCACAGCCCCTGTGACTGACACACACACACACACACACACACACACACCATCTTTCATGGTTCTTAGGAAGCAGAACAAGAGAATGAAGCCCGCAAGAAGCAGGAGGAGGTAATGCGGGAGAAGCAGCTGGCTCAGGAAGCCAAGAAACTGGATGCCAAGGTGGGTGGGACCAAGAACTGCGGCCTGGAAAACACGGCAAAGGATTAGGAGGGGGTGGAGCAGAGAGCTGGAGAGGAGATGGAGAACTGCAGCCCACAGACCACCCAGAGGGCCTGATGATGGAGTCCAGAGGGATGGAGAGGGGGGCTATGGGAGGGGATTCCTAGGCAATGATGGGGGCTGGGCTGGCGGGCGAGCACAATCAAGGGCATCCTCAGACTGCATCTCGGGGCAGGAACCAGCCCCGTGGTACGTTAGCGGTGACTCCCTTTCTCTTCAAATGCTCGGCTCTAGACCCCATCCCAGCGGAACAAGTGGCAACAGCAGGAGCTAATTGCAGAGTTGAGGCGGCGCCAGGCCAAGGAGCACCGGCCTGTTTACGAGGGGAAGGATGGTACCATTGAGGACATCATCACAGGTGGGGCCCTTTTCCATCCCTGGTTCCTGGCCACTGGGCCCAGCTCCCAAACCCCAACCATAGCCCTTTGGGCCCTCCTCCTCCTACCCCACCCCCATGGGGCCTGACCACTGTGTCTCTCTCCTGGGCCACAGTGCTGAAGAGTGTCCCTTTCACGGCCCGTACTGCCAAGCGGGGCTCACGCTTCTTCTGCGATGCAGCCCATCATGATGAGTCAAACTGTTAACCCCCAAGGCTGGGGCCCTTGACAGGTACTGGGCACCACAGTTGCCCTCTCTGCATGCCCACCTCCCAGGACTCCTGCTGGGTCCCACAGGCGCCTCCTCTCCTGCATGACTTGGAACCATCCTCTGGCAGCCCCGTGGTGATGGGGACACATACTCCTTCCCTTGCATGCCCCATGCTCTGAGAAGCATGGCTTATCCCCTGCATGTGCCCTCAGGGAAGTGGTTATCTCTCCCACTAATGCTGTCTGGCTTCTACTAAGACCTAAGGGGTAGGGAGTTGCCAAAACAGGCAGGACCAGGCGCGCCACCGCCGCTGATCACAGAGGCTGAGAGTCTCTGGTCCTGGGCCCAGGTATCATTTGTCCTTGTCTCCTGTAAGAGCTCTGGCAGTGGCTTCTGCCCAGGGGCATCAGATGACCCTTGACCTCTGTTTCCTGATATCCAATCTGCCTGGGGTCTCTTCCCAGCTTCTAGATCTTGCTGAGTCCACCTTGTTTCTGTCACTCCCCAGTGGCCTCTAGTACCCCCACCTGTTCTTCTGAATGTGCAGAGCCCGCCCCAGAAATCTCCCTGACCATCCCCTCCAGTCTGTCTTTAATCTTCTCCCTCATCGACCTCACGGCTGGCTCTTGGCTGGCCCTGCCTGTGCGGCTGGGCCCTCAGAAGGTGGGCCTGGTCCAGCCTCCCTGCCTGTTCACAGGCCTCTGTTTCCCCTACAGGCCTCTACCACCAGCCCCTTGTCGTTCGCCACCAAGCCAGGAGTGCCGCACCGCCTGCTGGCCCCCCTCGGGCTCCAGGCCCCCACTGAGACCTTCTTGGAGGCAGAAGCACTTCAACCCTGAGTCCTTCAAGTCCAACCAGTAGACCTGAAGCCCTGGAATTGGCCAAGGGCCCAGCAGAGGGCTATGCTGCTCTCAACCCAGTGTCCACCCTAGCTCTCAAAGCTGCATCTTGCCTGCCGCCACTGTGGGCACTAGGTCTTTCAGGGCCTGGCACTTCCCTGGTGCCTCCAGTACTGCACTTTGCTCCCAAGGTCTTCAACATCGTTTCCTCAAGGGTCAGCTCAGGGCTGGAGAAAACCATTTCCAGCTTTAGGCTATGAACGGGCACCTAGGCCCACCACAACTAGAGCCAGAGGGACGAGAGGAGAAAACAATTTTTTCCTTCTTTTTTCCCCCTTACTTTTTGCAACCCAATGGTCAGCTGCGATCTAGAAGTGTCCAAGCTTAGGGAGCCCTGGGGCGGGGCCCTGCCAGTCTCAGATCGTCTTTTACCAGGAGCAAGTCTCTCCTAAGCCTGGGCAGTGTGCCCTAGTGATAAGGGGAGAGGAGAGATGCCATGCTCCCTGACCTTGGCCCTTTGCGTTCTAGGCTGACTATCCTTGCCGAGGTGGGCAGAGGACTAGTTTTCTCTGCCTAGAGAAAGGGTGTGCCAAGAACGTCCTCACCTTCTTCCCCCAGCTAGGTTTTGTTGGCAGGGGCGGGGTCATGTCGGTCTTAGCTATTTTCTCCGTCCCCTGCCGGTTTCTTCTCGGCCCCTGGGAGGGAATACAGGGGCCCACTCCTTTTTGTACATGTACCACTTCCTGCTCTCTTGTACATAAACTCCAGACTTTCCTTCTCTCAACAAAGGCTTGAAATACCAGGCCTGACTCTGTCTCCTCTTTCTGAGTGTGGCGGCAGGGCTAAGCTGCCCCTTTAGGCTGACCCGAACCACGGGGATAGAAAGGAGGCTGGGCAGAGCTGCCACGCTCGGGGGAGGTGAGTGCGGAAGCCTGGAGAAGGAGAACCTGGCTAGATGGGCTCCAGCCACACAAAGGGAGGCAGGCCTGCCGTGAGGCACCAGTGCCCCCTGCTGGCCATGCGGGCACCTGTCCAGCCCCAGCCAGCCCCAGTGCAAGCACACGGAGAAGACAAAAGAGCCACTGGGCACGTTATAAATATTGTTATTTAAAAAACAAAACCAAAACCAAAACGAAACACACATACACTGGGCCCCGGGGCCCGGGCAGGCAGGAGCAGGTACTGATGCTAGAGGGTAAGGACCCCGCCCTCTGCCACCCAGGCTGTGTCCACCAGCCTGTCACTCTTCCTGGGGGCCCCTTCTCACATTACTGGCACCACCCACCCACATGGCATTCACCACCAATCGCTGGTCTGGGGCTGAGGGCAGGGACCGCACTAGCTGTCCGGGAAGCTGGGAGGACCCGTGAACACCGCGAGCAACCTTGGGAGGTGCTGGCGATGATGTGTTGGGGTTGGGGCTACTTGAGGAAAAGCGGACACAGACCCAACTAAGGAAGAAGTCTGGGGTAGACAGCGAGGGTAAACTAGGCCACAGCCTCACACAGACCCGAGGCACGGTGCCTCATCAGGTCACTGGTGGTCATCCAGCTGCTGCAGGAGCGTCCGCCGCCGTCTTTCCAGCTCACCCTCGCTCAGCTCGCTTTCCGACGTGTCCCAGCCCGTCTGGTGGAGCAAAGGCACAGCTCACCCACAGCTTCCCCCCGAGGGCTGCCGAGGCCTGGGCACAGCGCTGACTGGGCTGGGGCCGGGTGCCTGCCTCTCACCTTCTCCTTCTTGATTCCAAAGCCTGCGGAGCGGTTAGGGAGCTCTGCCCGCCGGAGGTCCCTGTCCTTGTCCTGCTCTGGTTCTTTCTCATCACTCTCCTTGCCCGCTTTCTCCTCAGGGTCTGTCTCACTCTCAGGACTGTTCTGTAAGAGCCCAGAGCCCGCCTCCTCAGTTCCTGTGGAGAACAGCCCAGGAGGCGGGTGAAGACATCTCATAAAACAGCAGGGCCTTGGATGGAAGTTCCTTCTCTACGCACCGACTTGTGTCTTCTCTTCTTAGTTCTCTTTTTTGGTTTCTTGACCTTCCGAAGGCCATGATCTGGAGACAGAAAAATCCCCACTAAGTCCCTTGGGAGAAGGGAGGCCTCATCCTTTTCTCTGCTCATTCTTCACAGACAGGGACCTGTCTGAGGAAGTCTCAGTCCAGTTTTCCTTCCTTCTCTCCGTTTCCTGCCTGGGCAGGGACGGGAAGTTCTCCTTACTCTCCGACAGGTGCAGCCGTCCCAATCCACTCTACCCTCAGAGGGTGGGGCTCCCCGAAGGCCTCCTCTCCAGCTCCCAACTGCTTACCTGATCCAAGGAGAAGGCGGGAGGATGGGGAACCCCGTCCTCCAAGGGCAGCACCCCCACTTTCAACAGAATCAAGTGAGGAAGAGGGCTCAGAGCCTGACTCCGAGGGGTTCCGCCGCCTCCGCCTGGGGGGCCGGAGAGATGGTGGGGGCAGCTCTTCATCTTCTGACTCAGAGCCCTGGGGAGATGGGCAGACACGTGTCAGCACAGAGGTTACCTGGGCTCCAGAGGCCCTCAAGTATGGGAACTGGGGACAAAGAGGAGAATCCAGGACCAAAGGAATCCTCACATCTTCCTCCAGGGGAGGTGATGTAGGAGAAAAGCAAGAAAAGTGGCTCTTATTTCCCCCAGACAATCCAGCCTCACCCCACATCCTTCCTACCCGCCAACTCACTGAGGGCGAGTGGGAACGCTTGCGATGGTGCTTCTTGCCCTTTCTGCCGTGTTTCCGGCCTTTGCTGTGGAGGTGCTGGCATTCAGTCTGGTGGAGGCAAAGGGAGGGGAGAGGAAGGTTAGCCCCAGGAAGGACCCTGCATTCTACAATCCAGTTTTGCCTCCTCTTCTGAGGCTAGGGCCTTAGGTCTATCCAGGGTACCCTAAGACCTCCCCTTCCTTAGTTGTCCGGGAAAGGAGAGCCCTGGTGAGGCTTCCGTTAAGCTAGCCGCAGGTGTTCAAGAGCCTGGGGCAGATGCAGAGGAAGAGAAGCTCTGCCTCACCTCCAGTACCTGCAGGAACTCCCGGAAGAGCCGGATCCGCTCCGACTCCAGGGTGATCTGCTCAAAGGCTGAGTCGCACACAAAGCGCTCACGGACCTTGAACAGGAGAGCACTGCTGATCAGACCAGCCCCAGCACAGCATGATGCCGCCATGAGCACAGGGCAGGGCTGGGGCAGAGGAAGGAAGGGAGCCGAAGCTGGCCCCGAGCTGTGCTATGACTGGGGTGGGCCCCCGGTGGTGGAGAAGCACCGCTGCCCTCAGGACTGAGGGGGTGGTGTTTGGTGCCAGGCTGCAGTCCTGACCTCTTCCCAGGCAGTGCCCAGCTCCACAGCAGGCACAGCCTGCCTCAGCATGCTTCGAAAGGCAGCTTCTCTGCGCCGCAGCCTTCGTGCCTCCTCCTTCTCCCGCTCTCTCTCCCGCGCCTCTGCTTTCTCCAGCAGCTGAGGGCAGACGGGACACAGAACAGAGTCACCCAGAAGGGTGGGCGCCCCGACTCACCCAGACATACCTTAAAAGGTGGGAAGTTGGAGCCTGGGCTCCTACTATCATTCCCTGAACTGGGGGAAGAGTCACACTGGGGCAGTGAGTGAGAAGGCACGGAACAAGAGTGAGGGACGAGTCTGAGAACGGAGCCCTGGCTACAGCCCCACCCCACGTGGCCCCTCACACTATTGAAAGTCAGCTTGATGTTGCCTGCATCCAGCGCAGCAGCCCTCTTGTCAAAGCTTATGACGTGGGCGAAGTCCTCAAAGGCTGTGTTCACCTCCACGCAGAAGCCCCGGTCCTGTGGGCACAGCAGCGCATGAAGCAGGGGGCACCACAGGCCCGAACCTGAAGCTGGCTGGCCTCCAGGGCAGGCAAGAGTCAGACTACAGGATGCTCAAGGAGCCCCCTCCCCCGGAAGGGATCCACAGGACTGGGATGTACTTGGAGACCAAGTCGTCCAAGTCCTCACCATCTGACAATTAAGACTCCCATGCCCACCCTTGGCTTGGCTGTCACAGGGAACTGGGGGCGGGGGTTGGATCACAGGGGCAGGTGTGCAGGGTGTGTGTGTGTGTTTCTCACAATTAATTCTTTGTCCCTTTGGCTTAAAGCTTGAGCCCCTGCTGGGTCATCCTGCTGCTCAGTAAGTTCCTTGCATTCCAGCATCTGCAGGTCCCACCCTCTGGCTATATTTATTGAGTGCTTACTATGTACCAGGTACCATGCTGAGTGTTTCACACACATTACCTCATTTAATCCTCACGTATCTGAATTTAAGCACAAGTCCTAGTATCCTAATTTTATGCAGAAGAAGAAACCAAGGTTTGGAGGAACTAGCGCCAATTGCCCAAGGTCTTCAGGGCTAATATACGGCTGAAGGAGAATTCTGCCCGAGGTCTTTTTAACAACAAAGCCCCTACTTTTAAGCACTACACCCACACAGATCACCTCATCCATGGGACAAATAGAGGCCATCTGGTGTACAACTCCCGAAACACTATTAAAAACACCACACACAGACCTGGCGCTGTGCTTCTCACCTAAGCCTCAAAACATCCCAGTAAAGCAGAGGCTTAGGAGAGTTCTCTCACTTGGCCCAAGATGACTCAGTGGAAAGTGGAGCCACTGGCGTGCGAGGTCAGGGGCACGGGCCCAGGTTCCCTCCCTCTCCCTCCACTCAGCTCGAACTTGCCCCGGCCTTCCTGCTGATGGCAGAGGCGCACTCTTCTTGCTTCTTCCAAGAGGACTTCCTCAACCCATGCTCTCCAGCCCTTCTCCTCAAACATACCAATCTCTCTCGCTTAGGGAACTGCAAGCTTCAGTCTCACCTCTTCACTGGCTCCTTCCGTCAAGCACACAGCTCACTTAACCTGGAACACCCCTTCCACTCTGCTCTCCACCTTCCTCAAGCTAACAACCTCTGCTTCTTTCCCTTTGTTTCAAAATCTTTAAATGCAGCGCAAAGGAAAACAAACATTTATTAAGCCTACTATAAGCAAGATACTACAAATGTTATTTAATTTCACGACCTTGCACGTGTTATCATCCCCATTTTACAGATTAGGAAACTGAGGCTCAGAGACATTAACTTGCAGAGGTCTCAACCAATAAACAGCCAGGAGTTACCCAACTCTAAAGCCTGTGCTGCACTCACTCTGCCCTCTTCACGGACACTGCTCTCCTAGAGGTTGCTCATGTCCCAAGAGTCAACTCCAAGGACGCCTTGTCCCCACTCTTCTCGTCCTCTGTTCACTTCTTCAGTGCTCCCCTCTCCAGGGTCCCCTCCTGTCTCTGACCTCTTTCACCACCTCTCTTGCATGTGCTTGTTCCCCTGAGACCTGCAGTTAGTCTTTTCAATCTACACTGTCCTTCACAATCTCATTCCCCACCTCTCTCCTGATTTTCAGACCCATGCTAGACTGGATATTTCGCAGACACTTCAAATTCAGCAGATCCCAAGAGAATTCATTTCCTGGGAGACCCCCACCCCACTCCCATGGATCTCTCAGGCCCAGATCGTCTGTCTTTCAGCTATTCCAAGTCCAGGACTCTGCACTACCCTACGGGATGCGAGGTACCATCACAGTCTGCCTGGCTGGTAGATGGTCTCAGGCAGCCCTGGGTTCATCTGCCTTCCATAGGCAGGAGCCCAAAAGGGGGAAGAAGAAGGAGGAACTATCTAAAGAAGATTCTTTCTCAGGAGGTGTGGAGACACAGGACTCAGCAAGGATAGGACTCCCACAGGCCTGTCAGCAGTACCGGCCGCTCTGTGGCTAAAAGTTAAGAGTCCAATAAAATTTAGCTCTTCTTGCATTAGATATTTCTACTTTATATAATTATCCTATTTAAAATTTGGTATGTGCTTTATTCCTCCCTGCCCCTGGATGCTTTTGAGAATAATTCCAGAAGTGGAATTCCTATTTTCTCCAGCCCTGTTCTTCCTGCTTAATCCTTACCAATGGTGCCATCGATCCACTCCTGACATCTCCAACTCCTTCCTTCCCTCAGTTTCACAAAAAAATGCGTCAATTCTACTTCTGCGTGACTCTAGCCTACTGGTTTTAAACTTTCTATTTTCACAGCAGAAACATTTTTTTCCATAAAAATCTTATGCAGAACCTCGATGTGTAAAAGAGAAACAAGCTGTTACACTTGAAAATACAGGAAGGAGCATAAAGTCCCCCCCACTCCCCCACCCCCTCCGGCTTGTCCCAAGGCCCCTCTGAGGAGACCTAGGGAGTTTCAGAAACTACTGGAACATTACAGCTCTGCTCACTGGCCATCCCCACTGCCCTTGCCGAGCTCACTCCCACCTAGATCACTGCAGCAGCTCCTGCCTGGTCTCCCTATTCACCCCCCATGCTTCGAACCCTGCCTTGAGTCCATGCTGCCCAGATTTTTCTAGCAAATGGCCCCAGCAGCAGGAAAGCGGTCTGGGAGTGAGTAAGAAGAGGAAGACTCAAGCTCAGAATTTATCTTAATCACTGGCCCCTACCACTTCTAGTATCCTGAGGCTTCAAGTCCTGTCCTCCTACCACGCCTATCCCTAAGCATACAAGCACTCTGGCTGCAAGCGCTGCTCTACACAACCACCTGGGCTTTTCCAAGACATCAGCTAATCACATCATTCCCAGCTCCCCATTACTTACAAGATAAAAATCCAAATTCCTTATTTTACCATTCAAGGAATTTTACAGGCAGGGCTCTCCTTCCCAACTGGGGCATGTGGTTCCAGAGAAACAGAGGAAGCCACAGGACATTATGATACATCTTACCTAATGGTAAGTAATTTTAAAATATTAAGTTTATATTAACAGAGAAGTATTATGGTATTAAAATGCAACACCTGCATGAATTCTTAAGGCAAAACACAGGACTTTAAAGAAATGTGTGTGCAGTGGGACATTCCCCACTTTGTTCTCAGACCCTCTCCACCTCAGGTACCAAGTTACTCCCCTTGGTAATCAGGTGAAGTCTGAAGGAATACTCCCCATTTTTCAGACGAGAAAACATGCTCAGAAAGATTAAGTAATCTGCTCAAGGTCACACAATTTGTAAGTGGTTAAGCTGGACTTCTACCCCTGCAGTCCACCTTCACAGTCCTGCTCCTAACCACTATCCACACTGCCCTCTCAAACCCATGAGAATGGTCTTCACTTCCACAAAGAAACATGCTTCTCTTTGTTATCTTTTTCTGAAACATGGGGCTCTCTTAGTCCATCACTCACTTTTCCCCCTTTGATAGACATGGATATTGAGAATTCTCCAACGTGCACGTGCGATCAGAAATGGCAGGTGAATTCGCTCCCACATCACGGAGGTGACAGGGAGGAGTGAGGATAGATAAGGAGGACAGGCCCCTTCTAAAAGGCAGTGGCATCTCAGCTCAAGTCCACTGAATGCCTCACAAAACGAGCCTAGTGCTGCTAGATAATCCAAATTTCCAAGAGACGCTGAAGATCCAGATTTTAATTGTAATCTCTTGATTTTAACATGTTAGCATCAAATTCCAAATTTTTCTAAAACTCTGTACAGGCAGAAGGAACATATCTATGGGCTACCAGTTTATGATTAGCTGTGCTGCTCGCTCCTCTTTGCTCCTGTGGTACCCTACGCCCAGGACCTCCACCCTCCTCCACCTACTCGTTCTTAGAGGTGCAGTTCAAATGGCAATTCTTTCGATTCTCTGTCTTAACACTTGCCCCTCTGTATAGCCACTGTCATGTCATCTTCCTACTAGACCGTGAGCTCCTTATGGGCAGAAATTGTATCTTATTCATTTGTGTGTCCCCAGCGCACAGTAAAGGATCACAGTAGCTATCTCCTGAACCGAGCTGCAATGCTCCCACAAAGCAGGCCTTACTGGGGAGTTCTGTCCTGGGAGCTTGCCCTGCACCCAGCCTGCCTCCATCCACAGACCCAGGCTTCCCTCACCTTAAGGATGTCCTTAATGATCTTCTTCTCATCATGGAATCGTGCCTTCAACTCCTCCACATAGAACTTGAATAAGTCCAGAGGGGTGGAGCCTGCGGGGAAGGGAGGGAGGGGGGCCTGGCGGGCGGCAGCTTCCCAAGGTTTGAGGGTGGGGTTGAGGACAGGACCAGGGAGTGGGAGTGCAGAGAGGCTGGCAGGGCAGAAAGCCAGGCTAGAGGAGGGGGAGCCCAGCTGCCTTACCCGGCTGGCCCAGCATGTTGGCAAAGCGGACATCAGTGCTGACTGCTGGGTACAGCTCCATCCAGGTGGACATAGAGTGCAGCTGCCCTGTCTCGTGCAGCTCATCCAGGAAGGTCTAAGCAGGGAGAGGCCAGTTACAGGGAGAGTGAGCAAGGGAGGGAGGCAGAGCCAAAGACTGGGGAAGAAGACAAAAGCTGGCAGAGAGAGGCAGGGACAACCCAGACTGAGGAAATGCAGGCAAGAGGCAGAGATGAAGAGATACAGATGGGGAGGCAGAGAGCAATGTGAAAGCAGAGAGTGTAAAACAGAAGGGGACAGACTTAAAAGGAAAATGAGCCGGACCAGGAAGCAAAGCAGCGGAAACTTGCCTGCAGCATTATCTTCCCATGACTTGGTTTCAGCTTCCCAAATGTGTTACAGCCAAGTAACCCCCGCCACTACCAATACCAATGCCACCTCCAAGCTGGGGGACAAGCTAGCTATGCCTGTCTGGCTCCCCAGCGAAGGGAAATAAACTTGGCCTAGCTGGCGAGCCACGCTTGTAGAGCGCTCTCTGCTGGCAGTTTCTGGGTGGTGCATATGTCTAGTCTCCCTAGAGGAGCACAGCCCAAGGTTGAGGGGACACAGTGGGAGCAAAAGTGCAGGCACAGAGAGGCCTTGTGGAGCTGGGACAGGGCTGGGCATAGAGAAAGCAGTGGGACTGGCCGAGAAGAGGCAGGGCATGGGTGAAGAGGTGACGGTCTGGGGCAGAGCTGAGCTCTGATCCAGAGGGCAGCAAAGCTACCTGAAAGGCCTCCCGGTTCTTGCGCTGCTGGCGCCGCTCCCGAAGCCGGGCCCTCTCTCGCTCCTCCTCCTCCTCCCTCTCCAAAGCACGGATGTGCTCCTCAAAGCAGATCAGCGCATCTTCCTTGTCCATGTCTAACCGCAGGGAGGAGGCTCAGTGGGCACCACACCAGCAGGACACCCTCTCAGACCCAGAACCCCCAGTGCTTCAAAGATGCTGCCCCTGTAGGTGTTGGGGACACCCAGGGTGGTGGGGTTGGGGGAGCAGGGGACTCTGCAGGAGAAGCTATTGGAATGATGGTTCTTGAGGAGGGTTCCTTGATTATATGAGAAAAAATTAGAAGTATTCAGCTCTTGTGAATTTGGTTACTAGAAGTCATCATACGAAATCAGTTATCTCAGGAACTGAGATTTCATTTTTTATGGGACTGGGAATCAACCAGGCTTTGATATAACTTCAGAAGGTGAATATCTGAAGATACTGCCTGTGATGACAGGCCAACGGCAGCTTATTGCAACATGTGTGACCACTTAAGGCCCACCCTACCAAGCAATTTAAGACCATATTCACATGAGCTATAAAAATCATCTCCAAGTCTTCTGATTCCTACACCAGTGCTCTTCCCCCAAGGACACACATTGTCCAGGTCAACAGTGGACCCTGGAGGGAGAAAGGAGGTGTCCCGAAGCACTCTGGGATCTCCAGAGTCCAGAAAGGTTCTGGGCTGAGTAAGTGCTGGGGACTCCTAGACATCCAAGAGGGCAAGAGGTGTAGGGGAGTGGTTTGAGGCTGGTGCTAGGGGTCAGTGAGGAAAAGGGAAGGGACAGGAAGGAGTGGAGACCCAGGCTTACTCTGTAGCTGATGGTCCTGAGCAAAGCTGGGGTTATCCATGAGGTACTGCTGGGCCTGGGACCATGTGGTTTGGAAGTTGACGCTACTCATCCCATCCAGGATGCTCTTCAGGGCCTGGATGTTGCGGCGCCGGAGCTGCTTGGCCTGTTCCTAGGGAGCCACACGGTCAGGGTGAGGCAGGGCAGGCTGGAGCTACTCAAGTGGGCCTGGGTAGAGGAATACCTGGGGAAAGGCAGGCAGCCTGGGGACTCTGGGATGGCCAGACTCAAGGCCTTCATGTCCCCGGAAAGGGGAAGAAAACAGGTTACAGACCAAGCCCTCAGAGACCTTCCTGTTCTCCCACACCCAGAGCTGTAGGCCCAAAGCATAAATGGGGGATGTGTAGGTGCCACACCAGCTTCTGAGTAAGGAGCTGGGACCCTGGGGGCAGCAAGAAGTGAATGGCTGGGTCCACAAGGAAGCAAAGACATGGAAGGTCTTAGATGAGACTGTGACTGATGGATCCAGCCCAGTGACTGTTACCTTCTCCTTCTTGGCCAGGAAGAAAAGGACATCATCATAAACCTCTTTTCGATCCCTCTCGGGGACCACAGCCCAGACCTCCAGCTCCCCAAAGGTCTGTTCTGCCCGCCTGTGGAGCATATGGGCCGTGAGTAGGCAGGCAGAGAACAGAGACGGCCCACAGGCTCTCAGGGTTCCCAGGCCCCACCCCAGCCCGGCCCCCTGACCGGTAGCGGGTGGTGGAGGTCATGCGCTCATGCTGCTCCAAGAAATGCTGCAAGGTCTGCTTGGCCTCCTTGGCTTTTAGCCGGGCCTCTTCCTTCTCCTCCTTCTCCCGCTGCGCCTTGTAGGCATTGAATGCCTGCTTTTTCTCACTCAGTTTGGGCAAGGCACTGGGGTGGACAGGGTGGGAGTGGGATGGGGACAGAGGAGTCAGCCTGAACCACAGCCCACAAAGCAGGGTCATGGCACACTGGGGACAGGTCTCATAGAACTAACAGGTGTCCATGCATGGGCACAGCAGGCTGCAGGGGCTCCAAGGGCACAGGGAGGCAAGACAGGTAGGTCTCTGGGATGTGGGGAGGGTTAAGAGGCAGTGAGGTGACAAGACGGGGCTCTAAGACACTGCTAACACTGGGCCCTTTCGCTTTGGGGTTCTCAAGTTGCCGTCAGGCCCCTGCCCTATCCAGCCCCCTGTTTCCCCAATTAATTCAATTCAAATCAATTCAATTCAACAAGCATTTATTGAATGTCTCATGTCAGATCCCTTTCCCCTCCTTCTCCTGGAGGCTCTCCAGCTTCTCTTTCCCAGCACACTCACCCATCTATCACTCTCCTCACTCTGGCCCCCTTGGGGTTTCCTGGGGAATCCCTGGCTCAGCTGCCCCCATGAACAAGGTCTGGAGGGCCTGCCCAGACCTACCTGTAACGGGGGTCGGTGACCACCATCTTCATGGCCTGTTCCCACGAAGCATTGGAGGGGACAGCCTGGAATGGAGCAGGCGGGGGTCATGGGGCCTGCCCATCTCTTGCCCCCTCCAGGCCTACCCTGGGAGCCCCACTCTCAGCACCTTATCCCTCAGCAGCTCCTTGAAGGCCTGCTTTGCCTTCTCCCGATTGCTCCAACTGAGGCCAGACCTCTCCGGTTCTGGCTTTGATTCCTCTTCCTCCTGCTGTGGTGGCTGATGCTGTCCAGCAGAACTGGGGGGCAAAGGGGACTCTGCCACAGTGTCCCCCAGTCCCTATAGCTTTCAGTGCCCTGCGTGATCAGGACACTCCCCCTTGCTCCCCAGGGAAGCCATTTTCTGTTCCTCAGAGGTCATGCCCAGATCTTCACACCCTTCCCGAGAAACCTGGCAGAGGTCAAGGGTTGAACCCAGCTGGGAGCCTGAGGCCAGTGTCTGGAATGCCATGGGGGGCAGCCCTCACCTGCTGGGGCCCTCCTCTGGCTGCTGCAGGAACCCCTGCTCCAGAGGCTGGGCAGCCTCTGACACATCGCAATCTTCACTCCCACCTGGCTCAGGTTCTAGGAGGCCCGTGGGCACCAAGGTGGGGCCAGGCGGCACAGGTGGGGGGTCAGGCTGTGGCTGAGAAGGCTGAGGCTGTAGTGTCCGTGGCTGCTGCCGTTTCCTGCAGGTGAGCCGGAAGGGCAGTGTCCAGTAGAGCAGGGATAGAGGTGGTCAGGGGCTGGCTGGTCTTTCTATCCTGTGAAGGACTGGGGCCAGAGCAGACCACTCCACAAGGAGACTGAGAGCTGGCTCTTCCTCCCACAGAGTAGGGATCATGGGGAGAGGCCACTCCCACCCCTTAGGTGGCCCCAGGTACAGGTGGATAGGTAGGCAAGGTGGGCAAGTCACTCACCCTGCAGCCTCTTGTTTGACTAGAGCTGCAACAGGAAAGGATAACATGGTTATAGGGTA
Source organism: Delphinus delphis (assembly GCF_949987515.2). NCBI lineage: Eukaryota > Metazoa > Chordata > Mammalia > Artiodactyla > Delphinidae > Delphinus > Delphinus delphis. Next base: position 39,495,425 of record NC_082693.1, on the reverse strand, counting down.
GCAAGGGCCACACCCAGAGCCCCTGCCTGGGCCCACCCCCTCCTCACCCTCCAGGTCATCCAGGTCCTTGGGCCGGGTCCAGCGGGACTCCTTACTCTGGTTGTTATAGTAGTAAGGTTTGCCTGTGTCCGACTTGTACTCTTTCCAGGGACACTGGGATAGCAGGAGCTGTAAGAGGATGGGCCAGGGAACATCAGTGGGCTGGGCATACCTTCCAGCCACAGTTGGGGGAGCTAAGGGGACCCAGTGAGTAGGGGACACAGGAGTATTTAGCGACCACCTGGCCTGGCTCAACGTGGGGGAAGGTGGACTTCCTGAGATCCTAGGGAGGTCGGGGAATGGTCAGGGATCTTGGGATCAGAGGAACCACGTGTATGGTTAGAGACTCAGGGGAAGCCAAGGACGTGGAAGGGTCAGGGCAGCTGAAAGGAAGGGACAGAAAGCCCCACTCAGGACCTCTGCCTTGGACTTGAGCACGCTGGGCTTCTCCCACACGGACTGCTTGTCGTCAGCATTGTAGTAGTAGATGCGCCCATCAGGGGCCACATGCTCACTCCACAGGGCCCTCTGGGGGAGGGGAGGGTGCACAGAATGGTGGTCAAGGCCCCTTTCCCAAAGCTTCTTCTCCTCACCCCCAAAATTTAATGATTAGCACCCCTTTTCAGCCTTTCTACCCAGAGACCCCTGAGCTGAAAGAACTCACCGGAGGGCCCGTCCCAGCCACAGCAGCTAGAAAAGAAGCCAAAGGAAACATATTAAGTCCTTGCTCCAACCCCTGTCTGATCCCCATCTATTCCTCCCTTATTCCATCCCCAATAAATATCCCCTGGTCCCATCAACATCCCAGGATCCCTGGCATCCCAACAGGCATGATCCGGGGTGGGCTCTAGTCCATGGTCCCCTCTCCCCCCCAACCTCCGAGCCTGGGGGGAACAGACCCCCAGAAGACTCACAGCTGGCGGTGTCCGCACCTGGAGCCGTCTGCCGAAGAAAGAGGAGGGGGAAGGGTTGGGGCCAAGCCCAGTGGCCCCCAAGACCCAGGCCATGGGGGATGAAGAAGCAGGCCAGGCCAGGATCCAAGTATCCTGCTCCCAGGGATCTCTGCTCCCTAACAGGCTTCCCCTGCCCTCTGGGGCCATGGCTCTAAGACCCCAGAGGGAAATTGCACAGTAGCTCCTTTCTTCGTTTTCAAGTGAGAGTATTTTGTTGAGTAAACCTCCATGGCACATCTTTTCCACAGTGAATACCAAATGCCACATCGTACCCAGACTCTACTACACTGAACAACAGCACAAGAAGGTACAGAGAGATCCCCAGGTACTGCTGCTTCCTCCAGAGACACAGAAGATGAAGAGGAAATTGTATTCAAGTGTCCACAGTGCTAACTCTGTGAGGGTAAGCAGTGTCTGGCATGAGTGTGTTTCCTTAAGGGAGCTGGGCATAGCAGGGGGAGTAAAAAGAGAGAATGTATGTGCCTTTGGGGAAGAGTGAGAAACCAGAAGAGCTGAGTACATGGCTGGACTGGAGAGGAGGACTCAGTGTGGGGAGTGCAGCTGGGCCAACGGTGGATGCAATAAGAAGAGGGAAAGAATGGAAGCCATGTCCCTGTGCTCCAAGTCAGGCCCACTGGGCTGCAGGGCAGAACCTACTTCCTGTCCCCTCAGTGCTTACCGCTGCGGTGACGGGCACCGCTGGCATCAGCATCCCTGGCATCATGGGTGGTACCATTCCTGGTATCTATGGATACAAAGAAGACAAAAACCAGCTACCGAGGTGAAGGTAAGCACAGGCTGTGAAGGGTCCTGAGAGATCCTGTCGGGGCTGTGACCCTCACATGGGCGCCTCCGCAGGCAATCCCCAGGCTCTGGGCTCTTAGCCAAGCCTCAGACTGTCCTCCAGCCATTCAGCAGACAAATCCACCTGGGACTGGCCCCACGTTCCCTCCCTCCCCACCCCAGCTTCTCAAGTCCAGATATCCACTCTCACCTCTACCCGCAGCTAAAATGACAAGGGTTTTCTGAGGCCCTGGTACAGGGGAGAGGATTACCTGTGTGAGTGGTGGTGGTGCCCCTATTGGTGGAAGCATTGGGGGCATGATGCCAGGTGGCATGGGGGGGATGGCCGGTGGTCTCTGACTCATCGGGGGGAGCCCCATTGGAGGAAAAGGTGGGGGGATTCCTGGAGGAGGCATCTGGAAATGAGGAAAGGAAGAAATCCTGAGCAGAGAAGACACTGCTTTGCACCTGTCAGGAAAGAGCCACTCGGCTCCCACCCCACCCCTCCACCCTGGCTCTGAGACAATTCCAAGGTTTCGGTTTGAGAGGCATGAAACCGCCTCCCTCCTCACCACTGAGACTGATAACAGGGGGTCCCTCTGGGTATAACAGGCAAGCACGAAGCTTCTTGAGGCAGGGAAGGGAGAGGGAAAAGGGAGGTGGAACTGCCACCAGACTGCAACTGGAAGGCTCCACGGCTTCAATGCCTGTCCCCAAAGAGGCCTTTCAGATGCAGGGCCAGAGGCAGGTGTCCAGTCCCAAATCCCCCAGTCCCCTGCCTCCTACCTCTTTTTCCCCAGTTTGATGACCACCAGTTGCTATTCCAGCCTGACTTTTTTGTATAAAGAATACAGACAAGGGGAATTCCCTGACAATCCAGTGGTCAGGACTCGGCACTTTCACTGCTGAGGGTGCGGGTTCAATCCCTGGTCAGGAAACTGAGATCCCGCAAGCCATGAGGAACGGCCAAAAAAAAAAAAAAAAAAAAGAATATAGACAAGGAGCAGTGAAAGAGAAAGACAGCCCCACCCTGCCCTCACACTAAGGGGGTCTTTTCCCATCCACTTCTCCTTTCCCTTTCCCCAGCCCCTGTGTGTCCCAAGGACAAAAAGACAAAGGGAGAACTGTCAACTTTATGGACTGAGAGCTTTAAAGCAGCTCCTCCCACCCCGATGCCCAAACAAAACCATCCCTCATCCAAGGGCAACAGACGGGGGCATTACACAAAAACCATACTGGCGATGCAGCAGTGCTAGGGACTAAGAAGTTGGGGGTGCAGGCTGGAAAAGCCAAGCCCAGGGAAAGACATAAAACTTACGAAGGGTGGTGGCATCATGGGGGGCCCCGGTGGGAAGGGGGCAGGCGCTGCTGGGGGCCGGGGACCAGAATCGGGAACCGACTGTTGAGGGAGAGAAAAGTCATAGGACCCAGGATGGGCAAAGAGATGGGCTTTTGCAGAAGGGAAGCAGAGGGGTGAGGATGAAAAAGGAACAAAAGTTCAGAGGAAGGGTCTCCAAGCCCATTTTCCTGCCCGCCCCCAGCTCTGAGCCCTGGGTAGCTCTGCTCTCTCTTCTGCTAGCTCAGAGCCAGCTGGCTGAGCTCCTTCAATGTCATCTTTATTTTGGAAGTTTCCACTTTGCCAAAGCCAAGAAAAGATGGAGGAGGCTCTACTACAGGCACAGATGGGCTCTTCCCAAGGCTTTTCACCCACCCTCCTGCCTGTGGGCAAGGCTGTGCTTCCCTTAAACCAGGCAAACAGCGGTCTCTCATCCCCAAAGTACTCAGGGAGGAAGTGGCCTCTTTTCCTGTTCGCCTGCCTGAATTCACCCAGTACAGAGACTCAACCCAAAGGTCTCTAAACATAGTCACTAGTCCTTCCTAAGTACTAGTTTCCCTAACTCTCCTCTCTTTACTACCAGCCCCCTCCCCTAATTGGCCTCATCTTTAGTCACTCACTCACTCTGACATCTTCCATTCCCATTCCCTCCCTCTTCTCTTTAGCTTTATTCCCCAGTCCCCGCACCCAGTGACCATCACCTCCCCTACAGATTCTGAATTCATGTCCCAGTGCATGAGGCTTTGAACAGCCTAGGTCTCCCTATCCTACACCTAATGGCTAGCCACATCACTCCACTTAGTTCTCAGAGTAATTATCACTTGCTCTAAAAAGCCTTCCTGACTCTAGTTAAAGCACTTCCAATTTATTGTGATCCCCTTTTTAGTTTCCTTACATATACAGTTTCGTAATTATTATGTTTGCTTGGATATGTTTCCCCTTACCAGAGAATAATAACATTCCATGAGGGCAGAGATCGTATCTGACTTGTTGAAAGCTGGATTCCTGGTATCTGCCGCAGTGTCTGGCACATAATGGGTACTCAACAAATATTAAGTGAATGAACGAACAAATGAAGGAACAAATCCTCTTTATATAGAACCTTCCGATTCTAAAAATTCATCCTATAGATATAGCCCTACATGTGTGTACAAGGTTTTCATATCAGCATTATTTATAAAACCAAAAGACTATAATAGTCTAAATATCAGCAAGGAACTATGGACTTTTACACAAACATAAAATGGAATACTATGCAGTCATAAAAAAGAATGAAGAGGCTCATTGTCTTGATAGGGAATAATCTCTAAGATACATAAACAAGTGGGGGGGGGAAGCAAAGTGCAGCGAAGTTTTATTACTTGTATAAAAATTGGAGACAAAAGATGACACACAAGAAATGAGAATGGGGACAGGTAGAAAGGAGAATTCTGTTTGCCCTTTTGTAACTTTGAATATGACTATATTTACCCTTTCAAAAAAATTTTTAAAGTAAACTAGGGCACAGAGATGCAGCTAAAAGGCTCTGCCCTTCCTCCTCTTTGCTTGGAAGGTGGGGGGTGGTAGGGAGGAGTTCCACAGAAAGGTGGGAGCTGGCTCACTGCTGCCCAATTTCCCTACTTTCCCAATTATCCCTATGGTATGAAGGCTCAGCATTTAAAAATGCTCTAATCTCTACTTTTAGCAATATCTGTACTTCCTCTCTTCCCACCCATCTTGTCCTAAGAAGAGAAGGAAGGGTAAGTCAAACTACTCCAACATGGATCACCTTTTCTCAGGGATCACACATTCTAAGCCCTGTATTCAGACCTGCTCCTGCCCCCTGAAACTTTCTTCCGCGTGGAAGTCAGAAACCAATCAACATGGGAGGAAATCCAATTCTCTGTGCCACACTTTCCCACCCAAGCTGCCTCAGGATCCTCTCTAACCTCCCAGACGCTACGTAACCATCTTTGGGTCCTCCCAGGCTCCAGGGTCGCCCATCTCAGAGACTGGTGCCACCATTCACACAGTTGTCCAAGATAGAAATCTGTGAGTCACTCACCACACCTCCTTCTTTTTTGTCAATACATCAATGAGTCCTGTTAATTTTACCTCCTAAAGATTTCTTGAATCCATCTATTTCTCTCCGTTTCCTCCTCCACCCCTACCACCCCTCTTTTTTCATCTGACCTACCTCAGTGGCCTCTTGACTGGTCTCCCGACACCCACTCCAACCTCAGGCCACGCATGTTACTCCCCTGCTTAAAACTCTTTAATGGGTCTGGGAGGCTGTGGCACGTTTGCTTCCCAACTGCCTTGCCTACTTCACCCATGCTAAGCTCCTTCTCTCAATCCTCCCACCTCAGACATCCACCTCTGCCTGGGGCAATCTTCCTTCCAAGCCCACACAACTCGCCTACATATCCTTCACATCTGGCAGTCATCATTTCTTCAGGAATGCCTTTCTCCAACCCAGCGGACTAGTCAGAGCCCTCTTTTACACACTCAGACACCATGTTACCTCCCCCTTCAGCAATTATCCACTGGAATTTTACAGTTATTTGTACAATTCTGATTGTATTCTTATTTTACGTGGCACTAATAAAAAACAAATGCTGCCAATTAAATTATGATACTCCACTGATTTTAAGATGCATCTTGACTTCAAAAATGTTAAAATGTGAGTCTTAGAATCAATGAAATATCTGGCACCTCCACTAGGCTGAAAACTCTAAGGGGCAGGGACTGTTTTTGCTTACTCCAATATCCTATGCCCATTGTATTTTCCTCACCACCCCCTATTGGCACACAGTATGTGCTATTATTTCTTGACTTACTGACTGAATGGTCTTGGCAAATCCCACAAAACAAAGCCATCTTAAGGTCTAGCAGTTATTCAGGGAACACAGAATGTCAGAGCTGGAGAGGATGCTGGCAACCACCCTAGGCAGTGCTCATTTTTCAGATAAAAAACTAAGGGGGACTAATTGGTCCCAGGGCTGGATCCAATCTGCCCTCTAGCCCTACTCCCTTAAAAGCACAGTCCTTACCACAGGAAGCAGTTCTGTTTTCCTCACTCTAGCATATCCCCTGAGACCCATGTGGTTAAACTGGGAAGGTTCCAACATTTTCTTGCTTGAAAACCAGTGGTGGGTCCCTATTGCCCACCCTACAGAATCTCTCATCTCATCTCATTCAAAGCCTTTAAACAAGACCCATCCCACACTCCTCTTGGCTCACCCTGACTCAATGGCTCCCCTCCTCCTCTTTGCACAAACTGTTAGATTACTCCATGTGTTTCTTTTATTCTTTGTCTCTTATTTGTTCAAGATGATCCAATAGTCACCTCCTTCAGGTTACCTTTATGACTATCCTCCACACATACACACACTCCTACCTCAGGATAAATGCTGCACTACTTTGCACAGAGTGACATGCTACTCTGTGGATGCTTGCTGAGTGTTTCACATGGGACTGCCTGTCTCCCTACTCAGGTGGGGATTTCCCTACATTTAGGGATTGCGTTTTCTCCTTTTAAGCCTCCTCTGAAGTGTCTAGTCAGGGCCCTGCACACAAAGTGCTGTGATAAGATGCAGACTCACCCCTTAACTTATTTTTGCATACTGGAATATCCTAAAACAGACAAATGTGTATGTGTGTGCACATGTACCCAGGTACATTTGTATAAATTCTCTGGGTAAAAGCTGACCGTGATGTGAGAGACAGGCAGTTTGGCAGAGGTCTGTGTGGCTGGGGAAAGTGAACTAGAACCAAATACTGGCACGGGAAAACCTAAACAATTTTAAAAACTTACTGTATATGACCATCTTTAACTTGGAATGGAGACCCCTGGCCAGAATCCAGACACTAGCCTGTTTTGGACAGTTCCCCAGAGAGGACACAGCAATGGAATGAACATAAATTACTATGGAACTTCCAAAGCCCTCCCTTCCCTGAGCCTCCCCTGTGTGACGTGTAGCCTTTCTTTCCTGAAACACCCCTGCCCCTATCTCACTTGCTGCAGTGCCTATGCAACTTCAGGTCTTATTATACTTCTGTGTGAGAATCTGAAGACGTAACTTGTATGAGAGAGGGATATAGGAAAGGGGGCTGAAAGAGAAGCAGATCATGTGTCTTCCCTGGAACAAAAACACATTTGTAGGCTGGGGACAGACAGTGAAGAGATAACTGATCATCTGATCATCATGTGTTCACCTGGGCCAGTTGGAGGATTTCCCCCAACACCCCACCACCCTTGGCCCCGACAGATACAATCAGTTTTTCTCAGCCCCCACATCTGAGGGGCATCTCAGAACTGAAGATTCAGAAGAACAAAACGAGAAAAGGAGAAGACTGGAGAGACAGAAGGAAGAGAATGGAAAGAGGGAAAAATAACATTTACTGAGCGCTTATTATGAGCCAGATACCATGCCAAACACTCGTTTAATCCTTGCAATTATATTAGAGGTTATTATCCCCATTTTACAGATAAAGAAACTGAGGTTCGGAGAGATCAAGTGACTTGACCAAGGTTCCAAGAGATTAAATGGCAGAGGCAAGTTTGGAATCCAAGCAGTCTGACCCCAAAGCGGCCTCCCAGCAAAGACAATAGTGCCACAGGTATTTCTCACATTCAAATTCATTCCCCTCTTTTCTTTTTTACCCCAATCCTCACACAATCCTGAAATCCTCAGACAGCCAGGGGATCCCAAGGTTGGCCAGGTCTAGCTCACTCCCTGAAGGGATTTGTGCTGGAAAATGAAGGCTGGGAGGCACACCTCTCAGAAGGAGGTAGCCATCATCAAAAAGAAAAGTATCATGGAGACTGAGAGACCAGCTGATTACCCTGTGCTCTTATTATCTACCTGCTGCCCTTCTTCAGCTGCCCCAAACAGCACCAGCCTCTCCCTCCCTGTTTTCGAAACCATTCTAGTCCCCACTCCCCTGTACCAGCCTCATTATTCCTCCTGCTCCCCAAAGATACTAGAAAATACCTTCCGTTGCTTCTCTCTGATCCTGCCATCTCATCACTCTCCTTCTGATGAACAGAATGTTACTTCTGGTCTTCATCTTTCTTGGGTTAGGTCTCAACCCCTCCTCTACTTAGAGTTCTCCCATCCCTCCAACAGGATTCCAGAGGCGCTGGCTAGCCTGCCCCATCCTTGCTTTGTGCCTACCATCCCCCCACATCCCTGGGGATTTTCTGCAGCCCCAGCTGAAGGCCTAGCCTCTATCTTCGTCTTTCTTTTGCTTCCCGACGTCCTAGAACCCATTCTCCTGAACTCTCTCAAGAACCGCCCCCCCCCCGTTTTGGAGCAGAAAGAGATCTAGGATGTCATTCCCATGCATCTTCCTTTTTTTTTTTTTTTAATCGATAGGAAATCTGAGGCCCAAAGCAAGGTAGTGACTTGCCCAAGGTCACACAGAGTTGTTACAGAGTTTGTTGACGGCAGAGCCAGGATTGGGACCAAGGAGCCTCTGCTCTCCCATTTCTTGGACTGTCCAGCACTGCGTGGGGGCCGGAAGCCTCTCTTTCCTCAGGAAACAATGCCCCCTCCTCACCTCAGGAGACAATGCGGGGAAATGAAGGAGGGGGTCTCCAAGAGGTCTTATGGGGCACCCAGGGCTTCCAAAGGGTTCAAGCACTGAGTCTGGGTAAGGGGCATGTCGCACGCCAAATATCCCAGGGGGGAAACTGTGGCCCCCAGCTTTCCCCTAGTCCACCGGTTCCCACATCTCTCGCCCCCTCTTCTTTCTCGACCTTTCTCCACGAACGCACTCTTCGCTTCATCCCTTGCTCCTCCTCACCCAGTCCCGCAACCCTAGTTCCCCTCAACACCCCCACCCTCCGCCATCCTCCATCATGGCCTCCCCCGCCCCTTCTCCCCCAAATCCCCGCCCCCTCCCCCCTCCCTGGCTTCTCTCCCTAACCCCTCATTCCCCTAGCTCTGCCCCGGGGTCCCGGGTACCCCCGGCGGCCTCCCCGCCCCCCCGGCCCAGGCCCGGGCCGCCGGGGGCGCTGTGGGACCGACCCAGGACCCTCCACACCCGCGCGGGGACGTTACCATGCCAGAGCCTCCGAGCAGCTGGGCCGGCTCGGCCCACCCACCAGTAAAAGCCGCTCTGATTGGCCGGCCGCAGCCGGGAAGGCGGGGCCAGTGGGGGGTCGCACGCCCTGGTGGCCGGGGCTCCGGTCGCTCCCGCCGACCAGCCGGGTCCTCCACCGGCCCAGAGAGCCCCGGCCCGGCCCCACCCCCGGCGCGGAGAGCAAGGCCCCGCCCCTGCGCCTCCTGGTCCGGGGTCCGCCTACCGGGGGGCGGGACGCGGGGCACGCCCGCTCCGCGCTCTGAGTGACGGCCGGAGGGCCGACGCCAGGCTGCGGTTCGCGGCCTGAGTTTGGGTGCCGACCCTTCAGCGCGCGCCCGCGACTCTCCTGCCTTCCCGCCCTTCCCACCCTTCCCGCCGGCCGCCTCCAGACCTCGGCCCGCCGCTTCTCCGCCTTCGCGGCTCGACTGCAAGGGCGCGCGGAGCGGCTGGATCCCACGCGCTCGCTCCCAGGACCAGAGGCTGGACCCAAGTATTCATTCCGAATGTAGGGATATCTTTGCGCTTCACAGAGCGTTTTTTTGGTTCGATGCGTATTTTTAGCACTTTAATTCACTCATTCAACAACTACTGAGCACCTGTTATGTGCCAGGAAGTGTTCCAGGCACTGGGCAAATAGCAGTGGGGAAAAAAAGCAGACAGATCCCGGGAAATTCCTGCCCTTGTGCGGCGTACACGGGCTTCTTACGTGACCCCAAAGTTACTTCTTTTGAGATTTGGCTCCCACCAAGTGGTGAAATCGTGAGGCGAGGGGCCCAATTTATTTCAGGAATAAAGATGTGAGATAAATGTTATGTTGTACAGGTAAGGGAGTTATAGCCTAAAGCTATTTAATGACTGCTGAACGTCTCAGGGCTAGTAACTTACAGAGCTCCAGGCATACGGGTGCAGAAAGGTCGAGCACCTTCTGTCCAAGGCCCGGGTAAAGGTTTTTCTTTTTTCCTTTATTTATTAACACTTAATCGAGCCTGTGCTCCGTGCTTGGTACTGTGCTAGGTCCTGAAGATACAAAGAAGTCTCACCTGGGTCCAATTCCAAGGCGCTTAGAGTCTAGCAGGGGAGTGGTAGGAAAGCAACCAATACGAAGTAGAAGTCCTAAATTAAAGGTGACAAATGGGAGGAAAGGAAGAGAGAGTCATTCTTGGGGCCGACGTAGACAGAAACTTCATGTGGGTGTTTTGTTTTTGTTTTTGACAGCGCCCTGTGACGTGGGGGGATCTTAGCTCCCCAACCAGGGATGGAACCCATGCCCCCTGTAGTGGAAGGGTGGAGTCCTAACCGCTGGACCACCAGGGAATTCCAAAACTTCATCTGGTTTTCATTGTAATACCTAGATGGCCTCAAATGAGGGCCTAGTCCTGTTGTTTTCAAACATTATTATTGAGACCTCTAGGTACAGCAGAAGTGGTTCAGAGGTTCCATAAACTTTTATCAGTCACATTTTATTTTTACAGTTTTTTTTTAATTTATTTATTTATTTTTATTTTTGGCTGTGTTGGGTCATCGTTGCTGTGCGTGGGCTTTCTCTAGTTGTGGCGAGCGGGGGCTACTCTTCGTTGCAGTGGCTTCTCTTGTTGTGGAGCAAGGGCTCTACCCCCTCTCTGAACCTCTCCTTGTCTCCAGTGTTCTAAAATGGCAGTGATATGTCTTAGAGAAGCTATTTGTAGTGCTGGGCACTCAGTGCCCCTAACTTCTGGGAAATAATCTTGAATCATCCCACTAGTGATTTCTTCACTTCCATTTTCTTTCTTATTTCTTTTTTGGAACTCCTATAATTCAGATGATGGATCTGCTGGACTGGTCCTTCTCATTTCTTGTTTTTCTCTCCTACTTTTCATCTTTTTTACTTTGTCTTTGGGAGATTTCCTCAAATCTTCCTATTCTTCTACTGAGTTTTTCAATATTTTAAAGACTTTTATTACTCTCACTTTATTTTTGTTCTCCAGCTATTCCTTTTTATAGCATATTATTTTGTTTCAATGTTGCAATAGCTTATCTCTGACACTACTAATGATGGTTTAAGTTTTCTTCTCTTGCATAATCACTGTTTTCTCCAAATTTCTTTTTCTGTGGTTTTGATCTCTTTCATGTTAGATTCTTTGCTTGAAGGTCCTATAATCCCTGGTTGTCTGCTCACATTTAAGGATGGGTTACCAAAATCCCAGTGAGAAGCGTTTGTGCTCTGTGGGTTGAGGTACATGGGTGGGGCTTGTCTCCAAGAGCTTCACTGCAGGGAACCTCTGATGTCACATCTTTAGGACTTCCTTCTTGGGGTGGTCAGCAATCTGGCACAACTAATTCCATTTGCCATATGGTTGCCCCACTTCTGCCTTAGGATTCATCCTTCTCTAGTCTATCAGCAACCACTCATCCATATGCTTAACAGCTTCCTAAACTATTTTGCTCGTCTCCTCTCCTGTTTCCCTGTCTTTGTGCACTTATGCCTTAAAAAAATCCCTTTGCTATAGTTTTAGTATATTTTTAGTAGAACAAAATTAGATACGTGTGTTCAATCTACCATTTTTACCCAGAAACTTTAAATATATTTTAAATATTTTTAAAACAGTAGTTTAAAAATATATACACTCAAATGTCCTACGTATAAAATTTTTGGGTTTGTCAGAACAAGCTTGTTGATATCGAATGATTTTATAATACAGAGATATCATGAAGTTGAACTTACAAATGTATTCTAATAAGACATTGCTTTTATCTGTTTTAGATAGTGAGGTTCTACAGAAGGCTTTGCTTGCAAAAGGGGGTTAGCTGCTTTTTTAAAAATGGTTTAGAAGCATCTCTTCTGGGCTAGTGATCAACTAGTGTGACCCTTGAACTGTGGTGAAGGAGCTGCTACTGGCCTGAACTGCATGGGAGAGGGGCTTGGAGGAGGGAGCATCCCAGCCCCAAGGGTTAAGGGAAGGAAAAAAGAGAAGACTTGCCACCTGAGAAAAGAGGAAGAGTTATTTCCTTATACCCTCCTAACTTCCAGCCCCTTGCACTGTCTGCCCACAATCCCACCACAGTCTTGGGCATTATAAAACATTGCATTTTTAAAAATCAGCTTTATTGAGGTATAGTTTACACATAATAAAATTCACCAATTTTAAGTGTAGGGTACAGTGAATTTTCACAAATGGTACAGTCATGTAAACACCACCATAATCATGACATAAAACATTTCCTCCCCTCAGAAACGTTCTTTGTTCCCTTTTGCAGTCAGCCGCTTCTCCCTCATCTGGCTCCTGTCACCTACTGATCTGCTTTCTGTCACTATAGTTTTGCATCTCTAGAATTTCATATGAATGGAGTCATACAGTGTGTGGTAGTTTGTGCCTGCCTTCTTTCACTTGGTATAAAGCTTTTGAGATTATCCATGTTGTTGCATGTATCAGTAGTTCATTCTTTTTTTTTTTTTTTTTTTGCGGTACGTGGGCCTCTCACTGTTGTGGCCTCTCCCGTTGTGGAGCACAGGCTCCGGACGCGCAGGCTCAGCAGCCATGGCTCACGGACCTAGCTGCTCCGTGGCATGTGGGATCTTCCTGGACCGGGGCACAGACCCGTGTCCCCTGCATTGGCAGGCAGACTCTCAACCACTGCGCCACCAGGGAAGCCCCCAGTCTACATTTTATGTGTCTTCTCCTTGGTGACTACCCTAATTTAGGCTTGTGGCATCTTAGTTCCCTGCCCAGGGATTGAACCCACATTCCCTGCATTGGAAGGCAGATTTAACCACTGGACCACCAGGGAAGTACCTATTTGTGATCTAATTATCAGTATGATTATATGTAAAAGAAAGAAGAAGTGGGGAGGGAGAGAAAGGGAGAAAAGGGGAAAGGACCTCAGATTGGGAATCAGAAAAGCAGGTTGAAGTCCTGAGTCTGTACTTCCCAGCTCTGTAACTTTAGATAAGTCTCATAACTCTGAGCCTCAGCTGGCTCTACATGTTTGTAAGGATAAATAAGTTATTTGTAACCTACAACATGCTCTGAAATCATAAGGGATTAAAGGACCATCCAGTGCCAGATGTATAGATAGACATGTATCCATAAACCAGGGTGTGACTGCCTCAAAGACAGAACTAGGTCTCACTGTTTTTTGTATTTCTAGCGTCTAGCCCCATGCCTGGAACATAGAACGTTACCAGTAAGTGTTCATTGAGTAAGTGAGGCAATGAAAGAATTAACTTTGAATAAGTGAATGAATGATAGTATGTAAAAGACAGGTGGGTGTCAGGTGACAAGTTGTTAAGTGGCTATGGCACTGCTAAGAACTGAAGTTACAATGTTTAATTCCTTATCTGTTAAATGTTTCAGTAACATGGAAGAATAATTTGCACATATATGTATTTTTACTTACAGATTCATTAATTCAACAAATGTTTATTAAGTGCCTACTATATACCAGGCAAAGTTCTAGTCCTGGGCATACAGTGATGTCCATTTTAATCATTTGTTTTAGAAAGGCCTCTGGCACTGATGGTTACCTTCAGTGACAGTGTTGGTTAAGCCCTGACCCCTGGTGCAAATTGAAATATATTCCCATTAGTTATTGATTGGTTGTAATTTTTTTTTTAATTAAAAGTTCTTTGGGAAAAGAACTTTTTCTAATTGCTGTTTCCTACTTTTAGCTGTTAATATTTAGTTTGGGAGCATAACATTTAATGATTTTTAAAAAGCAACAGGTCAAGTTAATATATATTAGATGATGGATTAAAAAGCTAGATAATCAAGCAGATAGATGACAGGGAGTCATTCTTCCAATCAACCTCATGATGTCACTGGAGAAAAGAAGGTCAGTTGGAACGTGATGTCTGGCAGTTACAGGGAGCTGTGGCTAGGAAGAGGGTACTCAGAAGCTGCCCTGGAGTCCTTAACCCCCAAGCAGCCAACATCGTGTGTCCAGGCCCCTGTACCAGAGACACCGGACATCTTTGTGACTGACAGAGTGATCCCAAATGGAGAAAGACGAGCCCCTACTGTTGGTGACCCCTGTGTCGGTGAAAGCCATCATCTCAAGAATTGAGGCTGCCCAACTAACTCGGGCTCAGGAGGTAACCCCTTGAGATGAGGGTGTCATCCTTCTGTTGGGGTCTGATGTGGAGGCTAGGGACTGAGCCCAGATTTGGGTAAGATTCCAGCTCTGGGCCCTCAGGGGTCCTGGGATCCTCAGCAAGCTGGGTTTGTGGACAGTTCAGTGGAGGGTGAGCTGGAATCAAACTGCCCCCGAGGCAGGGATGGGCCCAGGAAGCAGACAGCCCACAGGGAAGCCCTAGGTTGGCCCTGAGACACATCGTGGTGGGTCCTACCAGGGCAGGAGGAGGGGCCCAGAGTTCCTGATTGGGGTCTGTTCTTGGCAACCTGTCAGACTGCCCCAAGCTGAGCCCTAGAAACTCACAGGGAAATGGCCAAAGATTCAAATCACCCTGCACGTGAGCCTCTGGTGCATTTTTTTAACGGGAGCCTCCGATCCTGAGGGTTTCTTGGGGCCTCATTTTTCTAGTTCGTTGCCTCTGGATCCTTGTGAGGAGAGATGTCCAGAAGTCCCCAGCAAATTCTGAAATTCTGAAGAAATGTTTGCTGTGGATTTTTAGTATTCTCTCCCTGAGCTGGTCTTAATAATCAAAATGACAGTAATTAGAGCTAACACTTATTTTATGTGCCAGGCGCTGTCCTAAGTGCTTTACAAATACTGGTTCATTTAATCTTTACAAAAGCCCTGTGACACAGGTACTATAATTATCTACACTTTACAAATAAGAAAACTGAGGCCCCAAGAAATTAACTGACTTGTCTAAGATCACACTACTAGGACATGGCATCTGGCACCAGAGTTCACACCCCAAAACACTACAGTCTGCTGCCTCCCATATAGGATATTTCTTCCCAGCTCTCAGACATCTTGGACAATGTCAACTGTGTCATCAGCCGCTTCCAGGAAGAATTAGGATATGATTTCAAAAAAAAAGGCAAAATCTCACCAGACAGAGCAAAAGGGCAAGAACAGATTCATCTTGCTGGAGAAAATTACCTCATTCTCCAACGATGCTAAGACTAAAGAGAAGCACTTGTATGAAATTCTCCACTGGCTAGGTGACTGGGGTGAGTTTGCAGGCTGGGTGCAGTCCTGAGGGTGGGTGCCTTCCCCCCCAAGATGCTGGTGCCAGCTCACTCAGCCTCCTCCTTTCCCCTACCCTAGGTCAGCATTTGCTGGGAGGGGAGTGCAGGGCGGTGGGTGCAGAGGGCGCAAAAGACACATCGCAGCGCCTCTCCAGTGAAACATTGTCCCACTCATGTCGTAGCATATCACCTCTATTCCCTAGAGAGGCAAGCATGTCATTGTCCAAAACATAATAGATTGTGATATTAGGTGCATATGTGATGAAGCCTAAGTCCTGGGTTCATTATTACATCTCATTTTTTAGTAAGATAGAACCTAAGTGCAAACTCACACTAGCTGTTTTATTTTTTCAGCTTTATTGAGATATAACTGACAAACAACATTGTAAATTTAAAGTGTACATGTGATTATTTTATATATAAACATATATATGTATATAATGAAATGATTATCACAATAACATGTCACCTCACATAGTCATCCTTTGTTGTGTGTGTGGTGAGAATATTTAAGATCTACTCTCTTAGCGAATTTCAAATATAGGCATACCTTGGGTATTGCAGGTTCAGTTCTAGACCACCACAATAAAGTGGATATCATAATAAAGTGAATCATGTGAATGTTTTGGCTTCCCAGTACCTGTAAAAGTTATGTTTATACTGTAGTCTATTAAGTGTGCAATAGCATTATGTCTAAGAAAACAATGAACATTAAATATACTTTATTGCTAAAAAGTGCTAACCATCATCTGACAATGCAGGGTTTGCACAAACTTTCAATTTTTAAAAAATGCAGTATTTGCAAACAACAGTAAAGCAAAGTGCAATAAAATGCGGTATGCCTGTATACAATACAGTATTATTAACTGTAGTCACCATGCTGTACATTAGATATCCAGAACTTATTCATCTTATAATTGAAAGTTTGTACCCTTTGACCAACATCTCCCCATTTCTCTCACCTCCCAGCCTCTGATAACCACCAATTTACTCTCTGTTTCTGTGAGTTCAACTTTTTTTAGATTCCACATATAAGTGAGATTGTACAGTATTTGTCTTTCTTTCTCTGTCTGACTTATTTCACTTAGTGTGATACCCTCAGGGTC
Source organism: Delphinus delphis (assembly GCF_949987515.2). Taxonomy (NCBI): domain Eukaryota; kingdom Metazoa; phylum Chordata; class Mammalia; order Artiodactyla; family Delphinidae; genus Delphinus; species Delphinus delphis. Next base: position 39,479,005 of record NC_082693.1, on the reverse strand, counting down.
CATTCATGTTGTTGCAAATGGCAGGATTTCCTTCTGTTTTATGACTTAATAATATAGATCTTCCTTAGCTTATGATGGGGTTATGTCCCAATAACCCTATCATAAGTTGAAAATACCATAAATTGAAAATGTGTTTAATACACCTAACCTGCCAAACATCACAGTTTAGCCTAGCCTACCTTAAATGTGTTCAGAACACTTGCATTAGCCTACAGTTGGGCAAGATCATCTAACACAAAGCCTATTTTATAATAAAGTGTTTAATATCTCATGTAACTTATTGAAGACTATACTGAAAGTGAAAAACAGAATGGCTGTATGCATACAGATGGTTGTAAGTGTATCTGTTGTTTACCCCTGTGATTTTGTGGCCACTTAGAGCTGTAGCTTGCTGTTACAGCCTAGCATCATGAGAGAGTATTGTACCATATTTCACTAGCATGGGAAAAGATCAAAATTCAAAGCATGACTTCTACTGAATGTGTGTCACTTTCGCCTCATTGTAAAGTCAATAAATCATAAGTTGAACCATCATAAGTGGGGGACTATCTGTATTTCATTATATATACTACATTTTCTCTATCCATTCATCCACTGACTGACACTTAGGTTTTTTCCATGTCTTGACTGTTGTAAATTATGCTTCAGTGAACATGGGCATGCAGAAATCTCTTGGAGACAGTGATTTTGTTTCCTATGGATATATACCCAGAAGTGGGATTGCTGGACTATATGGTAATTCTATTTTTAATTTTTTTTAGGAACCTCCATACTGGTTTCCAAAATGGTTATACCAATTTACATTCCCACCAACAGTGCACAAGGGTCCCCTTTTCTTCAGGTCCTCACCATTGCTTGTTATCTCGTCTTTTATACATAATAGCCATCCTAACAGGTCTGAGGTACTATCTCGTTGTGGCTTTGATTTGCATTTCCCTGATAATTAGTGATGTTGAACACCTTTTCATATACCTGTTGGCCATTTGTATATCTTCTTTAGAAAAATGTCTATTCATATCCTTTGCCCATCTTTTAATCGGATTATTTGTTTTTTTGCTATTAAGTTGTGTGAGTTCCTTATAGATTTTGGATATTAACTCCTTATTAAATACATGGTTTGCATGTACTTTCTCCCGTTCTGTAGGTTGAGGCTTTTCACTTTGATAATCATTTCTTTTTTTTTTTTTTTGATAATCATTTCTTTTACTGTGCAGAAACTTTTAAATTTGATGTAGTTCCACTTATTTATTTTTGCTTTTGTTGCCTTTGCTTTTGATGTCATACCCAAAAAAAATCATTGCCAAGACCAATATCAAGAAGCTTTTCCCCTATGTTTTCTTTTAGGAGTTTTATGGTTTCTGGGCTTGTATTTAAGTTTTTAATTAATTTAGAGTTAATTTTTGTGAGTGGTATAAGATACGAGTCCAATTTCGTGGGGTTTTTTTTGTTTTTTTTTTTTGCAGTACGCGGGCCTCTCACTGTCGTGGCCTCTCCCGTTGCGGAGCACAGGCTCAGCAGCCATGGCTCACGGGCCTAGCCACTCTGTGGCATGTGGGATCTTCCTGGACCGGGGCACGAACCCGTGTCCCCTGCATCGGCAGGCGGACTCTCAACCACTGTGCCACCAGGGAAGCCCCAATTTCATTTTTTTGCATGTAAATGTACACGTTTACCAGCACCACTTATTGAAGAGATTATCCTTTCCCCATTGAGTGTTCTTGGGTCCCTTGTCAAATATTAGCTGACCGTATATGCATGGGTTTATTTCTGAGCTCTTGATTCTGGCCCATTTATCTATGTGTCTGTTTATATGCCCGTGCCATAGTGTTTTGTTTACTATAGCTTTGTAATATAGCTTAAAATCAGGTAGTGTGATGCCTCCAGCCTTGTTTTTCTTTCTCAAGAATGCTTTGGCTATTTGGGGTCTTTTGTGGTTCCGTATGAATTTCAGGATTGTTCTTCCTAGTTCTGTGGAAAATGCCATTGAGATTTTGATAGGGATTGCACTGAATCTATGGATGACTTTGGATAGTATAGACATTTTAACAATATTAATTTTTCTGATCCATGAACATGGGTTATCTTTCCATTTACACGTGTCTTCTTTAATTTCTTTCATTCATGTCTTATGGTTTTCACTGTAGAGATCCTTCACCTCCTTTGTTAAATGTATTCCTAAGTATTTTATTGTTTTGATGCTATTGTAAATGGGATTGTTTTCTTTATTTCTTTTTGGATAGTTAATTGTTAGTGTGTAGAAATGCAACTGACTTTTTTTTGTTTGTTTGTTTGTTTTTTTTGTTTTGTTGCGGTACGGTACGCGGGCCTCTCACTGTTGTGGCCTCTCCCGCTGCAGAGCACAGGCTCCGGACGCGCAGGCTCAGCGGCCATGGCTCACGGGCCCAGCCGCTCCGCGGCATGTGGGATCTTCCCGGACCGGGGCACGAACCCGTGTCCCCTGCATCGGCAGGCAGACTCTCAACCACTGCGCCACCAGGGAAGCCCGCAACTGACTTTTATATGTTGATTTTGGATCCTGTAACTTTATTGAATTTGTTTATTAGTTCTAATTGTTTTTTGTGGAGCACACTAGCTATTTTATAGAGGGACTCAAGGGTGATATTCAAAGTACTGAATGGATACTGAGCCAAACAGCACTGGTGCCAGCTGTAAGCAACTGGTATAGCCATTTGGGTGTGGACCAGCTGCATGCAGCCCTGGAGCCAGATGCTACCCCCGTTAAGATCAGAGTTATCCGATCAGGAGACCTCAGTCTGGTGTGAGGTATGGTGGATGCTGCAGTGTTGGAGGAAGATGGTATAGGGATATGCCCTACCCCTACTCACATTGCCCTGCCCCTGAGGAGCTCTCGGTTCAGTGGTCCTTCAGCTGCCCCCAAGAACTAAGCAGGGCTGTTGACTGCAGTTAATTCATTTAATTGTCCAGATATTGGACTAGGCAGTGAGGATAGAGCAATAACAAGATAGGCGCATTGCTGGCTTTGTAGTACAACAGTGCTGTTTTATGTCTATGCATATTTTCTACAGGGCAGGTCTCATGTTAATCATTTCACTTGTATTATCTCATTTAATCCATAGCCAACCCTTTTTTGGCAAGGATACTAAGGCTAGGGAAATAAGTGACTTGCTCAACATCATACAGCTAATAAGAGGTTAAACCAATCCAACCTCAAAGCCTGCTGGTGTAACCCCTATCCTATAGGGCTATTTGGGGCTCCCTAGAGGACAGACTATTCTCAGCCTGCATCTCCCACTCTCTCTCCAGGTGACAGTCTGACCTATGAGATCAGGAACAGGAAGAGTGAGGAGGAAGAGGAAGCCCTGGATGAATGGATCGAGGTGATGGAGAAGGGGTTACCTCTCTCCCTCATCGCCACCAAAGGAGGCATTGAGTCTCTCATTTCCCTCTGCTCCACTCTCATTGAAGGACAAAGGAAAGGGGCACAAAGTAGGTTCCAGGAGCACCTGGCAGGGGAGCTGGGTGGGGCAGATGCCATCTCAAGGAAAGAAGTCACACACCAGGGTCTATGGGAGTCTTTCTGATTCTCCTCCATAACAAAAGCTTTAGCTGAGATGGATGGTCAGTGGTAAGAGGTTGGGGTGGTGGACCCAAGCTGAGAAGTGAGCAGTTCTGGGCTGTCCCTCAGGGCTGAAGGAAGGTGTGATGTGGAGACAGGTCCTCGTTGGTGGTCCCTGGAGCTGTGGCCTCGTGCAGGTTCTGGGGAACAAGGCTGGAAGGTCAGAAAGGGTGGAGTTTATAGCTAGAGCTAGAGGAACATCCTTTCCTTAAACCAAACCCAGATGCAGAGCCAAGCAGTCTGGTGAGACTCAGCTGGAGGCCCTTCTAGAACCTTCTCGATTGTGGCTACTCCAGAAGTAGCCAGTCAGCAACATGGCTCAACCTTGAAATGTCACTTCTCTCAGCACTAGAATGGGCCCGGATTATCTAACTGCCACATTTTGTAGATGAGAACATTGAAGCTCAGAGGAGAGAAGGATCCACAAGGAAAGCCTGTGGCAAAACTAGGCCCCACGCATAGGTTTTCTGGCTTCTTAATCTTACTCGAGAGCATGGGCTTCGGAGTCAGACAAACCTGAGTTTGAATCCCAATTTCTAGCTGTGTGACTTTGGGCAAGTTACTTCCTCTCTCTGAACCTCACTTTCCTCATATGCAAAGTGAGGAGAGCATTGTCTTCCTTACAGGGTTGCACGTGGTGTGAGGCATCTGGCACTGTGCTCAGAACACACACTCAGGGCTTAATAAACAAGAGCTGACATTATCATTTTACCATTGATTTTCATGGCCAGGTTCCTTACCAGTTAAGCAAGGTCGATAGCTGGGGGAGGGAGGAAGCAAGGAAAGGTGGAGGAGAAGGAGACAATGTCTCCTACTATCCTTGTCATATTATGTCTTGAAATATAGTTATTTGTTTACTTGATTTATTTCCTTGCTAGGTTATACATTTCTGGAGGGCAAAGGCTGTGTCTTATTCATTTTTTTAGGGATTAGGTATTGAGCACTTTCTAGGTACCTGGTACAGTGCTTGGTACTAAACATGCATAATCTACTTACGTCCCATGAAGTAAATGCTGTGATTATCCCCATTTTTCAGAAATAGAGGTGCTGAGAAGTTAGGAAACTTGCCTGAGGCAAGTGGTAGGGATGGGATTCAAGCCCGAGTTATCTGACTCTAGAATCCATGCTCTGAACCATTAGAGCATATGGCCTCTCTGACAGTATTAGCTAAATGCTGGCTTGATTTCAGTGTCATTTAATTTCCATATTGCCTTTAGCCCCTCATCCAAAGTTAGCCAGTGTTTTGTCTGCCAGTGATGTTCACTGAATGAGAAATGAATGGATGCTCCAAGATAATCCCTCCAGCAGCTCTACACCTAGTAGATCCAAGGGGATACAGCTATGACCATGGACCATCCCTGAGGAGCTGAAGTCTGCATATGAATGGGTTTGAACACAAAGTGCACAATTGGTGTTTATGTACATTTTCCTGCTTTCATCAAAGTATCATAGGAGTTCATGACCCCCAAAATGGAAAAAGACATTAGTCATTATAAAAGAATATAAACCACTGCAGGACCACGTGATAAATTCTCTACAAACACAGTCCAGTGGTAACAGGAAAGGGAAATACAACTTCCCAGGTGATCTAGAGTCTAAGTGCCAGGTGGGCTTCCAGAATTTAGATAGTTGGCAATAGGTAGCCAAACAGAGATATTGAGACTGGGAAGTAGCGTGATTAGAAAAATCACTCTACTCCAGGGAAATATGGAGGATCAGCAGTGTGTTGAATTGGGTTGAACTGGATCGAATTGGTCCAGACCCCTCTGGGTCCTGCAGGTGCTGTGGAGCTGACAGACCCTGACAGGTAAGCTCTGAGCAAGCTCTGAGCCCAGCAGAGATCTCTCCTGACAATATCTCCCCCGGCCTCATATAATGCCCCAGCTCCTTATTGCCAAAGCCCTAAGAAGGTTGGATGGGAATTTGGCCAAGCAGGGTGTGGAGAATCAGTATAATCCTTGGATCCATGGGAGTTTATTGCCTTTGTTCTCTCCACCTCTCCTAGTGTCCAAACACACCTTCTGGCAGGGCTGGTGGGAACAAAGCCCACAAAAAGTGACATCCTGCCCTCAGCCACTGAGCCCAGAGCAGATGCTCCAGGACAAGCACACTACCTGCATAAGGGTCTCCGAGGTGAAGTCCATGCTGCAGGAACTCCTGGACTCCACGATGTTCAACCAGGGGGAGGTTCGGGCCATCAGGTACATGTCTGCTGTGGTCGAGAACCTCAACAAGGCCTTGATGCTCCAGCACAAGGAGAACAGAAGCCTGGAGGCCAAATACAGGCACCTGAAAATAGAGATGACCAAAGAACTCAGCAGCCAGAGGCTGTATTTCCAGAAGTCCCTCCAAGTCCTCAAGAGTAAGAGAGATGCCCTACTAAAGCAGGTAGAAATTCTAGGGGGAAAGTACCATGACCTTCTCCTGAGGAAGCGTGCCTTAGAGTTCCAGCTGAACAAGGCTTAGTCTGCTAGAGGTCAAGCAGAATACTCAGTCAAGATCTTGGTTGACTCGCCAGCCCCTGCCAAGAAAGAGGCCCTCCGAAAGAAAGAAACAGTCATAGAGGAAACCCAACAGGAGCCCAAGAAGGAGGAGCAGTTTTCACCACTCTCCCCAAGTCGCCTGGCCATGACCTGGGAGAGTAGCGCTAGGCCTTCCACATGTCAACCACTTTCCACCATGACTGTGCATTCAAGGACTGCAGATGTGTACAGCAGCAAGGACACTGAAAATCTTCAGCCTGTGTTGCCATCCTCCGTGGATCACAAGTTTCCTAAGAAATGGGAAAGACCGTCAGCAGAAAGCCCAGGCCACAAAGTCAAAGACCAGAAGGACTTCTTCCAGGAAGTGACCCAGGAGAAGGAAGGACTCCAGATGAAGTCCCATTTTCAGAAGCAGCTGTCCCCAGAGAGCTCTAGGAAGGTGGCCTTGGAGAGCAAGGCAGAGCACTGGGAAGAGGAACTCAGCTGGGAGAGGCGAAGGCAGCAGTGGCTGGAGGAGGAGATGTGGCTGCAGTGGCAAGAGAAGTGGGCCCTGCTGGAGCGGGACACCGGGAGAAGCAGCAGCAGTGGGAGCAGGGGGAAGCAGCAAGGGGGTGGCAGCGGAGATTGGCCCAGGAGCAAGGGGGCCCATGGAGGGGGCCGGAGCGGACAGGAGAGGACGTGGAGAGAATGGGCTTCATGCCCACCAGTCGATGGAGGGACTTGGAGGAGGCATCACTGGCACCTCCCTCAAGCCAGGCCCAATCTGCTCACCAAGGCAGGAGGCCACACTTGCCCAGGTCCCCTAAGACCCAGCAGCCTGCCCCCGGAAACCAGAGGACCATGAGTTCAGCCGAGTTTACTCAGAAACCACGGGCCCGCTGTGTTCCCACGAAGCCCAAGAAGACGGCCTCCCTTCCTGTCACGGGGACATCCCTCCGAGAAGTGGCCCAGCCCCCTTTGCATACATCCCCAGTAACTCTGAAGGGGAAGGTATACCACGTGGACGTGGAGGCCCAGAGGAAGAACCTGCAGCTCCTGACTGAGGAGGATCAGCTGGGGCTGCCCCACTACCTGCGCAACAAGGTGCGGGAGCTCACGACCACCGCCGTGGAGCTGAACGCGCTCAAGCTGTGGTGCCTATGCCATGAGTACATCCTCTACAGACATTTCCAGAGCCTCCGGTAGGTCCTCCCTGGCACCCACCGGCACCCACCCACCGCTGCCATATATGGGCAGAGCCAGAACCCAGTGAGAAAGGAGGAGCCTGGGGCAAGTGGGATGGGGAGAATCACCCCAGGCCTGGACAAGGTCCCCCCGAGGGAGGGTACCTGCGAAGGACACCTGACCTCGGAGCCTTGGGCAGCCCTGAAGGTGTGGGAGGTCAAACACTTACACACTGCTCTCCCTCTAGTGAGCTTTCCTGCAAGCCTTTCTTCCTGTCTTCCTACTGCCCTGTCTGTAACCCGCCTAACACGCTCCCCCATTTGCCTTACTTTTATTCCTGTTTCCAGCCCAGCCCGAGCCTCCTCACCTGACACCACCTCCTGCTTCTCTGCTCCCTGTTTTCCCCAGCTCTCACAGACACAGAGTCATCTCTGGTTAACAGAGAGTTGGGGGCAGGAGGAGTCTCCTTCACCCACTAAATCACTTCCCTCTCTTCCCAGACAAGAAGTGATCAACCACGTACAAGTTGTGCGAGAAGCTGGGGCTGCCTACAAGGCCCAGAACCTCTACCTCTTCCTGGAAAACGTCGACCGCCTGCAGAACCTCCAGCTTCAGGCCTGGACAGACAAGCAGAGGGACCTGGAGGAGAAGCGCCGAGAGTGCCTGAGCAGCATGATGACCATGTTCCCCAAAGTGGGCCTCCCACCCGGCGACCTTCTCAGGGGTCAGCACAGCCGGCAGGGATGGGACCAGGGTGGAGCCATGGGGCTGTGGGGTGTACCTGGGCGCGGGAGAGCAGTTGGGAAGTAAGAGAGCAGATTAAAGCCTCTGAACCAGGAAGAGGGGAAGGCAGGAGACAGCCTGAGCGTAAGGAAGGCCAGTTTTCCAATCTCTATATATGGGGAGAGCAAGAGAGGGAGGAACCCTCCAAAGGAGCTGGACAAGAAAGCTTCTTCTGGAGGGGAGGTAGTTGGAGCCTGCAGTCCTGACTCTGTGCTCAGATTCTCCCTCCCCTGTGGGTCTCCCTGTCCTGCTCTTGTCTGATCTGCTTGCTCTCCAGGCTTGGTCACAGCTGTCTTCTTCACCCTCGTGCTGGCGACTCCCTTTTCTTCTCTCTGGGGACAGCTCCCCTGCTTTCTCTCTCTCTTTTTTCTTTTTTTTTTTTTGCGGTACACGGGCCTCTCACTGTTGTGGCCTCTCCCACTGCGGAGCACAGGCTCCGGACGCGCAGGCTCAGCGGCCATGGCTTACGGGCCCAGCCGCTCCGCGGCATGTGGGACCTTCCCAGACCGGGGCACGAACCTGTGTCCCCTGCATCGGCAGGCAGACTCTCAACCACTGCGCCACCAGGGAAGCCCTTTTTTTTTTTTTTTGTGCTTTGTTTTTGTTGTTACGAGGTAGAACTTTTTTTTTTTTGGCTGCATTGGGTCTTCGTTACTGTGCACTCAGGCTTTCTCTAGTTGCAGCGAGCGGGGGCTGCTCTTCGTTGCAGTGCATGGGCTTCTTATTGCGGTGGCTTCTCTTGTTGCGGAGCACGGGCTCTAGGTGCATGGGCTTCAGTAGTTGTAGCTCGTGGGCTCTAGAGCACAGGCTCAGGAGTTGTGCACGGGCTTAGCTGCTCTGCGGCATGTGGGATCTTCTGGGACCAGGGCTCAAACCTGTGTCCCCTGCATTGGCAGGCAGATTCTTTGATGTGGACCATTTTTAAAGTCTTTATTAAATTTGTTAAAATATTGCTTCTGTTCTGTGTTTTGGTTTTTTTGGCTGCAAGGCATGTGGGATCTTAGCTCCCTGACCAGGGATTGAACCTGCATCCCCTGCACTGGAAGGTGAAGTCTTAACCACTGGATCACCAGGGAAGTTCCCAGCAGCCAGATTCTTAACCATTGCACCACCAGGGAAGTCCCTACCCTTAACTTTTTTTTTTTTTTTTTTTTTTGCGGTACACGGGCCTCTCACTGTTGAGGCCTCTCCCGTTGCGGAGCACAGGCTCCGGACGCGCAGGCTCAGCGGCCATGGCTCACAGGCCCAGCCGCTCCGCGGCATGTGGGATCCTCCCGGACCGGGTCACGAACCCGTGTCCTCTGCATCGGCAGGCAGACTCTCAACCACTGTGCCACCAGGGAAGCCCCCTACCCTTAACTTTTTAAAAAAATTTTTATTTTATTTTTTTATTTTTGGCTGCATTGGGTCTTCGTTGCTGCGTGCGGGCTTTCTCTAGTTGTGGCGAGCGGGGTCTACTCTTCATTGCAGTGCGTGGGCTTCTCATTGCAGTGGCTTCTCTTGTTATGGAGCATGGGCTCTAGGCACATGGACTTGAGTAGTTGTGGTGCATTGGCTTAGTTGCTCCGCGGCATGTGGGATCTTCCCAGACCAGGGCTTGAACCTGTGTCTCCTGCATTGGCAGGCGGATTCTTAACCACTGCACCACCAGGGAAGCCCCCCTACCCTTGACTCTTAATTGACAGTTTGCCTGGATACAGAAGTCTAGGTTAGAATTCATTTTCCCTCACAATTTTGAAGGCATTGCTCATTCATTGCCTTCTAGGTTTTGGTGTTGCTGTTGAGAGTCCAAAGTCATTCGGAGTCTTAATCCATTGGGTTTGACCTATTTTTATTCTCTAAGGTCTGCCTTCAGTTTCCTCTACTCTTTCCCCTGCTACCAGGGTCAGAAAAGCAGCGAGTGCTGACATGGTCCACAGGAGGCTAGCTGATGGCTTGGAGGGATTGCAGAATCCCGCAGCAGTGACTCAGAATCTGCTGAGATCTCCTCTAGGGCTGGGCCAGGAGGTTACCCCACTGAGTCCTGAGCAGCCACGGCCAGAGTCTGGGGGAAGGAGTGTCCTGAGGGATTCAGTGTAAGTGCCGGCATAAGGCAGTTGGAAGAGCCTTGGCCATGGGGATGTCTCCCAATTCAGTTTCCTGTCACCTTATATTAGTCCTGATCACCTGCTGTAGGTGTCTTGACTTGCTAAATTGGTTTTGAGGTTGAGAAGGAAAGGGACCATATATATAATAATTCTTTAGATGGCTGTGAGGGTTCCTCCAGCTCCTTCCCCAGGGCCAGGGCAGAGGCTGAATGACAAGACACGGAGAGCATTCCTGACACAGCCTGGCCCGGTAACACGAGTCTCTCACAGTTCCAGCTGCTCTGGCTTCCTTTAGTTTTTTCCTTGCTGTTTTGCCCATTGTCCAGATTCTCCACAGCAAAGGAGAAAACAGGAACTAAACCAGCAAAGAACAATTCAAGGAATTTCTGGGAAATGCAATACCCTGAGGTCCCAGGCATACCTAATTGGAGGCATTCCCTGGGCCTCACCCTTTCTGCTCTGCCCCAAGTCAGGCAATGCCTCCTCTGGCACTAGAGAGAGGATGAATTCCTTTCTCTCTGATGCCTCTCTGCTGGTTCCTCTTAGCTCCAGCAGGAGTGGAACATTAACCTGAACACCCCTGTGGTCACCTCCCCAAAGTCAAGGAAAAGCAAGCCTCCTCCATCCTTACTGCGGAACATCCATTCCAGCAGCCCCTCCTGCAAGCGACACCTGGAGCTCTTTATGACCAAGCACCAGCAATGTGTGCCCCTGCGGATGGCCCAGTAGGTGCATGGAAGCCAGGGGCAGCTGGCTAGGTGGGTGAGGGAGGCAGGGAGCAGGGGTGACCAGACTTGCGGGGTGCGGGGGCGGGGTGGCTGGCAGCTCAGTGAAGGCACAGACAGGCAAAGCTCACCCCATGAGTTGCAAGGAACCTAGCTTCTCAGCGGCCTGCCCAGCTCTGGCCATTGGCCCAGATGGGGGTATGTGTGTATGTGGTGTGTGGGCTTCATGGCACAGCCTGACCAAGTATGTTTCAAACTATGCAACTGAAAGACTCCTGGGACCCACAGCTGAGAACTTACAACCATTTCCACCCTGAGCATTGGTCTGGCACCTGCCACTGGTCCATCCATGTAAATCAACCTGATCCTTCCCACCACGTGACCCCTGGGCTCAAAGAGACACCACGAGTCTCTGGGCAGCCAAGAAGAGACACATCCACACCCCCCTGGTGTGGCCATTTCAGGGCTTCAGGCCCAGGGCATGTGCCTGGAGGAACAGGGGCTGTCTTGGCAGCCTCTTCCAGTAGCTCCTCAGCTAGAGGAGACCCAAGGAGGTGAGATTTAGAGTTGGGAAGGGAAGAGATGCGGCAAGGAAGGCAGTGACAACTATTTGAGAAGGGAAGAAAACCCTGCAGAGCTTGTTGCTTCCCAGTCCCTCCCTTTCTGTAAAGACCTCCTCATCTCTTCTTACACTATCAACCTTCACACCCCAGCCAACAGGGGAACCAGCTGGAGGCCATCTGGAAGACTGATGTGGCCTCCTCCAGTCACCCAGTAGAAAAGAAGACCCCCACCAGCCTGTCCTGGGACCAGCTGGGGGGTACCCAGATATTCCCCGGCTGTTGGCATTGGATGTGCATTCCTCCTACCACAAAAGCTTGATGTCCCTCATGGCCCGGTAAGATGCAAGGCTGGACGGTTAATCTGGATTCAGGGAGATCTGCCCACCAAGGGTACACACTTCTGTGTCCAACAGCTATCTTTCCAAACATTAATAATGACCTCATTTACTGTACCACATCAGACAGAGAGATGCTCACCTGCCTCATTGGCCATGAGCTTGGGTCCCCACGCCAGCACCATTCTAGTTCTCTCAAAGGACTCCACACGGCGTCTCAGAAGATCACGACAGAAGTCATTCCTTCCCACTTGCTTCCTGGGCTGCACGTGAATTGCTCAAGAGGTGTTTCTTGCCCTAGGCCTGGGGGTTATTCTCAAGGAGAGCCAGGTGCAGGTATGGAGAGATGAGAGAGACCAAAAATCTCAGGATAAACTGGGCCCGTCTTTGGCATTGTCATTTCCTTATTGCCTTCAAGAACTGCCCCTGGGAAGAGCAGCTGAGGGGAGGCGGGCAGGACTCAGTGGGCCAACAAGGGACTTTTCTGGTTAGGAAGGTTCAACTCTGCCTCTCTTGGCTTGAAGATGTCAATATTGAAGACTCAAGGCTGTTTCAAGGAGCCTTTCTAGATTACTAACCCCAGCTGCCTCCTGTGGCCCTGCCCCTGCCCCAGTTAAAGATCTTTGACAGGGATGGGAATTTTCTGGCAGTCTAGTGGTTAGGACTCGGTGCTTTCACTGCCAGGGCCCAGGTTGGATCCCTGGTTGGGGAACAATCAATAATATCTTTGACAGGGAGAGGGCACTGATGCCTGCCAGTGTAGACCTAACCAGAACCAAGGCTGCAAGATGCTGCTGCCGCCCTCATCCTCTCGACAGGAACTTAGGGAAGACGGGGTGGCACGGCAACATCAAAGGAGGCTGGTCCTTGGCTGTGATTCCGCTCTGAAGTGGGCCTGAGAGTCCCAGCTGGACATCAACATTATAGCCCACCTAGTACATAGATACCTGGTTTTCAGTTCCTGAAGAGTTTCCAAGTGTGTGTGTGTGTGTGTTGTTGTTGTTGTTGTTAGTTGATTTGGATACAGCAAACAGAACTGAGAATAACCAAAAACAACACTGGCAGAATTTAGTAACCCAGAAATCAACTGGGGCCGCACCTGCTGAGATTTGGCTAAACTTGCCCCTGACTCTAGCACCCCCATAGTGGTATCTCTCCTCTCTGAGCGCCTTCTCTCCCTCTGCATCCCTGCCAGTGCCTGGGCTCTGCTCGTCATCTGTTTCAACCTGAGGCACCAACCCCACACACGTGAATATGTGCACATAAGTATCAAGTATACACGCTCCACTTGACCCCAAGCATTTCACGATCTTCATAACTTTCTGAAAATTTAGCGGGGTGATAGGGAAAGGGACTCACAGTGAACAGTACCGAAGAGCAGCCTCCTTTCTTCCCCTCTCTCTTTGGTTTAACATGCAAAATTCAAAAACTCTTTCCCGTCTCTCATGCAGAGCTGTCCCACCTACACCCATGCCGCCACTGGGATCTCAGCTTCAGACTTAAGCACTAATCAAAATATTGTTCCCAGCAAAGACAGTTTCTCCTTTCCAGGGGAATTTAGGTGAATACAATTTTCTTCCCCTTTTTCAAACTCTACAGCAGTTTTTTCAGTTTATCACACTACCAGGTGTAGAGACCAAGCCCTGCTGTTTCTGTTTTCTTTATCCACATGCCAGGTTGGTACCACCTACCTGTGTGTCAAGCTGGTCCTCGAGATTTTAGTGTGAGTGCTGCCTCCATCGTCTTGGGATCTTGCTGCTGTGGCATGAGAATCTGCCGCTGCCCAGGCTACTGCTGCCCTAGCGTGGTGGTCGTGCTGCTTTCTTTGTGCGTTCTCCGTGCGTGTGCACCTCTGGAGACACACTGCTTCCACTCCCAAAAGTGCACCCTCTCTTTGGCCGCCTGCCCCTGGCCCACCTCAAATCTGCAGGCCCACCTGTTGTGTGGGTCCAGGTCACTCATCTCTTCACTATCCTGCTGACCTGACCAGCTCCCATGGCCAAGTTGTCCAGTTCACAGCACCAGCTAGCTTCATAACTAGGGCCAGCCTCGCACCGACTGTCCCATTCTCCTGGTCTGCCTGACGTTAGCAACCTGTCTCATCAAACGCCCGCCGGGGTGTCCTCTCAGCATGTGGGGAAGGGCTATTAATCTTCCCTCTGTGATTTGGGACCGTGTCCTTCAAAAACCAGCAGACGCCCTTCTCCAAGATCTTTTTTCTGCTTTGTCTTACAGGTGTCTCCCCTGGGCTGTCTGTCTGACAGGTAAGATAGCTATGTGCCTGTACACACCGAGCGCTGTCTGCAGTTGGAGAAGTATCTTAACCTCGACTCTAACTGCCCTGCCCTCCCTTGCTCAGAGCCGATTTCTGCACAAAGTACACGATGGTTCACACGTGTGTGCTGAGATGCAGTGATTATGGATTCACAGACTTCCAAGGTGGTGCCGACAGAAGAGAGAGCTTATAACTTGGTTTCTGGGAAGCAACCAAGATGGGGGTGGAGAGGAAGAAACGTGGATGGGTAGGAAGGAGCAGGAAAGAGTGAGGGGAGGGAAGAGGGAGTATTCTGTAACGTGAAACGGGAGGAAGAGTCACAAGAAAAGAAGCAGAGCCCCTGGGATGTGGCAGAAATGTTGTGTTAAGCAGTTCCACATCTGGGTCAGTCTGGGCCCAGCCCTGGACTGGTCTCCCAGAGACGACCAGGGAAGCTCTCGGGTAGGCTGGGTGGGTACTCACATCTCAGGGCCTTGTTTCATCCGTTTCCCAACCGGTAACTGTACTAACTGTTTCAGTGCCTCAGTGACCCAAAGAAAGGAAGGCCAGGAACACCCAGAGGAGCCAGCTGAGCTTGTTTGTAAAAAGTCAAACGAGTCCTTCCCCGGAACCCTAAAAAGCCAGAAGGATCGAGACAATTGCGGTCCTTGCTCCATGCCTTAGCCAGTGATTCTCAAAGTTGTTCCAAATGCAGATTCCCAGCTGGTGTTTTTAAACAAACACTCTGGGTACTGCTAAGTAATCCTAGAACTTTGAGAAACACTACTTTTCTCCTTCAGTCCCCAAACTGTACATTTTTAATAAAATAGAGATGTGTTTATTTTTAAAATTTTCTGCCTCATTGCTAAAACCCACACCTCCTCAACTCACTCATTTTTGAAACCAGATGCATGACCACCTGGCCACTGACTTAGACACCAGTCACAGGGATCCCCCCAGTGTTGTGTCTGCCCTCTGGGAGCCGACCAGCCAAGACGGCCATAATTAGTGCCTTGCACACAGCAGGGCTCAGTAACTCTAAAATCAATCAGAGACAGACAAATACGTAACAGATATACTGATGATGAGCGTGAAACTCAGAAGGTAAGAACAGAAGAAGGTACTGAGTACAAGTCAGAGCCAGGTGTGACTGGGTGTGGGAGCAAAGGTGAGTGCATCTCTAAGAAGTGAGGACAAAGATGGAAGAAATAGAGACACGGAGGTTCCAAATCTAGATGGTGTGGGCTTAGGAGGCCATCCCTGTCCGCTAATTAATTGTCTTAATTCAGGGAAGACACTACTTTGGTTGGTTCATACAGCTTACGAGCACCGCCCCATCCTCACTCTCCCTTGCACTCCCCTCCCCCTCCTCCCGCCTAGCCAGACCAGACCTAGGGACCAGGCATGATAAAACGTTAGCTAGGAAATTACCCTGTTCTCAGAGGCCCCACAATCCAGTGATTCTGTTTCTTAGGAATGGAACACCCATCCTTGCTTAAGGTTGAAATTCTGGAAGGAAGAGGAGGATGTTGGATGCAAACTGATGGCCCTTGGATGATGCCAGAGTAGGATTTAATTTCTGAGCCACAGCTCAACGTATCACAAGGAAGCCTGGCGGAGGGAGGAAGGTGAGAGGCGTTTCTGATGCAGGTCACACACATGGGACAGCGACAGCTGTGGCAGGGAAGGGCCATGTCTAGCCGTTCAGGCTTATTTTCTGGAGGCCTCACCCCACTGTAGCCAACATATTAAAATGCCCTCATACTAAATGTATTGCTTTATAAATAATTTGAAGGGAATTTTATAACTTTGCTTTGGAAATTAAACGACTATGAGTAAGTTTTTTTAATGTATAGTTGGCTGTGACTTCTCAGCAATCATCATGCATAGAGATGAAATCTAACAAGTTTTGTAAATAAGATGAGAATATTCTGAATATTAAATTTGACAGAATAATGAAACTGACAGTATTGTGTTTTATAAACATTTAATTACATATATTTTTGTATTTTGGTGCCAATGACATTATTTATTTATTTATTTTTACTATCTATTCTTTAAGCCTCGGCATGTGGGATCTTAGTTCCTTGACCAGGGATCAAACCCGGGCCCCCCATAGTGGAAGCGTGCAGTCCTAACCACTGGACCGCCAGGGAAGTCTCACCAATGACATTTTTAAAGGTTTCAGATGTTTCCGTACGCTTTCGGCACTGTGCTTAAATTAAGGTGCCCAGCAGCTAAACCTGCCCCGGTGATGGAGGACTTTGACTTTTTGGTTGTCCTCTAGCAAGCTCTCTGGCAAACAAGCAGAGTGTCTGATAGATGGCCAAGCTGGGTTGAAACCCAAGGAGATATATAGATATAGTATATGGTGTTTTTCTGGTAATGAGGTTATTTAATACTATCCAAGAACCTCATTTTTTTTTTTCAGAGCAAAGTTGATGTATTTGGTCAAACAAGATATTGCCTCAAAAAAACTTGGGGAAGCCAGGGCATGAGAAGGAGTACTTCTTGGCATATTTCTTCAAGCCAGATTTGGGAGTTGGCCATATCTCTGCTTACATGGCTCATGGCCTCAGGGTTCTCCAAGATGAGGAATCAACACTAATGTGAAAGGGGGCATGAGAGAAGGGTCTACTTTAGCCCTGACTGTGACCTTCATGGAGACATCGGTGAAGTGGAAGGGATAAAAACCTTTTGTAAACAACCCAACCAAAGAACCAGAGAGGCAAAAGCCATGCAGGGTCTGGTGTGTTCCATGTGCTGGGGAGGCCAACTTAGAAAAAGTCAGAAAAAGAATGAGCATGACTATGATTGGAGGAGTCATCTTCTTTAAAAAAAAAAAAAAAGAGGGCTTCCCTGGTGGCACAGTGGTTGAGAGTCCACCTGCCGATGCAGAGGACATGGGTTCATGCCCTGGTCCGGGAAGATCCCACATGCCGCAGAGCGGCTGGGCCCGTGAGCCATGGCCGCTGAGCCTGCGCGTCCGGAGCCTGTGCTCCGCAACGGGAGAGGCCACAACAGTGAGAGGCCCGCGTACCGCAAAAAAAAAAAGAATATGAGCATGGCTAAGATGAAACTATCAGTTGGGGACTTTGAGATAGCTATATTTACCATGTTAAAGGATCTAGTCTAGTGGAAAAGGTGAACAACATGCATGAACAGATGGGGAATTTGAGAAGCGAATAGGAAACTAAAAAAGAAATGGAAAACCAGAAATGCTAGAAGTGAAAACCTTAATATCAGAGATGAACAATTCCCTCAACCAGTTAATCAACAAACTGGACAAAAGCAGAGGAAAAAAATCTGTGAGCTTGAAGCTAAGTCAGAAGAAATGTAAACAAACTGTAACATAAAGAGGAAACAAAGGAACAATTGAGCAAACCCAAAACTAAGCACCGACTTGAGTGGGCCAATGACAAATGGTCTAACACACATAATTGAAGTCCTAGAAGAAGGGAGACAGAATGGGGCAGAAGAAATATATGAAGAGATAATCATCAAGAATTTCCCAAATTAATGAAAGAGAACAAACCACAGATCCAAGAATGTCAGAGAACCCCAAACAGGATAAACACAAAACACACCTAAGCATAGCATAGTCTTAACTGCTGAAACCAAAGATAAGAGAACATCTTGAAAGCTGCCAGAAAGAAAAACAAATTACATAGGAAAGTAAGAAGTCGTCTCATCAGAAACTTTGCCAGCCAGATGGTTACTGAGGCCTGGCTGTATCCCTGCCTTGTAGGTCTACAAGATAACCCAGTGGTATTCCAGGACATTCCCCTGTTTAGGGGCTGATATTAGCTTAGGTGGGTTTCAGTTACCTACAGAAACAGTAACGGGCTGGAACTGAGCAGTGGCTCAGCTAAGCAGTGTCCTCCAGGGCATGGGCTCCAGTTCTCCACAGTGCCCAGCCTTCCTACTCGTGTCACACCCAGCCCCCTCCTCTCTTTACACACACCCGGCCCTGAGCTGGCTGGTGGCTGCCTCACCCCTTAAAAACTATTGGCTGGGAGCTGGGAGGAGGCCGAGTAGGTAGAGGCTAGATATACTAGTTGACTGGCCTGAATGCCCCTCAAGGTAGGCCCTGGGATCTGACTGTTGCCTCAGATTCTTTCCCCAGGGGACTTCCCTGGTGGTCCAGTGGTTAAGAATCTGCCTTCCAATGCAGGGGGCACGGGTTCTATCCCTGATCGGGGAACTAGGATCCCACATGCCACAGGGCAACTGAGCCCGTGAGCCACAACTAAAGAGAAGCCCTCGCACTGCAGCGAAGATCCCATGACGCAGCTAAATAAATAAATAAATTTCTTCCCCCAAAGGTGACCTAACCTGGAACAACCGAAGCTGAGTCCAGCTGGCATACCTGTCAGGGCTCTGCTGTCTGCTGAGGGGACGGTCGTCGCTATTAGCAGTAACGTCTGTGGGCGGGAGGGCAGCTGCCAATAATTCAGGGTCTCCATGGGGGTCAAGAAGATTCAGGTTTCCTCTCCCACAGCCCCCTTTCTAAGAGTCCCTGTGTAGGCCTCTGTCACCTCACTTTCAGAAGAGAGTCCCTTTCCTGCAGGAGCCACAAGGAGGCAGCAAAGTGCTTGTTGAAGGGCCTCGGCTGGCCCGGAGAACAAGAGGGCCAAATGAAAAGTACCGGAACCGCTGAAGGATGGACACAGCTGAAGCTGGGTGGAGTTCATCTGAGAAGGTGCTTGGCTGAGTGAGGAAAGCTAGTATGGCAAAGATTAGGGGAATGAGACAAGGGATTCCTGACCCATCCTTTGGACATCTGGATCCTGCATGTAATTCTTGGTGGCTTCAGCCTAGGGCCACTTCCTCCTCGCTTGACCACTCACCCCCAGCAGGGTCCTCAGCTGTGCAGTTCAGAGATCTCTCCTTGTCAATGATTCTTCAGGCAACTATTTTTTAGGAACTCCTCCAGAAAGCCCTACCTGAAGACTTCTTCAAACATGTATCACGTCCTCATTCATTCAACAAATACCTATTGGGTAACTAATACTAGGCGCTATTGTAGGCATTAGGGATACAGTGCTGAAGAAAATAGTTGTTTTTTTTTTTTAAAGTGATTTCGCAGAGCTTACATTCTATTGGGCAAAAATGGACAAATAAAAAATTAGTAAAATACACAGTATGTCAGATAGTAAAAGATGCCATGGAGAAACACAAATTTCAACGAGGGGTAAGGTACCAGAATGTAGAGTTTACCTTTTTTTTTTTGGCCGCACCGCTAGGCTTTTGGGATCTTAGTCCCCCAACCAGGGATTGAACCCATGCCCATGGTAGTAAAAGCGCCGAGTCCTAACCACTGGACTCCCAGGGAAGTCCCAAGGTCACCATTTAAAACAGGGCATAAAATAGGCCTCACTGAGATGACACTCGAGTAAAGACTTGAAGGAGATGAAGAAGCGAGCCCTGGGGAATGGTATGCAGGCCGAGGGAACAGTCTGAGGTGGGAGCATGCCTGGCATAGTCAAGGAATGGCCGTATCTCCATTGTGACTGGTGCCAGGTGAGTGAGTGGGAGGAGAAAAGCAAGGAAAGTGTTGGAGAATGACTGGAGGGACAGATCACATAAGGCCTTGTAGGCCACGGTAAGGACTTTATTTTCACTCTGAAAGAGTAGGAGCCATTTTTTTTTTTTTTTTGCGGTACGCGGGCCTCTCACTGTTGTGGCCTCTCCCGTTGTGGAGCACAGGCTCCGGACACGCAGGCTCAGCGGCCATGGCTCACGGGCCCAGCCGCTCTGCGGCATGTGGGATCTTCCCGGACGGGGGCACGAACTCGTGTCCCCTGCTTCGGCAGGCGGACTCTCAACCACTGCGCCACCAGGGAAGCCCCCAGGAGCCATTTTTTACTCTGAATAAAATGGAAACCATTGCAGAATTTTGAGCAGAGAAGTGACATAATCGGACCTCACCTTCAAGAGCATTGCTCTGGCCATAGTGATGTGAACAGACTGAAGTCTGGGAAGGGGGAAACAGGGAGACCAGTTGAACACTGACAATTCCTTTTGCATTCAGGAAAGTTTAGGAAATGAGCGCAAATGCTATTCCCCCTACCAAGATGCCTCTCCTAGTCCTCCCTAAGATGCCCCCTTCTCCTGGAGGCTCTCTCAACCTTTGTTCATGCATCTCTTCCAGCAATGGTCATCTTGTCTTTGTTCTGGGATTATTGTCCTCATCCCCCCAGATCTTAAACTCTTTAAGAGCAGATGCCCAGTTGCTTTCACAGCTGTAGCTGCCCCCAGTACAGAGTGCTGTGCACATAGTAGAAACCAAGTCAGAATTTTCTCTAAGGAATAAGTGATCCCATCCCTCCATAGTTGAGCTGCCTTGCTCTTGCCTCTGAGGCTTCTTCCGGGCTGTGTTTCTGCCTGGAGAGCCACATCTCTTTGTGTTAAACGCTTAACCATCATGACAGCCCTAATTCGGTCTGTTAGCCATACTACACGACATAGCTTGTCAATGGCCTGCAAAGGCAGCCTGTCAGAGCTGGCAAGAAGCACATACCAAACACTGTTTGCCAAAGCCATTGGCCTCTCTGGAGGCTACTGAGAGCAAATTAAATGAGTAATTATTGAGTCCTTAAACATTTATTGAGCACCCACTGTGATGTTATGCTCTGTACTAGGCAGTAAGAGTATAAAAGTCAATAAAACAAACTTCTAAGGAGCTTACTGCAAACATAGGGTACACACCACATGCAAAGCACTGTAGAGGGAATAAAAATAAATAGAACTAGGTCCTTGTACTCCCAAGGACTTACCGTCCACCCATCCACCCGTCACTTATTCAGCAATTACTTAGTGTACTGTGTGAAGGCTGGATGTAATGATGACACTGAGACACAATCCCTTTTCACAGTCCAGTGTGGAGACAGGGTAGTAAATAGGGGGTGCTGGCATATGTAACGAACACAAATACAGTACAGGGCAGGTGATATAATACAGATGCAAAATAATTGGAGAACAGGAGAAGGAGACGTTCATTGCAGTGAGGCTCTGGAAAGGCCTTCAGGTCTAAGTGGGATTTCAACAGAAAGCTGAAGGATGGATAGAACTAACGCAGGTGGCAGGGGGGTGGGGAATCCGAGGGAGTAGAATACTATAAGCACGGAGCATGTTTACGGGCCAAAAAGTAGTCAGTGTGGCGTAGTTCATGGGTAAGAAGCCAGGTGTTACAGGAGCAAAGCTGGGCTGAGATTGGGTTTGGATGAGCTTGAAGGCCAAGCTGAGGATTTTCCTCAGCAGTGGAAAGCCACTGATGATTTTCAAGGAAAAGAGTGATGTTACTAGATCTGCACTTTAGAGAGGCAGCCGTGGCAATGTGGAGAGGCTAGAGAATGGATGCAGGGAGACCAATCAGAGGAACAGTAATGACGATTTGAACTAAAGTAGTGTAAAGACCCAGCTTTGAATGGATTTACTCATTCATGCCCTTATTTTGTTCACAGACATCTCGATTATGTGCAAAACCTTGTATTGACTGAAGGTGGGGATGGAGCAGACAGGGAGAAAACAAAAATAAGACCCAGTTTATGTCCTTAAGGATATTATAACCAAGTGAGAGACATGGACCACTAAAACGCTACCACAGTCTTCCCTTGCTTCTGTCATGTGATACTTGGTTTCCCTCCTGTTCCCCACACTCCTCTGGCTCTAGTAGGGGTGCACAGTCTTCTGCCTGTACTCCAGGGGTCGCTTCAGGGCCTGGACACTCTCCTCATGCGTCAGGATATCCCAAGATGACTTCATCTTCCCTTATGGCTTCAAACATCAGCTATATGATGACGATTCCCCAATTTATCCCTAGTCCCAATCTCTCCCCGGAGTCATAGAGCTGTATACCCAAACACCCAACCAAGCATCTCAACTGATTGCCCACTGGCACCTCCAACTCAATTCATCCAAATAAAACTCATCATCTTTCCTTCTTACCCAAATGAGCTTCTCCACTTATGCTCCCTATCTCAATGCATAACTATCACTCTCCATTTACTGCCAAAGCCAGAAACCAGGGTATCATCAGTGCCTCATCTCTTGTACCCCTAAACCCAGTCTGTTATCAAGCCCTATCCAGTCTACATTTTTTTTTTTTTTTTTTTTTTGCGGTATGCGGGCCTCTCACTGTTGTGGCCTCTCCCGTTGTGGAGCACAGGCTCCGGACGCGCAGGCTCAGCGGCCATGGCTCACGGGCCTAGCCGCTCCGCGGCGTGTGGGATCTTCCCGGACCGGGGCACGAACCCGTGTCTCCTGCATCGGCAGGTGGACTCTCAACCACTGTGCCACCAGGGAAGCCCCCAGTCTACATTTTAGGTGTCTTCTCCTTGGTGACTACCCTAATTTAGGCTACTGACTGATCTCCCTGTCTCTAGTTTTGCTCTGTCAGTCTATGCTCCATACTAAGCCAGAGAGATCTTTCTAAACTCCAGATCTCATACCATGCCCGTTTAAAAACTTTTTAATAGCTTTTCATGAATTTAATCATGGCCTATAAAGATTTGTGTGACAGCTCTTCAGCCTGGCTGTATGATATTCCATTGTATGGTGGACCATAATTTATTTAAGTAGTTTTCTAGTGATAGATGTTTGAATTGTTTGTAAATTTTTGCTACCGTAAATAATGCTATTGTTGTTATATATAGTTTATTTTGCATGTGTGAAAGTATACTGGATTAGAAATTATATTCAATTGTAATTTTGGCAAGTACTGACAATTTACGGTTCTACCGGTAACATATATGAGGGCCTGTTTCTCCATAACCAGGCCAAGGGCATATTGTCAAACATTTGGATTTTTTGCCTGTCTATAGGTGAAAAATGATATCTAAATGTAGTTTCAATTTTCTTGTGTATGAGATTGAGCATTTTTTTCATATGTCTAAGAGCCATTTATCTTTCCTTTTATGTTAACCATCCCATTTTGTTATTGGATTTTTGTTCTTTTTCATATTGATTTGAAGGGATTTTGTATATACCGAGAAAATTAGTCCTTTTGTCTGTGGTATGAGCTGCAAATATTTCCCCCAGTTTGCCATTTGTCTTTGTTTATGGTGTTTTTCGCTCTGCAGAAATTATAGATTTTTATGTTGACAGAATTGTCTTTTTTAATGCTTTGGGAAACTTTGTGCTATACTGAGATATTTTCTCCACTACAACATATAAATTTATAGTTTTACTATTTTACATTTATTTAAACACAATTGATTCATATGGATTTATTTTAGCGTAAGGACTAAAGTAGAGATACCACATTATTTTTTTTCAGGTGGCTACACAATTGTCTCAATACCACTTACTGTATAATCCATCTTTTCCCTACTGATAGAGAATGCCATCTTTATCATATACTAACATTTTAAATGTCTTGTGTCTATTTCTGGACTCTTTATTTTGTTCTCTTGATCAAATTGTCTATGCTTGCACTAGTGTCCTCTGGATTTTACTATTTTAGATATTGTAGCTTTCATTGGTTTAATATCCAATAGAGCTATTCCCCTTTCATTAACTTTCTTTTTCAGAATGTTCATGGTTATTCTTGATGCAAAAATTTCCGTATGAACTTTATATTCAGGTTATATAGTCTGTTGGTATTAGATTGTGTTAAATGTATAGATTAATGAGAGCTGACGTCTTTATGACAGTGAGTCTTTCAACCCAAAAATAGAGTATGCCTTTCCATTTATTCATGTCTCCTTTTGTGTCCTTCAATAGCATTTTTAGTTTTGGGCACCTACATCCAGCACACTGTTAAGATTACTCTTGGTTACATTACATTTTCATTGCTATTGTAAATGATACATTTTATTCTCATATACTTTCTAATTGGCTGTTGTTTATTGACTTTTTATAAATTAATTTGTACCCACTTTGCTAAAATGTCTTATTTGTATTAGTTTTTCAGTTGATATCCTTGGATTTTCCAGTTAGGCTATTATATCATAAATAAACAATGGTAATTTCACCTCTTCTTCTCTAGTTTTTTTTATCTCATTCCTCTCTCTTCTGTAATTAAGTAGGCTAGTACTTCCAAAGCAGTGTTAAATAAAAATAGTCACAGGGGCCATCCTTGTGGAATACCTAACTTCAATGGGAATAATTTAGGTTTCCTCATTAAGTGTGATTCTGGCTTTCGGACTGAGATATATACATTTTGTCATGTTAAATAAGTTGGATGTTTCATAAAGTTTGTGATTCTCTACCTTGGGGACTGATATTTCAGAGAGATTCAGTCTGTATATGAGACTCATCCTTTGCAAATGGTTTCTCCTCCCTTAGAGAAAAAAAAAAGGTGTACAGATATCAAGTAGAGTTCATGTTGACTTAAAATGCATTGTGAATCCAAAGGCAACTTTGTACTGATCAACAGCTTTATTAAACTTGCCTTCCTAAGAAGGTATATTTGAGCCAACAGCAGAGAGATCCTGTGTCCTCTGACCAAGTGCCCAGAAGGTAACAGCCTTAGGTGAAAGAAAAACTGGTCCTGCTCTAGTGGATGGGAGCCGGGAAGGGCTGTGCTATCAAAGTCTGGGTCCTAGACTGACCACCTGGCAGGAGACACCAAGACCCAAGCCCTAAGAACAGTACCAACAGCTAACATTTTTTAAGCACTTGCTATATACAACGTACTTGTTTAAACAATGAGTGATTTACTCCTCAGAACCATCCTACAAAGTGGGTACTACTATTTCCCCGCAGATGATGGCAAACTGAGGCAAAGAAATATATTAACTTCTCAAGGTCACAAGATGGTAGGTGATAGAGCTAAGGTTTAAAGTCAGGCAGAGCCTGTATTCTTAACCACCATGTCCTAATCCCCCAGATGAAGGAGCCTGGGGCCCTGAGTAAAGATCCAGGAGAAACCATGATGATCGTGGCCTCCACGGTAAGCCACGTCTATCCAGGGATAGTGCTGCACTGTGAAAGATTACCGTGGAGCCAGGGACAGTTAACTGGAGGTTAGATGACTGGTGCCATTGCTAAGTTTTCTTTTTATCCATACTCTTCTTTTTGTTCCTTTGCTGGCTCCTCCTCTACCTTAACTTACATGTTGGAGTGCCCCAGCCATGGGTCTTGGACCTTCCTATTCTCTGTCTACACTGTCTCCCTAGGCATTGGCATTATCTTCATGAGAATGATTCCCTAATGTGTATCTCCAGCCCAGGTCTCCTCCGTGACTGGACTAGTGTGCCCACCTCTCTACTCAACACCTCCACCAGGATACCTCACAGGCATCTCATACTTAACATGTCTAAACAGAACTCTTCATTTCTGCGCCTATACAAACCTCCTCCTCCCACAGACTTCCCCTTTCCCCTAGGTTTATTTAACATGCTTATTCAACAAATATTTATTAAGTACCTACTATAGCAGTGAACAAAACAGGCAAAACCCCCTGCCCTCATAGACCTTATATTCTACTGCTGGGGGACATATAATAAACAGGAAAAAAATAAGTAAATTACATCACACATTAGGAGAAAATAAATGCTAACGAAAAAACAAAGCAGGGAAGGGATACAGAATGCAGGGGATGGGGACTGAAACTTTTAAAAGACCAAGTGAGAGAAGCAGGAGATGAGGTCATGACCTCATGAGCTTTTACTCCAAGGATGATGGAGGATTTTGAACAGAGGCTTGATATGAGTGGATTTCCATTTCTTTTAGCTGCTGTGAAGAAATTGGAGGAGAGGCGGTAAAGATGAAAGCTGGGAGACTAGTTAGGGAGCTCTTGCAATAGTCCAGGTGAGAGAAGGTGAATTCAGGGTATTTGGATCAGGAAATAGTGTTGGAGCTGGTGAGGTATGACCAGATTCTGGATATATTCTAAAGAGGGGGGGTTGTCTCATATCCATCCAGGTACTCAGGCCCCAAATCTAGATCTTATCCTTGATTCTTCCTTTTCCCTCATATCCTATATTCAATCCATCAGTAAGTCCTTGTGATTCTACCTGCAAAATATACATCAAAGTCACTATTTCTGCCCATCTTACTGCCCCCACAACCCAGCTAAACCCCCTGAGTTTACCTCCCTCACTTGGATTGCTACAATAGCCTCTTCATCTGATCTCTCTCCTTCCTCTTTTGCCCCCCTACAATCCATTCTCCACAAGTAGACAAAGGGATCATTTAAAACATTAAATCATATCACAGGATGGATGCTTTTGCTTGTCATACTTTAAGGGCTTTCTAATGCGTTAAGAATAAGGGCCAAGGGGACTTCCCTAGGGGTCCAGTGGTTGAGACTCTGTGCTTCCACTGCAGGGGACATGGGTTCGATCCCTGGTGGGGGAACTAAGATCCTGCATGCTGTGCGGCATGGCAATAAATAAATAAATAAATAAAATTGTTTAAAAAAAGAATAAAGATCGGGGGCTTCCCTGGTGGCTCAGTGGTTGAGAGTCCGCCTGCCGATGCAGGGGACACGGGTTCATGCCCCGGTCCGGGAAGATCCCACATGCCACGGAGCGGCTAGGCCCGTGAACCATGGCCGCTGAGCCTGCGCGTCTGGAGCCTGTGCTCCACAACGGGAGAGGCCACAGCAGTGAGAGGCCCGCGTACCGCAAAAAAAAAAAAAAAAAAAAAAAGAATAAAGATCAAAATCTATACCATGAACTACAAGGCCTAATGTGATCTGCCCTGATGACCTCTCTATTCTCATCTACCTCCCTCTTTTTCTTGATCATCCTGTTCCAGCCACACTAATCTCCTTCCTCCTCCTCAAACTCACCAAGCTCTTTTCTGCTTTGGAGTTATGCTGTCCCCTCTGACTAGGTCATCTTAGCCCAGCTCTTTGCCTAACTGGTCCCTTATCAGCTGTCAAATCTCAATTCAATTGTCACCTCCTTAGAGACCTCCCTGATAACTCTCACCTAGTATAGCTACTATGCTATATCTAGTATAGTCCATCACACCTTGTATCAGAAAACACAATCTTTCAGGGGAAATAAAATAGGTTAATACTCATTAAGCAAGATCACAAATGAACACGGGACTCTTGAAGCAGAAGGCTATCATACACTGTCAGGGCCAGAAGCGCTAGCCTCCCATCTGACACTTGAATCGCCTGGCAATGTCCAGGTGATGTGTGCTTGACACCTCCACTGAGGGGACCACCCTAGCTGCTGGACAGCTTTGGAATTGTATCTTTCTTATTCTGAGCCGCAGTATGTTTCTCTAAGGCTATTACCCTTTTGTGCCCCTCCAAGGAAGCATAAAACAAATAGAAACCCTCTTTTAGAGGACAGTCTTTCTGGTTTCTCAAGACAGCTCTCACACCCCCAAACTCCCAACTTTTCCTGTAGTTTTGTCCTCCCATCTCCAGGGCACTCTCCTCTGAAGGTGCATCCTTGGGTCGTCTTACCTCCCGGGGGCCCACAGCTGCCTCCAGGAATCCAGGTGGGGTCGGGCTGATGGGAAGGGCACTCCTTCTCCCAGGGCCTCTACCTTCTAGAACCGCGGCCTACAACCCTCCCTCCGTTCCTTAGACATCAACCTCCCTGCCCCTTCTATATGTCACATCTCTCCGGCTAGAGGGAGCTCAACATCATCTCCCCGTGTTGTGCCTAGCACAGGGCCTGCCACAGAGTAGTTTCTCTAAAACCTTTGGTGGAATCAAACAATCCATAATTGGTCCTGAGAAACTATCAAGGAGTCCTAGATGTCTCAGGAGGCCGCAAGATTCGGAAGCCGAAATCTAGTCGGCCGCCCGGCCCCACCCTCGGGCCAGCCCCTTCCAGCGTTGCCTCATCTCGCTACTCAGGCTATCCTGCCCCAAGTCTCGCCTTTCCCTTTAATCACTTTCTCCAACCTGGATTCTATAATCCCTGACGCCTCCCTATATGTTGTCCCAATTGGGAAAGCCTTTAATTTTGGCTGTTAACAAAACAGCCACACCTTCGCTACCACGGCCACGGCCACGCCCCCTTACCCAAGTTACCGGGGTGAACCGGAAGGGGTTGCGCAGCCCTTAGTTCGTAGACCCGGAAGTAGACGGGCCTCACGGAAGCCGGCTTTGGCCCTGCGGCTGCTGCCGTCGCCGCGGAGAAATTGTTGGAGCTGGCAGCCTAGGAATGGTGAGACCTCGCGGTTCGCCTCTGAGTGTTCTGAGCAGAGTTGGGGATGAAATGGGGTTCTCCAGAGTGCCGCTGGGGACGACACCCCGCCAGGTTTGGGGCCCCGCCCCGGGAGCGCCCCGATAATCTGCGCATGCGTGGGCCGGACCGGGCCAGAATCTGGTCCTAGAAGTTACGCATGCGCAAAGGTGGCATGCCGAAGGTGGGGTGAGAATTGGTCTGGGAGTCACCCTTTCCCCGCCACCGGCCCGTGGGGCTTAAACCAAGGCTGCGAGGGCATCGGGGTTCACTCGGTGCTTTGCTTTTGCGTTGCAGGGCTGACTTCGTCACCACTCCTATCCCGAGCCCGTGAAACAGACCTGGACTAATCCCCTACTGTGGGTGTGCCCTTGGGGGGAGAACGAGGGGTGGAGGGCCGGAGAAGGCAGGCGGCGCTGACCCTGCCCCAGTCTACCCGCGGAATCGGGCCCTTCACCCTCTCCCCAGGTGGCAAGATTCCCAGCCGTATCAAATGGTACGGCGCGAGGAGCGCACCTGGGGGCAGGGCTAGAACGCTGCGCGGAGAGACGCCCTGGTCAGAAGGGGCGGGACTCTCCGAAGCGGCGCGCTCCGCAGAGTCCCTACTACCTGAGTTCTCCGGGCTTAGGCGAGGGCCCCCCCCAGGGTGGTTGATATTTGCTCAGTTCCCAAGCCGCGTTTTTTAGCTTCCACGAGGTACCACCCATTAAATCTTCAGCCAGAGCTTCAGATGAAAAAAGTGAGATGGACTGGTGGGAGTTCAATCTCCGTTTCCTTTTCCCTGCTTTGGGCTGGGAGGGGAGCTGAATGGGCAGCTGACAAAAAGTGAGCCAAGAATCCCTTGTTTCTTGCTAGTTTATAGTCAAGGCCCTTAACCTAGGGGCTATGAGTAGAATTAGAGTGGTTTGTGAACCACTCTAATGTGTACATTTTTCTAGGGTCCATAGCTTTTATCACTGTCTCAGAGATGTCGGTGACCTTCGAAAGACTACTGGTTTATCAGGGTCATATTGGCAGAATATATTGTGTCTCTTCTCCTGGTGTTTTCCCTAGCTTATGGGATCCTGGGGACCTGTTCCAGTATAAGGAGGTGAAGCTGGCCAGTTCGAAACCTGAGCCTCAGGGAGCCTCATTTCTCCTTTGCAGAATCTCTTCTCAGCCTCTAAGCTCACCTGGTCAGAATCCTTGGATGAACCTGTGGGACCCTTCCTTCTAGCCCTGTGGTTTGGAACCAGTGGCTTTGGGACTGTGAGAGGATGGACAAAGGTAGTATGAGGCCGGGCCAGCTCCCCAAACGCTCAGGCGCCAAGCATCTGCTGATTCCACCCCGTGCCTGGCACGTGTGTCTTTCGGTCCTGGCTGGGCATTGCCACCTCCCCCTGGGCCAGCACCACCCACGTACCTCTCAGCAGAGGCCACAGTTGACTGACTTGCTGTTGAGCTGACGCTCTTTGGCATGGCTGCATTTTGATGGCAGAGGGAGCAGTTATGCCCAGAGCCCGGTGTGTCGGCATCACCAGTCTGACCTGAGCACCATGTGCTGCACGACATGACACGTGGCACCGGGAGAACTGCCCAGCGTGGAAGGTCTGGGCCCAGATGGGATCTGGATGGCCAAGGAACTCCCACCTTAAAACTTCAAGTGTCAAGGAAGCAGGGGAGGGACCAAGAGGGCTGGTAGGGGAAGGGGGGCTGAGGAGGGTTCCCATGTGCAGAGGCTCAGGGCTCTGCTAGGCATTTAGGAGGCCTGGGTTCACCACTTCTCTTCTTCTAGATTCTCAGGGGCTGCTAGATTCATCCCTGATGGCATCAGGCACTGCCAGCCGCTCAGAGGATGAGGAGTCACTGGCAGGGCAGAAGCGGGCCTCCTCACAGGCTTTGGGCACCATCCCTAAACGGAGAAGCTCCTCCAGGTACTAGGGTTTGAAGGGCCAGAGGCTGAGACTGCTGCATGCCTTCACCCCTGTTGGGAATGGCTCCCTGAGCCCCTCTGGAGCCCAACTGTTGGCAGACTCTTGTGCTTTTCCTGTCCCTACTAAGTCCCTCCCAATGAGACTGAGAGCAAGGGAGGGAGATCTTAGGTTTTGGACAGGAAATCTTTGTGGTACAGTACACTGTCATCTCAGGGGTGGAGCATAGCAGTTCCATGCCCCATCCACTGAGCCAGAGCAGTTAGCATCCTACCTGCTGGGAACCTGCTCTACTTTGGGGGCTGGGTGTGTGTGAGTGGGTACCGGGGATGGGGCACAGAGCGTTCACTGGGTAGGACTATTCTCAGGTTCATCAAGAGAAAGAAGTTTGACGATGAGCTGGTGGAGAGCAGCCTGGCTAAGTCCTCTACCCGGGCAAAGGGGGCCAGTGGGGTGGAACCAGGGCGCTGTTCGGGGAGTGAACCCTCCTCCAGTGAGAAGAAGAAGGTAAGGATTGGGAGACGTGGGGAATGGAGAGGGGTGGGGGCCAGTGCCAGATTTTGTGTTTCCCCACAACCTTTGCCAGCTGGCAAGAGCCCTGCAGAGGAGGCTTGTGAGAGGATCAAGCTGCCCCGGCCCACCTCAGATGCCTCCCTCCTGGGAGCCCATCTCTCGCTACTCCGCTTTTCTTGCTGCGCCCATCACCACCCTGTCAGTGCATCCTGTGTCACATTCTGTGTGGGAGGCACAGAGCATGCATCTATTCTGGGAGCAGACAGCCTGTTCCGAGCATTGCTGGCTGTAAAAATAACCCCCAGGTGGCATTGCTCTGGCCCCAGACACTGTACCAGCAAGAGTGTTTTCCTGGTATCCTCCCCACCCACCCTCCATGCTGGGGTTGGGGGGCGCCACCAGCAAAAAGAAGACCCCATATGGTCAAGGACTGTGTAGAAGTACTTTGATGGGGGCGGGAAGGGGGAGGGATGGGCATTGGAAAGCTAGGCCCCCTGCCTGTGGCTTGTTGTTGGGTGGGGCTGGAGCTGCCACACAGTGTGCGAAGCTCTAGGCCTGAAGCCCTAGCTGCCCTGATGAGCTCACTCTGCTCCTGCCCTCTGCCCAGGTGTCCAAGGCCCCCAGCACCCCTGTGCCGCCGAGCCCAGCCCCAGCCCCTGGACTCACCAAACGTGTGAAGAAGAGCAAACAGCCACTCCAGGTGACCAAGGATCTGGGCCGCTGGAAGCCTGCGGACGACCTCCTGCTCATCAATGCCGTGTTGCAGGTAGTGCTTCCCACCACAGGGGTTGTGTTTGCCTTCTCCCCACAGCCTCCAGTTCCCAGCCCCCCATCTAGCCCGGCAGTGTCCTGTAGGTGGCCCGGGAGGGTTCTTCCCAGCTCTGAGGCTGGAGCAAACCACTCTGGGGCCTTGCAGACCAATGACCTGACATCTGTCCACCTGGGCGTGAAGTTCAGCTGCCGCTTCACCCTGCGGGAAGTCCAGGAGCGCTGGTACGCCCTGCTCTACGATCCTGTCATCTCCAAGTGAGTGGGCTGGCCCCAGCAGCGGCGCGGTACTGGGGACACCAGAATTTGGCTCCTGAACAGAAAGAATTGTACAGGGGAGGGGCCTGGGAGGCAGGGCTCCTTGGGGTCTTGTATCTTCTGAGATGATACTGGAGACCTGCCAGGCTTCAGGGGGAAGCTGCTTCCTGATACCAACCCTGCTAATCCAGGCTGGATGTCAAGGAAGTAGCATGAGAGAAAACACCACATGAGTGCCAGGAGCCCTGTTCTACCACCGTGTGCTTTGTGGTTTGGGGCGGTCACCTCCCAGCCTTCCCACACTGACCTGTAGAGGGCCTGGATCTTTGAGTTCTGGATCTCAGAGGCCTGCAGGCTTTGGAGAAGTAGGAACCCCAGATTGCTTGACACCCTTCCTTCAACCCTGCCCTGTCCTCTATCTCCCTCCTGCCCAGGCTGGCCTGCCAGGCCATGAGACAGCTGCACCCAGAGGCCATTGCCGCCATCCAGAGCAAGGCCCTGTTTAGCAAGGCTGAAGAGCAGCTGCTGAGCAAAGTGGGATCGGTAAGGCTGAGGGCTGGTAATGCCGAGGGGCAGGGCAGGAGCCGGCTAACCTGGAAAACTGACTGCAGGGAGGCTCCACTGCTTGGAGACGCACGTACACCTGCAGGGCCTTTGTGGACCGGGTCCTCAGGGAGAGCCAAGCCTGGCTTCCTGGGCGGCAGTAGCTATCACTTTTTCCACCTCCTTCTGGGGACTGGGGCAGGGGGCAAGGATGGTACAGCAGAGACAGGAGCAAGGAAACCCAGATGCCCAGAGTGTGCTTCTTGCCCTCCAGACCAGCCAGCCCACCTTGGAGACCTTCCAGGACCTGCTGCACAGACACCCTGATGCCTTCTACCTGGCCCGTACTGCCAAGGCTCTGCAGGCCCATTGGCAGCTCATGAAGCAGTATTACCTGTTGGAGGACCAGACAGGTAACTGGGCCCAGGAGCTGGCAGAGTGAGGGTGCGTGTATGTGAGTGTGAGTGTGAAGGGGGCTGGACACAGCTGCCCTCAGGTGCCCTGTAACAAATCCCTCCGTGGCCCCCAGTGTCTTGTTCGTCTCTCTTTTTAGCAAAAACCACTTCCTTCCAGAGGGAGGGAAAGTGGCTGGAATGGTCTTAGGATCATGGTGAGGGTAGCCAAAATTGCCTAGAATCCTGAACAAAAAGACTAAATGGCAGAGTTGTCTCCCACTTCTTGACTTTTTTGGTTTTTTTGACATGTTTTACCATTACATAAATAATAGTATATTCTTCACAAGTAACATTCAAACATGAGTAAAATGTGAAAGTCCCTTCACCGCTCACCTGTCCCCTTTTCCCACCCACTTTCTCTAAGGATTTCTGCCTCTTCCCTCTCTCCACACTCCTTCTCACTGCCTCTCCTTCCACCAAGCATTTGTGCTGTGGGGCTGTCTTCAGGCCATTCCCAAATCCCTACAGGGACTTTAACCCAGGCCGCCTGTCTTTCTCCTTTCCCAAGGGCCAGAAAGCTTCCTCTCTTCCCTCACCAGCAAAACTCTCACTCTCCTAATAACAGATACTAGGAAAGCAGTCTGATTAACCTGCAGGAAGCTCTTCAGTTAGATTTGGGTTTCAGGGTCAGACTTTCACAGTCCAAGCACACTTTACTTCCTAAAGATTATTGCACGTTGGCTACTATGTAGTTGTTCATACTGTTCTGAAAATGAAGCTTCAGTTCTGCCTGTCACCTTACTCGCTAGGCCCTGCAGCTTCTGGATAATAAAAGATTCCTACCAGAGGATTTTAGGAAATCTTGTCAGGGGAGGCCCCATCTTTCCTTCCTGAGGATCTCTGCAATTTAGTGCCCAGTGGGCAGCCGTCTTTATTCCAGATATCTGCTGCTGCCTCAGGCTCAGCTATCACTGACCTCCTGCAGAGAGAACAGACACTGGATAAAGTTTATTTTTGCTGCTGTTGCTAGCTCCTTTGTCACTATTTTAAAAGTTACCATGTGTATATTTGTTTTTTTGTTTGTTTGTTTTTAACAAGTTTATTTTATTTTTGGCTGCATTGGGTCTTCATTGCTGCGCGCGGGCTTTCTCTAGTTGTGGTGAGCGGGGGCTACTCTCCATTGCAGTGCGTGGGCTTCTTGTTGCGGTGGCTTCTCTTGTTGCGGAGCACGGGCTGTAGGCACGCAGGCTTCAGTAGTTGTGGCACGCAGGCTCAGTAGTTGTGGTGCCCGGGCTTAATTGCTCCGCAGCATGTGGTATCTTCCTGGACCAGGGCTCGAACCCACGTCCTCTGCATTGGCAGGCGGGTTCTTAACCACTGCGCTGCCAGGGAAGCCCCTATTGTGTATATTTGTTAACGTAAAGGTATAATATTTCTCTTCAAGGGTCGTCTTATGTGGATATTTGATTTCTCCTTTGCTATTTCATGCTTGGAGTCCCTAGGAACAGGGAGTATACACTGCTTACCTATCAAGTCAGCTGAATACTAGGTTGGTAGGATTCAGGCATTCTGGCAGGGTGACTGCCCCAACCCCATCTCCCCACAGTCTGAACTAAGGTGGAGGGTGGTGGTGGTGGAGCATTTGTGGCTCCTATGCAGCCCCCCTCACTTCCCTGGCAGTGATGATACCTCAGGGGTTGTCAAACTCCTCAACCAGCAGTCTCACTAGCTAGTCGGAGCTGCTGCTGAGCAGATGCTGCAGCCCTGGGAACAACTGACACTAAGGCAGGAGTTCTCAGATTTGGGGACCCCAATCACTTTTACATTTTGACCAGAAAAGAACTGAAAAACTTTCATAAAACAATATTTATCCTGAATACATCTGATGGATTCTGATATTATTGCATTCCATTTCTTTCTTTTTTTTTTTTTGGAAAAAAGTGAATCTCATGACCTGTTAACGTGTCATGACCTACAATTTGAAAACACTGGCTTAAGGCTCCCTTCTGACACATCCTGAGTGAGACTTGACAGGCACGTGCCTCTCAGCCCTTTGCCGAATGTGGCAGAAAATGTTTGGGAGCATGTGATGTGGTAGAAGAGGCAGTTTGGATTTGCAATCAGGGAAGCAGGCCTTGATTCCTGGCTGTGTCCTGAACTAGTCACATAGCTTAACCCTTCCTCCTGTATCTGTTTTCTCATCTGTAACGTGCAGCTAATAGTAATGCCTTCCCTATGTAGTTCAAGGCTTTGTAAGTGAGAACTCTTCGCACACTGAAAAGAGCGTGCAAAGGTCAACTTTTTTTTTTTATTATTTTATTTTTATTTATTTTTGGCTGCGTTGGGTCTTTGTTGCTGCACACGGGCTTTCTCTAGTTGCGGCAAGCGGGGGCTACTCTTCATTGAAGTGCACGGGCTTCTCATTGCAGTGGCTTCTCTTGTTGCAGAGCATGGGCTCTAGGCGTGCGGGCTTCAGTAGTTGTGGAGCGCAGGCTGTAGAGCGCAGGCTCAGTAGTTGTGGCGCACGGGCTTAGTTGCTCCGCGGCATGTGGGATCTTCCCGGACCAGGATTTGAACCCGTGTCCCCTGCGTTGGCCGGCAGATTCTTAACTACTGCGCCACCAGGGAAGCCCCAAAGGTCAATTTTAATTCCCTTCACTTTCTAGAACCACCTCTGCCCCCCAGCAAACCCCAGGAATGCTTTGTGCCAAAGTAGCGTGCAGTCTGATCTGCATGCATGCTGTTACCTGTATCAGGTTAACTTTTGTTGATTTCAGCACGAGGCCGTCCCCATGGGCTGTCTTTACAGTTTGTCCTCTTAGTTCATTTGTCTGCTCAGCAGCTTGCGGTTGAGTAGGAGCATTGGCGCTGACCCTCCCTCTGTCCTTCGTTCAGTGCAGCCGCTGCCCAAGGGGGACCAAGTGCTGAATTTCTCCGACGCAGAGGACTTGATTGATGACAGTAAGCTCAAGTGAGTGGCTGGGGCCACAGGCAGGGCCCCAGTGTCTCCGCAGGACAGAGCTCCCTGTGCTGCCTGGCCCTGCCTCTCCTGCTGCAGGGAACGGAGCCCAGCCCAGACTCGGCCTGGAGCTCCAGTTGTAGCTGTTAGTCTCCCTGCTAAGCGCCCTCCCCGGCCCCCCACCCCCGTTGTATCTTACCCCCACCCCAGGGAGGGAAGCTAGGCTAAGGCCAGAGGAGCAGCCCACGGGACCACTGGGCTGAGGGACTGAGGGATCCTACTGAGCCCAGTAGCACCTAATGGTGATGGCAGGTGAGCTCAAATTGGAGTCTGATTCATCCTTCCCTTCTCGCCCCCCAGGGAAATGCGAGATGAAGTCCTAGAACATGGTGAGTGTGCCCTGGTGGGGACAGTGAGGGGGTGGGAGCTCCTGCTGGAACAGAGAGAAACAGTACAAGGTGCTGGTTACCTCAGCGTGTCCTTCATTACCACCCCACCTCACCCCAGAGCTGACAGTGGCTGACCGGCGTCAGAAACGAGAGATTCGGCAGCTGGAACAGGAACTGCATAAGTGGCAGGTGCTAGTAGATAGCATCACAGGTGAGGAGGCCGGGGGACCAGCAGGGTCGTGCTCCAAATCCCTTCGCCCCTCCCTGCGCCCCCTTGGCTGCTTAGCTGGGTTCACCCTCGTTTCCCAGACCTCTGGCTCCTTTCCCTTAGTGGATCTTGCCCTGGCTCCCTGCCTTCCATGCTGTGGCTCTCAAGAGTGGGCTCCTCTCTGACATGAGCTGCTCTCCCCCAGGCATGAGCTCTCCGGACTTTGACAACCAGACCCTGGCAGTGCTGCGGGGCCGCATGGTGCGGTACCTGATGCGCTCGAGAGAGGTGAGGCCGGCCCAGCCCTCGCTGTCCTCATCCCCATCCCCACCCCTACCTCCCCCTTCCTAGGTTCCCCTCCTCCATCGATCTTCCCCTCACTGCCCTTTCTATGTCTGGTCCCTGATTTCTCATCTTTCCTGGGCCTGTGTGGACTCCTCCCCATTCCTCAGGTTCCAGCCCTCACCTGCCCCATTTCCCCAGATCACCCTAGGCAGAGCAACCAAGGATAACCAGATTGACGTGGACCTGTCTCTGGAGGGTCCGGCCTGGAAGATCTCCCGGAAGCAAGGTACCAGCGGGAAGCAGTGTGAGGATGTTGCTCCCAGCCTCTCGCTGCCCTCCAGCCCTGGGGCTTGGTCTCCGTGGGAACCTCAGGGACTGGGTGGGGCTGAGGAGCTGGCATTTTAAGATCTCTAACTTGGGAGTCCTGGGTGCCTTCTAGCGGCCCCAGGAAGCAGAGGGAACATGGGGGTTTCAGGCCCTCTTCTGGCCTTCCCCCCATCCCATCATACCCCCGTTCCTCTCTATTCCCATAGGTGTCATCAAGCTGAAGAACAACGGTGATTTCTTCATTGCCAACGAGGGCCGGCGGCCCATCTACATCGATGGACGACCTGTGCTGTGTGGCTCCAAATGGCGCCTTAGCAACAACTCCGTGGTGGAGGTGAGCTGGGGGGAGGTGGAAAGGCCGGGATGAGCCCCATGGTGTGGTGAGGCAGCGTGTGGGCCTGCCCCGGCCCCCAGTCTCACCCCCGTCCTTAGCCACCTTCTCTCCCGCCCGCAGATCGCCAGCCTGCGATTCGTCTTCCTCATCAACCAGGACCTCATTGCCCTTATTCGGGCCGAGGCTGCCAAGATCACACCACAGTGAGAAGTGGTGGCAGGACCCCTGGGCTCTCTCTGGCCTCAGTTTCCCCTGCCCTCCCAGACCCCTGGAGCTGGCAACTCAGGCTCCTGGAAAAACCAGAGGGGGCTGCGGGAGACTCAGCTCCTGGCCCCTTGATCTGAGCCTCTGCGGGAGGGCGGGGCTGGCCCTGGGGAAGCCCCTAGAGGCTGGGCCCCTCAGGCTGCCTTAGTGCCAGAGCCCCTCGCCTTCTCTCTGCAGAGGCCCCTACCCTCTCCCCCAGACGCCCACCTTGGCTCCGTGTCTCCAGCTGGTTAGCTTCAGACTTTTCCTTTATTATTTTTCTTTTGTAAATACAAAGCACTGAGTTCCCAAGTAGTTTCTTTTATTATTCTTTTTTTAATATAAAAAATGTGGGGACAGGTGAGGCAGGGGCACATGCAGGGGATAGCAGAACCCCTCCTTGGCCTCAGGCCACTGTCCCCCAGCCTGCAGAGGGAGATGAGACGTCAAAGGAGCAGGCTGAGGTGAGGAAGGGCCCCAGGAGTAGGAGCCCAAAGATTCCTAGCCTGGGGCCTGCGGCTGAAGAAGTTCTAGCCCTCCCTGTGAGAATCCGGGGCCAGGCCCTTGTTTGTTTGCTCTCAAGCTCCCTGCCCTGAGCCAGCGGGCAGCACGGAGTCCCGGGGTGGCTGCTACCCTTCCTCCACCCTGAGGCTGGGCAGATGGCAGCATGTCTGGCAGCAGCTTTGGGGCTGGCGGTCAGACCCCTGTGCCTTCTTCCTGGGTCCACTGGACTGTGCCAGAGCCGTGGCAGCCAATCAGCACCATCTCCAGGCTTTGGGGTTCCCAGGGCAAGGCCAGGCCCCCTGCCCCTGGCGGCGGCTCTCCGGTACTGGCAGCCTCGGCCTGGTTCATGGGCTCCGGGGGCCCAGTCCTAGCCCCTTCTTCAGGAGGCGGTGGGCCTGGGGTGCTGGGCTCGGGGCAGAGTTCTCCTGAGCCTGGGGGCTCTGAGTCAGAGGTGGAGGTCCAAAAAGCTGTGGCTTGAGGCCAGGGGGAGCTCTGAGACGCCGGGGGGCCCCAGGGCCAGGGTGCCACGAGGGGAGGGGGCCCTGGACGAGGGTGGGGCCGGGTCCCACTCAAGACAGAGCCAGCTGGGGGCTGCAGGCAGTAGGAGGACGTCCCAGTGTCCACACACAGAGGCTGCAGGAGCCCAGAGGCGCTGGCCGGGCAGGGCCCCTCTCCTGACGCCCGAGGGGATGGGCCCTCCCCATGGGGTGCCAGGATGAGCTGCACAGCCTGGCGAAGGGACTGCAGCCCCTCCCGCATCTGCAGCACCTGCTCAGACAGCTCCATCACCTGCAGGGAAGGGAGGAGGGTGGGAGGAGGGTGTGGTCAGTGGGGTGGGGACCTCACAACAGCAGGCGCCCCCACCCTTGCCCCTCACCCACCGCCTGCCGAAGCTTGTCCAGCATGTCTGTGTTCCTCACCTCGCTGGGCCCAAGGGGGACAGTGAGCAGGCTGTTCTCTGTGGACAGTAGGGTGGGGTTACCAGGCAGGGCTGGTGAATGAAGACAGCGTGGGGTCCAGGCTTCCGCCCGCTTAGCGCAGACCACACTGGCCTGGCCAGGCCTGCTGCCGCCAGGAACAGCCACTTACAGCCTTACCTGAGTTGCTGAATTCTGTGCAAACCGCCAGGGGGCCTCGGGCACACTGGCTTGTGCTTCTCCCTCAGGAAGCTGCCTTTGTGCCTGTCTCTTGTTCTGTCCTCCAGGCAAGGGGACACTACCTGGGCCGCCTGGCCTGCCCAGGGCCCACTTCCAACTCTGCTTCCCCAGTCCTGTATCCCCCCCAGTGGGCCAGACACGGTGCTGAGGGTTTCAGCACCATTATCTCATTTAACACGCACAACCACCTTTTTACAGATGGGAAGCTGGGGTGAGAACCGAGGTCACACAGAGATCTGGCAGCAGAGATCTCACCAAGCTCCATTCCAGCTACCTTCCAACACCAAGGTGCTGGTCTTACCCACTGCCCTGCCCAAACCATGCAGGTGGGTGAGGGCAAGAGGGCACCCAAAGTCTGTGCCCTGCCACTTTCTCAGAGGCTCCCAGGGCAAAGAGGCTGCCCTGCCAACTTCCCCCCGGACCCGGGCCCCAGTACCTGGTCCGGGAGAGGGGCTGCTGCTACATTCTGGGCCAGACCGCCTCACCCGGAAAGAGAACTTGGGCTGGTCAGAGCCACAGCCGTCCTCAATGCCATCTACTACCCTGTGGACACAGAACAACAAATCAGTTGACAGACAGCCACTGCAGTGTTTCATGGGACAAGATGCCCCACTGTCCGCAGAGGCTGCAGAAGCTTGGAGCTGGGCCGGGGGCTTGGGGCCCCAAGCGAAGGGTAACACGTGGTCCCTTCCTCTAGGAGCTCGCAGTTTCACTAGGGATTCAAACTTGAATGAGGTGAAACAGCAAGAGAGTTCTGAGCAGTGCGTGGCATGAATGGTGGAACGGGGGCAGCAGGGAGGAGGAGGAGTCAAGGAAGGCTTCTTGGAGGAGGCTGGAGGGACAGATGGGCATCCAGGGCAGGGGTGTGCCTGGCCGGGGCCCCAGCCCTATCACTGCAGCTCTGCCCAGAGTTTAGTGGCCCAGAGCTCGCTCACCTGGGGCTCAGATCTGGGGGTACATTCCATGGCACAGAGGGCAGCCGCAGCCCCTCTAAGCTCTGAGGGTGAGCAGAGGGGCCGGCCTCAGCCTGCAAAGCTCCTGCCCTGCCCGGCCGCCCTCTGCCACCCAGCGGGTGCCGGGGTGCTGGTCGTCGTGGTGATAGCAGCTTGGCGGCCGAGGAGGATGAGGTGCAGCTGGGGGACAGCAGGGGGCTGGAGGGCTCATCAGCTGGGGCTGGCGAGGCTGCGGGGCCCTGCTCCCCATCTGTCTCCTTCTCCTCCAGTGTGGACATGAGGGTGTTGTCGCCGCTCAGGGAGCTGGTGTCCACCTGGGGATAGTGGGGGACAGGGAATCATCATGGGGAGCTCCCGCTATGTCCCACTCACCACCCCCCCGACCTGGTCTCATCGCCCTAGACAGGAGGAGCTGTTTTTGTTAAACAGGATGCCCAGTGTCTCCCACCTCCCAAGGAAGAGACTCAGCAAGGGAACGGGGTGCTTTTCTGCTGCCACCACAAAGCCACCAAGCCCCGGAGGCGTTTGCTGTCCCTCAAAATGCTAGCCAAGTGTGGACACGCTGTCCCTCTGCTTGGTCCCCGAGGCTAACTGAACTATCCAGGAGGACCTGGTACCAAAAACCGGTTTGGAATTAGTAAGATAAGGCAAGAAAATTTGAAAGCCCCTCAGAGCAGTCCTGTGTCACTGTGAAGAAGCAGGGGGCACTGCAGGCCTCTCTGCAGAGGCGGCCTGGAGACTAGTGTGCGGCCTGCCTGGCCCCGACCCATGGGCACCACCCCTCATCTGTGACCTCACAGCCTCCTTGTCTGGTACCGCTGGACTCGCGGGCCGTCTCATGGGCCGGCAGAGCTGGGAGTGGCGGCTGAGCAGAGCTGGGCTGGGCTCTAAAGGACAGTGTGAGAGTGTGAAGGGGCAGCAGAGCGTAGAGCCCCACCACCACCACGTGCGGGGTGCTCACACGGCACTCCCACAAACCCCTTCTCTGCCCGCACCCTCACCTCTGCGGGGCCTCCGCCAGCACCCAGGTTGTAGCTGAGCTCCCCTCGGAGGCCCCTGCTGAAGCGGGGGGCGAACTCGGGGTACAGCGCGAGGCTCTCGTGCAGGCCAGCCAGCTGCAGACACTGCAGGACGCAGTACGTCAGCCCCTTCACATCGGCGTTGGCCTTGACCACCTGCTCACGCCGGGGCAGCTCACAGCCAATCAGATCGCCCTTCCCTGGGAAGAGGAAGCAGAGGTCAGCAAGTCCTGGCCCTCAGCCACCCGAGCCGAGATGGGGGTTGAGTGGGGCCTCTCCAGCCAGGACAGGTGGGGAGTAGTGGGGCCTGGGCCCTGGCTGACCCCTGCTGCCTGCCTCACTGGCTCCTCAGACAGGCTCGGGGTGAAGAGCACTGTGACCCAGGTGCTCAGGCACATTTGGGATCAAAGCACTGTGCTGAAACAACCCAAATTTCAGAGCTGAGACACCAGTTCTAGTGATTCCCAGGTTGCCTGTGGATCAGAATCCTCCGGGAAAGTTAAACCAACCAGACTCCCCGGGGCCCATCACTACCTACAGAATCATAATATGTACTGGAGACCCCACAATTGTTAAGCCCTGCAGGTGACTCAGAGCGTGTCCAGGAACCAGTATGTGGAACCAGCAAGTTAGTGCTGTGTGGCACAGTGAAAAAGGCAGGGGGCCGCGTTATTTCACCGCCCTGAGCCCTGGTGCCTCATCTATATGAGAGATCCTGCATTGAACTGAGTCTGTGGTGCTTTCGCGATCTTACCAGAAGGTGTCAATGGAGGGTTTTCCCACCACCCGGCTGAGACTGCCACCTGGCTGACAGCGATTGTAAAATGGCATCAACTCGAGTCCGCATCCTAATCTCAGAGATGTTAAATTGTGGGGAAAAAATGTGTGACTTAGAATCGATGAAATAGGATGTCTCCAATCAGGGACATGGTGATACGGTAGTGTAGGTAACGTGCCTGACACATAGATGGCCAATCAAAGTTCATTTCCTTCCCTTCCCTCCCGAAAAGAGTCCCCTATCGATCATTCCCAAGAGGTATGGCATGCCACCAGGGCTTGGGCAGAGCACTCACGGCCCTCACAAGGCAGCTCAACCCACGGCCAGACATTTCACGAGATTAGACAGCGTTTCCTCATCCTTAAGGAAAACGATGGCTCGCTGCCACCCCCGCTGTGGGCTGCCTCACGCTGCCAGCAGAACTCACTGAGCTTAAAGGCCTCCTCTAAATGTTCATGGACTTTTGCTCAAATTTAAGTGCAGAACGCATCGTCGTTAAATCTTATTTTCTTGGTTTCAGGCCATCCTTCTGGTTCCTTCGGAGAGCTGTTTGCATCTCAGTGTGATCATCTGATGAATGAGCTCTCTGTCCTCACGTGTGTCATCTGGAAATAGGATAAGTATGTATTTCTTGTCTTCATCCAAGAGGGGAGATAAAACCGAGAAATAGGACAGGACCGAGGACGGAGTTCCATACCACTGGTCTCAGGGACCAGAGCCTGCCCTCCAGGCTGGCCTCTCAGACACAGCCTCCAGCTCAGCTCCTCAAGGCCTGTAAGGTCCTCCCTGCACCGTTGCCCAGCTCACCTCTCTTCGTCCTGCCTCTTTCCTCCCCAACTAACTTTGCACACTTAGCTGTTAGTTCATACACAGAGGTAAGGGCCAGAAATGACACTGCTAGATGTGCCGTGAGCCTTAGCTGCAAGGAGCAGGCAGGAAGCACCTGGATGTTCAACTAAGGAGGCAGGTGGGGGATGGGGTGAAGGCAAAGCAGAAAACCAGGCCATGATGAGGGCTGGGGAACCAGGCATCCACCAGGGCATCCAGAGGGGCCACGTCAACAGAGGAAACAGTTCATCCGGAACATGTGGGTAGGGACAGGAT
Organism: Delphinus delphis; assembly: GCF_949987515.2. NCBI lineage: Eukaryota > Metazoa > Chordata > Mammalia > Artiodactyla > Delphinidae > Delphinus > Delphinus delphis. Next base: position 39,436,261 of record NC_082693.1, on the reverse strand, counting down.
GGATCAAAGGTGGCTTAGGTCCCAGTGCTGGGGAATTCTGGAGGCAAAGGCCACGGCACAGGCCGTGGCCACCCGTGAAGCTGTCTTAATACCGAACGTGGATATTCTGAGACCTGGTGCCTGGCATCAGAGAAGAGAGATTCTTTCAGGACCCATGCCAGCTCCCAGCCATGCTGCTTCCTCAGCTCCCAGCTGAAAACCATCTGCTTAATAATCCACTAGACAATCTTGCTTTGGAGTGACCAGTCTGCCACTGTCAAAATCTGCCTTTTTGCCCTTCTGAATCTCTCCAGTTCCCCATCATTTCTCAAGGACTGCCAGCCATATGTGAGTGGCCATAACTCCGTTTGTTCAGAGTCCTGGCATTAACTCCACGTAGGGCGAGAAGTCAAACTCATGAACGACACCTCTCTCAGCTCGCATGGTATTTCTTTCTTCTGTTTCCTGTTGGAAGACCATCCTCCTCAAGGAAGAGAGGATGGACACACAGTCGCTGCTGGGCGTGTGGTCTTGCTGGTTCTCCAGGTTAATGACAGGCTTCAGCCCCTCCAGGCGTCAGCTGTCCCCACAGGGAGTCTGCAAGTGCTGCTGCCTGAGGATTTGGCTGTGGTCCTGGCGCCTTCCATCAGTGTGTGAGGCCCTCCGTGACCCACGCAGATCACAGCATCCCCACCCTCTGGGGTCCCTGCTGAAAGCCTCCCACAGCCCCGGAGCCTGCAGCCCCGTGTTGCCCACTACCCTGAAATCGCGCCCTTTCTGCAGGATGAGTCTCCCCAGAGCAGAGCGCCTAAGAACACAGTGTTAAGAAGCCTGAGGTTTAGAGTTAGCAGACCAGGTTCTAGCCTTAGCCTGCCTGTTCATTAACCTCTTGGAGCCTCAGTTCCCTTCTATGCAAAATGGAATAGCGATCATTCCTCCGCACTGGGTTTTGTGAGGTTTGTGTGAGTTGAAGCATGTAAGGGCCAGGACACAGGGCTGACCCCGCTGCGGGACCCCTGGGGCCAGCATTATTATCATGTCAGTTCTGAAACTGCAATCTCCCCTTCCTTGTCTAGGGAACTGATCCCTCATCTTCACCTCTTTCTTTTGCCAAGAAGGGAAGTGTATTCAGAGTCTGAGCTCTGCTGTCACCCATCGCAACCCTGGGCTTGTTCGAGGACCTTCCCTAGGAAAGTAGCATCTTCCCTCTTGGGCCTGGCCGGGGTGGGCGGGGGGGGGGGGAGGTTGCAGTGAATAAGCATGGCGTTCACACACACCTCCGGTCAGTTAATCTTCAACAAAGGAGGCAAGAATTTACAATGGGAAAAAGACAATCTTTTCAGCAAGGGATGTTGGGAAAGTTGGACAGCCTCATGTAAATTAGAACACACCCTCTCACCATACACAAAAATAAACTCAAAACGGCTCAAAAACTTAAACATAAGAGATTACACCATAAAACCCCTAGAGGGGACATTGGCAAAACATTCTCTGATATAAATCGTATCAGTGTTCTCTTAGATCAGTCTCCGAAGGCAATAGAAATAAAAGCAAAAATAAACGAATGGACTAATCAAATACTAGCTTTTGCATAGCAAAGGAAACCATAAACAAAGTGAAAAGACAACCTATGGAATGGGAGAAAATATTTGCAAACGATGCAACCGACAAGGGCTTAATTCCCAAAATATACAAACAGCTCATACAACTCAACAACAAAATAACAAACAATCCAATCGAAAAAGAACCAAACAGACATTTCTCCAAAGAAGACATACAGGTGGCCAAGAGGCACATGAAAAGATGCTCAACATCGCTAATTATTAGAGAAATGCAAACCAAAATTTCAATGAGGTACCATGTCACACCGGTCAGAATGGCCATCATTAAAAAGTCTACAAATAACAAATGCTGGAGAGGGTGTGGAGAAAAGGGAACCCTCCTATACTGTCGGTGGGAATGCAAGTTGGTGCAGCCACTGTGGAAAACAGAATGGAGGTTCCTCAAAAAACTAAAAAGGGAGTTGCCGTATGATCCAGCAATCCCACTCCTGGGCATATATCCAGACAAAACTCTAATTCAAAAAGATATAAGCACCCCTATGTTCACAGCAGCAGTATGTACAATAGCCAAGACATGGAAACAACCTAAATGCTCATCGACAGACAAATGGATAAAGAAGATGTGGTATATATATATATATATATATATATATATATATATATATATATATATATATATAATGGAATACTACTTGGCCATAAAAAAGAATGAAATAATTCCATTTGCAGCAACGTAGGTAGAACTAGAGATTATCATACTAAGTGAAGTCAGTCAGACAAAGACAAATACCACGTGTTATCACTTATATGTGGAATCTAAAATATGACACACATGAACATACCTACAAAACAGAAACAGACTCACAGGCATAGAGAACAGACTTGTGGTTGCCAAGGGGGAGGGGGGTGGGGGAGGGTTGGATTGTGAGTTAGGGTTAGCAGATGCAAACTATTATACATAGAATGGATACACAACAAGTCCTGCTGTATAACAAAGGGAACTATATTAAATATTCTGTGATAAACCAGAATGGAAAAGAATATAAAAAAAGAACATATATATATATGTATAACTGAATCACTTTGCCGCACAGCAGAAATTAACACAGCGTTGTAAATCGACTCTACTTCAATAAATTAAAAGAAAAAAAAAAAAGGGCTTCCCTGGTGGCGCAGTGGTTGAGAGTCCGCCTGCCGATGCAGGGGACACGGGTTCGTGCCCCGGTCTGGGAAGATCCCACATGCCGCGGAGCGGCTGGGCCTGTGAGCCACGGCCGCTGAGCCTGCGCGTCCGGAGCCTGTGCTCCGCAACGGGAGAGGCCGCAGCAGTGAGAGGCCCGCGTACCGCCAATAAAAAAAAAAAAAATGGCGTCCATGCCTCCCTTTCTCCTGCCTGAACACTCTTTCCAGCACTTTCCTCCTTAGCATTTGATTTTCCTCCTTGACAGGAAGTGCTCCCCTCCGTCCCCTCACAGACCGAAGGCTGGTCCTTCGCTCAGTCTGGCCTACAGCACCCGTGAGATTGAGTTCACCTTGTGTTGCCGCCTTGTGGTCACTGGGTCCGCTCTGAGCTTTGCCCAGGGCTCCATGGCTACTCCTGACCCCACCCTGGCTGTTTCTCCCTGGTGGCCTTGCCTGCGTCTTCTCTCCGCGTTTTCTGCAGATGGGGCCCTGGTTCCACCCGCCTCCCCGCAAGCCCTGGCGTCCTCCGTCCCACCCTCACAAACCTAGGATGGCGAGCACGGTGCCGCCCTTGAGCACCTCCATGGAGCCGGAGCAGACGAAGTAGAGGGCCTGGAGGGCGTCGCCTTGGTGGATGAGATACTCGCCAGGCGTGCAAAAGGCGGGCCGCAGGGCCAGGGACAGCGCCCGCAGGCAGCCGCGGCTCGCCGCCTCAAACAGGGGCAGCTGCAGGACCTCCTTGTGAAGGTGCATGGCAATGTCTGCGCGGAGCTCGTCCGGGAGGCTCTGCAACAGCTGCGGGTGGGATCAGGTGCCGAAGGTTAGGGTGGAGAGTGGGAGGCAGCCTCCCGCCAGCCCTTTCCACCCCGAGGGCCTCAGAGCAAGGGCAGGCGTGGGAGGGGCCTTGATTCCCCCCTCCCCCCACTCGCACAGCATCCAGCTCCACACAGGGTCCAATCAGTGAGGGGGGCCGCCTCTGCCTCCCTCTCAATCACTTTATCCTCCCCGCCCCCCATGGGCAGCCCTGCTTTCCCCCTCCCGGCCTTAGACCTGGCCGGCAGTGAGCAGGGCCTCTAGACCTAGCGAGCGTGGAGACGGGCCTCCGAGCCGGCCCGGCTGCCTTCTGCTCCTTGCCGCTGGCCGCCCAGGACAGAGCGGAGGCAGGGGGGTCAGAATTCTGCATCTCTTGCCCTCCAGCCCGCTGCTCCTGGGACTCTAGGCCGAGCGCACACTCCTTGAAGGAGCAAAGGCAGGAAGGGCCGGCCCTGGAGGCCTGCGCACCTCGGTGGTGTCGATACCGTTGTTCACCGCCCAGGTCGCCTGGAAGTACTCGAGCATGCGCTGCTTGAGGGGCTTGGGGATGCGGTGGATGCGGATGTAGTCGCGCAGGTCGCGGGTGCGGCTGTGGTACAGAAAGCGGCGGGCGTACATGCGCTGGATGATGGCCGTCACGTTCCCAAACACCACCGCGTGCATCAGGGCTGGGGAGGGTGGCGAGAGGGGTCACCTCCAGGACCAGCCTGGCCCGGCCGGACACCGTGCGGGACACATCTGTCCTCCCCACCCGCAGCCCCGCGCTGGGCAAGGCCCCCGGCCGCTGTGTGGGGTGGAGTCCTGCGGCCAGGTGGGCTCTCCTGGCCCTGGGCTCGGGTTCCTTGGGGCCCCTAGGCGGAAGCACCTCTGGGAAGGACCTCGGGGCCCTGTGGGAGGTGGGGAGGGAGGGGTGGCCCAGGGCATGAGTCGGGGAGAGGGCCCTGGACTGGGAACGGGGCAGGCCTCACCGCCGATGAGCATGGTGCAGATGGAGAAGATCTTCTCCGTGTCCGTGTTGGCAGACACGTTGCCGAAGCCCACGCTGGTGAGGCTGCTGAGTGCGAAGTAGAGGGAGGTGATGTAGGCGCTGCGCAGTGAGGGGCCGCCCAGGAGCTCGGGCCCCGTCCTGTTGGCCTCGCTGCTGCTGCTGCTACAGTTGTCACTCTGGCCAGAGCTGTTCCCTATAGCTGGGCTCCGGCCCACCAGGTAGTAGGGGGTCTCCAGTCGGCGGGCCAGCTCCTGCAGCCAGCCTGGGGAGGGGGGCAGGACAGCACTGCTGCACTGTGGGCGCAGGTGTGCCTGCTGGTACCCCCGGGGGGGGGGACACACATGGCTGCAAATCCACCCCCCACGGCTTCCTGCCATGTCCGTCCCTCCTCTGCCAGCCCGGCGTGCCCCTGTGCACCCCCTCCCCCCTCCCCAAGACAAGCACACGAGGTCGAGACTGTCATCTCCCCAGACGGTGTCTCTGGGTGCCGAGGCTGGAGTGAGGAGCTCTGCACCCTCCTCCCTGTGCTGGCGCTAATCCCGGGGCGGTGGGCCCAGCTGGAGGGGGCAGAGGGACTAGGGGGTTCATTGCACCAGCCACAGCCTCATCCGCAGGGCCGCCTCCTCTGCCTTGTCCTCCCAGACTCCTCTTGCTTTTTCTCTGAGCTCCGGGAAGCCGCCCCCGATTCAGCCTCATCCCCCCCACCCCACAACCACACACACCACCCAACCTCATGCACGCGTTCTTGGGCACACCGACGTGGACGTGTGCACACACCAGTAAGGTTACAGACACAGTCGAGAGGACAAGGACACACGTGTGTGAGCACAGTCCCAGGAGCACAGCCATGGCCTGTGCACACTTGGGAGAGACAAGGGTACGCGGGCGCTTGCACACTGACACCCAGGTAGGAGAGGGACACACCTGCATGGACACGAGCACACAGGTGAGTGCACTCAGAGGCCACAGACAGGCAGGCCACCGCCGTGCACACAGCTCTCTACACGCAGACACAAGCCAGCCTGGGACACTGAGAGGAGAATAAAGATCGCCCCAGTCTCATCAACCCCCCCATTCTCTGGTCTGGCCTTGGAGGAGGTGGGGCTGCGTACTGGGGTCTCTCAGGAGCCCACAGCCGCCCAGAGTTACTCAGCCCAGCTGGAGGGCTGTGGGAATTCTAGGGTGTTAGATGGGGGTTCCCAGGGTCCACAGAGGTCCCAGGGGTCCTGGCAGAGCTGGGGGCCATGGGGAGCAAGGGAGAGAGAGCAGATCTAGCATAGAAGTCCAGAGGGTGGGCTCAGGATCACAGGCTGCGGTGAGACCCACCTCTCCACGTGCCCCTCCCCAGCTCCCTACTCCACACTCACCCTGACATCGCACATGCTGCTGCTCTCTGTGGCCCTCACACCCCTCCTCCCACCACACACCCATTCATTCAGCAATCTCACACGTGGGCCAGGAGCCGGGGGACCCCCAGAAGCTTACTGCAAAAACGTCTCACAGGTACACAGCACCCGAGGGTCCCGGGATGGGGCTCAAACCCACGTGCTATTGGCTAGAGCTAGAAGGCTTCCCGGAAAAGGGGACACTGGTGGTTTGTCTCAGAGGATGGGTAGTTTTGAGACAAACTGAGAGGGGGTCATTCCTGATCTAGGGAAAGGTGTGGGCTAAACCTAGAGCTGGAGACAAGTACAGGCGAGCAGCTTGGCTTAGCTAGAATGTGGGGTCCGCACTGAGGGAGCAAACTCCAGGCTAAGGAGTTGGGGGGATGTGTAAAGTCCGGAGCCAAGGTGAAGACTCACCCTCCTGTTATTTGAGATGTGCTGTGAGAACGCAAGGAAGTACACAAAACCCTTCAGTCGTTACTTAGTTGGGCCTCTGAGGTGAAGCCGTAGCTGGGTGAGGAGGGGGCTGGAGGGTGGAGAAGCAGGAGGGTGAGGGCAGGATGCAGAGGGGTCCCTCCTCACTCAGTCTTGGTCATGGGGCATTGGCAGCCCCTGGAGCTGGTGGCGGGATGGTCCCTCTGCGTGTCGGCGGCAGAGGCCGTTCTGGAGGCTTTCATACTGAGAAATGCTCTGAGCGACCTCCCTCAGTGTTTAGCACACTCTTGAAAATCCAGCCCATCTCCACGGGGCTAATGGGATTCTGGGGCTGGAACTTTATGTCCACACCAGGGCAGTGGAGCAGTAGAACCAAGGCAAGGAGGCAAAGGGAAGGCACCTCCCACCACACAGAGCTGGGCCAACAAGAGACGCCACCCTCACCCATGGACATCCCTCCCGAGGTGGACTTAGGGAGGTCTGGGTGTGGCTCCCACCCAGCTGGGGGGTAGTTTCCCTGGAGAAAGAAGGGGCAGATGATGATGTGAAGGACTTGGGAACTCCCCTAATGTGAACTAGCCCCTCTGGAACTTAGGGTTCAAGGGTGTGATCTGCCCAACAGTCAGCCCGCCCCTTACAAGCCCCATGCTCTCCGTGGAGGGGCTCAGAGCCCCTCTGGGAGCCAAAGGTGTTCTTCATGTCAGCTCAGCAGCCCCTGTGACGTGGTCAGAATGGAGGATCCCCATGGACGCAAGACACTGGGTGTCTGGGCTGTGTGTGGGGAGGGGACTGACCTGGGGATGTGGTGTGTCACCCACGTAGGGGTTGGGGCTCTGCATCACTGTTACCCATCTCCCAGTCCTCTGAGCATGTTCGTCGGGGGCGTCTGACCCCAGAGCCGCCTCCGCCACAGCCTTCCTCTGGGAAGGGCAGGCGCCAAGGAGCTGACATACTGCCTGGAACGTGTTGGTTCCTGTGCTCAGCAGCTAGAGCTTTGGGGAATATCCAAGTGGGCCTCTGGGCTACACACCAGTCTCCGTGGGCTTGGCGAGGGAGGGAGGATTAGCGGGAGTCTCCTCGTCCCTGGGAACAGATCAGAGCATGTTTCTAAGGCCAACCTGGACTCCTGGTGACCGACCCCATCAAGAGAAGACAGTCATGGCGGGGGGCATCTGAGCAGCTGGGCTCTTGCCCACTGACTGGAAACGGGGGCTAAAGGCCAGTTACGGGGAAGTTGCCAGAGGGCTGGAGGGCATGGGAGGAAGAAGGTGTGTCCAATTTTGGATCTGCGGGCGTGGAGAGTTAGACGTTGTTGGAACAGAACGGTCTGGAGACAGAGAGAGAGGATGGAAGTTGAGATGTTCACACCGTGGTGCCAGTGGAATCGCCCAGGGAGAGCAAGGCGGGGGGCCGGGGAAGGAGGAGGCCTCCTCACAGGGCAGAGAGATGGCTGGCAGGGTCAGGTGCTACAGGGACTTCAAAGGGATAAGAGTTTGGCCCCAGAAGGTCACTGTGACCTTTAGGGTGACATTTGGGGTTGAGAGGTGGAGGTGGAAGCCCTCCTGGCAGGAGTTAAGACGTGAGTGGGAGGTGAGCAGAGAGAGGAGCTGCGAGAGGGGAGGTGAAATGAGAGTGAAGACGCTGGTGGGACGCAGAGAAAGGCTGCATTTCGGGCTGGGGAAGGGCTGAAGCAGCTGAGAACCATGCTGCCGGAGGTGACAGGAGTGGGCAAGGGGCCTTAGGGGCCAAGATGGTGGGGGATGAGCTTTTGAGAGGGTGGCCGGAAAGCGCCAGGCATCGGAGCAACCCTGGAGAGGTCTTCTGAGAGGGGTGGGGTACCCAGCTGGGCAGGCAGTGGGCGAATGTGAATGTGGCACAAGCTTGACCACGAGGAGGCCATGATGGGTGAATAGACTCCCCCAGGCAGCCCACCAGGCTTCCTCCACAACGTGGGCCTGCAGGAGAGCAGGCCTGCCTCGAGGTGGTGGCTCTGTCACGCTCCCACCTGCACACACACGCGCCAGCCCCCTCATTCTGCTTACAAACACACACCTACTGGCACACATGCCCCTGATACACACCTATGGGCATGTACACATGCAGACTTGCACACATCTCTCTGCTACCTTACATCAGCTCACGGACATCCCCTGCTAGACACACACTTGGACTCACATTTCCCTGACGCACGCACCCTCAAGTGAACAGACTCCTTGGGCACATATGTACACACACACGCACACGCGTGCGTGCACACACACACACGCACACACACAGAGGCAGCCTCCAGTACCGATCTCAGGCAGCTCGGAGGCGCTGCTCTCGATTTCCCGCTGGCCGATGTAGAACCAGATGCAGGCCACCCAGTGGGCGAGCAGGGCGAACACGGCCATGAGCAGGGTCAGCACCACGGCGCTGTACTGCGAGTAGCGGTCCAACCGCGGGAGCAGGCGCAGCAGGCGCAGCAGGCGCAGCGTCTTCAGCAGATGCGCCCCGAAGTACTGAGGTGGGGGGAGGGGGAGGTCACCCCAGGGCTGGACCCCCCCGTTCTGCCCCAAAGTCCACCCAGCCCAGCCGCACTGACCACGTTGACCTTGAAGGCGTGTAGCAGGTCGAAGGGCAGCGCCGCAATGACATCCAGCAGGAACCAGGTGCTAACGTAGTGGAGGCAAATGGACTTTGGGGCAAACACCACCTGGCCCGACTTGGACACGAACGTGGTGCGGAAATTCAGCACAATGTCTGGGGGAAGTTGGGGCGGGAGTCAGCACCGGTGGGGAGGAGCCACATTTTCCTGGGCACCTGCTCAGTGTGTAACACTGTCCTGGGCCCTTTACCTGCATTGTCTTAGTTTTCATAGTAAGCCAGAGGGTGGATACTGTGCCTATGTGATGGAGGGAGAAACCAGCTTGGAGAGGCTATGACTAGCTCAGGGCCAAGTAACCCATTAGTGATGAAGACATATTCGGAGCCTAGGTCTGATTTCAAGGCCCACAGGTCATAAACGGGGGAGGGCAAGGGGGACACTGGGGGGCAGTAGAAGCCATGCAGAGTATCCCCATCAAAGCCCGGGGGGTCACTGGCCCAGGGAGGGGTGGGAGGCACAGAGCACACATACCAAGAATGAAGAGGACCTCCACGGCCAGGTCGCAGACGCTGGGAGGGCCACGGGCGGCACTGGGCTCCCGGGCTGTGCTCACGCACACGCTGTAGGGCACGGTGACAGCCACGTAGAGGGTGGCGAGCAGGATGAAGCCGTCCCAAGTGGCCCTCAGTGCCCCACAGTGCAGCAGGATGAAGGGTGACTTCCGGATGGCAGCGACTTTGTACTCGGGCAAATTTGGCTTCTCTCCAAACACCCCCTGAATGAGAGGCAGGGCAGGTCCAGGCAGGGAGAACAGGAAATTGGCACAGACTGAGTTTGGATGGGGTCTGGGACAGGCATCTGCCTCCTTTCTCTCCCTGCATTCTCAGAACGACCTCTGACACAGGCATCAGAGTCCCCTTGTTATAGATCAGAAGACTGAGGATTGGTGAGCTCAAGTGACTTAGGTGAGGTCACACAGCTGCTTAGGGGAGGAGCCAAGATTGAGCCAGGGCCCATCTGACTCCAGAGCCAAAACTCTCCGCCATACCTTCGACAGATGAGGCATGTGACATTCTCACCACAAGCCCCAAAGTGCTGGTGGGGCCTGAGTAGACCCCTGGACATTCTCTCTGTGGTGGGCTTGGTTCCCCTTCTCCATCTCCTCAACCGGCCCCTACCCTGCCCCACCCCCCAAACACACGCCCTAGCGCCAATCCACCTTATTGAGCTTGTGCTTGCCCTTGGGCTGCTTCTGCAGGTGCCCAGACAGGTGGTAGAGCACAGCCCGGCTCCGTCGCCGGTTGGCATTGAAGCCTTTGGACCCTGCCCGGCCATATCGGCGTCGGCCACCACCTGCAAAAGAAGAGGGGCGGGAGAGAATGATGGGCGAAGCGCTCACACGCCTCAGTCCAGGGGCTTGCGGGTAGGACACCAGTTGCTGGCCCAAGGGCTGGTCCGGCTCACTGCCTAGTTAGTCTATTTAGAGCTGGGGGCACCAGCGTTTCTCACTTCCTGGGGTCACTTGCCAACACCAGCAACGGGCAGTCCTGGGGGTGCTTACAGACACTCCCCCCAGTGCCTGCTTCTAGGAGAAGGAGGTTTGGATCCAGGCAAGAGAGGAACACCACAGGGAAAGGCCTGAGAGAGGGGAGTGGGAGGTAGTTCCCAGGGTGGGGGAGTGCAGAGCTAGCAGGAGGCCATTGGGCAGAGTCGAGGCTGCCCAGGGCTGGGGGTGGGGGATGGGGAACAGAGAGCACCCCCAACACCCCCAAATGGCAAAGAGGCCTTGGAGCAGCTTCTGATGACAGCTTTGTGAGCTGTCCAAAGGCCACCCCCAGCCCTTAGAGGATGCAAGAGGGGAAAGACCACAAGGACTTAAAAGAGGGCTTTGGCCAGGGCTCCCCAGACAGGTTTGCATGAGGACAAGGAACCAGGTGGGTCTGTGCTCAGCCTCACTAATTGGTGGGAAAATGGTACTTCACGGGCACTAGTGGAATTTGTTTCTTTCAGTTTCTTAGTAAAGTTGACTTTGAAAGTCCAACTTTGTCTCCACAAGCTCTCCGTACCTGGGCCTGGGGAGATGAGAGCAGCACAGGCTCCTCGGCCAGCAGAGCGGGAGTCCGCGAGTGCAGGCGGGGTGGGGGGCCCACAATGGCCCCGCCAAGGCTTGAGGTACCCAACACCCCAGCCGCGGCAGCCAAGTCGGCAGCCCCACAGGCACCCACCTGTCTCCTTCCAGCTGTCGGGGCCCCCTCGGTTCTTGGTATCACTGATGTCCTTGTGAGAGACCAGGAAGAGGGCCACCTCCCCTTTCTCATTCTTTATGGGTATCACATCCAGGAGACACCAGAACGGGAGCCCTGGGCACAAAGACAGACTCAGCCCAGCTCCCATTCTCCGTCCGAGGCAAGGTGACAGAGGGGCCATTGACACCCCTGGTCAAGGCACATGCCAGCTCCACTTAGGACACTTAGACTTGATCCAACAGGGCAGGGGAAGGCAAGGGAGAGCAGAGACGACAGTCAGACATGTGTGTTCATAGATCTGTCCTGCTAAGTAAGATGGGGACATTTTTCTGCTGGGGTGGGAAATCCAAGATGGGAAATTGAGTACCAGCTGAGATTGGGGTGAGGACCGAAGAAAGGAGGGGCCAGGAACAAGAGGAGGGGTGGAGAAAGAGGAGAGGGGAATGTGGGAAGATGGGATGAGATGGGGAGGTGGAGAAGATGGGATTGGAAAGGAGGGACTGTGGATGGGGTGGGTACCAGGCTGGGTGAGACCGCGAAAGTAAGGCAGGTTGGCCAGGCGGCCCCTCACCGCTCTTCCGGTACAGGATCAGCTCGGCCTTGAACTCCTTGTGCTCATCCAGGGCCTTGCGGATCTGTTGGCGGACGAGCTCACTGGTGTCTGGCCCATAGAGGAAGGAGCAGGCACAGCCCCGCTGCATGACCTCGGCCCGGGAGAAACCCGTGAGGTCGCAGAAGCCATCAGAGCAGTAGACCACAGGGAAGAGCCCCGCCACCTGGGCGTTGCCCAGCACGAAGTTACTATCTGCAAGAGAGCACCCCTCAGAGGAGGTGTGGGGTGAAGGGGCACAGGGTCTACTACCCCTCCTTTCCCAATTGCCTGCAATCAAAGGGTAGGTGTTACAAATCCCAGGAATCCTGTGTGTGAGTGTTTGGGATGGGGAGTTGGGGGAGGGTTAGGACAGGAGCTGTTTATGAACAGGAATTAGAGTGTCACCTGTGTGTCGGTGCCCTGCAAGGTCCCACTCCTAGCATCGTGTGTATAAGTGCATTCAAGAATTGGCATGTGTGAGCCCTGAGGTTGGTGAATGCAGCCCCGTGTGGGTACTGTGCCCTCTGGAGTGTGACCTGAGCAGCTTGGGGTAAGGGGTGGGGTTAGGGATATCCAAAGGAGGACTGCAGGACCAGTTCTAGGCCAGCCTCAGCCCCCCTCCCCCCGCCCCGCCAGCTTCTGCCAGGTTCACTCACCAGCCAGGTACTCGGGTTGGCTATTTGGCTCCTCCCACCGAGACACACTTGGACGGAGAGGCAATCCAAGCCACCATCTATTCTGCACTCTGTTTGAGCCCCAGTTGCCTGAGCCCCTGGCTCAGGAATTAGTGAATGTGATCCACAATGGGGGTGTAAGAACGGTAGCTGAGCTCTGGCAGCCTGGAGCCAGGAGTGTATTGGGTAGTGGGGGGCGCTGAATCAGCAGGCTGCGGGAGCCAAGTGCAGGCAAAGCAGATGGAGAAGCCTGGGGTGGGGATGGTCTCAGAGATGGGCTTCCACCCCTATCAGGAACCAGAGACAGAGGCAGAGAGCTGGGAAGCCCCACTGGGGGTGAGTTTGAAGGAGGAGGAGAAGGGAGGGGGCTTTCACGACTTTCCCAGTGCTCAGAGCCCCGGAAAGCCAGGATCCAGAAGCTCTGGTCACCTTCTCCAAACTTCCCCAGTCTTAGTGGGAGTCCCCAAACCTATCCTTTTGGGGCTAGAGGGCTCAGTGGGTTTAGGCTGGTGGGTTTAGGTGGTGAGGTGAGGTTGGACTAACAGTGCTCTCCTGAGTCCCGCCTACTCTATCTTGGTTTGCAAACCTCTTTTCTAAACCTGTTTTTTTAGCCTCTAGGCTGTCCCTCGAGCACCGCTTCCTTGCCTCACTTCCCAACCCGCCAGTTCGAGGGTAGTCTCGGTGGGATAGCGTCAGACGCAGGGATGGGATAGGTTACACTGACTAGGTCGGGGTTCGCGACCCCAGGAACAGACGACATGACCGGCCCCCAAACCCAGAGAGTTCTAGCCATTTTGCCTGGCCCGGGGCAGTGTTGACTCTGAATTTTTCGGAAACGGCGTCTGGAAGGAGACGGTGGTCCCAGCTAAAAGTGGGGCTCAGGGAAGAGAGGGCGAGAGCAGGAGGGCTCCAGGCTGAGGTGTCTGGGTGCAGGACTGACGGGAACACTGGCCAGGGACAGCTGGTCCGGGAGCCAGTGGGGCGAGGGTCGGGACTCACGCGTGCCGTCGAAGCGCGTGGCGATGGTGTCCAGGAAGGTGTTCTGCGGCGCCAGGAGTCCCCGCATGGCCGGCATCTTAGGCGGCTGTGGCCGCCTGCCCCATCCCTCCGGGGCGAGGGGGCTCAGCGCCGGGGGAGGGCGCCCAACTCGGCCGCCCCCCGCCGGGCCCCGCGCCCCCTAGCGCAGCCGTCGGGGGGCAATGCCCACCCCGGACTCGCAGGTCCCGCCAGCCGCCCGCGCGCAAGGGGGCGTCCCCGCCGTCGGGGCCCGGAGCATGGCGCGCGGCTCCTCGCGCCCTGGCCGCCCACGATTCCCGGACTCCCGGCTCCGCGCCCTCTGTGCTCTCGGCACCTTCGGCTCGAGGTGGCTGCAGCAGCGGCTCCCGTTTCGGCTGCGGGTCGGCTCCGGCTCGGGCTCCGCTGGGCACCAGATCCCCGCAGCTACCTCCTTCTGTCGGGGAGAAGCGGCAGCCTCCCTCCCTCCCTCCGGCGCCCGCAGCCAGCACCGGGGTAACCATGGAGACGGGGCACACCCAGGCAGGGCTGCCTCCTTAAAGGGACAGGCCTCCCGCCGAGGGATTCCCCCCTCCCCTCGGGACCTCGTGGGGGCAGGGGAAGCGGCGCCCTCCCTCCCTCCCCGCGCCACGCAGGCCGCCCGGGCCACCCCGAGCCGCCCCGCCCGCCCCTCGGAGAACGACGGGCAAGCGCCTGGTCCCGCTCGGGCAGACTCAGCCGCAGGGGTGAGGCGTCTTTCTCTGCAGCATGGGGGTTCTCAGAGAGCCTGGCAGCCTCTCCTCCCCCGGAGGGACCTGAGGAGAGCTTAGGCGGGGGATGAGCGGGGGGTGCGTGGTTTAGAAGATTTCCCCTAAGAAAAATGTAATGGGAAAGGGGGCTGGGCCAGCAGGTGGAGGTGGTGAAGACCGGTGGTTGGCGGAGGTTGGGGCAGGGGAAGTCTAAAAGGAGATTTGGGGGAGGGGGTTTAAACCCAGCTTTTAGGCATCCAAGCCTTTCTTAGCCTCAACTTGACCCTCCAGGGAATGGATCGATCCGTCACTAAGCGACGCCGCGGCTGGCTGGAGCTGCCAGGAAATAGGAGGGTGGGTAGTCCTGGAAATAGGGTTTAGACGACGCTCTCCGTGTGTGCCCGGGAGGTGGAGGGGTGGAAAGTGGAAATGAGGTGTGTGGGGATGGGGGCGCCCCAGATCCTTTGTCTTGCCCCTGTGTTTCTCTCTGTCCCCCTTTGCCGCTCCCAGGCTGCGCTGAAGGGTCAGGTTGCAAATACAGGCAGGGTACAGTAGATGTCAGACGCCGGGGGAAACTTCCTAACCGTGCGCTAGTGGGTCTTTGCGGGCGGGGAATGAGAGGACCGAGTCTCCGCTGCCCCTAGCGCCTTTAGTCCTAGAGAACTAGGCTCTGCGCTGAAGAGGGAGCGGGGGCTGCAGGGACCCCCACCTCCAGCGAGGGGGTGGGGAGGAGGGGCCGGCGGGCGGTGCGGAGCCGGGCCCTGGGCGGCAGTCTCTCACTGGTCTCCAGCGCTGCGTCGGTCCCAGCAGCCTCGCGTTGCCAGCGCCGCTCCTCCTCCCTCCCACGATTTGCCAGCGAGCGCGGCTACCGCCCGCGCCCAGAGGAACCGCCGTGGCCAAAACAGCAATTTGTTCCCGAACGAGCGATGCGGAAGGCTCAGCGCCCCCACCCCTCTAGGAGACACAACCGTAGTCAGCAGCATCGGAAAGGAAGGAGTGTCACCCGCTCCACCCACCCCTCATCTGTGACGAGGGCCAAAGCCCCAGGCACCTGTATTAAAATGAGCTGGTGCTTGGGCAGGAAGAAGAGGAAGCGTCCCCCTCCCCCAGTCCCCAGCGTCCCACTCTCTCACATGGGTCCAGGGCTGCACAGTAACCCCTCCCCCAACGACTCATCTTTGCCCCTCCAGGCGACGTTCAAGCGCTCTGCTGAGGAGCGGCTGCAGTTTAGGAATCGGCTCACCTTGAGAGAAAGGATGAGGCTAAGAGGGAAAGCACCCAACTTGAGAACAAGGCTACTTACCCAGGTTCGAATATAGTTCTGCCACTTGCTGTTGTGATTTTCCTTGCATGACTCAATTTTCCCCTCTGTGAAACGGGAACAATAACTACCTCAGAGGGTTGTTAGGAGGATTAAAAGATTAAAGGATGTAGAACAGCGTGTGACATTTGCAACATGTAAATATTATCTGATTTTGGATCTTATGGGAGCCCTGAGAAACATGCAGAGTAGATGCTACTTCCTCTCCATCTCACAAATGAGTAAACAGAGGCAGAGAGAGAGGAGAGACTCGCTCAAGGTAACCAAGGTGGTAAGTGGCTAAGGTTCCAACCCTGACACACTCCCAACCCCAGGTCCAGAGTCTGCCTCACTCCAGCATAGCTGGCTCCCGCTGTGAGGACTCAGAAACAACCCCAGGCTAGCTGTGTGGCACTCACAAGGACTGGTCATCTGGCGTGTGCATCAGATCCAGACGACCCTCCCGTGGAAGCCCAAGTGTTCAGACTTTGAGTCTTCAATCTCCTCCGCCTGTGCTGGTCTTGAACATCAAGCCAAACCATATGCTTTGGGTCAGGGTGAGCAGGCGGTAGACAGAATACGTGGGGTGCCCCAAAGAACCACCATAGCTGAGATCGACTTGGTGTCAAAGCACTGTGCTAAGTGCTTTCCTTGGATTATCCGGTTAACCTTTATCGTAACTCTGTGAGGTAGTCACTGTTATAATTGCCAATTTACAGATGAAAACATCGAGGCGGAGAGGTTAAGATGCACTGCCTCCTCCAGAAGCTCCAGGCACAATGCCTGTGTCACTGTTTTGGTGCTCTGGTCCCCATTTCTGGGAGAAGAAAATATACTAACGTTTATTGAATGTCATGATCACTCTTCTTATCACAGAATGAAACAGCAATGTTTTGGGCTTTAAACCGCTTCCCCCATTGCCCTTCAAAGAATTTGTGTGAAAGTGTGTATGGGGTAGAGATGCAGCCACTGACCCTTTGCTTTGGCCTGGCCTGATTTAAGGTGCCTTTTCCGTCTAGATGAGTGTCTAGATCTCAACCCACTTCACTCTTTCACTTTACCTAGTCCCTCAGGTCTTCCTGCCAGACCTGGCTTATGGTGAGTTCCTTGCCTCCTCCTTCCACCCCCACAACCCCCGCACCCACCCCCCATGCACGCGTGCACACGCGTGCACACACACACACACACACACACACACGCGTGTAGACAACAGGGCACGGCAGGGTGTGTGTGGGGAGGTTAGGGGCCACTGGGCTCCCCACTATAATCTCCTCTTCTTCTCCCCTTTCCCCAGTTCTTGACTCACTGGCCACAGTGGGGAGTCACAGGGAAGGGAAGGTTGAGAAGGAGCCCTGTTCAGAGATAGCTCAGAGCCATTGTCAACAAGGAGAAACTCAGGAGGCTGCGTTTTGGAGCTGCCGTGGGAGGCCTGTGGGAGTATTATCTACAAAAGGAACAAGGAGAGAGAGGAGGGAAGAGCAAAGCAAGAAAAAACCGCTCAAGACACAAAAGATGGAAAAAGCCCCCCTCCCAAGTGCAGGCGGAGTCAGTTGCTGTGTGCAGCCGGTGAGAACAGGTGGCTGTCGAGGAACAGAGTCCAGGGCCCCTCCCGTCTCCTCTCCTCTTCCTACTCTCTCCACCCTCATTCCTGGAGGTCCCCAGGTCTGTCTCTCCTTCTCAGGCTGTGTGGTGTGGTGGGGAATCTCAGGCTTTCAAGTCAAACTAGTCTAGGTTTCAATTCTAGCTCTGCCACTGTGTGACCCTGGGCAGGGATGGGGGACGGGCGCTCATCTCGAAGAGCATTAGTTCCTTCATTTGTGAAATGATCCTTTCTCAGAGGATTGTGGAGAGAGTGAGATGAGCTTAGTAAGTGGTTGTGATTGTTATTGAGAGTCCCCCCGAGCACTTGTCCTGCCCCTGGGTGCTGGGACCCCAGAAATGAGCTCAGCATGAAGCCTCGCTGAAGGTTCCCCATTCCCACCAAAACAAACACACCATTTTGGAATACTCTGAGGCCTCCAGTACTTGGCCGCCCCTCAGCTGTCTCATTCTAGGCCATGCCTTTTCTTTTAGTGGAGGATCCTAGCTAGTGTGAGGAAACCACAGTAAACTTTCTAAAAGGGAATCCTGGATAAGCTATTGTATATCGCATGGCTAGTTAAGTGGAGGAAAGAGATCTGAACCGGGAGTTAACTAGGTTGACAGCAGTTTGCTACCACGCCACAACGCTGGGGTGCCTTGTCCTATCCTTCGGTAAACAGCCTATTAAAAGGGGACGGTGTGGTCGTTTTGATGAGTGCCCACTGTGAACAGCCACAGGACTTCAGGCCGTGGGGATACGCTGCAGTCGACCGTGGGCCCCGCCTGCCGGAAGGCCAGTTTACCAGTCCTGCCTGCAGTCAGCAAGGGAGGGAGTCTGAGAAATCTTCTCAGTCTCTCAACCTGCGTGTTCTAGCAGCACCAGAAAATGGGTTTGTCTGAAATCTAGTTACAGAGAAAGCCTAACTGGGTTAAGTTGAAGAGAGACATAAAAAAGGAGACCTGACTTCTCCCTGGGGAATCAGAGTGGGTGGTATTTGTTCCTGCTGTTTTGACGGCTGTGAAGGGGTGGGGGTGGGGGTGCTGGAGAACAGTTTTGCTGGTGGTGGTGATGGTGCGTGAGTTTCCTCACCCAGAAAAATCCTCAGATAGCGGTTCCCCTTGGTAGGGAGTCACAGACTAGAAACAAAATTCCCTCAGCACCTGTATGGAAACGATGTTCCCTGGCTCTCCTCGGACCCTGCCACAGCCTTTGCTCCCTGTTTGCCCATGTTGGTGCCGTCAGCATCAGGCCTGTGCCACCCAAAGAGCTCAGAAACGGGAGTGGGGGTGGCTTCCTGACAGTTGTCAGGACAAGAGGGCACAGAGCTCACCATGCTGGGGGGATCTGCACTCAGAGGAGAAAAGCGGCAGCAGGAATAGGGTGACTGAAGTATTACTTTTTTATTTTTGGTTAATTTCTCGTTCTATTTTGTTGGTTATTTTTGGTTTTATTTTTATTTTTGGTTAATTAGGTCTGTAAGGCTGGAGATCAGGGAAGTCCTTCATGCACTTTTTAACAGGGCACGAGAGACAGAAAAGTAAAGGAGTTATGGCGAGTGAACATTGAACTAGTCACAGGTTAGCTTGGACACCAGGGTACTGTTGTCAGCACCTGCTTGACACCTACCTTACCACTCCATGAAGTAGTTACCAGTCTCCACTTCCCAGTTCAAGAAGAGGTTCAAAGATGTTACGTTATTTGCCCAAGGTTAGTTGGTCACATAGCTACCAAGTTGTGAAGCCAGAATTAAAATCCAAGTATCGGTCTCAAAAGTCCAGGGTCTTTCTACTCTACCACACTGCCCAGCCACCAGCCCCTGCTGAGCTCTAAGAGCTCTAGTTCCTTCACCTGCAAAGGGGTTGAGGAAAGAGCTGGAACCATTTATCTTTGCCTCAGAACTCAGCACAGTGCCTGGCACCCAGCAGGTGTCTCAGTGTTTGAAGCAAAGAATGTGCGCAGGTGGCTAAAGCCACCAGAAGTCCAGCTTGGCTGACTTTACGGTGTGATGTTCTGCTACCAGCATTATGGTCTGGTACTCTGAACTGGTTAAAATAGTGACAAAACAGCTCCTTGTATCAGTTGCTGACCTTCAAACATGTGCCATCTCGGATACCCATTTCTTCCATTAAGTGTGCTTCCGTACGCATATCATCCTCTCCAGGTGGGATGAATCCTGTAGATCAAGCAAGACAAACCCTCATTTTGTTAGGTCAAATGGCAGGATTTCCAAGGGCAACAAGCCATTACTCTACTGACCTTCTCCAAAGCAGAGGTTCACAGATTGATAACCATGTGTCCTGGCTTTTCTAGGCCACTCCCAACCTAAAGTAGTTTATCCTGTTGTTTCCCATACATACATTCATACTCACAAGACTGTACCCTGGTTTGGGATTCTGAAATACGAGGTCACCCTGTCTATAAACCACTGAGCAAATGCCTGATCACCGCTGGTATGGTTCAAGTTCAAGCACAGGCCCTGCGAGCAGTGTTTCTCCATCATACTCACAGAAGACAGCAAGGCTCTTTCATGCAAGACTATTACCTTGTACTCTTTTATCTGTGTGTGTCAGTTGCCCCAACTAGTTTATCAGCCCCACAGAGGGCTGTGTTTTAGTTATCTTTCTCTCTCCTTAGCTTCCAGCTCAGCAGCTGTACAAAGCACTCCCAAACACTGTTGGTGAGAATCCATGCACCTTTTAAGAGTACTTTATCAATACCTGTATGAGCCAACAACTCCACTCCTAGGAACTGATCCTAAAGGTACACTCTCACATGTAATGAGTGATGTATGTATTATATTGACGAAATATGCTCATTTCATCAATACACATAATAGCAAAAAACTGAAAATCACCATTAGGGACTGGTAAAACTAATTATGATAAATTTATACAATGGGATACTATGCAGCCATAGAAAGAACAAGGTACATTTACGTATACTGACATGGAAAGAGGTCTAAGCAGCATACATTCTTCTGATATATGTATATAAATACAGAAAACCTCTGGAGGGATAAACAAGAAACTTAACAGTGGTTGCCTCTGGGGAGGGAATAAATAGTCCAGAGTGGGATGGAGGCTTACTTTTCATCATATATCCTTTTGAACTATTTTTTTTAAAACCATTTACATATATTGATTTTTCTTCAAACCAAACAAAAACTAGTTATAAAAAGTGAGGACAGGGACTTCCCTGGTGGCGCAGTGGATAAGACTCTGTGCTCCCAACGCAGGGGGCCCAGGTTTGATCCCTGGTCCGGGAACTGGATCCCACATGCATGCCACAACTAAGAGTTTGCATGCCACAACTAAGGAGCCCGTGTGCTGCAAGTAAGACCTGGTGCAACCAAATGAATAAATAAATACTTTAAAAAAAAGTGAGGACAAGTTAAAAAAAAAGCAAATTGCTCAGGAATACACATAATATAATTTCCATTTATGTAAAAGAAAGAAAAAACATATTTGCATGTTTGGATTTAGAAAATTTGTGAAAAGATAAACAAGAAACTTATCAGTGATTTCTTCTAGGGAGTGGGACAAGGTAGGGGAGTATTTTTCACTTTCACATCATGTATCCTTTTGTACCTTTAACAAAATTAGCCTGTATTACTTTTTTAAAAAGTGAATTTAAAAAACTGCCGCAAATAAGGGGCCTACGGAATATTTGATGTTCATAATGAGGCCACGCTAATTTAAATTTTCTCTCTCAAGTGGCACATAACTGACAAAGGTAAACCTGAACTTTCAATCTTATCTCTCAGGCTGGGAAAGGACAGGACATTGATCTCTAAGAGGAAATGGAAAGGGAAGGAGAAATGATGGTTAGGAAGGTTGTCTCTGAACACACAGCAGGAACTGCCCAGGGTACAGAGCCTCCCTCCTCTTGGAAGGAAGAGCTGTTGTGGGGAGCAAAGAATGAGCTGCACAGTTCAAACTTAAGGTAAATCTCACTTCTCTTCACTGAAGAAAGTCAAATGGCAAATTTAGGAGAATATCTACAACGTGAGATCCTAAATGAATTATGGTTTAGACATATCTAAAAAAAAGGTTGTAGGATGCATATAGTATGCTCCCTTTTTTGTAAAAAACAAAACAAAAAATTAAAAGCCTATATATCAGGCTTCTCTGGTGGTACAGTAGTTGGGAATCCGCCTGCCAAGGCAGGGGACACAGGTTTGAGCCCTGGTCTGGGACGATCCCACATGCCGCGGAGCAACTAAGCCCGTGCACCACAGCTACTGAGCCTGTGCTCTAGAGCCTGCGAGCCACAACTACTGAGCCCACATGCCACAACTACTGAGCCCATGTGCCACAACTACTGAAGCCCACACACCTAGAGGCCGTGCTCCACAACAAGAGAAGCCACCGCAGTGAGAAGCCTGCATACCACAAGGAAGACCCAACACAGCCAAAAATAAATAAATTTATTTTTAAAAAAGCCTACATATCTATGTGTATAAGCACATATATGCTTTGAAAAGGTTTATAAGGATATATGCCAAATTATTAACAGTTATTACCCCTGAGGAACAGAATGAAAAAGTGGAAAACTAACTTTTTCCTTTTATATTTCTGTATTATTTGATATTTTAAATGCTACTTTTGTAATTAAAAACAATGTGTAAAAAAAAAGTCATAATTTTCAAACTTTTTGTGGTCATAGAAAAAGTCTTCAAATATTTTTCTATAAGGAGATTTTAACTTCAACTTCAAGGCAGTTTTGACAAACATGTGGCTTCCCATCTGTTTAGGTGGTTAAATACAGTCTTACCTGGATACGGGCATAGACCTCATAATTCTTCAAGGCCACTTCAATCTCTGCATTTCCTATAAAGTGTAGGTAAGCAATTAATCAGAAAAGCAGGGCTTTTTCCTGATACAGCAGGCTGATGGTGATGTTGGATAAATTCCCCCAAATGAGGTGGCCAGCCCCTTAGAAAATGGCTTCCTAGTACTCCTTGACTATTGTTTTCTTTACTGAAAGACACACACACACACACACACACACACACACACTTTTTCTCTCTTTCTTTCTCAATCTGTGCAGCCAACCTGAACCCTGGCAGCTCATCTTCAGCCAAAGAGCTAGGGGAAGCCCTGAGGCAGCTAAGTGTTCTGCACCACTGCCACTTACAGCCTGGGCTTCAGCCTTGAGAGAACAAATGCTGGGGAAGAAAAAGCTCTGCTGTTATTAAATCATAGAGGCTGGGGTGGGTGTGGCACTCTGGCACCAGCACCGCCTGCTACATGCAGGAACCCCGTTACATTGTGATATCCACTACTCCTGTGAAGGGACAGGCAGTGGAAGACAGGGGTGTGGACAGAACCTTTGGTTGCCTGGGTGAGCTGTTGGCAGCTGTGGGTTTTCTGAACTGGTAGGCTCTCCTTCAGAAAGTCACCATTCCCTCTCCTACAGACCTCTTCCCAAGAGGAACCGCTGCATCTGCTCATCCTGGCTTTTACATTTCATTTGGTTCTGAAGGTAAGCAGTGGACAAATGACTTAGGAATTGGACACCCTCATTTAAGCCCCGAACAAGCTGTTCGAGTGACTTTTACCCCATGAGGCCCAAAGAAAAAGAGGTAATGAAATGAAGTCACTTCCTGCTGTGAAACAAACGTGGGACCGTTTATGCAGTTGTTTTTATTTATTCAACTCTAAAGATTGACAGAGGCAATTTTTTGATGGTTAACACCTTAGATTAACACAAATTATATTGCTATAAATTTGGTTCAGGGTCAGAATAGGAATCAGGAAAGAGGGAGAACAACAACAAAAATCTTCAAACACTGAAACGAAGAAAGACTTTTTTTTTCCTTTAATTAAATGCTACTTTCCCATAGACTTCCCTAGACTGGTTTGCAGTCTAAGGTAATAGGAAACAAGGCTGGGGCATTTGGAAGAAACTGCAGGCTAAGCTATGGTGCCAAGCAAGAGGCTGAAACCCCGATCTGAGTGTCAATCTCAGGCATGTTCTGGGAGCACAGGCAGATTCTCAAATGTTTCCTAGTGTTCTTTCCTTTTCACCCATTCAGTTTCCCCTTCTCTGGCTAATCCTGGACAGTACACAACCCCCTCATTGCCTCCCTTGGTCACGTTGTTGTTTACAGGGAACCTGACTGGCAAGTGTGGCTTCTGCTTAGACTGGAAAGGCAGCAAGACCAGCTGCCTGACCCATCTCCTCCTGAAAACCTGGACAGTAGGGGTTGCTGAGGAAGGCCTCTTCAGGCCCCTGAAAGGCCTGCGGTACTGGGAAGAACACTGCGTACCCTTGGGAAACCTGGCAACAGGTGCCGGTGACTCCTGGGGGAAATGGTCAGAATCAATCCATATCACTGGGAAAGGTCAAGGGAAAAAACAGCTTCCCTTCCAAAAAAAAAATGGTAAAGCGGAAATGAGGAGAGAAGAACCAAAATATTTAGAATGGCATTAAAAGTGAAGGCGCAAACTTCTTTCTGTCATTAAATCTAACTACAAGTTTCCTAAAGTCCAGTTACCAAGTTGAATTGTGTGGGATAGAAGAGACAGGCCAGCTGGAATCTCCCTCAAGAGTTCACGGCTTCAGGCTGAGAGGTCCTGGGTTTGCGCTGGGGGAGCCCCTTTTTGAATGAGGGCTTGGGTGGGCCGGGCTCCATGCTGGCTCCAATTCCATTGGTCCCTGCAGAGTGAGTCTGGCCCCGTTCACTAGTGTTTCCTGGCGCCTGGGATGGAGCGCTCTGGTACCTGGAACTGGATGAATACCACGAGCTGTTTCTGTAACGACCCCCACTGTCATGTCGTCCTTGGTTCGTGGGGTCATTGGACTTTGGGCCTTGTGGCCTGTAGCCTTGTCCTCCGCGTCTGTTCCCCGGCAATACCTAAGGATAAAAGAAGACAATGTTCAGAGCACTGTGGCATTAGGGCACCCCGTTTGCTCCAGTTCAGTTTATTGAGGAGTATTCTGAAAGCCTAATAGCGGTAGCCCAGGCTTGGGACTCAGTTCTCTCTTAAAACCCACAGAGTTTGATCAGCCAATCCAATCTAGACACTAATCAGAATTAATAAATCATTCACTATTTACCCCCTGCTTTTCACCCCTATGCTCTTCTCCACTGAAGAGCTTTTCTTTAGCTGGGCAGAAAAGGAGGAAAGAGCATCCTCTGAGGTTGTTACAAGCCCTCAGCTGGGCAAGTATCTTATCACGCGTCTGAATTTTGTAGATCATAAGCCATTTGTAAAGATAATGAACATCTGGAATAATAAAATAAACATCACTATGATCTACTCTGCTATATATCGTGAACCACAGATTAAATCACGCTGCTGTGACATTTAACATACCTTTCACATCACAACCCAGAAAGCTTATGGCATAGCATTTTATTTTTGTCCTCCAATTCCAATGTAATACCAGTCTGAAGAATTACTGACAGCACTGCCTTGGACTGCTCTTATGTATCTCCTTCAAACCAAGGAAAAGGGGCTTCCCTGGTGGCGCAGTGGTTGAGAGTCCGCCTGCCGATGCAGGGGACGCGGGTTCGTGCCCCGGTCCGGGAAGATCCTACATGCCGCGGAGCGGCTGGGCCCGTGAGCCATGGCTGCTGAGCCTGCGTGTCCGGAGCCTGTGCTCCGCGACGGGAGAGGCCACAACAGTGAGAGGCTCGCGTACCGCAGAAAAAAACAAAAAACAAAAAACAACCCAAGGAAAAGAAACTATGGATTATACTTCAACTTTCTAGTGGTGCTGCTTTTCTACTTCAAGATGGGTACATGACTCCCAGTGTGACCAATTACCAGGCAATATACTACTACCTACAAAGCTAGGATCACTGCCAACATCAGAAAGTCAGCAGTCTTGGCGACAGGAAATCTAAACTGGCTGGTGATTTGGAACATACATACCAAATGCTTTCTCTGGAAATAACTGAGGCTGGAGGGATTCAAAATAGGTGTGGAATGGGCATAAAGAGAGGAAGGTAATGTACTGAGCTGTCAGTGTTGAAGCTGTGACAAACTGGCAGCATTTCTTCGTAAGTTGCTCAGTGTGGAAGCTAGGTTACCTCTCGATGAGGCTGGTAGGGCCGGCCACTGGAGTTTGCTGTGGTTGCAAGAGTCTCCCCCGGTGCCGAGTTTTTCTTGTTAGCACTTGTATGGCTGGGAGCAGAGGCACAGGTGGAAGAGGAAGCAGCAGAGGCATCACACAGGCTACTCAAAGACACAGATGTCACCGAGCTACATCGAGATCTGGTTGAATAGCTGTTCTTTGGATGGGACACTGAGACAGAAATGTGAGCGATATGTGGTCAGACGATAGAAGAGCATGGTGGGTAACGTATTCCCTATTTCTCCATCTCACAATGAGCAATTTAGGATAAAGGACTGTCTATCTGAGTATTTGTAAAGATAAGCTTAGAAATAGGTAACGGGAAGGAAAATCTCCCTTCTGCCCTCTTCCTCCACTCCTGCCAAATCCCCACTGCTTTGTAAGTGGCCCATCCCCCCACCAACTAATGACTTCTTGGCGTTTCCTACCACCTAAACTCCTGGCTTTGGCTCCAGCGGCTGACTAAGCCTAGGAACAATAGTACGGGCCATATGTTCGCTTTCCTATGCAAGGAACATTCTAAAGTACAGACTTCAAAAAGAAAGAAAAAGTTAAATAAAAAGCCAAATTCTTTTTTAAAAATTTGAATGAGGCAAGATGAGTTACATATGAACAGAACTAGTCTTTACAACAAATATCTATCTTCCCAAGGCTCTTTCTGCAAAAATAACTCCAAATTCAAAATATCAATCTAGCTGAAAAATACTAATATTTTCAATTCAAGTTTTGTCAGAATTCAACGGTCTAAAAGTACCCCATAGATGTTTTTCCTTGGCTTTAAGCCTGGGCTAATGTTGAACTCACAATCACTGCCCTAGGTCCAACATTTATTTCACTTTCACACCGAGACAGAAAGAACGTAGGAGCCAAGCTCGGGGTCTGGGTTTGACTGATGTGTCGCTACAGGCTCTCACCACAGAGGCACCACCGTGCCCCGCCTCCACACACACCTATTATGCGCTAGGCAAAGCAGGTATTGCTATCTCCACCGAGGAGTAAAATGAGCGGCCCAGTGTAGAGTGCAGAGGCAAGGATTCAAACTTGGTCTGACTCCAGGGCCACGTGCTCTTTATACTATATACCAAACACCTCTCAGCTCAGCAGGAAATGATGAAGAAATATGACCGCAAGTTTAGGGAGCTGGAAAATGCCTAGCCTCAGAGCTCAAAGCATCTGTGTCCACTGACTTATTAAGTATCTCAGAGTTCCTTTTCATAAAAACAAGCAAACAAACCAAAACCCAAGAGGGACTGAGGAAGAATCAGGGGAGAAGCCAATCGGCACTTCAGTTTCTAGTTAGTAGAGGGTGGTCTTCTCATCACCATCTCCGGCGCCCTGAATCTCTCAGCACCTCACCTTGTCCAAATGAATCTATGTTCTTCTTTAGGGTCTCTACATCACAGGTGAATCGGGCCACTCGTCCCAGATCCTCGTCATATTTACGTTCACTAACAAAGTGCTGGAGAAAAGACAAAGAAAAGCCTCCAGTGAGACAAACAATATATGTGGGATTTATAGCTTGCTGTAAACAGATGAAACAATTACTTTCAATTGTTTTCTTTTTGTGCTTCAAAGTTCATTACCTACATGGCCATCATATTACCAATGCTGGGTGATGGACAAAATTCAGTCATTTTCCTTAAGGGCCCGAAGATAAGTCCATTTGGGAGCTTTATGAAATGCTAATGGTCATTAGGTGAAAATCAAGAGAAACTCTGGAGAAAGAAGGAACTCATGATGGAGGACCACCTTTCTCTCCACTGTTAGCTACTCTCCCCATTGTTCCATTTTATACACAGGCAGAGGCAGCGGAAATGCTCATAAGTTACAACAATGATTCCTTAATTTAAATAGATGATTTGGTGTTCTCTAATATAAACTTCCTTAGTAAACCCACTTCAACCGCTTTATACAGTAGGATTTTTTAGTCCTTGTAATAGGAACAATTTCTTGAGATGGAAAATCATTCATGTGAAAAGTCAGCTTTGCAAATGAGAAGAGTTTGTGCTGCAAGTAATTTAATCCTTTTAAGCAGACTGAGCTGAGAAGTAACCATCCCCTTGGGTCAAAAACTAACTATACTATAGAAATAGCGGGGCTAGAAACATGTCAGGAATAAAGTGCTTCTGGGGGTCTATTTCAACAAACCATTTCTAAGGTAGTCTGGAATCATTTTTTCAGATGTACAAGAGAGTAAGAAAGAAAAGTTAAAGGCCTAGATATAATTTAGAAGAACTGAACTCAGAGCAGTTCTCTAACCGGGGGTGGCCTAATTCCACTTTGGATTTTCAAGGGGTGGAATCAAGTGCATCAGAATCCTCGGGCTGCACCGAGAAGCAATAAACGGGAGAGGAGAAATGAAAATTACCTCTGGGACTTGAAGTCCTAAAGCTTCAGAGTATACTGTGACTTAGGAAACCACAAGAATCTCTATAACAAAGCCTTCAGACATGTAATATCAGTCTGAGATTAATTCTGAAACACATTCTAGGGTTTCCTGAGCCAAAGACATAACAGGAATGACGGAAATAAAATGATCTGGAAATAAGACATTTAAATTGCACAGCACCCACTTCAGTACACTGAAAACGTGGAGAGAAACAGATCCTTAGTCAGCCTGCAGAAATATTTCTAGCAGCTCTTCAACCACGTGGGAAGGGGAACAGATGAAGCCTGTGAGAGCCAGAATTCTTATCTAATTCCAAAGGGGTTTCTGGCTTCTCCCAGATAGTTGAATGAGACTGACTGGCATCAGTGCGAGGAAGACTTTCTACAAAATTTAGCAATATAGTCTTAGTTAATCAGAAAACGGTAATTTAAAACTTGCATTGTTGATTTCACTATTTCTCCCCAATATAGACTAAGGGGAAGGAGTGAGAGAATAATAACGCGACATAGGTTTGTGTGAAAGACTGGGTCAGGATGGTAACAGGGATGCCTGTAAGGTCTCAGATGATCTTCCATCTATGCTTTTATTTTACAAAGGCTGTTATATAGCCTCCCCAGCATGTATTCCTCTTAAATATGGCAATAAATCTCACACGTTCAGA